>NC_045426.1:444546150-445287817 GCF_902635505.1 Sarcophilus harrisii
ATAAGAAAGAAAGAAAAGAAATGCAAATTAAGTTCCATTAGCCACTATTCATTGGTGAACTCTCACCTGTAAGCAGTTATGATAACACTGTATACAAAGGTTTAAGTGAGAAAAATATCTGAAAGATCATACTTTTTATTAAAATAATATCTGTTATTATCTTACCTATCTCATGTGTGTTTTTTCTTTGCAAAATATACTGTCCTGTTTGTAAATGTGAACTAAGATTATCATTCCCTGTTCTATAGGTTGTTTTAAAAATTATTTGGTATTCTCTTTTTCCTGAATCTACTTTTTCAAAGTTTAACTAATTTTTTAAAAAATGTGTTTATTTCAGATTATATTTTTCAACTTTTCTGGGTGTTCAAGGAGTATCAGCATCTCTAATGTGAAAACTTGCTGAGTCCTTTTAGGGTTGCTCACTTTTGTTATCTATCTTGTAACTCAACTTTCATCTGGGGAGCATGTGTAGCAGCGATATTCTAGTAAACCATAAAGACAGACAGGCTAAACCACGTTGAGGATAATTGAGGACCTCAAAGTCATAAGTGAGTTAGGGGGATATCTGCCCCATGCAAGTGAAGGCTTCCCTTGCCCACTTCATGGAATGGGTAAGGTAGAAAAATTTGTTGCAATTAACCCTAAATGAGGCTGAAGGAGGCATTATGGAGCACTGCTGAGACATCAAAGGCTCCAGGGTTGTCCTCTGTATCCTAGGCCATCACCAGTTGTCTTGACTTTTGTCCTGCCATTGGAATTCAATGACTTGTCTGAATAGAAAAGGCAGGTTTAGGGCAAATCTACAGATCACTGTCAGGATGGAGGCAGGGAGAAATCAGGTTTTAAACTCCAAGCTGTATATTGGCTAAATTTTATGTTTTTATTAACATTTTTTTTGATGAGAAAGATCTTTAATTGAGAGGAAACACCATTTAAAATAATCTATATTGCCTTGTTATCATGAAAAGAGCAAAGGAAATAACCTATTGTATTTCATAAAACAAAGATGTTTAAGCTATACTTCTAGGGAACAAATTCTGAAAAGCTTAGTATAATTATCACCAACAAAAATTGTATCTTAAATGAACAACAGACAAACAAACAAACAAACCAGATATTTGATACTTTCCTTGGTGGGAAAAAATCAAAAGTGAGCAGACTGTTCAACTTGCAAACATTAAATAATGTGAATAATTTGTTCTAAAAAATGGTAAAAATTACCATCTACTTAGATTGATTTGTTTATTTTTTCATTCATTCATTTCTCTCTCTTTCTCTCTCTGTTATCTTTTTTTTTCCTCCAACCTATTTTTCAAGGTCAGTTGTTTTGACTTACATGCACCCCCCTCTTTAAAAAGTAATTGCCTTTTGTATGTCTTTTAACAGATTTTTGTCTCCATATTTTTATGTTCCAAAACTGTTATCTGTCTGAGCTTCTTTTTTTTTTTTTTGAGATATTTAGTCTCCTTAAAAAAAAAAGTCTACTATTGTGTTTCTTTACTAAAATTGTTTGATTTTTTTTGAACCATGTTTACCTTTGATTTTTACTATGTTTACATTTTTTGTACCATTTCTAGAATTCCTCCCTCCCTCCCCCCATTGTTCTATGAATTTTAAGGATTTTGAAGGAAAGTTTACCTCCACTGGAGAATTTTGCTTCATTTTCTTTCATGGTAAAATATTGGTTTTTTGCGCTTTAACCTCTTTTTTGAATTTTTATTCATTTTTTTCTTAATGACTTTTTAATACTCTATTTGAATACTTGTAAGTGGAGGCTTTACTCAAGCATTTTCCTTTAGTCTTTTTACTTTTCATCTTTAAAGAATTTTTTTCCAGTTGTGTACTATTATTATATGTTTAGTGTCAATGTCTTTATAATCAGTGCCTAATTCCCTTTCTTTTGAGAATTTGGAATTGGAATTATTAAAAAAAAGTACTCCACCATTTTGAAAGTTATGTGAATGCAAATAATTCTAAAATATATTATACTTTTCTGTGAAGCTCTTAAAGAAAGTATGCTAATAACAATCTGAATTCTTTTGGTGACTCAAAGTTCTCCACTAAAGGTTTATTCCAATAAATCATTGAGAAATGGATGTGACTAAGCACTTGAAGGCCATTCTAATGGAATCCAAGGGTTGGCAGATCTTACTGACCTGAAAAAAATTTGAGTTTTTAATATAATATTTATATATACACATATATTATTTATATATTCATATATTTTATACTATATATTCTATCTATCTCTTGACTGCATATCAACCTAGAATGATAGTAAGGTTATTCTTTGTTTTTCTATACACTTTATTACAGCATAGAGAGGCTACAATCTGCACTGGGGGAGGCAATACATAAATTGACAAAATTTAAGTTCTTTGAAGTTTTTAGTTAGATGACTCAGTGTTAACACAGTAAACATGAAATATCATGCTGGGCCATCACAGTCTCCAAAGCTATTGAGGCATGCAAATATGTTTGAATATGCAAAACAAAAAAATAAAAAACAAACCATAAAACCAAAACAAAGCCCTCTATATTATTGTTTTTCTTTTAACTTCCTCTGTCTTAGAAATACTGTCTCTTTTCTAACACTTATGCTGTCAGCTATCAATGCACTCTGCTGTTAGTTTCTTTTTATTTTTGTGTAAGAACTTCTTCCCTTTATTGATTTATGACCATGGTAATTTTATGTAAATAAATACTAAATAGGGCTTATTAAAGTGTCAGATAGTCTCATAGTCAGGCCAGATATGGCAAGAATCAAAGATAGAGATTTGTGACAATTTTGTTCTTTATTTCCTGATTCTTGGCTAGGTACTAGACAGTTAAGGTTTCTGGATAGCTGAGTTGTGAATATGTAAAGAGTTATCATATTATTTTATACACAAAGAAGAGATAAGTAGCTATAGTCAGTGTTACTAAAAATAAAATAAATGGTTATGGGAAGTAGAAGTGATTTATTTTTCTTCCTCTTTGTTTTTGCTTTGATCCAGGTCAATGTTGTGTATTGAATTCTCATCAGGAGAAATTTGAAGGAAATAATGTTTAGTTTTGTTTTAAGCATAACAGCTGTGGTTGAATAAATGGTTTGTAGCTTTTTTGAATATATAAGAAAATTAGAAAATACATTTTGCTTTACACAGAAAGCAAAGTAAAAGATCCTCCCTGCCTTCTCAAAACCTACTGTCCTTTATTCCCTTGTAGACTGAGCTGTTAGTAGGTCAATTAATAGAGCATGTTCTTTTCTAATGTTGCCATGTACAAGAAGAAAAATATATTGCTTATGCCCTTTCAGTTTACACAATGTCTACTTTATGTGCTGGCCTAACCTACAGAGTAGGACTTAGAAAGTGGGAATGACAAAATAATAGGTCTCTGTCCACTTGGCAGTTGAAACTGCCAATGATGGCCAGTGGCTGGCAGAGAAACTCTGGAACCACCTGAGTGGCTCTCATTTCTCAGTTTCTGATCAAATAAAAGAAGTTCCCTTACCCCAAGAAGATTTGGGAAGCAAAGAAGTGAAACTGAAATATATAGGTCATACAATACTGCAAGTGAAGCATAGTGCCATTAATACCAAAAAACTCATCATCATTGGCAGGTTTTCCAGAATAGAGCTAATGTGCTTTTTGGCTTAAACTCGTTGAAAGCATTTTGATGTGTAGAGTCTCTGTTAAAATAGAGGGAGGCTCCTTGTATAGAAAAAGCAAGAAAGTAGTTTTATTAACATAGGGCTTTTTTTTTTTCTTTTTGGTTTTGCAGACTTTTTTTTAGGACTGTCTGAAAAGGACTACATTTTTTTTAAATAACTTTTTATTGACAGAACCCATGCCAGGGTAATTTTTTACAACATTATCCCTTGCACTCACTTCTGTTCCAATTTTTCCCCTCCCTCCCTGCACTCCCTCTCCCAGATGGCAAGCAGTCCTATATATGTTAAATAGGTTACAATCTATCCTAGATACAACATATGTATGCAGAACCAAACAGTTCTCTTGTTGCACAGGGAGAATTGGATACAGAAGGTAGAAATAACGCAGGAAGAAAAACAAAAATGCAAGCAGTTTACATTCATTTTCCAGTGTTCTTTCTTTGGGTGTAGCTGCTTCTGTCCATCCTTGATCAATTGAAACCGAGTTAGATGTCTTTGTCGAATAAATCCACTTCCATCAGAATATATGCTCATACAGTATCACCATTGAGGTTTATAATAATCTCCTGGTTCTGCTCATTTCAATCAGCATCAGTTCATGTAAGTCTTGCCAATCCTCTCTGTATTCATCCTGCTGGTCATTTCTTACAGAACAATAATATTCCATAGCATTCATATACCACAATTACTCAACCATTCTCCAATTGATGGGCATCCATTCATTTTCCATCTTCTAGCCACTATAAACAGGGCTGCCACAAACATTTTGGCACAAACAGATCCCTTTTCCTTCTTTAGTATCTCTTTGGGATTTAAGCCTAGTAGAAACACTGCTGGATCAAAAGGTATCACAGTTTGATAACTTTTTGAGCATAGTTCCAAATTGTTCTCCAAAATGGCTAAATGTGTTCACAATTCCACCAACAATGTATCAGTGTCCCTGTTTTCCCACATTCCCTCCAACATTCCGCATTATCTTTCCCTGTCATTCTAGCCAATCTGACAGGTGTGTAGTGGTATCTCAGAGTTGTCTTAATTTGCATTTATCTGATTAGTAATGATTTGGAGCATATTTACATATGGCTAGAAATACTTTTAATTTCTTTGTCTGAATATTATCTTCTCATATCCTTTGACCATTTATCAATTGGAGAATGACTTGATTTATTATAAATTAGAGTCAATTCTCTATATATTTTGGAAATGAGGCCTTTATCAAAACCTTTGAGTGTAAAAATGTTTTCTCAGTTTATTGTTTCCCTCCTAATCTTGTCTGCATTAGTTTTATTTGTACAAAAATTTTTCAGTTTGATATAATCAAGATTTTCTATTTTGTAGTCAATAGTGATCTCTAGTTCTTCTTTGGTCATAAATTCCTTCCTCTTCCACAGATCTGAGAGGTAAACTATCCAATGCACTTCCAATTTATTTGTAATCTCATTCTTTATGCCTAGGTCATGAATCCATTTTGACCTTATCTTGGTATATGGTATTAAGTGTGGGTCAATGCCTAGTTTCTGCCACACTAATTTCCAATTTTCCCAGAAATTTTTGTCAAATAATGGATTCTTATCACCAAAACTGGGATCTTTGGGTTTGTCAAACACTAGATTGTTAAAGTTACTGGATGTTTTATCCTTTGAGCCTAACCTATTCCATTGATCAACTAAAAATTTCTTAGCCAATACCAAATGGTTTTAGTAACTGCTGCTTTATAATATAATTTTAGATCTAGTACAGCTAGGCCACCTTCATTTGATTTTTTTTCATTAATTCCCTTGAAATTCTTGACCTTTTGTTTTTCCATATGAACTTTGTTGTTATTTTTTCTAGGTCATCAGAATAGTTTTTTGGGAGTCTGATTGGTATAGCGCTAAATAAATAGATTAGTTTAGGTAGTATTGTCATCTTTATTATATTTGCTCACCCAATCCAAGAGCATTTAATATTTTTCCAGTTGGCTAGATCTAGACTTAATTTGTATGGAAAGTGTTTTGTAGTTTTGCTCATAAAGTTTCTGATTTTCCCTTGGCAGATAGATTTCTAAATATTTTATACAATCAGTAATTACTTTAAATGGAATTTATCTTTTTAACTCTAAATTTTGGGTTTTCTTAGTGATATATAAGAATGCTGATGACTTTTGTTGGTTTATTTTGTATCCTGCAACTTTGCTAATGGTGTGGATTGTTTCTAATAGCTTTTTAGTAGAATCTCTGGGGTTCTCTAAGTATACCATCATATCATCAGCAAAGAGTGATAATTTGGTTTCCTTATTGCCTATTCTTATTCCTTTAATGTCTTTCTCAACTCTTATTGCCAAACTAGCATTTCTAATACAATATTAAATAATCACGGTGATAGTGGGCAACCTTGTTTCATTCCTGATCTTATTGGGAATGGTTGCAGTTTGTTCCCATTACATATGACGCTTACTGCTGGTTTTAAATAGATGCTACTAATTATTTTAAGGAAAAGTCCATTTATTCCTATACTCTCAAGTGTTTTTAATAGGAATGGATATTGGATTTTATCAAATGCTTTTTCTGCATCTATTGAGATGATCATATGTTTTTTTTTTTAATTTGGTTATTAATATGGCCAATTATATGGATAGTTTTCCTAATATTGAACCAGCCCTGCATTCCTAGTATAAATCCTAATTGACCGTGGTGTTTTATCCTGGGAATGATTTTCTGTAGTCTTTTTGCTAATATCTTATTCAAGATTTTAGCATCACTATTCATTAGGGAGATTGGTCTATAATTTTCTTTCTCTGTTTTCAACCTATCTGGTTTAGGTATCAGTACCATGTCTGTGTCATAAAAGGAATTTGGTAGGGATCCTTCATTCCCTATTTTTTCAAATAGTTTATAAAGCATTGGGGCTAATTGTTCTTTGAATGTTTGGTAGAATTCACATGCAAATCCATCTGGTCCTGGGGATTTTTTTTAGGGAGTTGATTAATAGCTTGTTCTCTTTCTTTTTCTGAAATGGGAGTATTTAAGCAATTTACTTCCTCCTCTGATAATCTGGGAAGCCTATATTTTTGGAGGTAGTCTTCCATTTCAATGAGGTTATCAAATTTATTGGCATAAAGTTGGGCACAGCAACCCCTTATTATTTCTTTAATTTCCTCTTCATTGGTGGAAAATTCTTCCCTTTCATTTTTAAGACTACTAATTTAATTTTCTTCTCTCCTTTTTCTAATCAGATTTACCAAAGGTTTATTAATTTTATTGGTTTTTTCATAAAACCAATTCTTAGTTTTATTTATTAGTTCAATAGTTTTTTTTTTTACTTTCAATATTATTAATTTCTCCTTTTAATTTTAGAATTTCAAGTTTAGTAATTGATTGGGGGTTTTTAATTTGGTCTTTTTCTAGCTTTTTAAGTTGCAAGCCCAATTCAATGATCTTTTCTTTCTCTATTTTATTCAAGTAAGGATATAAAATTTCCCCTTATTACCACTTTGCCTGCATCCCACAAATTTTGATATGGTGTCTCACCGTTGTCATTATCTTGAGTGAAATTATTAATTGTGTCTATAATTTGTTGTTTCACCAATCATTCTTTAAGATGAGATTATGTAGTTTCCAATCACTTTTTAGTCTATTTACATCTAACTTTTTGTTGAATAGAGTTTTTATTGCATTGTGATCTGAAAAGAAAGCATTTACTATTTCTGACTTCCTGCATTTAATTTTGAGGTCTTTATGTCCAATATATGGTCAATTTTGGTGTACGTTCCATGAACTGCTGAGATGAAAGTACACTCCTTTCTATCACCATTCAGTTTTCTCCAGAGATCCATCATACCTAATTTTTCTAATATTCTTTTTACTTCTTTAATTTCTTTGTTATTTGGTTTGTTATTTGATTTATCTAAATCTGAGAGTGCAAGATAGAGATCTCCTGCTATTATAGTTTTGCTATCTATTTCTTCTCGTAACTCTCTTAACTTCTCCTTTAGGAAGTTAGATGCTATACCACTTGGTGTATATATGTTTAATACTGATATTGCTTCATTGTCAATAGTACCCTTTAGCAGGACATAATTTCCTTCTTTATCTCTTTTAATCAGATCAATTTTTGCTTTTACTTGATCTGAGATAAGGATGGCTACCCCTGCTTTTTTTACTTCACCTGAAGCATAATAGATTCTGCTCCAGTCTTTTACCTTTACTCTGTATGTATCTCCCTGTTTTAAATGTGTTTCCTGTAAACAACATATTGTAGAGTTCTGACTTTTGATCCAGTATGCTATCGGCCTCCTCTTTATGGGAGAATTCTTCCCATTCACATTTATGGTTAAAATTACTAATTCTGCATTTCCTGCCATCCTAATATCCCCAGATTGTGCTTTTCTTTTTCTTTTCCTCCTCTTCCCCCTTTCCCTTATATTAAACTTATTGGTCCCACTTGAGTCACACAGCTCTCCCTCTTTAGTATCTCTCCCTCCTCCCTTTGAATCCTTTCCCCTTTCTTGTACCCTTCCCTTATTACTCTTTTTCCTTTTCCCTTTTCCTCTCTCACTTTTTAATGAGGTAAGAGAATATTCTCTGTAACACAAATATGTCAATTATTTCCTCTTTGAGCCAACTCTGATGAGAGTAGGATTCATACAATATTCCTCCCCTTCTCTAAGTTCCCTCAGATATGATAGGTTTCCTTTGCCTCATCGACGCATGTAGTTTCCCTCTTTTTATCTCCCCTTGAAAAGTATTCCTCTTAAAAAAAAAAAAAAAAAAAAAAAAAAAAAAAAAAAAAAAAAAAGTATTCCTCTTGAAGTGGTATCCTCTTACACATGAAGGAATAAGTATTTTATAAATAAATAACTCAATTCCATAGTGTTCTACATATAAATGATATTGCAGCCAACCCACTCCTGTTCCATAAAAATAAGGATGTAAAATGTGATTATATCATAAAATAGATTTGTGACTGGTTTTGGTAAGCTCTGCTTCCAGGCTCCCCCAGTTAAGTGTCAGAAATCAAGCATGGACATTTCAGATCAGAGAATTTAGAACTTCGAGGATATTGAGAAAATTTTCATGGCAAATCACTAATTTCACCTATGAGGAAACTAAGACCTAAAAGACTAAGAAATCGTGCTTAAGTAATAAAAGTAGCAAGTAACAGGTCAGTACTTGAACTCAAGTCCTCTGACTTAAAATCATATGTTTTTCCCATGATACTTCATTCATCTGAGATAAAATTTAGCAGAGATAAATATAAAGTCATAGACTTGGGTTCAAAAAATAAACTTCAAAAGTCTTAGATGGAGGAAGATACATTTAAAGAGTCCTTCTAAAAAGATTTGGGGATTTTTGTGACTGTACTTTTAATATAAATAATTTGAGAAAGCAAATACAATTTTAGGTTTTTTAGGGGAAATAGACTAATAAGATCATAATCTACTCTTTCCTATCTCCTGTCCATACTCACTTCTGCAGTGTTACATTCTGTTTTCTGTGGCACGTTTACATAATGATGCTGAAATATATGTGCATCTACAAATAACCAAGAGGGTGAAAAGACTTTTTTATAATATATAAGGATTAATTAAAGTAATAATAGAGGATGTTTTGTGTGGAGAAGAAAAGCCTTGGCAGGAGACAGAAACTGACTTCTAGTACTGGAAAGGCAGTGATGGAAAAGAGGAATGAATTTTCCTATTTGAATTTAGAGGACAAAACAAAGAAATATGGGTGGAAGCTGCAAAGATAGAAATTTAAGTTTGATATCAGAAGGTCCTCAGGAAATGGCAGTTAAGAAATAAAGAGAGCCATAGTAGAGAGTTAAAGGAAATAGTAGTTATTGGAATTACAATACATGATAACTAAAATGATTGAATATAGTAAGAGTGCAGAATTTCTTGCCTGCAACTGGCATGGGTGGGAGAACCAAGAATTATTCTATTATAGTTGATAAAACAAATAAATGATTTGGGGAAAACCTAGAGACTCATCAGACAAGAAAATTTTTCCAGCTATGATGCAAGAGCAACAACCACCAAAATACTTCCTTATATCAAAGTATTAGATTTCTATAGAGCTATTCTATTTTCCACAAATGTATGTGTATGTGTTAATTTGTGCAGGGAGACTATTAAGAATGATTCTCTTACTTGTTTTTTCTTAGATATTTATCTTGCTATTTTGTCTGAATCAATTTGCTATTTGATTTATGATTCCTCTTGAGTGTGTTAGTAAAAAATTATGTTATGGGAACATAAGCTTAATATCACTCCAATATGTCATCAAACAATGATGTTATTTCCTATTTGAGTTAGTTTAAAAGCTTATAACATTAATTAAGGACTTCCTTAAGCCAATACATTTATCTGATTATAACTTCAAATTTCTTTTTAAAAAGTCACACAAATACTTTTATTTCTCAAATCATATTTATTGAAGTACTTATTATTTAAATGAATGAAATTGAGTATATTTTATAAAATAAATGAAAAAAACAAATAGATATCTTATATATATTTTTATTGTGTGAAATTTTATCAAGCAACAAAAACCTGAATCTGAGTGGGAAAGATTTTTTTTAAATAATACCATGGGAAATGGTACATAGTCATTTAATGATTTTGTATTTATTTAAGCTATTATGTTCTCCATCATATATACTCATATGTATAGTATCCAGGTCTCATCTCATTCTTGGAATTCTATTTAAATATTCAAGTTTTTAGATACTATGTGGGTCATAATTCTCTTCAAACTATAGAGTACAACACCCTACCAATAGTTTGTTTTTCTGGTCAGGAATAGGGAACATTTTGATCACAACAGAACATTTAAAACTCTGTAAGTCACACCTCCTCAGATCAGTTCCCTTCCCATCTGCAGAACTTCATCTTAAGTTCCCCTCTTCCTCTGACCTTTTTCTTTGTGTATTGTCTTCCCACCACTAGATCATGAACTCAATGAATGAAGGAATCGCTTTATGCTTTTCTTTGTTTGTAGCTCCTGGCTTATATTAAACATGTGGTTATTGTTTATAATAATATATATGTATATATATATATATTTATAAATATACATATTAATGTGTATATGCACATATACCTCATCTTCCTGACACTTAGTATACTCTCAAGAGTTCTGTGTATCACCTGTCAGATTGGCTAGAATGACAGGGAAAGATAATGCGGAATGTTGGAGGAGATGTGGGAAAACAAGGACACTGATACATTGTTGGTGGAATTGTGAACACATCCAGCCATTCTGGAGAGCAATTTGGAACTATGTTCAAAAAGTTATCAAATTGTGCATACCCTTTAATCCAGCAGTATTTCTACTGGGCTTATACTCCAAAGAGATACTAAAGAAGGGAAAGGGACCTGTATGTGCCAAAATGTTTGTGGCAGCTCTATTTGTAGTGGCTAGAAGCTGGAAAATGAATGGATGCCCATCAATTGGAGAATGGTTGAGTAAATTGTGGTATATGAATGTCATGGAATATTATTGTTCTGTAAGAAATGAGCAGCAGGATGAATACAGAGAGGCTTGGGGAGACTTACATGAACTGATGCTAAGTGAAATGAGCAGAACCAGGAGATCATTATATACCTCAACAACGATACTGTATGAGGATGTATTCTGATGGAAGTGGATTTCTTAGACAAAGAGAAGATCTACCTCAGTTTCAATTGATCAAGGATGGACAGAAGCAGCTACACCCAAAGAAAGAACACTAGCAAATGAATGTAAACTGCTTGCATTTTTGTTCTTCTTCCTGGGTTATTTATACCTTCTAAATCCAATTCTCCCTGAGCAACAAGAGAACTGTTTGGTTCTGCACACATATATTGTATCCAAGATCTACTGTAACCTATTAAACATGTATAGGACTGCTTGCCATCTGGGGGAGGGGGTGGAGAGAGGGAGGGGGAAAATCAGAACAGAAGTGAGTGCAAGGGATAATGTTGTGAAAAATTTCCCTGGCATGGGTTCTGTCAATAAAAAGTTATTTAAAAAAAATAAAATAATATGGAAAGTGGAAGAAAAAAAAGAGTTCTGTGTATGCTGTCCAGCTGTTTTATACTCAGAAAGTACAAATAAATTGCAATCATATAATATAAAAAATACAAATGGAAAGCCATATCTGCTAATGAAAGATTCTTCCAAATTGAATAATATCTTTTACAAGTCAAATGTAAGTCGCAGATTATATTACAGATTATATATATATATATATATATATATATATATATATATATATATATTTAAATTGAATGTTTGAGGTCTGCATAACATTTTATAATTGTATTCTCATTTGGTCCTCTCCAAAACCCTTTGAAATAGGTGCTACTATTACTTTCATTTCGCAGAAGAGGAAACTAAGGCTGAGAAAAAATAAGTAGAATAACACCAATAAATACTAGAGACAGAATTTGGACTTGGGTCTTAGTGATAAGTCTAACACTCTATCCACTGTGCCATCTAGCTGCTTCAATAAAGATGATCATCAACAAATAATGATTCTTTGATTAGTAGTTTGTATATTCTGAATAATGTTTTTAGTTATGGTGAGAGATATATGGTTATTGATTAATATTCTAGTTTAATACACCATGCACTGAGCAGTTAAGTTAATTTATAACATAATATTAAACTATAAATTATGAGAATTGATCATTGCTTTGTATTATTTCCTGCCCTATATTGGTGCTATTAATTGAAAGCTTTCTATATCATACAGACATAAGCTGCAAAGTAATCTTTGCCAACAGCTAGAAAGGCAAAACTATATGATGTTTTATAGGGAGTATCCTCAAAATACCTGCCAGTCTTAATAAGGAGAACAAAATGAAACTAAATCACCTTCTGAAAAGTTCAATGAATTCTAGAATCATAATGGCTATCAATGATGTAAAAATTTTACATTTTTTAAAATGACTAAACATCTGCTTTACAAAACTTTTATATATAATTAAACTGTCATACAACACAATGTGAAGAAAAAGAAAAGGAAAATGAGAAAAAAAATGTATTCTAGAAGAAAATATAACATTCCCTTAAAGGTTGGTTTCCTGAATCATATTTTAGAAATATTTACTTCAGAATTCTCAAGTCAATGGAAAAATCTTTATCAAAACATGAAACAATTCAGGTCCAAGTACAGTCAGTGATTTATGACTTTCAGCAAATAATGTGAAAATGCTAAATTAACATAACCGTTTTTCTCTCAGGAGAATAAAATATTATGAATGGCAAAAATGTGAAACATGGAAAAAGTGACTTGAAGCTCAAACTTTCACATTTGAACACACAAAAGGGGAAACTTTAGCTGTTAAATTTTATCCTTTGCAATACTGTCCTATTATCAAGCAATCTCTTATTGATTCTATATTTCCATAAATTTGATAATCTAAGTGAAATGGATGAATACTTACAAAAATATAGATCGCCTAGATTAACAAAAGAGGAAATAAGTTACTTAAAATGTCCCATTTTAGAAGAAGTAATTGAACCAGCTATTAATCAACACCCTAAGAAAAAATCTCCAGGGCCAGATAGATTTACATGTGAATACTACCAAACAGTTAAAGAACAATTAATTTAATTCCAATACTATACAAACTATTTGGGAAAATAGGGAAGGAAGGAATACTGCCAAATTCCTTTTATGATGCAGATATGGTGCTGATACCCAAACCAGGTAGGGTCACAATTATAGATGACAGAGAAAATTATAGATGATGTATTGGATATAGTATCTCTCTCTCTCTCTCTCTCTCTCTCTCTCTCTCTCTCTCTCTCTCTCTATATATATATATATATATATATATATATACACATATACCTATTTTCTACATATTTGTGTAGAAAATCTCTGAGAGAGAGAGAGAGCTTTACATTCTTTCATATTCATACACACACGATGAGAACACATTAATAGCACATCTGTGCACATGCACAAATATGTAGAAAATAGGTATATGTGTGTATATTTGTGAGAGTGTGTGTGAGAATGTGTTTGTATATATTTGTATGTATGTATAATTAGAAAGAAGGTTATTTTCTTGGGAAATGCATCCAATATGGGACAGAAAATATGCCCAAATTTATCAAGCAAACTGATTCCTCTCTGCTTTTTCATTTTCCTCTGGCAACAAATAATCAGCATAGAAATTGTGTGTGTGTGTGTGTGTGTGTGTGTGTGTGTGTAGACAGTTATACTTTGAAGTTCTGGGTAGGAAATGGAAAGATACTGGACCATAGTGGGTGCTTTCTTTCTCTTATTCTACTTAATGGTAGAGACTCTGAAAGTAAGATATGGGACATGAACATCTGGCTACAAAGATGTGGCCAGAGAGAAGGATTTGGTTTCTTGGGCTATGGCCTATGATACTAAAAGAGTAGGCCCTTGGAAAGGAACAGAGTGTACCTTATGAAGACTGTGTACCTTAAGAAGAATGTGTTTGGCAGCAGACTAAATGGGTTGACTAAGATGGATTTATCCTCTAGGTTAATTTGAGGGGGAAGAAAAAAATAGCAACTAAAGTTTCAAAACTAGATAACATGGAACTGAACCTATGTGATTTAAAAAGGGGCAGCAGAGTAGAATTGCATTTAATAATTCTTTGCTGAAAATAGCAAGGAAACAATTCATTAGTAACATCTGTAACCTCAGATTCTTAAAAAAAACAAAAAAACCAAACGCAAATAGGAAACAAAGTACATTTGAAATTTCACATTGCACTATTTTATATAAACTCCATGAATTTAGTAGGATAGAACTTATGACATGAATGTAAGGGTAAAAGATAATAGTTCATTCAAAAAATGAAACTTAATAAAATATGTAATAGTATGATATATAAATAAAACATTTGTTTGTTTGGAAGTCTCCCCAGTTAAGTAGGAAGTATGATTTACATTATGTACATTGAGTTTAAAGGAAAGAAAAATAGAAGAAATATCGGTTAGCAGACTTCCCAGACAGGTGAAAGATATAAATGATACTTTTCTCAATGTAAGTAGCAAAGAAGTAGCAAGTAGTGATTAGAAACCTCAGAAAATATGAAAATACTGAATTGAAAGTCCAAATATAATATTGATTCTAATTGGAAGTCTAACTGTAATACTGAATGGAAAAATAAATCTTATACAAGAGAAACAGTGTTCACAACAACCATAATAATGAGAATGACTCACATTTGTATAGTATTTTACAATTTACAAAGTGCTTTTCTTTAAGTAATTCTATGAAGTAAGCATGTTACTATGATCATTTCTGATTTTGCAGATGAGGAAGCTGACTCAGAAATGGGAAAAGATTTGGTAATTTTTGTTCTTTGTCTTTTGTTCTCTTAAAAGGAACAATGGCATTAGGAAAGTGATGTTTTGGCTTGAATTTAAATGAAGCAGGGCTATGCAAAATCATCAGCCTCACTCTTTCCTCCAGAATAATTAGAGCCCAGTGGCAAGACAGATTAGAGCAACTGGAGGTGACCTTGGATTCAGTGGAGAGCTTGACCTTTTTAATTGAGGTCTTTGACAGATAGTTATATAGTTAGATAGATAGATAGATAGATGTATAAATGGGTAGATAGAGTATATAAGAATTTATGTTCCAAGTACTGTGCAATGAGCTAGAGATACAGATGTAAGCAAATAAAAAAAAAGTTTCCATTCCAATGGGGAATGACAACACTGACTGGGAATTAAAAAATGGTTTTGGAGGAAGTTACTAGGCAAACATGATGATTAGGGAATAGAGAGAGAAGTTTGAAGAGATAGTTGAGACAAGTGTGTCTTAGGCCCCTCTGTAAATGATCTGAAATCATTCTTTTGAAATCATCCTCCTTCATACTGCCCAGAGGAATGGCCCAGAAACACTGAGTTATCACATTCTGTCAGAAAACAGTTCCTCCCCCATACTTTCCCCATGAAATTTTGCTACTTAGCCTTGGAATCTTAAGTATAGGGAAAGATGATGGAGTGAGCTGATAGTCTAAGAAGAATTTGCCATCTTTAGAGTAACAGAGGAGGGAATGGAACTATCTTTCATGGACTCAGTATTGATTCCATTGTGATTTCCTCAATCCATTTTACATGATGTTAAGGAAGTTTAACAGGTGATAGTGGAGTCAGAATATATGACACAATGGAAATAACATTCTCTTATATAATGCTGCGTAAATTATGTTATCTTCCTGGGTTTGTTTTCCTGTTGTTAGAATGAGGGTGTTGGAAGAGACTTTCTTCAAAGACCCTTTTCGTTCTAAAAGCCTTTGCTCCAATACCATAGCACAAATGTTCCATAATATAAGGATAGAGGTAGTGCTAGTATAATTTTAAAAAATCTAGTCAGAATAAAACCAAAAATCAAATAGTTAATTCTCTTTTTGAGCATGTGAATATACTTCAGAAATTCTCTCAATTGGCTCAAAAACATGCATATAAGTAGCAATTAATATATTTTCTTCTTGCCAGTAGACTCCTTAGACATAACTGGGCTCTGCATTTTTGTTTTTGTTTTTGTTTTGTTTTTTTCAGTTTTGAATATCTTGGGGGAGATTTAAGTAGCACAGGCAGAATTATGAAAGTAAGTAAAGTTTACTTTCTAAGTTATTTTCTAAAAAATCTCTTCATCTCTTCCCTTCCCTTAGAGCCATTTTTAGTGTTCTATGATTGCCCTACTTCCCCTACTTCCAGGCCTCATTGGCACTGTGTACTTTTTTCTTGGTGTTAGATCCCTTCAAGATTTTGCTTCACACAGGTAAAAATAAATTAATAGGGCTAATTTAACTAAATGAATTAAATTAATCTGCATAAAATGTTTATCTATCCAAGTACATGTTCTTAATGCATTTAAAATAAACATGTCTCCAGAAAGCCCATAAAAAGTAATTCAAATGATGGGAATTACAGCAGGTCAGTGGATCAGATATTTAGGGTTAGGATTTTTGCACCTTTCCAATTACACCATACTGATGATCAACTCAATCTACAGAGGAGTCTTTGTATACTATGTATTCCTTTAACATTAAGAATGTGGTAACAAACTCTACAGACCTGACTATGAATTATCATTTATTTATTTGTCATGATTATTACATTGTAACATTGCTTGTTTTTTTCCCCCTTACTGGACATGACCCATAAATAAAAAATGCTTTTTCAGATATTGAAAATGAAACCTTTTGCTGAGCACAAGCCTTCCAAAGTAAGAGTGATGGCAATTTTCCCTAATGGAATATCAGTTAGCAGAACTAGAGCCTACATAATGACTAATGGATGCAAAGTAGAGATTTTATTAAAGGAGATAATGATTACATTCTTCTGACTGCAAAAGGTATGTTAATATGGGATGACTTCTACAGAGAATTTTTTTTCTTTTTTCTTTTTAAAAAAATTTATATTTTAAAAATGTACTGATGGTACACCTCAGTGGCACAGTGGGTAAGTCACAGTGGCGCAGTTCTGGACTGAGGAGGGCCTGAGTTCAAATTGGGCCTCTGACACTTAGTATTTACTACTATCTGTGTGACCATGGATGAGTTACAACCCCAACTGCTTCTCAAAAGAAAGCAAAATAATTTTTTGAGTTCCAAGCTCTTTCCTTCCTTCTTGCCCATACAATCCATTTTAGAAGCAAGAAATATCATATTAATTATACATATGAAATCATATAAAACATAATTCCATATTATATTCCATATAAATTTTTCCCATGCTCCCCTAATTTACATTTGATATCATCCATTAGTCTAAATATATACCCATTTTGACCTTATCTTGGGTTAGGGTATGGCTTGTTAGAATATACCTCTTTTCTTCCAAGATGCTTTCCAGGTCTCCTGGAAAGTTTTTGTCAAAAAGGTAGTTCTTGTCTGGAAAAACTTATGTCTTAGGATTTATCAAATACTAGATTACTGTGGCAATTTAGTATTCCATATTGTGTATCTAATCTATTTCATTGATGCACTGGTCTTTTTCTTAGTCAATTCCAGATTGTTTTAATAATTACTGTTTTGTAATATAAATGAAAATCTGATACTACGAGGCGGCCTTCCTTAATATTTTTATTTATTCTCTTGATATTTTGACTTTTTGTTCTTTCAGATACATTTTGTTATTATTATTTCTAGTTCTACAAAATATTTTTATTAGTGTGATTGATATGGCAACGCACAAGAAATTGATTTAGTTAGAATGATATTCTTAATTTATTGTCTTGGTATACCTATGAATAATTAACATTTCTCCAGTTGTTTAAATCTTTATTTGAGTGAAAAGTGTTTTGCAATTGTGATCATGTAGTTCTGGCATTTATTTTGTCAGGCAGTCTTCCAAATGTTTTATAGTTCTATGTCTTCCTACTATACTTTTTTGAGAGATGATGATTTTTTATGTGGCAGTGCATGACTTATTGTATAGTTTCTGTATTCTATTTTTCATGCATATAAAATGTATAATAAAAGTAAAGGTAAGGCCATGAGGACAAGAAATATTTCCATATACTGAAATGTCTGTGGAAACATGGAAACACCATATCCAATTTCCACACACCATCAAGCAACATAGGACTTCATATTAGAAAGATCCCTAGCCTGAAAGTGAGTACTCATAGATTCTAGTCTTAGCTCTACTACTAACTCTCAATGTAATTTCGTAGTATACTTCTTTAGGACTCAACTTCAGTTTTTCTTTCTGGAATATAAGAAAGTTAGACTAGATGACGTCTAAAGTAATTTTTACCAACAAAGGTCTGTGAAATCTATTTCAGTAGCTATTTGTAACTCTTGATTATCCTGTTGAAAAGGAGACACATAAAGATGGAAAGAAATTGCTTTATGTTTGTGCAAAAATGTTCAAAAGAAAAGAAGCAAAAATATGTCATATTTTCTGTCTTTAAGAAAACAAACAAAAATGATTGAAACCTGAAACCAAGAGGTTCTAAATCAGGGTCATGTGATATTTTTTTAAATTAAGATTTTAATAACTGTATTCTAATGTAATTGTTTTGGTTTGTAATTTTAGGATTTCAATTTTATTGTTATCAGTTTTTCCTTTTTTAAGTTTTAAAATTTATTTTAAATGTAAGTATAAAATGAGAAAAGAAAAAAATTTGCCATCTATACAGCAGAACATTAGAGAGAATTTGATATAAAACAATACATTTCCACTTGAAGAAAATTTATATAATAAATACTATACCTTTTTTTTCAAAGCTGCCCAGCTTTTTTTATGTTTGTTTTTTTCTTGTAGGTTTTCTTTTGTTCTCTGCTGTGTCCTTTTTACTTTATTTTTACCTACTCCCCAAAGACCACTATGATTAAGCATGGATGTATGTACACACACATGCATATATGTATGTATACACAAACTTGCATACATATTATATATATATATACATATATATGTACATATATATATTTATATGTATGTATGTGGGTGTGTGTTTGTATCTCTATGTATATGTATGTGTGTATGCATACTCACATTTCCACTTGTCATTTCTTTCTCTGAAAGTGGATAGCATCTTTTTTTTTTTTTTAATAAGTTCTTGTCTTTCCATGTTTTTTTCTAAATCAGGTCATTGGATTCTATACCACAGCAATATTTTAAACCAATATCATTTTTTTTTTTGAGAAATTGTCTGTAAAAGATTCACCTCCCCGCCTCGATTTTCTGCAATTGCTCTGTTCTTGGAGGCATAGTTTTTATTTATACAAAACATTTAAAATTTAAAATAATCAAAATTATCCATTTTAAACTTCAACAATTCTCTCACCTTACAATATGGTTTAGGGTCTGATGCTTTTCAATCTGCTTATTTTACATATTTCTTTGCTGGTTTCTTTGACGTTCCTGAACTTTTGTTCTTTTAAGTAAAATTTGTTATTTTATTTTTCATATTATCTTATATTTTTTCAGTCTTTAAATTTTGTTTTATTATATCTCTATCTTAGAATGCCATTAGCTTCCCTTTGTCTAATTCTAGTTTTCAAGGAATTATTTTCTTCCTTAAATTTTTGAGTTTCTATTTCAAGTAGGCTGACTTTTTTTCCCCTAATTTTCTTGATTTTCTTGGATTGCTCTTTTTCTTTCTAATTTTTCCTCAAGGTCTCTTAATTTATTTGCAACATCCTTTTTAAAGTTCTTTGAAGAAAAATTTTTTTTAAATTTGGGACCATTTGAAGATTTTCATTGAAAAAGGAGTATTTTTTTTTTAGCTCCATTATCTTCTGAATATAAAACATATTTTCTCTATCCCCATAGTTGCAGTCTCATGTTTGGTTCTTTCTATTTTGCTTACTCATTTTTATTTATATATATATTTCTTATTTTTAGCCGCTATTAGTGTGTTCAAGTTCTAATCCTGAATTTGTGGTATGGAGAATAATGTCCCAAGCATCAGATCCTTCTTACTGTTATTTTTTAAGGTCCATTACTGGGGATCAGTTCTGGGCTCTCCTCGCAACTCCTAAGCCACCAGTAAAGTCCTATCACACTAGCCCACATATGATCTTATTCCCTGTGCTCTCCCCAAGCCTGCAAACTACAGCTGTTTTTTTCTCTGGAACTGAAACCAGGGACTATGCTCTCCTGGAAATGTCCACAGCCAACAGGATCCCAGTTCCCTTCCACACACTAGGTGTATACTAGCTTCTTCTGCCCCGCAGCTGAAGCCCAGCCCTGAACACACCTGATCCATTGGCCATATCTTCATCTCTCAACATATTCCTGAACAGTGGAAGATCCTTCACTCTCCTTCTACTCAGCCATCAGACTCCCACACTGTCTGCTAAATGAAAGTTTCTAAGACTGAGGCTGCCTTCCAGTCCTGGTTGCCTCACCAGGGCTTTTTTTTTTTTTTCATAATTGGTCTGGAATTTTTGCAATATACTTAGGCCAAACCTCTGCCCCTAAAACTCAAGTCTTTCTTGGAGTCTTCTTAGGTTGTCTTAGGAGAAGAATTGCTTTACCTTGACTTTATTTATTTTTGCTCCTCTACATTTCCTCTGAAATAATATTATTTTTTTATGGAGGAAATTTGGAGAGCTAAAAGTTTTTTGACCTATTCCTCCACCTTCCCAGAATCATTTAAAAGCATTATGAGAAGTGATCCATAAATTTTATCAAGTTATCAAAAGTCTGAGAAACAAAAATTTTAAAGTATATTAAAGCCACTCAAAGCCCAAATAATAACTAAAAAATAAACTGTATTGATTTTTTCCTCAGAATTTTTATGTCTGGAAGTTTTATGTGCATGGTGTAGTGTGTGTATATATGTGGATGCTTATATTTCTTTGCATATATTGCTGGTTGTAAAAATTATTGATAATATTTCTTAAAATAGTTGGGCTATGGCAAAACCTAATGATGATTCAAAAGCCCTGTGATTTCATCCTGATAGTTACAGTCTCTTCATTGACCAAGGTTGTAATTCTCATGTTGCTTAGTACATAATTTCATAACTTTATTATTGTTTTTGTTTTCTGCTGAGGCAATTGATATTAAGTGACTTGTCCAGGATCACACAGGCAGAAAATGTTAAGTGTCTTAGGTCCTCCTGACTTCAGAGCTGGTGCTCTATCTACATCAACTAGCTGCCCCATGACTTTCTTTTTCTAATAAAATCATTACTTTGTGCTTGGTCTTCTGATGTTGAGATTTTCCAAATTTAGCCAAGCTCAGTTGTGGCAAAGAATCCACCTTTTCAATTGGGTAAAACCAGTATATAAAGTTTATAACAACTAGCTTTTATACTTTATATACTTAATAGGAATACTTTAAAGTTTAATTTGAATTATTTACATTGCCCTATTACATTTTTAAGCCTTGACAACCCACAGAATCATGAATTGTCTTTTGACTTGTATCATCTGCAGTCTTCCAAAGTATAAATGTCTATCTTGAAAATTTAATAATAAGCTCTTGTGAGCTGATTTGAGCTATTACCAGAATATACCTGGACCTGCTAGAGCTTGTATTTTGCTTAGAATGAGCATACCTTGAGAACAAGAACAGGTAATTTCCCCCCTTTTCTTGCATCCCTGGCACTTAACAACATTACTGGCACAAATTAAGTGCTTAATATTAACCAGTGATTATTAACTGATTGATTCAGTCTTTACTTTTTATAAAAGTTTTATTTATTTAATATTTTCCCAGTTGATTCAAAATTTTTTTTAACATTTGTTATAAAAAATTGAGTTCTAGGATCTCTCCATTATCCCCATCCAAATTAATAAACCACTTCTGAAATTATGCAAAATATTTCCATAAAAGTCAAGTTGTGAAAAAAACATATATCTCCCACCCTAATGAAAGTAAAAACCCTCAAGAAAAATTAAATTAAAAGAGAAAGAGAGAGAGACAGAGAGACAGAGACAGAGAGAGAGAGAATGCTTCAATTTGTATTCAGAAGAAACAGTTTCTTCTCTGGATATGGATAGGATGTTTCATCATAAGTCCTTCATAGTAGTTGTGAATGATTATACTGCTGAGAAGAGCAAAGTCATTCACCAGCGCTCATCCCAGAACATTGCTATTATTTTGTATGCAGCACATTACACTTTGTTTGAGTTCATGCAGGACTTTCCAATTTTTTTTTTTCTGAGAGCATCTTGTTCATCATTTTCCAGAGAACAGTAATGTTCTATCATAAACACATACCACAGTATATTGAGTCATTCTCCAATTGAAGGGCATCCCCTCAATTTCTAATTTTTTTTTTACCCTGAGAAGAGAGTTGCTAGGAATATTTTTTTGGTACATATAGGTCATTTTCTTTTTTCCCCCCTTAATCTCTTTGGGTATTTATGCCAAGTAGTAATGTTGTTAGATGAAAGAATATGCGTGAATTTATAACCCTTTGGGAGCAGATTATATCTTTTGATAATTTATTCAGCATTTATTTCTATAGGACTCTAAGTGCATTGTCATACAATTCTAAAACTTAATACTTCATGGCTATTATGACAAAAGCTAGCTTCTATTCATGTGCCCTTTTCTTCTTTAGATATATCACATTTCACTTTCATTAAACAATCATTTATCCCTAGAAAGGTGCCAGTCCCTTCATCAAAACCTGATTTAAAGTGACTGTGGAAGCATAATCTATGAGAATGATGGCATCTGTATTATACACAATGACAAAGGGGAATGCAGATGAGATGACATATTAATGTTTCCATATGCACTTTGACCTTCTTTGTGAAGTATCTTTAGTTACAAAAAAAAGAGTTTTGGAAGTTGGTGAAAAGTTTGTTGCTCTATCTAAAACAATCACCATTCTTCCCATAGAATATTTATAGAATTTGATGATCATAAACTCATAATGGAAAGGAATCATTGCATCCAACCCTCTGAGAGTTCCTGTGTATAGAGGGCTGAAACTCTTGAGGCGATGCACTGAGGTCAGGACAGCCGAGCACTTGAGGCTAACTACTAATTGGACAATACTCTATGGGCATATGCTTGGAAAATGGCCCTTCCCACTATCCTGTGCTGGCTCGATGATTGGTGTATACAGAGGACTGTAGGAGGGACTAGCAGGTAGAGTAAGACTAGCCAGAGTCACTTTGGCAGTAAATGAGGAAGAAGGAGGTTGTGGAGATCCTGCATCCACCCCCTTCACTTCTCCCCCTAAAGACCAAGAATAAAGACTAAAGACTTTTGCTTATCCTGATTCCAGCTGATTCTAAGGTATCCTGGGTGCTGATGTGGTCATCACACCTATGGATAGAAAAGGAACCAGGATTTGAATTTAAAATTTCTAATTACAAATTGTTAGTTATTTTATGTCCTTTTATGGCTAATAATGAGAATCACATTTTTTGAATTCTAATGGAATACTATAATTTTCATAGTGAATAGAATTCTCACCTTCTTGCATTGAGGAAATGATCCTGGTATTACTTAGTGAATATGATTGTTGGCAAAACTGCTGTGGCAACTAAGTGGTGCAGTGGATAAAGCACTGCCCTGGAGTCAGGAGGTCCTGAATTCAAATCTAGTTTCAGATACCTAACACTAACTAGTTGTGTGATTCTGAATAAGTCATTTAATGTCAATTACTTCTTTAAAAAATTTTAAATGTTTTTAAACTTGCAAGCACTATATAAATTTAAATTTTTATTACTTATTACTGCCCTGCTCCAAATTATATATCTAACCTTATGTTATACCAATACCTAATCCAAACTATTTACTCTCTATAAATTACTCTGCTCCCTATTCTCAGTATATAGTATGCTAATTTATGCTTTGAAGTCTTTTTGCTACTTTTAGTTCTTCCCTCATGCTTTCCAGAGTATTCTCCCCTTCTTCCCTCTGTTGATTCAGACCTTCCTTATCCTTCATATTTAACTCAAGCCCCACTTCCTCTATGAGGTTTTCTGAATTAATCCAGTCAATGCTATTCTTACTTTTCTTTAGCTAACTATGGCACCTGGATCTGTGTTCCCCTAGTACTTAATAGCTTGATATAAATGTGTTATAAATCTTGAACCATATTTAAATTTTCTGCAAGGCAGGAACCAGATCTTACACTTATTTTGTTGGTCTGTTTTCAGAGAGGGTGATGAAATATTATTTTTTATATTAATGAATTAATGAAAATTTTTACAATTCTGAAAAGTACTTACCATAGGGATCTCCAGCAAAGCAAGTTAACAAAAATAATAATGCCATACACTTTAATACAAAATATATTTGTTATGTAATCCTATTGGGTCTAAAAATAATGGATTGTTTTTTGTATTTTTCCCATATAAACAGAGACAAAGGCCTGGGAAATTGGAAGGAAAAGACAGAGACTGTTATGGAAAGCTAAAATGGAATTCCTTATCTTTGCAGGAATACGCTCAATGCAGATCAATGTTGAAACTGCTAGTGTTGGGGAAAGAAAAAAAGGAAAGAAAGGAAGGAATGAAGGAAGAAAGAAAGAAAAAAGAAGGGAAGGGAGGAAAAAAGAGAGGAGAGAATGACAGACAGTAAGAAAGAAACACTATTTGTTTCATGCCAAAGAAGAAGAGAAGAGTATGCTCTTGTTCCTCCTCTGATGATGTGGTCTGTGCCTAGGAGGACCTCAATGTATCATCTGGGGTTCCTGTTTTGTGTTTATTTGGAGCTCAGAAAATCTGTGTGTCAGGAGTACTTGAGTCTTCTAGATAGACAAATAAGTCACTGTCAGGTTCACTTAGACTGAGATCAATTCTTCTACTTAGTTCCCTTCTCTTTTTGGCTCTGAAGACTTGGTATGGCTCTTTTAGTCCAGGTTATCACTGTTGCTTCCAATCTAACTGTCCTTACGTTTCATACATCACTTCCAGGTTTACCAAATACTTGCATCATTTTATTTCACCAACTGCCACTTAGAACCAGTGTTTTCTTTGAGCATCTCTTCAATGTTGCTGCTAATCAAAGCAGCACACATTTATATAGTGCCTTCCTTACTGTTATAAATATTTCATAAGCTTGAAATGAGATAAAATGCAATGTAAAATCATTCATTAAATACTTACTCTGTGTCAAACACTGTGTTTAGCGCTGGAGATACACATAGAAAGGAGAAAAATACTCTCAAGAAAGTCACAGTCTAATTAAGGGAGATGACACATATAGAAGAGCTTAGTTTGAAAGCAGATGGAAAGCTCCAGGACCCAGAAAATTGGAAGGGCTGCTAGAATTTGGAGAACAATAATAGGGTAGGAGATCATTGACATATCACTATAATGAAAAATACGATGAGTCTGAAATTTGGAGTGGTGCTCCAGATATTATTACATTAGGCAGAAATAAGGCTAGGCAGGGGTGGGTTAAGGTGGGGGGATTACCAGTGCCTTGTAGGTACTGGGCAATGGAAGCTAGTACTGAGAAACAAAAGGGTTCCCTGAAGCAGATGTCTATTGGGTTCTTCAACACTCTTTAATTTGGGAGGGGTAGATGGACTTGAGAGGGGAACAGTTGAGGAAAATGAGACAAACAAGGTTAAGTGACTTGCCCAAGGTCACAAGCCAGTATGTCAGAGGATTACAACCTAGTTCTTTTTCACTCTGAAGTCAGTGGTATATCCATTATACCATACTATCTCTTAAGCAATAATAATATGATTGAAATAGATATGTACATATACATACATATACATTATATAGCACTTTAAAGTTTGCAAGGCACTTGATATTCTAGACTAACAACCATGAAAAAGATTCCATGAGTATGGTTATGTCCATTTTATAGATGAGAAACAGTGACTTATAGACATAGCTAATAGTTGTCAGAGTCAGGAGATAAATTCAATGCCTCCTCACTGCATATTCAACTTGCCTTCTATTACATCTATACTGCTTCTCTAAGTAGTATGAATATATTGCTTCTCTTTAGGAGATGAAGACCTGGGACCCAGATTGGAGAAATATTTTACCAAAAGTCATATAGCCACTAAGATTTGAATTCTGATCTCCTTATTCTAAAAAAAGATTACCAAAATCATCTGCTGCCTCTTTAAAGTCCAACATGATGTACAATAAGAGGCACACAACTACTGTAGTAAAATATCAATCAAGATAGTCAAATATTGTCTGGGTTGCTAGCTCTGAAACTCAATTTAGTGCTGTTTCCACTACATTTGCCACCTATTCATGCTATGGCCATCTACTTAGTGTGTTTGGTGAAGTGCAGAAAGAACCTTGGTTCCTAGTACTTATTGTATGATTTAGGCAAGATTCTTCACTTTGTACCTCAGTTTTCTAATATGTTAAAATAAGTTAGGCTGAATAATCTCTATGGTGTCTTATAAATCCAGATCTATGATTCTATGAGCTAGTCATATGATTTGATGTTCATCATTGCTTAGGAAATACTTACTAAGTTGTATAGGGTGCCAGATGTGAAATTCATAGGCAGCCTATACCATTAGATCCCAATTAATTCTAATAATGAATCTCATGAAGTAGTCCCATGTTTTTGAAGTTATTATTATTACTATTTTAATTTATGTATCATATATAAATATTGTATATATATACTATGTATAACTACATTCTAATATACTTAGATAATCAAACTATTCAAAGTTGTAATTATGTAAAACATAGTTATTGTTTCCAGTCCAGTGGAAACATTTCAAATAAAATAATTACTTCATTTTAACAGGATTTTTTTTTGCATGTATCTGAAAATTTAGAGAGATCTGAATGCCATTATTGTTAAGTAGTTTCTAACTTTAGTTCAAATTTGACAGCATTTTTTTCTCTTGGTATGCTCATCCATCAAAGGTCTTTTCACGCAACCTTCTTAATTCATGTTCATTAGTATGTTACTTGCAACTTGTAAGAAATGAAAAAGAGAATCACAGGTGGCATCGAGTTTTGGATGAAAGAGTTGGCATTTGATATAATAGAGGACATTGACAGATGACATAAGTGACACTGGCACATAGGTGATAGTAGTGACATTTGTATATAGATGACCTATTTATAGATGGGTTAAAAAAAAGTGACATTTGAATTTAGGGAACATAAGTGGCATTTACACAGAAGTGACATAGGTGACATTTGCTTATATTATGTAGGAGACCTGTGAAAATTGTTTTTGTAGGTAACATTGGTAAGTGAGTGATAAAGATGTGATTACCAGATAAGTGACAAAAGTGACATTGGCATATAAATAATTTGTATGCTTCATTTGCCACTCTGTGCCACCAAGGAAGCTCCCCTTGTTTCCCCTTGAATGAAACAACTCACAATGAGTGTATTTTCTTTCTTTCTTTTTTTTAATTATAGCTTTTTATTTACAAGATATATGCACGGGTACTTTTTTTTAGCATCAACAGTTGCAAAACCTTTTGTTCCAATTTTTCCTCTCCTTCCCCCCCACCTCCTCCCTCAGATGGAAGGTAGATCAATACATGTTAAATATGTTAAAGTATATGCTAAATACAATATATGTATACATACCCATAGTTATTTTGTTGCACAGAAAGAATCAGACTTTGAAATAATGTACAATTAAGCTGGGAAGAAAATAAAAAATGCAAGTGGACAAAAAGAGAGGGATTGGAAATGCTATGTAGTGGTTCACACAATAAGTTTATTTTCTAATGAGCTGGAATAGGTTATATTTGGGGTCTCTTTTAGATCTGAATCTATGATCCCAGGATTGCAGCTACCAAAGACTCTCAATAATTATCCGGAATGAGACAAAATTTGGGATTCAAACTAACTCCTTTCAAACAAAAACAAATAGCTTTTAATTTGCTCTTCCTTCCATTTCCTCAAGTATATCTCTTTGACAACAATAACATTGTGAATAATGATAATAATACTTAAAATGATCCAAGGTTTCCCTGATGTGAGATACATATATACAGTTCTTGACAACTGATTGTTAAATTTTCATTGTGAGCATTTATACTCTGGAAATAGGCAAATGTTATATATCAAGAAGGGTATCTGTAAGCTTCAGTGGATAGAGTACTTGACCTGAAATCAGAAAGATTTTTTTGTCATTGTTCAATCTGGTTTCAGATACTTTTATTAGCTATGTGACTGAGCAAGTCACTTAACTTTGTTTGTCTCAGTTTCTTTATCTGCAAAATGAGCTGGAAAAGAAAATGACAAATCACTCCGGTATCTTTGCCAAGAAACCTCAAATGGGATCACAGAAAGTAAGACAATTATAAAATTACAGAGCATATCACTACTTGATTTATTGTTATGATAATTGTCTAGACAAAAAAAAATTTGGAGAAAATGTTAATAATGCAATCTAAACTTATCTGTTATGTATAATCTTCCATTCCCTCCCCTTCAATCAAAAATATATGAGTTCAAATCTGGCCTCAGGCACTCATATGATCCTAGGCTAGTTGTTTATCCCTGTTTGCTGTGGCTTCCTCACTTGTAAAATGAAGTGGAAAAGGAAATGGCAAACCACTCCAGTATCCAACTGAGAAAAAGGTAGGACCTTTTCTGTTTCTATTCAGGTTTATTTTTTTTGTTTTGTTTTGTTTTGTTTTTTTGGCCATAAATCTATCATACTTAAATTTTCTAAAATTCCTTTTATTCTCTTGACTTTTTTTCTTATTTATTTTCTGTTTAGGTTTACCTAGTATTGAGAAGGGAAAATTGAGTCAATCTCCTGCATTTCCCCCATATATCTTTTAATTTTCTTCTGTACTTAGTTTAAATTTTTCTCAAAGAATTTGCCACTTCCTTAACAGTACCAAACCTAAAACTATGTTATAAAGCAGTAGTCATCAAAAACATTTGGTACTAGTTAAGAAATAGAGTAATGTGATCAGTGGAATAGATTATATGCAAACAACAGAATAATCAAGTTCTATTAGTAATCTAGTATTTGATAAACCACCAAATTCCAGCTTCTGGAATAAGAACTCACTATTTGACAAAAAATTTCTAGGAAAACTGGAAAATAATGCCAGAAACTTGGTATATCTCAAATATACCAATTCTTTTTGTGTGCCTCTCTGTTTTAAGTGTGTAATCTTGTAAACAACATATGGCTGAGTTCTGGTTTCTCATTTCTTCTGCTATTTCCTTCCATTTTATGGGTGAATTCATTCCAATAACATTCACAGTTAGGATTATTAACTTTGCATTTCCCTTTATCTTCATTTCTTTATATTTCTATCACTTTTTTTTAATCCTGTCTCTCATCTCAAAACTGTTTTTCTTCTGATGACTGTCTTTTTTATCTGTTCTCTCTTTTGTAACTCCCCCCCCCCCAATTTTCTTCCCCCTTGTTCTTCCTACTTCCCTGTTGGGTTAAATAGGTTTCAATTACCAATTGGTTATGCTTATATATTTCTTCTTTGAACCAATTTAATGTGAATGAGGTTCAAGAGTTGCCCACCTACTGCCCAAACTTTACCTCTTCTCCACTGTAAAAGTTCTTAAATGTTTTCCTCTTTTATATGAAATAATTTCCTCCATTTTTTTCTCTCCTTCCTATTTTCTCCCTTGGTATCACCTTTTTTCACCTGTCCTTTTTAATATATCATCCCAACATAATAAACTCATTCAATATCCTTCTTTTGATTTAGAATAATTCCAACTGCCCTAATAATGGTGAAAATCATGGAAGATTACAAACACACACACACATACACACACACAGACATACACTTATGTATAAACAAAGATATGTAAAAAAGAAAGGTAAATATTTTAACCTTATTGATTCCATTATGATTTCTCTTTCATGCTTATCTTTTCATGCTTCTCTTTAGTCTTGTATTTGAAAGTCAAATTTTCTTTTCAGGTTTGGTCTTTTCCTTTAGAATCCTTTTTCTTTAACAATTGCTGATGATATGATTCTTAAGCTTTCTATTTGATCATGGCTTTCTGGTAAACAATAATTCTTGAATTATATTTCTTTGATTCATTTTCCAGGGAAGTTGTTTTTCTAATGAGATATTTCATATTTTCTCCCATTTTTTTCATTATTTTGCCTTTGTGGGTTTTTTTTCTTGATATATATCATAAAGTCATTAGTTTCCATTTTTTGATGTTCATTTGTTCAGGAAGAGTAATCTTCCTGACTTCAGGCCTATCATCAAATACTACTCCCCAACACTAACATTAAAGCATTAATTATTTTTTTCACTAATCTTTTATATTCTTTTTCCATTTGACCAGTTCTAATTTTTAAGGATTTTCCTCATCAGTGCCTCATCAGTTTTGTTCCACTTTTAACATTTGGCCAATTTTGTTTTTTAAGATATTTTCTTTAGTATTTTTGTGCCTCTTTTTCAAATTATAAATTGCCTTTTTATACTTTTCTTTCTTTTTTATTTACTTAATTTTTCTTCTACTACTTTTATTTGATTTTGAAAATCTCTTTTTTATTTTTTTTCAGGAAAACTTGCTGAGCTTGTGTCTAATTCACAGAAGAAAGGATTCACTATTCTTTGAGTCTTTACTTACAGCTGTTTTTACTTCATTGTTTTCCCAGTTTATGTCTTGTTTCTCAGGTTAATTTTTCTTGTTTGAATTTTTCCTACTCAATTTCTTGATTTGAATCTTTATATTAATGTTAGGCTCTGTTTCCAATATAGAGAGAAAGGGCACTGTCTCAAGTTGTATACACTTTTCACTGCTGTTTTCCAAGTCAGTTCTGGGATGCTGGAATCTTATGGTGCTTCTAAAATGAAATGATCTGAGGAGAAGTGTGGGCACTGTTTTCCTGGTCTGATGCTTTGTTACTTACCCAAAAAGGATTCTTAATTTTTTGGGATTATAATCAATAATCAGTTTCTTATAACTGGGATCCTTTATCAGGGGTCCTTAAACTATGGCCTGCGGGCCAGATGCGGCAACTAAGGACATTTATCCCCCTCATCCAGGGCTATGAAGTTTCTTTATTTAAAGGCCCACAAAACAAAGTTTTTGTTTTTACCATAGTCCGGCCCTCCAACAGTCTGAGGGACAGTGAACTGGCCCCCTATTTAAAAAGTTTGAGGACTGCTGCTAGATATTATGGTGTTCTATGATTTAGAGCTACATTGTGTCACTGGAAGAAAACTGCTATTATGAAAATGGAGGTTTAATTTTTTGCTATAATAAAAACAGTTGTTTATTTCTGTACATATGAGTCCTTTTCCTCTTTCTTTTATATTTTTGGGTTATCAAAAATTGGTAATACTATTGGTATGTCTAAAGAAATATATAGTTCAATGAATAATGAGGAATCCCCAAATGTCCGAAGTTCCCAATTGCTTTATAGACATTGGTTACACTTGAGGCAGAGCCCAGATGGCAGAATAAAGGCCGGAACTTGCCCAAGCTCCCCTCCCAAAACCACTCCAAATACCTTTAAATAATGGCTCTAAACAAACTTTAGAGTCTCAGAATGCACAAAAGAGTCAGTAAAACAATTTTCCAGCCAAAGGCAATGTAAAAGGTCAGCAGGAAAGATCTGTTGAACCAGGGTATAAATACAGTGTATTCTGGCAAAAGCTCCAGAATCAACCTCAGCCCCAGCAAATTATTAGAAGCCCTTTGGACCCTTTGAATCAGCAATGGCAGCAGCAGCAGCAGTAGCAGCTTCAAGAGGCTTCAGGATATAGACAGTAAGAGGACTGAACAGTTGGTCTGAAGAAGATTTCAGTAATCCCTTCACTAGCACAGAGGGAGGAGTCTAACTTGCCCATATTCAGATCCAGAAAGCATTTCTGGCTAACAAGCTCAGGGTGAGAAGAAGCACTAGTGGACAGAATTTATAGCCACAGTAGAACAGGGACTGTTCTCAAAGGTCCTGGGTAGAAAAGAGTGATTATTGCCACTCACAGACCAGAGCATATAGTAGGAGAGTAGTAAACACAATTGTTCTTGTATTCTACCACTTTGGAAGAATTAAAAACTTACAGGATTTTAGAAGGATCCTTGAAAACAGCTACACAAAAAACCTTGAAGCTTGGGACATTACACCTTGTACTCTGGAAACAGAGCCCTACTTCAATAAAAAAATTAAAAGTTAAAAAAAGTTAAAAGTCAAGTAATAGGCTGGGAAAATGAGCAAACAAACAAACAAACAAAAAGATTCTGACCATGGAAACTTACTATGGTGTAGTATGAAGAAGAAAAAACACACTGTCAGAAGAGTTACAAACAAAGTCAAAAAATAAGAATTTGTCTCAGACCATGTAAGATTTCAAAAGGAACTTGGTCAGATCAAGAGTGTAACTGTTTTCCCACATTAATAATTTTCCTCTTTTGTTAACTTTGCCAATCCGATATGGTGGGGGGAATTTCAGAGTTGCATTAATGTTCATTTCTATGATTATTTATCTTTTGGAACTTTTTTCATAAGGTATTATTATAGATTAATTAGCAAAGATTCCTTCCCTTAAGGGCTGTTTGTTTATAATGTTTAACCTTTTAGCAATTGTAGCATTGCTCTTGTTCTCATGAATTTGAATCAATTCTTTATATATTCTGGAAACAAGAACTTTGACTAGATTTCATATGGCAGAAGAGGAAATACCACCCAATGAATTTGACAATATTGGTTGAAGCCAGATTGTGTAGGGCTTTAAAGCTAACCAGTGGAATATATAATATATTCTATAGTAAATTGGAGGCCATTGGAATTAGTTAAGTAAGCCAGTCACATACTCTATATTGAAGGAAAGTTACTTTGACAACAGCATGTAGCCTATGCTGGTGAGAGACATGAGGCATAGAGATTAATTTGCAGGCTCTTAAAATTTTAAGTCTTGACTCTAGGGTTTATTGAAAAAGTTACATCCACTTCTTGGACCTCAATTCCTCGAAATGTGGGGGTTTGACTAGATTATTTCGAAAGTCTCTTCTAGTTCAAAATTCTATGATCTTACTCACACCTGAACTCTTTCAGGTATTCCCTTCATACATTGAAGGAAAAGGTCACAACTATACAATATCTATACAGCTTGATTGGTGCGTGTGTTGGGGGATAGGGAGGATGTTTCAGATGTGTGCTATAGAAAGCCCATTCATGTACTTATTTTAAAATTTGGAGATTTTTCTAGTACCAGCTGGAGATTAATTTAATTGTCCTTGATTCACTGCATCTCCGTGGCTTCCATAACAGGGACCAGGCTATGGAACATTGTGACATGCCTTACGTCTAAATGGATTCACCACTTCCCTAATTACTGGATGCTTTGGCCTCCTTTAACTTGATTCATCTTTACCAAAATCAGAAGAGGGGTGATTCATTGTTCTCTGTTCTGAAGATGCATCTTAAGTGTTTACTGCTGTATTCATAAATTATACAAGTCAATATTTTAAACTGACTAATTAAGTATTTTTTCCAGTGGTCTTTCTTCCTGTGCAGTAGCTGCCACCTTTTTGAAAATGATCAGACTAAATATTTTCCAAATAGTTTGTAAAGCATGTCTTGTTATAGTATTTCAGAATCAAATTACTTATTCTGTAGATGTCAATCAGGTAAAGGCTGGTGATAAGTGGAAAAAATATGAGGTGAAGATCTCCACCAAGGATTTTATAAATAAAGAAAATCTATTCACTGTGGTTATATTTTTTACTATGCTGATAGTGACTTTTGTAAGTGTCTTCTGTGCTAAGTGCAATCTAAAGAACAATGCCAATACATGGCCACTATTTTTGATAAACTATAGTGAATTTTTATTTCTTTTTATTTGTAAATTATTATTATACTGTCACAAATTTGTGGGTGGAAACATTAATATTCAGCATATCAGGGATGTTAAATACAGAGCTTTGAGCAATTGCCTATGGAAGAAAAGAAGCAAAAAGGGCTTCTGTGGTAGGGTTTTAATTTAATTGATTAATTTAATTGATTTATTTGATTTTAATTGATTTAATTGATTAATTAATGACAAAGATTTTTATTAGTGAGGGAGATTTCATTGATTCCTAAAAAAAAAAGGATATATATTATTGAGAGTACTCCAAACTTCAGAATTTCATGAAAGTTAGAGGACTAAACTCATATTTATATTATTCCCTGTATTAAGTTTTATATTGATAATCCTTTCCCCAAAGTTTTTTTTTTTTAAGTGCTTTGTAAGGGACCAGAGAGAAAGCTTAAAAATGCTTTCGAACCATTTTAAAAACCAGATTTGTGATTTAATGGATCCAGAGAATGTCTATTTTATTACTTCTGCCAAGATAGATAGGAACCTTCTGTGCTACTTCTTGTCTTAGAGAGTTAGCTCATTAGCCTGAGACTTTTAGTGACTAACGCTGTGTTATACAGCCAGTATGTATCAAAGGCAGAACTTGAACTCAAGATGTCCTGATTGTGAGGTCACCTCTCCAACCACTATTTCATACAGAGAAGTGCACAGACATTTCCCAAATTTCCATGCTTGCTACTCAGGTCTGTTGAAACGAATTCTTAGACTTGGGAGCCCCTGTTGCTAATATAATAAGTTAAAATTACAATCAATTGTACTGTACTTACTATACTTATTCATGATTTTCAGAGCTCCAAGAGGTTTTTTTGTTTGTTTGTTTGTTTGTTTTTTCCCATCCCAGTGATACTTACAAAGTACTGGATGAAAAAAAGTAGATCTATTATAGAAAATTGGTAACATGCTCTTAAAAAATTTTCTTAACAAAATAACCTTGGAAAACTATAAACTAAAATCATTAGTTGTTTTTATTTTTAAATTGACAATGCATATTTTTAGTCAAATATTTTCATTCATAGTTCTAACCAGGAATATAAACATCTAGAGCAAGATGCATGAATACCATGTTCAATAAACTGAGTGGGGATGGTAGAGAATCAGAAAATACAAATCTTGGGATTCCTGCAATGGGCTAACTTCAATGCTCATAAAGAGGTATAAGTAATATTAGCATTCTCCAAATGGAGTTCCCTAACACAAAGACCAAGTTGTCTCATCTCAGTTATGACTCTATTCTCTTTCTGTCTCTATCTCTCCTTCTCTCTCTCTCTCTCTCTCTCTCTCTCTCTCTGTCTCTCTCTCTCTGTCTCTCTCTCTCTCTCACTCCCTCTTTCTGCTCTGTCTCTTTCTCCTCACCTCCCTCTCTGTTTTTGTCTTTCAATATCTATGTTTATTGAGAGAAAACAAAAGTTTAGCCAACAATAATTGTAATATTAAAGTCCAGAAGAGTATTTTTCAGCCAAGATGGCAGAGAGGAGGCACAGAGCTATGTAAATTCTGCGTTTTCTCTCAGAATTCATTTTGTGACAAGCCTCTGAATTAATGTTTGACTGAAAAAACCCACAAATAATTACCAAGAGAAGACATTCTTGAAATTCACCAGGGAAGGTCTGTTTTTGCTTGAGGGCAGGGATGGTTTTAGATTGGGCGAAGGCTGAGGGCAGGCAGCTCACACTGAGCAGAACATAGAGGGATGGGGTGTGATCTCAGCCGTCTCTACTAGGAGAGCTTTGCTACAGGATTGGATACTTTGCCCTGGCAGCAAGCCAGCAGACAAGCAGAGAAGCTAAAAACACAGGGGGTGAAGAATACAACTCCAAACACCCAGAGTCTCTTGGGACCTGGCCACCTCTACCCCACAGTGTCTCAGCACTCTCTCAGAGTCTCAGAGCACAGGCACAGCACAGCCATTGCTGTCCTGTTAGTGCCTCACTGCTGCCCCTCACAATATGTAGATGAAGCTCGGTAACATCACCTAGTTCCCCCCCCCCCCCAAAAAAAAAAAAAAGCAGATTCCATTTGGGTTTTTTTTTGTCTTTTTTTCTTTTCTGGTTTGTCTTTGACTCTTCTCTGACAAAAAGAACAAAAAATTTAAACAGACCTTAATCGTTGATAGCTTCTGTACAAACAGAGAGCAGACTCTAAACCCCAGGAGACAAAAAATAGACTGTCTCCAAGTGAATCCCCAAGGGAGGATATCATCTGGTCCTCAGCACAGATGAATCTCATAGAAGAAATTAAAAAGGCTCTCACAAGAGAGCTAGAAAAAAAATGGGAAAAGGAAAGGGAGGCTTAGCAAGAGAGTCTGGAGAAGTCATCCCACTCATTTAAAGACAGAGTAGATAAAGAAATCAAATAACTGAAAAATAGAATTAGTGAACTGGAAACAGAAAATAGCTCTCTAATAAATAAAATTGGCTAAATGGAAAAAAAATTCCATAGAACAAAACAACTCACTTAAAAACTTAATTGGACAATTAGAAAAAGATATAAAAAAAGTGAGTGAAGAAACTACTTCATTAAAAATCAGAATAGAACAAATAGAATTGAATGACTTGAGATGACAACAAGAATCAGTTAAGCAAAACCAAAAAAATGAAACAATGGGAAAAAATGTCAAATGGCTTTTTGGGAAAACAATAGACTTGGAAAATAGATCTAAGAGAGACAATCTGAGAATAATTGGACTCCTGGAAAAATATGATAAAAAAAGAGCCAGGACACTGTTTTCCAGGAAATTATGCCAGAAGTCATAGAAACAGAGGGTAAAATAGACATTGAAAGAATTCATCGATCACCTACTGAAAGGGATCCTAAAATCAAAACACCAAGAAATATAGTGGCCAAATGCCAGAACGACCAGACAAAGGAAAAAAATACTGCAAGCAGCTACAAAAAAAACAATTCAAATATAAAGGAGCCACAATAAGGCTTACCCAGGATCTAGCAGCATCCACATGAAAGGATTGAAGGGCCTGGAATATGATATTCCAAAAGGCCAAGGAACTTGGTATGCAACCAAAAATAACTTACCCAGTCAGAATGAACATCTTTTTCCAGGGCAGAAGATGGACATTCAACGAAATAAGCGAATTTCACCTATTTTTGATGAAAAAACCAGAACTTAACAAAAATCTTGATCTACAAATATAGAACTCAAGAGAAACCTAAAAAGGTAAAAAGAAATCTTGGGAACTATATTTCTGCTATAAAGACATATAAAGAATACATGTATACTTTGTTCTAGAAACTAGAGGTGGAAAGAACATTGTACCAGAAAAAGGGTAAAGTGGGGGTACTACATCTCATGAAGAGGCAAAGGAAACCTATTATATCTGAGAGAAAGAATGGAGGGGGATGAATATAGTGGGTATCTTACTGCCATCAGAATTGGCTTAAAGGGAAAATTTTAGACGTATTCGATTTATGGTGAAATTTCTACCTCATTGAAAAGAGGGAAGGGAAAAGGGAAAAGGGAAAGAATAAGCTAAGTGGAAGGGAATACAGAAATGGTGGGGGAAGGTATCCTAAAAAGGGAGGACTGTGAGAAGCAAGTGGTGCTCACAAATTTAATACTGGGGAGGACTGTAAGGGGGAAAGAAGGGAGAAAAAACATAAACAGGGGTTAAACAAGATGGCAAGTAATACAGAATTGGTAATTTTAACCATAAATGTGAATGGGGTAAACTCCCCCATAAAGAGGAAGCGATTAGCAGAATGGATTAAAAGCCAGAATCCTACAATATGTTGTTTATAGGAAACACACCTGAAACAGGGAGATACATACAGAGTAAAGGTAAAAGATTGAAGCAGATTCTACTATACTTCAGGTGAAGTCAAAAAAGCAGGAGTAGTCATCCTCCTCTCAGATCAAGCAAAAATAAAAATTGATCTAATTAAAAGAGATAAGGAAGGGCATTAGATCTTGCTAAAGGGTAGCATAGATAATGAAGCAATGTCAGTATTAAACATATATGCACCAAGTGGTGTAGCATCTAAATTCTTAAAAGAGAAATTGAGAGCTGCAAGAACAAATAGACAGCAAAACTATAATAGTGGGAGATCTCAACCTTGCACTCTCAGAATTAGATAAATCAAACCACAACATAAATAATAAAGAAGTCAAAGAGGTAAGTGGAATACTAGAAAAGTTAGAAATGATAGATCTCCAGAGAAAATGAAATGGAGATGAAAAGGAGTACACTTTCTTTTCAGCAGTTCATGGAACCTATACAAAAATTGACCATATATTAGGACATAAAAACTTCCAACTCAAATGCAGTAAGGCAGAAATAGTAAATGCATCCTTTTTAGAACACGATGCAGTGAAAATTACATTCAACAAAAAGCCCGGGGAAAATAGACCAAAAAATAATTGGAAACTAAATAATCTCATACTAAAGAATGATTGGGTGAAACAGCAAATCATAACCATAATTAATAATTTCACCCAAGAAAATGATAATAATGAGACATCATACCGAAATGTGTGGGATGCAGCCAAAGTGGTAATAAGGGGAAATTTCATATCTTTAGAAGCCTACTTGCAAAAAGAGAACGAGAAGTTCAATGAATTGGGCTTGCAACTAAAAATGCTAGAAAACGAACAAATTAAAAACCCCCAGTCAAACACTAAACTTGAAATTCTAAAAATAAAAGGAGAGAGCAATAAATAGAAAGTAAAAAAAAAACCTATTGAATTAATTAATAAAACTAAGAGTTGGTTCTGTGAAAAAACCAACAAAATACACAAACTCTTAGTAAATCTGATTAAAAAAAGGAAAGAGGAAAATCAAATTCTTAGTCTTAAAAATGAAAATAGAGAACTTGCCACTAAAGAAGAGGAAATTATAGCAATAATTAGGACTTAATTTGCCCAACTTTATGGCAATAAATTTGACAACTTAAATGAAATGGAAGAATATCTTCAAAAATATAGCTTGCCCAGATTACAGAGGAAGAAATAAATAGACTAAACAGTCCCATTTTAGAAAAAGAAAAAGACCAAGCTATTAACCAACTCCCTAAGAAAAAATCCCCAGGACCAGATAGATTTACATTTAAAGAACAATCAACTCCAGTGCTATATAATTTATTTGAAAAAATAGGGATTAAAGGAGTACTAACAAATTCCTTTTACGACACAGACATGGTACTGATACCTAAACCAGGTATGTTTAAAACAGAGAAAGAAATTTATAGACCAATCTCCATAATGAATATTGATGCTAAAATCTTAAAAAAAAATATTGGCCAAATAAATTACATCCCCAGGATAATACATTATGACCATGTAGGCTTTATACCAGGAATGCATGGCTGGTTCAATATTAAGAAAACTATTAGCATAATTGACTATATCAATAACCAAACTAACAAAAATCATATGATCATCTCAGTAGATGCAGATAAAGCATTTCATAAAATCCAAAATCCATTCCCAATAAAAATACTTGAGAGGATAGGAATAAATGAACTTTTCCTTAAAATAGTCAGGAACATACATTTAAAACTGTCAGTAAACATCATATGCAATGGGGAAAAACTGGAACCTTTCCCCATAAGATCTGGAGTGAAGCAAGGTTGCCCACTATCACCATTATTATTCAATATCATATTAGAAACAGTAGCCTCGGCAATAAGAGTTGAGAAAGAGATTAAAGGAATTAGAGTAGGCAATGAGGAAAACAAATTATCACTCTTTGCAGATGATAAGATGATATACTTAGAGAACCCCAGAGATTCTACTAAAAAGCTATTAGAAATAATTCATAACTTTAGCAAATTTGCAGGATATAAAATAAATCCCCATTTTTATTTTATTTTTAATACATTTTTATACATCATCAACAAAATCCAACAGCAAGAGATACAAAGAGAAATTCCATTTAAAATAACTGTCAACAGCATAAAATATTTGGGAATCTATCTACCAAAGGAAAGTCAGGAATTATATGAGCAAAATTACAAAAAAAAACTTTCCACACAAATAAAGTCAGATTTAAAAAATTGGAAAAATATTAAGTGCTCTTGGCTAGGCTGAGCAAATATAATAAAGATGACAATACTCCCTAAACTAAGCTATTTATTTAGTTCTATACCAATTAGACTCCCAAGAAAATATTTTAATGATCTAGAAAAAATAACAACAAAATTTATATGGAAGAACAAAAGTTCGAGAATCTCAAGGGAATTAATGAAAAAAAAAATCAAATGAAGGTGGCCTAGCTGTACCTGATCTAAAACTATATTATAAAGCAGCAGTCACCAAAACCATTTGGTATTGGCTAAGAAATAGATTAGTTGATCAGTGGAATAGATTAGGTTCACAAGAGAGAATAGTCAACTATAGCAATCTAGTGTTTGACAAACCCAAAGATCCTAACTTTTGGGATAAGAATTCATTATTGGACAAAAACTGCTGGGATAACTAGAAATTAGTATGGCAGAAATTAGGCATGGACCTACACTTAACACTGTATACCAAGATAAGAGCAAAATGGGTCCATGATTTAGGCATAAAGAATGAAATTATAAATAAATTAGGGGAACATAGGATAGTTTATTTCTCAGACTTGTAGAGGAGGAAGAAATTTGTGACCAAAGATGAACTAGAGACCATTATCGATCACAAAATAGAAAAATTTGATTACCTCAAATTAAAAAGCCTTTGTACAAACAAAACTAATGTAAACAAGATTAGAAGGGAAGCAACAAACTGGGAAAACATCTTCACAGTTAAAGATTCTGATAAATGCCTCATTTCCAAAATATATAGAGAATTGACTCTAATTTATAAGAAATCAAGCCATTCTCCAATTGACAAATGGTCAAAGGATATGAACAGACAATTTTCAGATGATGAAATTGAAACTATTTCCACTCATATGAAAGTGTTCCAAATCACTACTGATCAGAGAAATGCAAATTAAGACAACTCTAAGATATCACTACACACCTGTCAGATTGGCTAAGTTGAGAGCAAAAAATAATGATGAATGTTGGAGGGGATAGGGGACACTGATGCATTGTTGGTGGAGTTGTGAACAAATCCAACCATTCTGGAGAGCAATCTGAAATTATGCCCAAAAAGTTATCAAATTGTGTATACCTTTTGATCCAGCAGTGCTACTACTGGGCTTATATCCCAAAGAGATACTAAAGAAGGGAAAGGGACCTGTATGTTCCAAAATGTTTGTGGCAGCCCTGTTTGTAGTAGCTAGAAATTGGAAAATGAATGTATGCCCATCAATTAGAAAATGGTTGGGTAAATTGTAGTATATGAATGTTATGGAATATTATTGCTCTGTAAGAAATGAGCAGCAGGATGAATACAGAGAGGCTTGGAGAGACTTGCATGAACTGATGCTAAGTGAAATGAGCAGAACCAGGAGATCATTATATACTTCAACAATGATACTGTATAAGGATGTATCCTGATGGAAGTGGATTTCTTTGACAAAGAGAAGATTTAACTAAGTTTCAATTGATCAATGATGGACAGAAGCAGCTACACCCAAGGAAAGAACACTGGGAATTAAATGTAAACTATTTGCAAAAAAAAAAAATAAAGTCCAAAAAATTATCTTCATTTGATATAAATTTCCTTTTAACAGTACGATCTTTTTTTTTTTTAAACAACCAATATAAAGACAGTGATCTACGTGTAAAAACTTCAAGAATTAAGAATTGAAAAATTGTTTTTATATATTTATTTTTTGGGTTTGTTTTTTTTCAAAGGAAGATGAACATATACTCAGATAATTTAAATATAGCCACATCAGAAATATTCTAGCAATGGTGTGGTAAAATGTTGTTACATTCAGACATTCACTGAAGTCATCTGAGTCACTGACTTAAAAAAAAAAACACACTGACAGGTGTGTAGTGGTATCTCAGAGTTGTCTTAATTTGCATTTCTCTGATCAGTAGTGATTTGGAACACTTTCATATGAGTGGAAATAGTTTCATATCCTTCTAATCTGAATGTAATCTACAATCTCCTGTGGACATGTTAGGTTTTCTGCATCTATGTCCAGATTTTCAGAACTAAATTCTACTTACATGCCTATTATGTTTTTTGCATGGTTAAAACTATTCATACTCGGACCTTTCATGATGTGGGAAGATAATGAAAGATTTTCTGGATTAATCTGTTATAAAGTTTCAAGACATGGAGATCACAGTCTTTAATAGTCTCCAGAGTCAGAGGGATCAAGTCCCTTCAATGCTTCACTATAGGAAGAGTTCTGAAACCTTCATGTACAAAGGGGTTATGCAGCGGAGACAACATAGTTGCCAAGAGCTCAATACCTATAATTTTATTGTCTGAAAGAGTTCCTTTATTCATTATTTACATTCACAAATTTTCTATTAGCTACAAAAGAAGGAAAGGCAAATAAAATTATCATAAGAATTGTGTTTTTTTTAAGAAAGTAAAGAAAAATATATTTGAATAGTATTAGGAATGGAATCAAAGTACACAAATAACATCACATTTTCAATGGTGTGTACATGCCCCCAGTGCCAGGAATTCAAACACAAAAGCCAAAGGATCTATTTTTGAGGCCACCTATTTCTAATGTGCTATTGAAGCTTTGCAGGTTATTGATGTGTCAACTAGCCTTTAAAAAAATAATGTACTAAGAGTTTCCTGGATCTGTCTTTATGGTTTCTGAGTTTTGTCTCACTCACAATCAAAAAACACAGTCTGGCCCATAATCTAGGAATTTTCTCAGTTGTTTTTATTTTAAATTTAATCATGCCACTATGTACTTTTTTCTTACTTTTCCAAATGCTTCTATTTTACTTTAAGGCATAAGGCAAAATAAAATAAATTTCAGTTTTCTTTTATGCTACTTAGAAGATTTGAACATGTCACTCTTCATTTTATGTTCACCCTTCTTTTTGGAGCCAATGGAATTCAACAGCCAGGTTAGATAAGAAAAATTCAATCATGATATTTAAACTTTGCTTTATATTGCCATATGTATCAAAGATTATATTATGTATGTAAGCATTATTTTCTTTAATAACAAAAGTTGTGCATGCCAGTTCTGGGTGAAAAAACAGTATATTTTAAATGAAATGCCAATGAAGGAATTGAAATTAATGCCAAAGAATGTTATCTGGCAAAGTATTTAATGTGACTATTTCTAAATGATCTTATAAATTTCTAAATTTGGAAATTTCTCAATATTGTGAATAATATTGTGAATAATGAAATACAGTTTAGCACCACAGAAAAAAACATCAGCATCAGAAAAGGAAAATTCAAATTTTTCTTCTGTAACTATTTGTGTAATACTAGATGAGTTTTAACCTAACTTTTTAAAGCCTAAATTTCTCATCAGTAAAATGAGTTATAGGTAACATTGTTTCTAAGTTCTTCTAGCTCTAAATCTATAATTTAAAGATCTGTAGTTGCCAATAAATCCATTCCAGTGTACCAGTTGCCATCCAAAACACTTCAACTTCTGGACCTGTATGTCCTATTATAATAATAATAATAGTTAACATTTATATAATGCTTATTTTGTGCCAATGATTATGCTAAACACTTTATAAATATCATACTATTATGCCCATCTTACTGATGAGGAAAATAAGGCAAACAGAGGTTTAGGTGACTTGCTCAGGATCACAAACCTGATAAAGGTCTGAGACTAGATATGAACTCAGGTTTTTCTAATTCCAGACACAGCACTGTCTCTCAGATTATATACTTGAGAACTGCAAGCTAACAAGTCAATCAAGAAGTATTTATTAAGCATCTGTTATATATCAAATAATTGCTTATCTCTTTGAATTTAAGGGCAAAGAAAAAACAATCTCTACTTTCATTGAACACATTTGAATTTGGGGGATGAATACAAATATAAATTAAATATATATATATATATATATATTTTTTTTTTTTTTTCCCTTTTCTGAGGCAATTGGGGTTAAGTGACTTGCCCAGAGTCACACATCTAGGAAGTGTTAAGTGTCTGAGGCTAGATTTGAACTCAGGTCTCCTTACTTCACAGCTGGTGCTCTATGCACTGTGCCACCTAGCTGCCCCTAAATTAAATAATTAATTCATAGGGGTGTGTGTGTGTGTGTGTGTGTGTGTGTGTGTAAAATTCAAGTTAGAATAGGAGGGTTAGAAGGAACACACTAACAATCATGGAGCACAAAAAAGCTGGATGCCTGAACTGCATCTTAAAAGATTAGCACCAAAAACAAGAGAAATATTCCAGTACAATGGCACCAACATGGGAGATGAAATATCATGTATAAGGAACAGAAGGTCAGTTTGGCTGAATCACTGAGGGATGAAGGAGAGAGAACAGTTAATCAGGCTTAGAAAGGTTGAGACTGACTGTGTAAGACTTTAAAAGTTAGCCTATTGATTTGTTCTTTGATCTATCAATCTTCTAGGATTAAATTATTTAGCTTTCAGAGGATTTTTTAAATACTTTCTTCCAATGGCCTTTTTAAATGTAAAATTTTCACTCATTTATGTTCAGTAAAGTAGTTTTATAATGTTACACATTTTTGCATTTCTTTGGGAGTCTTTTAATGTTCAAAGAAATAATCATTTTTTAAAAAAGTGTCATGCATAGCTGAAAAATACATAGGATCCATTCCATAACTGAATTTTCTAAAATGTAATTCAAGTTCTTTGCTTTTTGTTGATTTTTGGTTAGCTTGTTTTCTTTCTTTTGTTCTTTTCCTTCCCTCCCTCTATCCTTTTCTTCCTTCCTTCCTTCCTTCCTTCCTTCCTTCCTTCCTTCCTTCCTTTCTTGCTTCCTTCTCCCTTTCTTCCTCCTTTCCTTCCTTCCTTTCCCCTTCCCTTCCTCCCTCTTTCCTTTCCTTCTTTCCTTCTTCCCTCCCTCTGTCCCTTTTTTCTTCCTTTTTCTCTCCCTGTTCTTCTCTCTCTTTCTGGGATAATCTTCTATTCTTCTCAAAGACTGAGAGTGTAAGAGCATGGCATTGAAATTTATATCTCAGAAGTGTTTGAAAAATGCAGTAATATTTTTAAGAATGACTTTAAGGATATGTTTTGAATATTACAATGCTCAAATTAACCAGAAAGGACACATGAAGATTCTATCCACATACAAAGAAAGAAGTGATAAATAGGAGCATATATAGGATTTGATTCTAATGGTCACCATTTCTAGGGAGAAGTGGCAAAAGAAGGTAGTGGAAAAAAAGAAATTTACTTTATAATTTTTCCATCTATTTGAAAAGAATAGAAAGTTGTGCGTAGTAAATTTGCAGCTTCATGAACAATCATCTTTTAAAAATGTTGTTTTGTCATGTTATGGAAATACTTGTTTTATTCCATAAATTAAAAAGAAAAGAAAAACGTGAATTTATCTTTAGTATCTATAAAGTGAATATTCCATTGTAAAAGTTAATCTATGTTAAATGGCTAAATGGAACTGAAATGATAATTGCCAGGCTCCTATAAATGAGGCATGACAGCTGGTGAGGGTTTGAATCAATAGAAGAGAAGAAAGAATCCCCAACTCACTCAGAGTATGGGTGCATGTGTGTGTATGTGCGCCTGCCTGTGTGTATGTGCATGCCTCTGTGTGTGTGTGTGTGAGAGAGAGAGAGAGAGAGAGAGAGAGAGAGAGGAGAGAGAGAGAGAGAGAGAGAGAGAGAGAGAAGAGAGAGAAGAGAGAGAATCTTATTTTTAAATGAAGGGAAACATCCAATGGCCTTTAGAGTATCTTCCAGGTATAATTCTATGCTCCTATGATAGGAAACTATTTCCTAACAGAATTCATTATACTTTTGAAAACTCTCCTCATATCCAGCCAAAATCTATTTCTCTACCAGTTCCATCCTTTTTTCTGTTTGGTATAAGAGAGTCTAATCATTCATATAACAGTTCTTCGGCTCCTTGGCTACTCTACTACTATGCAGCTTATACTCCTGCTCTCTTGAAGGTATTCTTCCATTTCATTTAAGTTATCAAATTTATTGGCATAAAGTTAGTCAAAGTAACTCCTAATTATTGCTCTAATTTCCTCTTCATTAGTAGTGAGTTCTCCCTTTTCATTTTTAAGACTAACAATTTGATTTTCCTCTTTCCTTTTTAAAATCTGATTTACTAAGGATTTGTCTATTTTGTTGGTTTTTTCATAGAACCAGCTCTTAGTTTTATTAATTAATTCAATAGTTATTTTACTTTCAATTTTATTAATTTCTCCTTTTATTTTTAAATTTCAAGTTTAGTGTTTGACTGGGGGGTTTTAATTTGTTCCTTTTCTAGCATTTTTAGTTGCAAGCCCAATTAATTGACCTTTTCTTTCTCTATTTTATGCAAATAGGCCTGTAGATATATGAAGTTTCCCCTTATTACTGCTTTGGCTGCATGCCACAAATTTTGGTATGCTGTCTTATTATTGTAGTTCTCTTGGGTGAAATGATTAATTATGTCTATGACTTGCTGTTTCACCCATTTATTCTTTGGGATGAGGTAATTTAGTTTCCAATTATTTTTTGATCTATTTTCCCCTGGCTTTTTATTGAATGTAATTTTCATTGCATCATGGTCTGAAAAGGATGCATTTACTATTTCTGCCTTTTTGCATTTAAGTTTGAGGTTTTTATGTCTAAAATATAGTCAATTTTTGTATAGATTCCATGAACTGCTCAGAATAAAGTGTACTCCTTTCTGTCTCCATTTAGTTTTCTCCAGAGATCTATAATATCTAACTTTTCTAGTATTCTATTTACCTCTTTGACTTCTTTCTTATTTATGTTGTGGTTTGATTTATCTAATTTTGAGAGTGCAAAGTTGAGATCTCCCACTATTATAATTTTGCTGTCTATTTGTTCTTGCAGCTCTCAATTTTTCTTTTAAGAATTTAGATGCTACATCACTTGGTGCATATATGTTTAATACTGATATTGCTTCATTATCTATGCTACCCTTTAGCAAGATATAATGCCCTTCCTTATCTCTTTTAATTAGATCAATTTTTACTTTTGCTTGATCTGAGATGAGGATGACTACCCCTGCTTTTCTTTTTAACTTTACCTGAAGCATAGTAGGTTCTGCTCCAACCTTTTGCCTTTACTATGTATGTAATGCCCTGCTTCAAGTGTGTTTCCTGTAAACAACATATTGTAGGATTCTGGCTTTTAATCCAGTCTGCTGACCTCTTTCTGCTTTCTTTATGGGGGAGTTTACCCCATTCACATTTATGGTTAAAATTACCAATTCTGTATTATTTGCGATCTTGTTAACCTCTGCTTATGCTTTTCTCCTTTCCTTCATCATTCTCCTATTATCTATTATGAGGATATAAATGATGTCCAAAGACTCATGGTGGTTTCTGCTATAAAGACAGTTGAAAACCTCTTCCTCTGTAGATTCAACTTTTCACATACTTTTTTTGAGGCTGCACCATCATTCATGGTTGAACTATATTATGAATCCTCAAGAAAGAAACAATTTGAAAGGTCTTATTTTGTTTGCACCACTTGCTTCTCACAGCCCTCCCTTTTTAGTATCCCTCCCCCCACCTTAGAGTTCCTCCCACTATCTTACCCCTTTTCCTCACAATTTCTGTATTCTGTTACGCTTAGCTTACTCCTTCCCTTCTTACTTTTCCCCTCCCACTTTTCTATGAGGTGGGAGAAATTTCACCATAAATCAAATATCACTAATATTTTTCTCTTTAAGCCAATTCTGATGGCAGTAAGATACACTCTATGTCATCCCCTTCCATTCTTTCTCTCAGATAAAATAGGTTTCCTTTGCCTCTTCATGGGAGCGACCAAGTGCTTTCAAGATGTGAATGAGAAAAAATGGTTATTATCTAAGAAAGAATCTGGTGGACTTTTTACCAAGTAGAAGTCTTTGGCTTCCCCTTCCCCCCTTCCCCATATTAAACTTGTGCTTCTGCTTTAAATGTGTTTCTTGTGAAGAACACATTGTAGGATTTTGGCTTTTAATCCTGTCTGCTATCTATTTCTATTTTATGAGAGTTCATCCCATTCAAATTCACAATTAAAATTATTAATTCTATATTTCCTGCTACCTTATTTTCCTAGTTATATTTTTCTCTTTCCTTTCCTTCTTTCTTTTCCTTCTTCACAAATGTTTTCCTTCAGACCACCACTTCCCTCAATCTGCTTTCCCTTTTTGCAGCCCCTCCTCCTTTCTTATCCCTTTCCCTTTCTTTTTCTATTCTCCCTTCTATTACCTCCTTTTCTTTCCCCTTTTTCCTCCTGCTTCCTTATCAGATGAGACAAGTTTCTAAATTAAACTAAATATATATGATATTCTCTCTTTGAGTCAAATCTAATGAGATTAAGGTTCACAAAATGCTCACCTCCCTCCCTTCTTTCTCTCAACTTTCTTACCTGTTCATGAAATGCAATTTACCCCATTTTAATTCTCCTTCCTTCTTTTTCAAGTACATTTTTTTACACCCATAGATTCTATTTTTTATATTATCACAGTAAAATCAAATTATACTCATACCCTCTAAGTCTATCCCTAACAAAGATGCTGTTCTCAAAGTTAAACATGTCATCTTCCAATGTAGGGATGTAAACATTTTAAGCTTTGCAAAACTTAGGTTTTTTTCTTCCCTTTTTAACCTTTTTATGCCTCTCTTGTGTTCTGTATTTAAAGGCCAAATTTTCTTTTCATCAAAAATAAATGAAAACCCTCTATTTCATTGAATGTTAATCTTTCTCCCTGAAAGATAATACTAAATTTGGTTGGATAGTTGATTTTTGACCGTAGTACAAGTTCCTTTGCCTTATGGAATATCATCTTTCAGACCCTTCTATCATTTAAAATGGAAGCTGGTAAGTCCTGGATAATTTTGATGTGGCTCCTTAATATTTGAATTGTTTCTTTCTGGCTGTTTACAGCATTTTCTCCTTGATATAATAATTCTGGAATTTAGCTACAATATTCCTTGGAATTTTCATTTTGGAGTCTCTTTTAGGAGGTGATTGATGGATTCCTTTAATGGCTATTTTATCCTCGGGTTTTAGAAACATTAGGGGCAGTTTTCATTGACGATTTCTTGAAAGATGTTGTCTAGACTTCTTTTTAATTGTGGTTTTCATATAGTCCAATAATTTTGAGATTATCTCTTCTGTATCTATTTTCTAAGTCTGTTATCATCCAGAACTCTATTTAAAACAAGGATTCTTGGAACTGATGAGACAATGGTTATCTAATTTAGCATAGTGATTAATAATTCTCTAAATTCAGTATGGTTGATTTAAACTTACAACAAATAATGGTTTCCTAATGATATAATGATCAGTTTAAACTCAAAATATAGCATATAAAGCTGTGACAAACTCAGCCAGAGTCAACCAGAGACTGACTGAGAAGGGACCTACCGACACCTTCATTCCATCATCCACCTTCGTGATGATTAGAGGCTGAAGCACAAGCCCTCGGACTCAGAGCCAGATTCATTCACTTCATCTCACACCACCATGCTGGCTGGCCTGGCTTCCTGTATTTCCTCCACTGAGACCAAGGTGTGTCTGAAGGCTCTCCAGAAAGCTGCCCAGCCTCAGGCAAGGAGACAATGAAGAATTTGGACTTTACACCTGGCTATTCTTGTGGTGATTAATCTGCTTAAAGGAAGACTGCTCCAAGACCTCCAGAAAGTCAAACAAGAACATTACATAAGTCAATTGTTTTTCTAATGAGGTATTACATATTTTCTTCTATTTTTTTCATTGTTTCATTTTGTTTGATTTTAGGGTCCCTTTCAATAGGTGATCAATGAATTCTTTCAATGTCTATTTTACCCTCTATTTCTATAACATCTGGGCAGTTCTCTTTGATAATTTCTTGGAAAATAGTGTCCAGGTTCTTTTTTCATCATATTTTTCAGGAAGTCCAATAATTCTCATATTATCTCTTGTAGATCTATTTTCCAGATCTGTTGTTTTCCCAAGAAGGTTTTGACAATTTTCCATTGTTTCATTTTTTTGGTTTTGTTTGACTGATTCTTGGTGTCTCCTTGAGTTATTAAATTCCATGTGTTTGATTTTGATTTTTAATGATTTATTTTATTCACTCACTTTTTAATATCTTTTTCTAATTGTCCAAGTGAGCTTTTAAGTGATGAGTTGTTTTGTTCTATGTATTTTTTTTCCATTTTTGCCAGTTTTATTTTTCAAAGAGCTATTTTCTTTTTCCAACTCACTAATTCTGTTTTTTATTTTAATTTTATTTTTTTTTCATAATTATAACTTTTTTGACAGAACCCATGCCTGGGTAATTTTTTACAACATTATCCCTTGCACTCCCTTCTTTCTGACTTCTCCCCTCCCTCCCTCTACCCCCTCTCCCAGATGGCAAGCAGTCCTATACATGTTAAATATGTCACAGTATATCCTAGATACAATAAAAGTATGCAGAACCAAACAGTTCTCTTGTTGCACAGGAAGAATTGGATTCAGAAGTTAAAAATAACCCGGGAAGAAAAACAAAAATGCAAACAATTTATATTCATTTCCCAGTGTTCTTTCTTTGGGTATAGCTGCTTCTGTCCATCATTGATCAATTGAAACTAAATTAGATCTTCTCTTTGTCAAAGAAATACACTTCCATCAGAATACATTCTCATACAGGATGGTTCTTGAAGTATATAATGATCTCCTGATTCTACTCATTTCACTTAGCATCAGTTCCTGTAAGTCTCTCCAAGGCTCTCTGTATTTATCCTGCTGGTCATTTCTTACAGAAAGATAATATTCCATAACATTCAAATACCACAATTTACCCAACCATTCTCCAATTGATGGGCATCCATTCATTTCCAGTTTCTAGCCACTACAAACAGGGCTGACACAAACATTTTGACACATACAGGTCCCTTTCCCTTCTTTAGTATCTCTTTGGGGTTTAAGCTCAGTAGTAGCACTGCTGGATCGAAGGATAGGTACAGTTTGATAACTTTTTGAGCATAGTTCCAAATTGCTCTCCACAATGGCTGGATGTATTCACATTTCCACTAACAATGTATTAGTGTCCCTGTTTTTCCACATTATCTTTCCCTGTCATTCTAGTCAATCTGACAGGTGTTTAGTAGTATCTCAGAGTAGTCTTAATTTGCATTTCTTGGATTAATAATGACTTGGAGCATATTTTCATATGGCTAGAAATAGTTTCAATTTCTTCATTTGAGAATTGTCTGTTCATATCCTTTGACCATTTATCAATTGGAGAATGGCTTGATTTCTTATAAATTATTGTCAGTTCTCTATATATTTTGGAAATGAGCCCTTTATCAGAACCTTTGACTGTAAAAATGTTTTTCCAGTTTATTGTTTCCCTTCTAATCTGGTCTGCATTAGTTTTGTTTGTACAAAAACTTTTCAATTTGATATAATCAAAATTTTCTATTTTATGATCAGTAATGATCTCTAGTTCTTCTTTAGTTATAAATTCCTTCCTCTTCCACAGGTATGAGAGATAAACTATCCTATGCTTTTCCAAATTTATTTATAATCTCATTCTTTATGCCTAGGTCATGAATCCATTGGTGTATGGTGTTAAGTGTGGGTCAATGCCTAATTTCTGGCATACTAATTTCCAATTTTCTCAGCAATTTTTGTCAAATAGTGAGTTCTTATCCCCAGAATTTGGGTCATTGGGTTTTTCAAATGCTAGATTTTTAAAGTTATTGGCTGTTTTGTCCTTTGAACCTAACCTATTCCATTGACTACAATTAGTCTATTTCTTAGCCAATACCAAATGGTTTTGGTAACTGCTGCTTTATAATATAATTTTAGATCTGGCACAGCTAGGCCATCTTCATTTGATTTTTTTTTCATTAATTCCCTTGAAATTCTTGACCTTTTGTTTTTCCATATGAACTTTGTTGTTATTTTTCTAGGTCATTAAAATAGTTTTTTGGGAGTCTGATTGGTATAGCACTAAATAAATAGATTAGTTTTCACTATTCTGTTTTTCAAGGATTTGATTTCTTTATCACTCTATTTTTAAATGAGTAGGATCACTTATCCAGACTCTCTTGCCAAGCTTTCCTTTCCTTTTCCCATTTTTCTTCTAGCTCTCTTGTGAGAGTCTTTTAAAATTTCTTCTATGAGAGTCTTGTGTGTTGAGGACCAGATCATATCTCTCTTTGGGGAATCATCTGGAGAAAGTTTGTTTTTAGTCTCCTCCAAAGGGTTTAAAGTCTGCTCTCTACCCATATAGAAGCTATCAGTAGTTAGAGACCATTTTAATTTTTTTTCTCTTTTTGTCAAAGAAGAATCAAAGAAAACAAACTAATAAGAAAAACAAATGCAGTCTGCTTTTTTGGGGAGGGGGCTGGATGGTATGGTATTACTGAGCTTCCTCTACAGAATGCAGGGGGCAGCAGTGAGGGACTAGCAGGACAACAATGGCTGCACTGCATTTGCACTCTGAGACTCTGAGAGCATTCCGAGACATTCAGGGTAGGTGTGGATAGGTCCTGAGAGACCCTAGCTTTTTGGGTTTATAGTCTTTATCCCCTATGTTTTTAGTTTCTCTACTTTTCTACTGGCTTGCTGCCAGGGCAAAGTAGCCAACACTGTAATAAAGCTCTCCTTGCAAAAACAGCTGAGATCACACCCTTCCCTGTTCTGTCTGCTCAGCTGTGAGCTGCCTTCCCTACTCTCACTGTCTGCTGTGGTGCCACTGCCTGCCTTCAGCTTGTGCCCAATCTAACCATCCCCATCCACAAGCAAAAACAGACCTTTTTCTGGCAAATTTCGAGGATATCTTCTCTTGGTAATTACTTGTGGTTTTTTTTCAGTCAAGCACTAATTCTGAGCCTCGTCATGAAATAAATTATTCTGAGAGAAAAGATGGAGCTTGAGTAGATGTGTGTGTCCTCTCCACCATCTTAGTCAGAAGTATACCATTCTGTTTCTTTATGGTTACCACTTTGTAATACAATTTCCCTGTTGCTTTCTCTATAATCTAGCAGATAGTGGCAATTTGGTTTCTATTTCCTTTGTCTCTTCTGAATTACCAGAAGAGTGGGATAGGTTTTGAATAGATAGAGGAACTGGAGACCAAATTGTCACCATTCCCTTTATTGACTACACTTAAGCTTTTGACTGTGTAAATCATAACAAATGTGACAAGTTCTTAATAAAATGGTAGTACCAGATTATGTTATTTATTTATTGAGGACTCTATGAAAGGATCAAGAAGCAACAGTACAGCACATAAAACTATTAATTGCTTTAAAACTATAAATAGAGACTGCATATTTTCACATTATTTATTTGATTTGAGAACAAAGCACTTCATGCAAAATTTCAGGCTGAATAAATCAAAATCTAGAAGTTTATTTGCATTTCCAGTTCTATGAAGGATAAATTGCATCAGGGAGAGTCTTGCTATAGGGAGACTAGTCAGAATTTTTTATAATAAATAGTTTAAGAATCAGGTGATGTGCCTGCAACAGAGTGGTGGCAATGTCAGAAGAGTGAAGGGACTTTATACAAGAGTTGGTACAAGGCCAGAAGTGACAAGAACTGAGTATTTTTGATTGAGAGATAAGAGAGAATGAGGCATTGAGAATGACACTTAAGTTGGAAGTTTAGGTGACTGGTTGAATGTAATGATAATAGGAAGTGTCAGGAAGAGGAGAGGGTTTTTGGGGGAAGTCATGAGTTCAGTTTCAGAACTTGGCGAGTATAAAATGTTTATGGAATATCTAGGTAGACATATCATATTGGCAGTTGGAAATGTGAAACTGGAAACCAGGAGAGTAGTTAGGACAAGCTAAGTAGATTTGAAAGTCATTTGTATAGAAATGATAATTGAACCTATGGGAGCTGATAAGAGGAACACTACAAGTAGCATGGAGAGAGAAGAGAAGAGGACCCAGGACAATACCTGGTGGATATCCATAATATATGGGCATTATTTGGATGAAGATGCAGCAAAGAGGAAAGAAAGAGAGTGGTTAAACAGCAGAAGCAAGAGACAGCAGTATTATAAAAAATGTAGAAAGAAGAAATAGAGTAATAAATATTATCAGGGCCTTCAGAGAGATTAAGAAGGATGAGAATTGAGAAAAGGTCATTGAACTTTGCAATTAAGAGAAACTTGTAATATAGAAAGTAGTTTCAATTGAATGCTGAGGTCATTAGCCAGACAGCAATGAAAAAAGATATCAAGAGGACAGCAAATGGAGGTGTCTTTTGTAGATGTCCTTCCCAAGAATTTTATCCACAAAAATGAAGAATCATAGAGAATGGCAGCTAGTGAAAGTGAAGTTTTTTGAGGATGTGAGAAACATGTGTGTATTTGTAGGTGGTGGAGAAACAGCTAGACAGATAGAGGTTGAGTATTATTGAGAAAACAGGGATGATAGAGAGAAAAGTCTACTGAAGACAGGATAGAATGATTAACTTATGCAGATGAAGTAACTTACCTGGGCAAGGAGAACGGTCATCTTTTCATGGAAAAAAGATGAAAGAAGACATAATGGCAGAGGATATCTAAATGGTGTGAGAAGAGGAAAAGAGAAGAGGAAACTTTTAGCTAATAGACAACATTTTTTTCAGTGAAATATGAGGCAAGATTGCCATCTGAATGGTTGTAGGGAGAAAGATCTGTGGAAGATTTGTAGGGATGCAAATATTTGAAAAACCATTGGGGTAAGTATGTTTATGAACCAATTAAAGAATTGTGAAGGGTTAATTTGTTAGGCCCTCGTTAAGATTAGGTAGCATAAATATTAAACTTGATTAGCATGATTACATATTCCATTTTTGGACCACTCTAATTATTAGGAAACTTAAAAACAAACAAAAATGACATAGTTATCTCTCTAACTTGTTCCCTTTGAAGCCAAAGTGAATGATATCCATTTTCCACAGGTTACCAGTTCTTTGAATATTTGAAAACAGTTTTTATGCTTCCCTTAAACCTTCTCTTTGCAAGGCTATACATTTCTATTTCTTTTGACCATGCTAGCATAGAATTAATGATCTTCCAACATACCACACTTCTTTCTTTTCATACTCTTCAGTTTCTTTATATCTTTTCTGAAATATGACCCCTAGAAATGACCATTTGGTTAATGGATCAGTAATGAACTGAACCAGCTACACCCAGCAAAAGAACTCTGGGAGATGACTACAAACAATTACATTGGTTTCCTAATACCTATATTTTTGCCCGCCTGCATTTTTGATTCCCTTCACAGGCTAATTGTACAATATTTCAGAGTCTGATTCTTTTGGTACAGCAAAATAAAGGTTTGGACATGTATACTTATTTTGTATTTAATTTATACTTTAATATATTTAACATGTATTGGTCATCCTGCCATCTAGGGGAGGGGGTAAGGGGAAGGAGGGGAAAAATTGGAACAAAAGATTTGGCAATTATCAATGCTGTAAAATTACCCATGCATATAACTTGTAAATAAAAAGCTATTCAAATAAAAAAAAAAAAGAATTGCATGCACTTTCTTATATTCCTTGAAGTTGCTAACTGTGAATCTTTGAATAAACCAAGAGGAAAATAAAATTCCATGTTTAGCAAAAAAAAAAAAAAAAGATCATTTTAGCAATAATTAGTAACAATGAAATTAACAAATTTCCAGTTACTCTTTAGGAGACACAGTATGCATTTTCATTAAAATAAATAAATGTTCAAAGCTCAAAATGTACCAAGTTTTACATTTTTCATTAAAATCACATTTTCATTAAAATGAATTGTGCTTTTATATTGTGCATAACACATCTCCTTTAAAAACTAAAAATTACAGAAATAAATATTTCAGCTCACTGAGATTTGTGATGATGTAAAAGTTTCTTGTTTTCTTGATTTACTAAAGACTAATGATTAATGAACAATATTGTGTTGTGTAAGTGTGCTTTGGAAGCTCAAACAACTTGATTCTGATAGTAATTATGTTACATAAGTTAGGTGATATAAAATTCAATTAGATCATCTATAAAAGGAAAACAATGTTACTATCTGCTCACCTAGAAAGAGTTTTATGAAATTTACATCAGATGATATTATTATTGGTTTAGTTCTTTGAAAATTGCAAAGTTCAGGTTTGGAGCCAAGATGGCAGATAGCTGACATCTTTATCTGAGCTTCCCAAAGCTCTTCTCTCAGATAAACACTAGATCAAGCCTCTGAACTGGTTTTATAGTGACAGAATGAACACATATTTGTAACAAATTTCCAGCAGAAGATACTTTAGAAAACTGTCCGAATAAGGGTGGGGGGTAAGGAGGGAGAAGGCAATCCAGCACAGATCCAGCACATGGAGTCAGGGCTTTTCAGGAGTCGACACACTAGAGAATCTACTGGGAGGTTCTTAGACTACTCTGTCCTGGTTACAAACTAGTGAATCAGCAGATTATCTATGAGACATCCAATACTAATCCAAAAGGCAAATAGTGAGCCTCTGAACCCCAGAAAACTGGCCACACCTACATGCACTAGAAGTCAGTCAGCAGTACTAGCTTCAGGATGACCTAAAGTGTCTATTGCCTATAGAGGAAACTTGGAACAGTCTCCCCTTTACACTAAGAGCAGATCCCAACTTTAAAAAAAATGAGCAAAAAAGCAAAAAGAATTCTGACCATAGATAGCTCTTTTTTTTTGTTGTTGTTTTATAAGCATTCTTTTTCTATTATAGCTTTTTATTTAAAAGATATATGCATGGCTAATTTTTCAACATTAACAATTGCAAAACCTTTTTTTTTTCTTTTTTTTTAGCCAATTTTTTTGAAAGCTTTTCATTTTCTTTTTCTTTTCGTTTTTTTTTTTTTAATTTAATAGCCCTTTATTTACAGGTTATAAGCATGGGTAACTTTACAGCATTAACAATTGCCAAACCTTTTGTTCCAATTTTTCACCTCTTACTTCCTACCCCCTCCCCCAGATGGCAGGATGACCAGTAGATGTTAAATATATTAAAATATAAATTAGATACACAATAAGTATACATGACAAAAACGTTATTTTGCTGTACAAAAAGAATCAGACTCTGAAATATTGTACAATTAGCTTGTGAAGGAAATTAAAGGTGCAGGTGGGCATAAATATAGGGATTGGGAATTCAATGTAATGGTTTTTAGTCATCTCCCAGAGTTCTTTCTCTGGGCGTAGCTGGTTCAGTTCATAAATGCTCCATTGGAAAAGATTTAGTTGATCTCGTTGCTGAGGATGGCCAGGTCCATGAGAACTGGTCATCATATAGTATTGTTGTTGAAGTATATAATGATCTCCTGGTCCTGCTCATTTCACTCAGCATCAGTTTGTGTAAGTCTCTCAAGGCCTTTCTGAAATCATCCTGTTGGTCATTTCTTACAGAACAATAATATTCCATAATATTCATAGACCACAATTTATTCAGCCATTCTCCAACTGATGGGCATCCACTCAGTTTCCAGTTTCTAGCTACTACAAAAAAGGGCTGCCACAAACATTCGTGCACATATAGGTCCCTTTCCCTTCTTTATAATCTCTTTGGGATATAAGCCCAGTACTAATACTGCTGGATCAAAGGGTATGCACAGTTTGAAATATTTTTGAGCATAGTTCCAAATTGCTCTCCAGAATGGTTGGATTCGTTCACAACTCCACCAACAATGCATCAATGTCCCACTTTTTCCCCCCCCAACAATCATCATTATTTTTTCCTGTCATTTTAGCCAATCTGACAGGTGTGTAGTGGTATCCTAGAGTTGTCTTAATTTGCATTTCTCTGATTAATAATGACTTGAAGCATCTTTTCATATGACTAGAAATAGTTTCAATTTCTTCACCTGAGAATTGTCTGTTCATATCCTTTGACCATTTTTCAATTGGAGAATGGCTTGATTTTTTTATAAATTAGAGTTAATTCTCTATATATTTTGGAAATGAGGCCTTTATCAGAACCTTTGACTGTAAAAATATTTTCCCAGTTTATTGCTTCCCTTCTAATCTTTTCTGCATTAGTTTTGTTTGTACAGAAACTTTTCTTTTTTTTTTTATTTTATTTTTTATTTCACCAAGTTGAACCAAAACAAACAAATGAACAACTGAACAATAAATTAATAAAACACGTGTTTGTTCTGGGTCCTCACCACATTCAGGTTTTTGACTTTTCCTGTATGTGTCCCTCACTCTCAGAGTTATAGATTCAGAGAGACCTGGAAGAATTCTCCTTGATCACCTTCCTATATGTAAATAACAATCTGTACAATAGCAAAGGAAGTAAAAACTGAGACTCTACTTGAAGCCCTTCCATGAAAGGAGACTCATTCACTATCCTCTGAGACTGCCATTCCATTTATGACTAGTTCTAACTGTTGGGAAGCAGGAATCTGATTCTACATCCTTCACCTGCAAGCGCATTCTCATGAAAAAAAGGGGTCTTCAATCCATATGGTTTGTTCCCTCACTGTGTAAAGTCCAACACTGCCAACCCTTTATTTTGAGTAGTTTTTTGCTTGTTTTCCAAATTTAATAGGTGGAAGATGGTATTTTAAGGTTATTTTGAGTATCAGAGAATCTGCATCCAGACTTGTGATTTCATCAAGGTAGCAAACTCCTGGTACGATCCCTAGCCAATGCATCTCATCAATTGTTCTGCCACATGTGGTCTGTAGAAGCACACTAAATAAGATCTCCTTCCTTTTAGGATAATTAAGAAATAAATATTCCTTCAAACTAAATTCCTTTCTAGACTTATCTAAGTGAAGACAACTTTATCAAACAACCTTTTAGGAAAACAATGTCTTGAACAGAACCTTTAAACCAGTTTCTAAACCACCTAGTTGCCTAGGTCATTGAGAATTTAAATGATTTGCCCAGTTATCTAACTGTAATTTCTCAGAGGTGGAATTTGAACTCAGCTCTTCCTGACTTGAGGCCTACTCTCTATTTACTACAACATGTCTCCTCTCCATGAGATTATTAGCAGTCTGTATTTCCATCTTTAAAAATTGCCTGTTCAAATCCTTTGGCCATTTCGCCACTGGAGAATGTACAAGTAAGCCTCTAAGGATATAAAATTCCCTCTTATTACCGCTTTGGCTGCATCCCACAAATTTTGGTATGATGTCTCATCATTGTCATTATCTTGAGTGAAATTATTAATTGTATCTATAATTTGCTGCTTCACCCAATCATTCTTTAAGATGAGATTGTTTAGTTTCCAATTACTTTTTGGTCTATTTCCCCCTAACTTTTTGTTGAATGTAGTTTTTATTGCATCATGATCTGAAAAGAAAGCATTTACTATTTCTGCTTTCTTGCATTTAATTTTGAGGTCTTTATGTCCTAATATATGGTCAATTTTTGAATAGGTTCCATGAACTGCTGAGAAGAAAGTATATTCCCTTCTATCTCCATTCAATTTTCTCCAAAGATCCAACATACCTAATTTTTCTAATATTCTATTTACTTCTTTAATTTCTTTCTTATTTGTTTTGTGGTTTGATTTGTCTAATTCTGAGAGTGCAAGGTTGAGATCTCCTACAATTAAAATTTTGTTGTCTATTTCTTCTTGCAACTCTCTTAACTTCTCCTTTAGGAAGTTGAGTGCCATACCACTTGGTGCATATATGTTTAATATTGATATTGCTTCGTTGTTTATGCTGCCCTTTATCAGGATGTAGTTACCTTCCTTATCTCTTTTAATTAGATCAATTTTTACTTTTTTGCTTGATCTGAGATAAGGATGGCTACCCTCTTTTTGACTTCACCTGAAGCATAATAGATTTTCTCCAGCCTTTTACTTTTTACTCTATATGTATCCCTCTGCTTTAAATGTGTTTCTTGTAAACAACATTTGAGGGTTCTGACTTTTAATCCAGTCTGCTATCTGCCTCCCTCTTTATTGGGGGAGTTCATCCCATTCACATTTACAGGTAGAATTACTAAATCTGTATTTCCTGCCATCCTAATAACCCAGATTGTGCTTTACTTATTCTTGCCTCCCCAACCCTCTTTCCCCTTTTAAACTTATGTACCCCTCTTGTATCACGACCTCTTTATAATCCCCCCTCCCCCTTTGAGTCTTTCCCCTTCCTTCCCTTATTCTCTTTTCTTTTCCCTTTTCCTCTCCCCGTTTTTAATGAGGCGAGAGAATTTTCTCTAAAACAAATGTCAATTTTTTTCTTTGAGCCAACTCTGATGAGGTAAGATTCACAATGTTCCTCCCTCTCTAAATTCCCTCAGATATGATAAGTTTCCTTAGCCTCTTTTTGGGATGTGGTTTCCCTCTTTTATCCCTCCTTCCCACCTTATTCTGCCATCATCCCTTTTTCCATATCTACTTCTCTTTTTATGTTATAACAGTAAAATCAAATTATACATATATTCTTTTTGTATATCCACAACAGAAATACAATTCTCAAGAGTTATTTTACCTTTTCTGCATCTCTTGAGTTCTATGGTTGGAGATCAAATTTTTTGTTTAGTTCTGGTTTTTTTCCTTAGAAACAAATGGAATTCATTTGTTTCATTAAATGTCCATCTTCTTCCCTGGAAGAAAATGCTCAGCTTAGCTGGGTAGTTTATTCTTGGCTGCATCCCAAGTTCTTTTGCCTTTCGGAATATCAGATTCCAGGCCCTTCGATCCTTTAGTGTGGAGACAGCCAGATCTTGGGTGATCCTTATTGTGGCACCTCGGTATTTAAATTTTTTCTTTTTTGGCTGCTTGCAAAATTTTTTTCCTTAATCTGGTAGTTCTGAAATTTGGCCACAATATTTCTTGGGGTTTTTTTTTAGGGTCTCTTTCAGAAAGTGTTCGATGAATTCTTTCAATGCCTATTTTACCTTCTGATTCTATTACATCTGGGCAGTTCTCTTTGATGATTTCTTGTAAAATAGTATCGAGGCTCTTTTTTTCATCATAGCTTTCGGAAAGTCCAATAATCCTCAGATTATCTCTCCTAGATCTATTTTCCAAGTCTGTCGTTTTTGCAAGTAGATAATTCATGTTTTTTTCCAGTTTGTCATTTTAATGATTTTTCTTTACTGATTCTTGCTGTCTCAGTGAATCAATAGTTTCTATTCAGTTCTAATTTTTAAAGAATTATTTTCTTCATTAGCTTTTTTATTTCTTTCTGTATATGTCCAATTTAGTTTTTAAGTGAATTGTTTTGATCTATGGAATTTTTTTCCATTTCACTAATTTTTTTTTAGTGAATTATTTTCATTTTTCAATTCACAGATCCTATTTTCTTGAGAGTTCTTTGTCTTTTCCAATTCACAAATCCTACTTTCTAGTGAATTCTTTATTTTTTCCAATTCACAATTCTTACTTTCCTGAGATTTTTTTTATTTTTTCCAATTCACAAGTTTTGTTTCCCTGCACTTCCTGGGAATTTTTTATCTTTTCCAATTCGTATTTCAGGATGTTGTTGCTCTCTTGTAAGGATTCTCTTTCCTTTCTCCATTTGTCTTCTAACTCTCTTTTGAGGCTCTTAATGGTCTCTTCTATGAGAGCATCATGTAAAAGGGGACAGGTGACATTCCCTTTTGAGACAATAGTCTGGTGCATATTTGCTATTTGTGTCTTCAGGTTTGCTGACCTGCTCTTTTTCTGCATAGAAGCTGTTGATTGTTCTTTTCATCTTTTTATTCATGTTTTAAAGCCTTTAGGGTATGCCTCCTAGGCAAGGGGTTTACCAGCTTCCTCTGAAGAACAGGAGAGATGTAAACCTTTTTCAGGCTTGGAGGTATGGGAGTGCTCTGAGTGAGAGTTTTCCCTTCCCCCAACAGGAGGTGGATTCAGTACTGTCCGAGCTACTGATGTGCCCAGTAGGGCTGTGTGGGTTAGCGGTTGTCCTAGGCTAGAGACTAAGGGGTGAAAGTGCCACTGCCCCAGGCCAGAGCCTCTTGTGGGGCTGTGGGTATTAACTGTTGACAGCAAACCACTGATTCTAGGGGAATTCTGCCCAGCAGTCTCTGCCCGATTGCAAATCGACCCTCCAAAAGCTCTACAGTTCCAAGCCGAGCCCCTCCCCCGCCCTGGGCAGATTAGAGGGTAACCTGGGCTGTGCCCTCCTGGCTTGCAGGTTCGCAACTGCCCCAAGGAAAAGCCCCGTACTCCAGGTTGGGGCTGCCAGCTTGTGCTGAGATCTGTGCTTTCACTTTTGGTTTGACACTCTGCTGGGAACCTAATTTCTCTCCCAGTCTACGCTTATCTCCCCCCCCTGACCCTGGAATAAACATTTTTTGGCGAGACTGCAGATTTTCTTCAGCTGGTGAGTTGTTATACTTCTTATCTTTACGAATTGTAGCAGTCAAGATTATTTTTGAGGCTCGAGATAATATTGATAAAAAGGCTAAGAGAAGAGATTAGAAAGTTGTGTATGCCTTCTTTGCCATCTTGGCTCCCCATAAATAACTCTTATGGAGAAAGAGAATAGACGTCAAATCCTGAGTCTCTTAAAGGCAAATAATCTGCAAATGAAATCCCAAAGGCTGATATGAGTTATTCCTCATCTCACAAGGTCGTCTTTGAAGAATTTTAAAAAGGGTCTTAAAAGAGAGAGGAAAAATGGGGAAAGGAAATGAGAACTTGGAAAAGGAAAAAAAAAAAACAGAAAATATCTGAAGAAAACTCCTTAAAATGGATTTGATGAAATGGAAAAAGCATACAACTCCTTACAAAATAAATGTGAAAACCAAACCAATTTATTGAAAAACAGAGTTTGTGAAATAGGGAAAATTGCAAGGAACAAAATACCTTATTTAAAAGTTCGGTTCGCCAAATGCAAAGGGGATAAAAAGCTAAGTGAAGAAAATAATTATCTAAAAACTAGAATTGAATAAATGGAAGTGAATGACTCATTGAGACTTCAAGAATCAGTCAAACAATTCCCCCCCAATTTTTTTTTAAATAGAAGAAAATGTAAAAATATCTCATTGGAAAAAACAACTGATCTGGAAAATAGCACTGGGAGAGACAATCTAAGAATTATTGGACTTCCTAAAAACGATGATGAAAAAAAGTTAGACATCATCTTTCATGAAATTATCAAGGAAAACTGCCCTGCTTCCCTAGAACCAGAGGGTAAAATAGCCATTGAAAAAATTCATCAATCACCTTTTGAAGGAGATCCCAAAATGAAAACTCTTAGGAACATTGCAGCTAAATTTCAGAATTATCAACTTAAAGAGAAAATATTGCAAGCAACCAGAAGGAAACAAGTCAAATATCAAGCAACCATAATGAGGATTATCCAGGACATAGCAGATTCCATTTTAAAATATTGAAGGCACAGAATCTAATATTCTTAAAGGCAAAGAAATTTAGATTACAGCCAGAAACAACTATTCAGCAAAACTGAGCATTACCTTTCAGGGAAAAAAAAGATGGACATTCAATGAAATAGGTGGATTTCATTTATTTCAGATGAAAAGACCAGAGGTGAATAGAAAATTTATTCATCAAATACAGAACTCAAGAGAAGCACAAAAAGGTAAAAAGGAAAGAAAAAAATAACTTTTTTTTTTTTTTTTTTTTTTTTTTTTTTTTTTTTTTTTTTTTTTTTTTTTTTTGCTGAGGCAATTGGGACTAAGTGACTTGCTCAGGGTCAAAAAGCTAGGAAGTATTAAGTGCCTGAGGCCAGATTTGAACCCAGGCCCTCCTGACTTCAGGGCCAGTGGTCTATCCACTGTGCCATCTAGCTGCCCCTTAATTTTCTTTTAAAAGTTAAAAGCCTCATATCCTTATATGGGAAGATGATATGTTTAATTCTTGAGATCTCTATCTCTGTTGCACTGATACTTAGATGGTTCAGGTACAATTTGATTTTATCGTGAAGATATAAAAAGAAACTAGAGCAGAAAAGATGATTCCACTGGAAGAAAAGAAAAATGGAGTTAAAATGGGGTAAATAACATCTCACAAAGAGACAAAAATGACCTATTACAATTGAGGGAAAGAAGGGAGGAGGATGAACATTGTGTGAATCTTACTGTCACCAGATTTGGTTCAAAGAGAGACTATCAGATAGATTTAGCATCACAGAGAAGCTTGTCTCACTCTATGGGGAAGTAGGAGGGGAAAGGGAAAATTAAAGGGGAAGGATAATAGGAGGGAGAACAGAAGTACATGGAGAATGGTATAAGCAAGTGGGAGGGGCTGTAAAAGGGAAGGGCTGTTTGAGGGAGTGAGTGGTAAGAAGCAAAATACTGGGGAGGAGAGAAAGGGGGAAAAGAAAGAGAAAAGTATAATTGGGTGAAAATAAGATGGCATCTCTTTGTAGTGGCCAGAAACTGGAAACTGAGTGGATACCCATCAATTAGAGAATGGTTGAATAAATTGTGGTATATGAATATTATGGAGTAGTATTGTTCAGTAAGAAATGACCAACAGGATGATTTCAGAAAGGCCTGGAGAGACTTACACAAACTGATGCTGAGTGAAATGAGCAGGGCCAGGAGATCATTATATACTTCAACAACAATACTATATGATGACCAATTCTGATGGACCTGGCCATCCTCAGCAATGAGATGAACCAAATCAGTTCCAATGGAGAAGTAATGAACTGAACGAGCTACACCCAGTGAAAGAACTCTGGGAGAGGACTAAGAACCATTACATTGAATTCCCAATCCCAATATTTTTGCCCACCTGCATTTTTTGAATTCCTTCACAGGCTAATTGTACACTATTTCAGAGTCCGATTCTTTTTGTACAGCAAAATAACAGTTTAGTCATGAAAAAAAAAAGAAAATATGATGGCAGGAAATACACTTAGTAATTTTAACAGGGAATGTAAATGGTATGAACTCTCCCATAAAAAAGAAATGGATAGCAGACTGGATTAAAAGGCAGAATCTTACAATTTGTTTAAAAGAAGCACATTTGAAGCAATGTGAGCCATTAAGAATAAAGGTAAAAGACTGGAGCAGAATACATTATGATGCAGTTGAAATTTTAAAAATCAGGAGTAGCAATCCTGATCTCAAATCAAGCAAAAGAAAAGTAGATCTAATTAAAAGAAATAAGGAAGGAAACTGCATTCTACTAAAAGATACCATGGGCAATGAAATAATATAAACACTAAACATATATGCACCAAATGGTATAGCATGAAAATTCCTGGAGAAGTTAAGTGAGCTGCAAGAAGAATTAGATAGCAAAACTATACTAGTGGGGGACCTCAAACTTGCTCTCTCATAACTAGATAAATTGAGCCAAAAATAAATAAGAAAGAAGTAAAAGAGGTAAATAGAATTCTAGAAAAGTTAGATATGATAGACCTTTGGAGAAAATTGAATAGAGTTGGAAAAGAATATATATATTTTTCCCCAGAAGCATGACTGATTCAGTATTAAGAAAATTATAGCATAATTGACTAAATCAATAACTAAACTAACAAAAAGTTATATGATTACCTCAATAGATGCAGAAAAAGCATTTGAAAAATACAACACACATTCCTATTAAAAACAGTATAGAATATAGGTATAAATGGATTTTTTCCTTAAAATGATCAGTGGTATCTATTTAAAACCATCAATAAGCATCATTTGTAATGGGGATAAACTAGAACCATTTCCAATAAGATGAGGTGTGGAACAAAGTTGTCCACTTTCACCATTACAATTTAATATTATATTAGAAATATTATATATTGAACTACTTGCCATCGAGGGGAGGATGTGGAGTAAGGGAGGGAGAATTGGAACACAGGGTTTTGCAAGGGCTGATGTTGAACAACTGTCCATGCATATGTTTTGAAAAATAAAAAGCTTATTTTTAAATTGCATTAATTTTAATGAAAACCTCTGTTAAACATGAAGGCAGAGCATTTGCATAGTAGAAGGAAAGATATATAGAACCATATTTAGAATTCTGTACATAATAGATATGTTATATTTTCTTTTTTTTCTTTTATTTTACATTTTTTTATTATAGTAACTTTTTATTGACAGAATCCATGCCAGAATAATTTTTTTACAACATTATCCCTTGCACCCACATCTGCTCCAAACCTTCCCTCCCACCTTCCACCCCCTCCCCTAGATGGCAAGCAGTTCTATATATGTTGAATATGTCCTAGTATATCCTAGATACAATGTATGTGTGCAGATCCAAACAGTTTTCTTGTTGCACAGGGAGAATTGGATTCAGAAGGTAAAAATAACCCGGGAAGAAAAACAAAAATGCAAACAGTTTACATTCATTTCCCAGTGTTTTTTCTTTGGGTGTAGCTGCTTCTGTCCATCATTGAACAACTGAAACTGGATTAGGTCTCTTTGTCAAAGAAATCCACTTCCATCAGATTACATCTTCATACAATATCATTGTTGATGTATATAATGATCTCTTGGTTCTGCTCATTTCACTTAGCATCAGTTAATGTAATTCTCTCCAAGCCTCTCTGTATTCATCCTGCTGGTCATTTCTTACAGAACAATGATATTCCATAACATTCATATACCAAAATTTACCCAACCATTCTCCAAATGATGGGCATCCACTCAATTTCCAGCTTCTAGCCACTACAAACAGGGCTGCCACAAACATTTTGGCAATTGTTTCTTTCCGTTCTTTAGTCTGCCTTGGGGTATAAGCCAAATAGAAACACTGCTGGATCAAAGGGTATGCACAGTTTGATAACTTTTTGGGCATAATTCCAGATTGCTCTCCAGAATGGTTGGATTCGTTCACAACTCCACCAACAATGTGTCAATGTCCCAGTTTTCCCGCATCCCCTCCAACAATCATCATTTTTTTTTCTTGTCATCTTAGCCATTGTGACAGGTGTGTAGTGGTATCTCAGAGTTGTCTTAATTTGCATTTCTCTGATTAATAATGATTTAAAACACTCTTTCATATGAGTGGTAATAATTTCAGTTTCATCGTCTGAAAATTGTCTGTTCATATCCTTTGACCATTTGTCAATTGGAGAATGGCTTGGTTTCTTATAAATTAGAGTCAGTTCTCTATATATTTTGGAAATGAGGCCTTTATCAGAACCTTTAACTGTGAAGATGTTTTCCTAGTTTGTTGCTTCCCTTCTAATCTTGTTTACATTAGTTTTGTTTGTACAGAAGCTTTTTAATTTGATGTAATCAAAATTTTTCATTTTGTGATCAATAATGGTCTCTAGTTCGTCTTTGGTCACAAATTTCTTCCTCCTCCACAAGTCTGAGAGATAAACTATCCTATGTTCCTCCAATTTGTTTATAATCTCGTTCTTTATGTCTAAATCATGGACCCATTTTGATCTTATCTTGGTATACGGTGTTAAGTGTGGGTCCATGCCTAATTTCTGCCATACTAATTTCCACTTATCCCAGCAGTTTTTGTCAAATAATGAATTCTTATCCCAAAAGTTAGGATCTTTGGGTTTGTGAAACACTAAATTGCTATAGTTGACTATTCTGTGTTGTGAATCTAACCTGTTCCACTGATCAACTAATCTATTTCTTAGCCAATACCAAATGGTTTTGCTCACTGCTGCTTTATAATATAGTTTTAGATCAGGTACAGCTAGGCCACCTTCATTTGATTTTTTTTTTTCATTAATTCTTTTGAGATTCTCAACTTTTTATTATTCTATATGAATTTTGTTATTATTTTTCTAGATCATTAAAATATTTTCTTGGAAGTCTGATTGGTATAGCACTAAATAAATAGGTTAGTTTAGGGAGTATTGTCATCTTTATTATATTCGCTCGGCCTATCCAGGAGCACTTAATATTTTCAATTAAAGTCTAACTTTATTTTGTGGAAAGTTTTTAATTTTCTCCTAAATTCCCGACTTTCCTTTGGTAGACGTTTCAAATATTTTATTTCGACAGTTATTCTGAATGGAATTTCTCTTTGTATCTCTTGCTGTTGGATTTTGTTGGTGATGTTAAAAATGCTGAGGGTTTAGGGTTTATTTTATAACCTGCAACTTTGCTAAAGTTTGAATTATTTCTAATACTTTTTTAGTAAATCTCTGGGGTTCTCTAAGTATCCATCATATCATCTGCAAGAGTGATAGTTTGGTTTCCTCCTGCCTGTTCTGATTCCTTTAATCTCTTTCTCGACTCTTATTGCAGAGGCTAGTGTTTCTAATAAATATTGAATAATAATGGTGACAGTGGGCAACCCTTCCCCAGATCTTACTAAAAGATTATTTTCCCTTTGCATATGATGCTTACTGATGGTTTTAAATTATGCTCCTGACTATTTAAAAAAAGTCCATTTTTCTATACTCTCAAGTTTTTTTATTAAGAATGAATGTTGGATTTTATCAAATGTTTTTCTGCATCTATTAGATGATCATTGGTTTTGTTAGTTTGCTTATTGATATAGTCAATTATTAATAGTTTTCCTAATATTAACCACCCTGCATTTCTGGTGTAAATCCTACTTTGTCATAGTGTATTGGGAATGATTTTTCTGTAATCTTTTTCTAATATTTTATTTAAGATTTTAGCATTGATATTCATTAGAGATTGGTCTATAATTTTCTTTTTCTGTTTTTCACCTACCTGGTTTATATAAGTACCATGTCTGTGTTTAAGGAGTTTGGTAGGATTCCTTCAATCTCTATTTTTTCAAATAGTTTATATAGCATTGGGGTTAATTATTCTTTAAATTTTTGGTAGAATTCACATGTAAATCCATCTGGTCTTGGTAATTTTTCTTAGGGAGTTGGTTAATAGCTTGTTCTATTTCTTTTTCTAAGATGGACTGTTTAGGATATTTACTTCTTCCTCTGTTAATCGGGTAAGCTATATTTTGGGATTCTTCCCATTTAAGTTTCAATTTATTGAAAAAGTTGGCAACTAATTCCTAATTATTACTCTAATTTCCTCTTCTTGTGGAGTTCTCCTTTTCATTTTAAGATAACAATTTGTTTTCCTCTTTCCTTATTTTAATCCGTTTACTAAAGGTTTGTCTATTTTTTGGTTTTTCATGCCAACTCTTAGTTTTATTAATTAATTCAATAGTTTTTCTACTTTCAATTTTGTCGATCTCTTCTTTTATTTTTAGACTTTCAAGTTTAGTGTTTGACTGGGGGTTTTTAATTTGTTCCTCTTCTAGCATTTTTAGTTACAAGCCCAATTCGTTGAACTTCTCTTTCTCTATTTTATGCAAGTAGGCCTCTAGAGATATGAAATTTCCCTTATTACCGCTTTGGCTGTATCCCACATATTTTGGTATGATGTCTCATTATTGTCATTTTCTTGGGTGAAGTTATTAATTATGTCTATGATTTGCTGTTTCACCCAATTATTCTTTAGTATGAGAATATTTAGTTTCTGATTATTTTTTGCTCTAGTTTCCCCTGGCTTTTTGTTGAGTGTAATTTTTATTGCATCATTATCTGAAAAGGATGCAATATTTTCTTTTTTTTAATAATGACAAATGTTGGAAGGGATGTGGGGAACTGGCACACTGATGCATTGTTGGTGTAGTTGTGAACAGATCCAAACATTCTGGAGAGCAATTTGGAACTATACTCAAAAATGTGTCAAACTGTACATACCCTTTGATCCAGCAGTGTTACTACTGGTCTTATATGCCAAAGAGATATTAAAGAAGGGAAAGGCACCCATATGTGCAAAAATGTTTGTGGCAGCTCTTTTGGTAGTGGCTTGAAACTGGAAATTGAATGGATGACCATCAATTGGAGAATGGCTGAGTAAAGTGTGGTATATGAATGTTTTGGAATATTATTGTTCTATAAGAAATGAACAGCATGATGAATACATAGAGGATTGGAGAGACTTACATGAACTGATGCTAAGTGAAATGAGCAGAACCAGGAGATCATTATATACTTCAACAACAATACTATATGAGGATTAATTCTGATGGAAGTGGCTATCTTCAACAATGAGAGGATCCAAATCAATTCCAATTGATCAGTAATGAATAGAACCAGCTACACCCAGCAAAAGAACACTGGGAAATGAGTATGGACTACAATGTAGCATTTACATTCTTTCTGTTATTGTTTACTTGCATTTTTGTTTTTCTTCATAGGTTATTTTTACCTTCTTTCTAAATTTGTTTTTTCTTGTGTAGCAAGACCATTATATAAATATGTATACATATATTGTATTAATATATACTTTAAAATATTTAACATGTATGGGACTACCTGACATCTAGGGAAGGGAAGGAAGGGAAGGAGGGAAAAAGTTGCAACAGAAGGTTTTGCAGGGGTCAATTTTTTTAAAATAACTTTTTATTGACAGAGCCCATGCCTGGTTAGTTTTATTTAACAACATTATCCCTTGTACTCACTTCTGTTCTGACTTCTCCCCTCCCTCCCTTCACCCCCTCCCCCAGATGGCAAGCAGTCCTATTTAGTTAAATATGTCACAGTGTATCCTAGATACAATATATGTGTGCAGAACCGAACAGTTCACTTGTTGCACAGGAAGAATTGGATTCAGAAGGTAACAATAACCTGGGAAGAAGACAAAAATGCAAGCAGTTTAAATTCATTTCCCAGTGTTCTTTTTTTGGGTGTAGCTGCTTCTGTCCATCCTTGATCAATTGAAACTGAGTTAGATCTTCTCTTTGTTGAAGAAATCCACTTCCATCAGAATGCATTCTCATACAGTATCATTGTTGAGGTATATAATGATCTCCTAGTTCTGCTCATTTCATTTAGCATCAGTTCATCCAAGTCTCTCCAAGCCTCTCTGTATTCATCCTGCTGGTCATTTCTTACAGAACAATAATATTCTGTAACATTCATATACCACAATTTACTCAACCATTATCCAATTGATGGGCATGCATTCATTTTTCAGCTTCTAGCCACTACAAACAGGGCTGCCACAAACATTTTGGCACATACAGGCCCCTTTCCCTTCTTTAGTATTTCTTTGGGGTATAAGCCCAGTAGAAACACTGCTGGATCAAAGGGTATGCACAGTTTGATAACTTTTTGAGCATAGTTCCAAATTTCTCTCCAGAATGGCTGGATGTGTTCACAACTACACCAACAATATATCAGTGTACCTGTTTTCCCACATTCCCTCCAATATTCCATATTATCTTTCCCTGTCATTCTAGCCAATATGACAGGTATGTAGTGGTATCTCAGAATTGTCTTAAATTGCATTTCTGTGATTAATAATGATTTGGAGCATTTTTCATATGGCTAGAAATAGTTTCAATTTCTTCATCTGAGAATTGTCTGTTCGTATCCTTTCACCATTTATCAATTGGAGAATGGCTTTAGTTCCTATAAATTAGAGTCAATTCTCTATATATTTTGGAAATGAGGCCTTTATCAGAACCTTTGACTGTAAAAATGTTTTCCCAGTTTATTGTTTCCCTTCTAATCTTGTCTGCATTAGTTTTGTTTGTATAAAAACTTTTCAATTTGATATAATCAAAATTTTCTATTTTGTTTTCAATAGTGATCTCTAGTTCTTCTTTGGTCATAAATTCCTTCCTCTTCCACAGGTCTGAGAGGTAGACTATCCTATGCTCTTCCAATTTATTTGTAATCTCATTCTTTAGGCCTAGGTCATGAACCCATTTTGACTTTATCTTGGTATATGGTGTTAAGTGTGGGACAATGCCCAGTTTCTGTCATACTAATTTCCAATTTTGCCAGCAATTTTTGTCAAATAATGCGTTCTTATGACAAAACCTGGGGAATTTGGGTTTGTCTAATACTAGATTATTAAAGTTATTGGCTGTTTTGTCCTTTGAACCTAACCTAACCATTGATCAACTGGTCTATTTCTTAGCCAATACCAGATGGTTTTAGTAAGCACTGCTTTATAATATAATAGAACTGGTACAGCTAGGCCACCTTCATTTGATTTTTTTTTTCATTATTCCCTTGCAATTCTTGACCTTTTATTTTACCATATGAACTTTGTTGTTATTTTTTCTAGGTCATCAGAATAGTTTTTTGGGAATCTGATTGGTATAGCGCTAAATAAATAGATTAGTTTAGGTAGTATTGTCATCTTTATTATATTTGCTCACCAAATCCAACAGCATTTAATATTTTTCCAGTTGGTTAGATGAGACTTAATTTGTGTGGAAAATGTTTTGTAGTTTTGCTCATAAAGTTTCTGATTTTCCCTTGGCAAGATAGATTCCTAAATATTTTATACAATCAGTAGTTACTTTAAATGGAATTTCTCTTTGTAACTCTAACTGCTGGGTTTTCTTAGTGATATATAAGAATGCTGATGACTTTTGTGGGTTTATTTTGTATCCTGCAACTTTGCTAAAGGTGTGGTTTGTTTCTAATACCTTTTTAGTAGAATCTCTTGGGTTCTCTAAGTATGCCATCATATCATCAGCAAAGAGTGATAATTTGGTTTCCTCATTGCTTGTTCTTATTCCTTTAATCTCTTTCTCAACTCTTATTGCCAAAGCTAGCATTTCTAATACAATCTTAAATACTAACGGTGATAGTGGGCAACCTTGTTTCATTCCTGATCTTATTGGGAATGGTTTCAGTTTGTCCCCATTACAGATGATGCTTACTGCTGGTTTTAAATAGATGCTATTGATTATTTTAAGGAAAAGTCCATTTATTCCTATACTCTCACTGTTTTGAATTTTATCAAATGCTTTTTCTGCATCTATTGAGATGATCATATGGTTTTTGTTAATTTGGTTATTAATATGGCCAATTATACTGATAGTTTTCCTAATACTAAACCAGTGCAGGGGTCAATGTTGAAAAACTACTTATGTGTATGTTTTGTCAATAAAAAGCTATAATAAAAAATAAAAAAAAACTTTATTAAAAAAAAGAAATTTTAACTTTGCAAAAGAAAAAGAAATAAAAGGAATCAAGTAATCAGGAAACCAAATTATCTTTCTTTGCAGATAATTTATGGTATTCTTAGAGAATCCTAGAGAATCAACTAAAGCACATTAGAAATATTTGACAACTTAAGCAAAGTTGCAGGATAAAAAAGAAATCCACATAAATCATCAACATTTTACTATATCACCAAAAAATCTATCAATAAGAGATACAAAGAGAAATTCCATTTAAAATAACATTATGAGCAAAATTACAGACCACTTTTCACACAAATTAAGTCTGATCTAACCAATTGGAAAAATATTAAATGCTCTTGGATAGGGCGAGCAAATAATATAAAGATGACAATATTACCTAAACTAATCTATTTATTTAGCGCTATACCAATCAGACTCCCAAAAAACTATTTTAATGACGTAGAAAAAATAACAACAAAGTTCATATGGAAAAACAAAAGGTCAAGAATTTCAAGGAATTAATGAAAAAAATCAAATGATGGTGCTTAGCTGTACCAGATCTAAAATTATATTATAGAGCTGCAGTTACCAAAAGTATTTGGTATTGGCTAAGGAATAGATTAGTTGATCAGTGGAATAGATTGGAGTTCAAGGGATAAAACAGTCAACAAATATAAGCAACCTAGTCTTTGACAAACCCAAAGATCCCAAGCTTTTGGGATAAGAACTTACTGTTTGATAAAAATTGCTGGGAAAAATTGGAAACTATATGGCAGAAACTAGGATGATCCCACACTAACACTACACAGATAAAGGTCAAAATGGGTTCATGACCTAGGCATAAAGAATGAAATTATTAATAAATTAGAGGAACACAGGATAGTTTACCTCTCAGACCTGTGGAAGAGGAAGCAGAGCTAGAGATCATTACTGATCACAAAATAGAAAATTTCGATTATACCAAACTGAAAAGTTTTTGTACAAACAAAACTAATGCAGACAAGATTAGAAGGAAGCAATAAATTGGGAAAATATTTTACAGTCAAAGGTTCTGATAAAGGCCTCATTTCCAAAATATATAGAAATTAACTCTAATTTATAAAAATCAAGCCATTCTCAATTGAAAATGGTCAAAGGATATGAAACAACAATTCTCAGATGAAAATTGGAAACCATTTCTAGTCATTTGAAAAGATGCTCCAAGTCATTATTAATCAGAGAAATGCAAATTAGCAACTCTAAGATACCACTACACACCTATCAGATGGCTAGATGACAGGAAAAAATAATGATGATTGTTGGAGGATGCGGAAAACTGGGACATTGATGCATTGTTGGTGGAGTTGTGAACGAATCCAACCATTTTGGAAGTAGTTTGGAACTATGCTCAAAAAGTTATCAAACTGTGCATACCCTTTGATCCAGCAGTGTTACTACTGGGATTATATCCCAAAGAGATTATAAAGAATGGAAAGGGACCTGTATGTGCACGAATGTTTGTGCAGCCCTTTTGTAGTGGCTAAAAACTGGAAACTGAATGGATGTCCATCAGTTGGAGAATGGTTGAATAAATTGTGGTATATGAAAATTATGGAATATTACTGTTCTGTAAGAAATGACCAACAGGATCATTTCAGAAAGGCCTGGAGAGACTTACATGAACTGATACTGAGTGAAATGAGCAGGAACAGGAGATCATTATATACTTCAACAACAATACTATATGATGACCGGTTCTGATGGATCAGGCCATCCTCAGCAACGAGATCAACCAAATCATTTCTAATGGAGCAGTAATGAACTGAACTAGCTATGCCCAGAAAAAGAACTCTGGGAGATGACTAAAAACCATTACATTGAATTCCCAATCCTATATTTATGCACACCTGCATTTTGATTTCCTTCACAAGCTAATTGTACAATATTTCAGAGTCTGATTCTTTTTCTACAGCAAAATAACGTTTTGGTCGGGTATACTTATTGTGTATCTAATTTATATTTTGATATATTTAACATCTACTGAGTCATCCTGCCATCTAGGGAGGGTGGGGAGTAAGAGGTGAAAAATTGGAACAAGAGGTTTGGCAATTGTTAATGCTGTAAACTTACCCATGTATATATCATGTAAATAAAAGGCTATTAAATAAAATAAAATAAAATAACAGTACAAAATATAAAATATTTGGGAGTCTACCTGCCAAAGCAAAGTCAGGAACTATATGAACATAATTACAAAACATTTTCCATACAAATAAACTTAGATCTAATCAGTTGGAAAAATATCAAGTGTTCATGGTTTGGCCAAGCTAATATAATAAAAATGACAACACTACCTAAATTAATGTACTTATTCAGTGGCATACTAATTAAAACTTCCTTACTTTACAAAGCTAGAAAGATAATAACAAAGTTCATCTGAAAGAATAAAACATCATGGATTTCAAGGGAATTAATGAACAAAAAAAAAGCAAATGTAGGTGGTCTAGCTATAGACCTAAAACTATATTATAAAGCGGCAGTCATCAGAACCATTGGTAAAAATTGAGTAGTTGATCAGTGGAACAGGTTAGGTTCACAGGCTAAATTACTCAATGACTATCATCATTTAGTGTTTGACAAATCCCAAAAAAAACCCAACTTTTGGGATAAGAGCTCAGTATTTGATAAAAACTACTGGGAAAATTGGAAATTAGTATGACAGAAAATAGGCATTGGCCCACACCTACCACTGTATACCTTGATAAGATCAAAATAGTTTCATGATTTAGACATAAAGAGTGATATAATAAGCAAATTAGAAGAAGGAAGGAATATACATTTGTATGCATGTGTATAAATACATCTCATAATTGTTTAGTCTAGTACAATGCTATAATATCAAATATGATATTCCTGGGTACACACTAATGGAGAAAAACCAAAAGGAAATCATGGAATCTAGAAACACATCTGTCCTAAAAATCATAAGTTTCAAATGTAGACAAAATGCACAATTCCTGGGCAAATAATTAAGGATCAAGTGTGATTTCAAATGAAACATCAAAATGTAAAAAGTCCCTATGAGAACTGAAAGATGTTTTTACTTATTTTGCTTAAATAAAATTAATTACCCCCTTTTTTAGTCTCACTACTGACATGTTGGCCACATTAAATAACAAATCATAAGTCCCGGACCAAGGACCAAAATAATGACAACATTTACTTGAAAATGTTGACCAAATAAAAATAGCTATTTTTACTTCATTTCCTATTTTTAGTTCTTTTTGTGTGACATGATTAATGTAAATTTATTTATAGTTGCTTCAGATTTATCTTTTACTTCTTAAATGGCATGCTTAAAAAATTAAATAATGCCTGAAATATCCAAACAAATATATTTTTGTTTTATCTAAGAAGTATGATTAATCTTTTTTGGGGATCATCTCTACATGTAATTTCTAGGATACAATTGAATTCTTTTATGATCTAAATATCTAGGAAGTACTGGTGTATTAATGATGGTGGATGGTATATTAATAAGAGAGAGAGAGAGAGAGAATGAGAGAGAGAGAGAGAGAGAGAGAGAGAGAATCTTATTTTAAGTTCTAACTCAGACACTTATTGGCTCGTGACTTTCCATGGACAAAGTATTTAATCACTGTTTACTGATGTCGGTAGTTGGATAGATCTCTGCGTGTGTGTGTCTCTCTCTGTCTCTCTCTCTCACTCGCTCTCTCTCTGTCTCTCTCTGTCTGTCTCTTTCTCTGTCTGTCTCTGTGTTTCTGTATCTCTATCTATCTCTCTATCTATTTATGTATACACATACACGGACAGACACACACACTGGATAATCATCAGGAAAAGGTATCCAATAATATAAGGCTTACTGTATAAAGTTTTGATTTTCCCTTATGAGATCTCTAGTAGAAGGTGGAGCCAGTATAGTTTAGAGATGTTGATGGCTTCTTATTGAAGTAGAATTTGAACAGATGCTCCCTGATATTTCTTCCAACTTTAATAACTTATGTCTATGAGATATGAGTATTTAGATGCCATTCAAAACAGTCATTAATATGACTTGTTGTCTCCTCATCTAATTCAAAATATAGTTTAGAACTTGTTAAAATTCGGGGGTGGAGCCAAGATGGCAGAGAAGGCATACACCACTTTCTAAGCTCTTCTCTAACCCTCTTTACCAATATTATATCGAGCCTCAAAAATAATTTTGACTGCTACAATTCCTAAAGATAAGAAGTATAACAACTCACCAGCCAAATAAAATCTGCAGTCTCGCCAAAATAGGTTTGTGCGGGGCTAAGGGGGAGATCAGCAAAGATTGGGAGAGAAATTAGGTTCCGAGGAGAGCCTCAAACCAAAAGTGAAAGCACAGATCTCAGCACAAGCTCACAGTATGGGGCTTTTCCTTGGGGCAGTTGCGAACCTGCAGGGCACAGCTCAGGTTAGCCTCTAATCTGCACAGTGGGGGGCTCGGCTTGGGGCCATAGAGCTTTTGCAGGGCTGATTTGCATCAGGCAGAGACATTGGGGCAGAGTTCCAGGCAGAGTGCTGGTAGAATCTGCGGTCTGCAGTCAGCTGCTAATACCCACAGCCCCACAAGAGGCTCTGGCCTGGGGCAGTGACACTTTCACCCCTTAGTCTCTAGCCTAGGGCAATCACTAACCCACTCAGCCCAACTGGGCACTTTGATAGCTCCTCCAGTGCTGAATCCACCTCCTGTTGGGGGAAGGGAAAACTCTCACTCAGAGCACTCCCATACCTCCGAGCACGAAAAAGATTTACATCTCTCCTGTTCTTCAGAGGAAGCTGGTAACCCCCTTGCCTAGGAGGCATACCCTAAAGGCTTTAAAACATGAATAAAAAGATGAAAAGAACTATGACAGCTTATATATAGAAAAAGAGGAGGTCAGCAAACCTGAAGAGACTAATAGCAAACACGCACCAGACAATACCTGTCCCCTTTTACATGATGCTCTCATAGAAGAGACCATTAAAAGTCTCAAAAGAGAGTTAGAAGATAAATGGGGAAAGGAAAGAGAAGCCTTACACGAGAACAGCAACTTCGTGAAATAGGAATTGGAAAAGATAAAAAATTCCCGGGAAGTGCAGAGAAACAAAATATGTAAATTGGAAAAAGTAAAAAAAATCTCAAGAAAGTAAGATTTGTGAATTGGAAAAAATAAAGAATTCACTAGAAAGTAGGATTTATGAATTGGAAAAGACAAAGAACTCTCAAGAAAATAGGATCTGTGAATTGGAAAAAGAAAATAATTCACTAAAAAAAAAAATTAGTGAAATGGGAAAAAATTCCACATAGCAAAACACAACATTTAAAAACTCAATTGGACATATACAGAAAGAAGTAAAAAAAGCTAATGAAGAAAATAATTCTTTAAAAATTAGAACTGAACAAAAAGAAACTAATGATTCATTGAGACAGAAAGAAACAGTCAAGCAAAACCAAAAAAATGACAAACTGGAAAAAACCATGAATTATCTACTTGCAAAAATGACAGACTTGGAAAATATATCTAGGAGAGATAATCTGAGGATTATTGGACTTTACGAAAATTATGATGAAAAAAAGAGCCTAGATACTATTTTACAAGAAATCATCAAAGATAACTGCTCAGATGTAATATAATCAGAAGGTAAAATAGCCATTGAAAGAATTCATTGAACAACTTCTGAAAGAGAGCCTAAAATAAAAACCCCAAGGAATATTGTGGCCAAATTTCAGAACTATCAGATTAAGGAAAAAATTTTACAAGCAGCCAAAAAAAACCAGTTTAAATACCGAGGTGCCACAATAAGGATTATCCAAGATCTGGCTGCCTCCACATTAAAGGATCCCAGAGCCTGAAATCTGATATTCCTAAAGGCAAAAGAACTTGAAATGCAGCCAAGAATAAACTACCCAGCTAAACTGAGCATTTTCTTCCAGGGAAGAAGATGATATTTAATGAAACAAATGAATTCCATTTGTTTCTAAGGAAAAAACCAGAACTAAACAAAAAATTTGATCTCCAACCATAGAACTCAAGAGATGCAGAAAAGTTAAAAAGAACTCTTGAGAATTGTATTTCTGTTGTAGATATAAAAATATACATGTATAATTTGATTTTACTGATATAACATAAAAGGGAAGTAGATATGGAAAAGGGATGATGGCAGAATAAGGTGGGAAGGAGGGATAAAAAGAGGGAAACCACATCCCATGAAGAGGCAAAGGAAAATTATCATATCTGAGGGAATTTAGAGAGGGGGAGGAACATTGTGTGAATCTTACTCTCATCAGAGTTGGCTCAAAGAAAAAATAATTGACATTTGTTTTAGAGAAAATTCTCTCTCGCCTCATTAAAAAAGGGGAAGAGGAAAAGGGAAAAGAAAAAGAGTAATAAGGGAAGGAAGGAGAAAAGATTCAAAGGGGGGAGGGAAGGATTCTAAAGAGGATAAGCATCGTGATGCAAGTGGTGTACATAAGTTCAAAAAGGGGAAAGAGGGTTTGGGGAGGCAAGAAAAAGTAAATCATAATCTGGGGTTATTAGGATGGCAGGAAATACAGAATTAGTAATTCTAACCGTAAATGTGAATGGGATGAACTCCCCCATAAAGAGGAGACAAATAGCAGACTGGATAAAAAGTCAGAACCCTAAAATATATTGTTTACAAGAAACATATTTAAAGCAGGGAGATACATATCGAGTAAAGGTAAAAGACTGGAGCAGAATCTGTTATGCTTCAGGTGAAGTCAAAAAAGCAGGGGTAGTCATCCTTATATCCTTATCTCAGATCAAGCAAAAGCAAAAATTGATCTAATTAAAAGAGATAAGGAAGGAAACTACATCCTGCTAAAGGGTAGCATAAACAACAAAGCAATATCAATATTAAACATATATGCACCAAGTGGTATGGCATCCAACTTCCTACAGGAGAAGTTAAGAGAGTTGCAAGAAGAAATAGACAACAAAACTGTAATAGTGGGAGACCTCAACTTTGCACTCTCAGAATTAAACAAATCAAACCACAAAACAAATAAGAAAGAAATTAAAGACGTAAATAGAATATTAGAAAAATTAGGTATGTTAGATCTTTGGAGAAAATTGAATGGAGATAGAAAGGAATATACTTTCTTCTCAGCAGTTCATGGAACCTATTCAAAAATTGACCATATATTAGGACATAAAGACCTCAAAATTAAATGAAAGAAAGCAGAAATAGTAAATGCTTTCTTTTCACATCATGATGCAATAAAAACTACATTCAACAAAAAGTTAGGGGTAAATAGACCAAAAAGTAATTGGAAACTAAACAATCTCATCTTAAAGAATGATTGGGTGAAGCAGAAATTATAGATACAATTAATAATTTCCCTCAAGATAATGACAATGATGAGACTTCATACCAAAATTTGTGCGATGTAGCCAAAGCGGTAATAAGAGGGAATTTTATATCCTTAGAGGCTTACTTGAATAAAACAGAGAAAGAAAAGATTAATGAATTGGCCTTGCAACTAAAAAAACTAAAAAAAGGCCAAATTAAAACCCCCCAATCAAATACTAAATTTGAAATTCTAAAATTAAAAGGAGAAATTAAAATATTGAAAGTAAAAAACTATTGAACTAATTACTAAAACTAAGAGTTGATTCTATGAAAAAGCTGATAAAATAGATAAGCCTTTGGTAAATCTGATTAGAAAAAGGAGGGAGGAAAATAAATTAGTAGTCTTAAAAATGAAAAGGGAGAACTTTCCACCAATGAAGAGGAAATTAGCGAAATAATAAGGAGTTATTTTGCTCAACTTTATGACAATAAATTTGATAACCTAAGTGAAATGGATGACTACCTCCAAAAATATAGACTTCCCAAACTAACAGAGGAGGAAGTAAATTGCTTGAATAGTCCCATTTCAGAAAAAGAAATAGAACAGGCAATTAAACAACTCCCTAAGAAAAAATCCCCAGGACCAGATATATTTACATGTGAATTTTACCAAACATTTAAAGAACAATTGGCCCCAATGCTATATAAATTATTTGATAAAATAGGGAATGAAGGAGTCATACCAAATTCCTTCTATGACACAGACATGGTCCTGAAACCTAAACCAGGTAGATTGAAAACAGAGAAAGAAAATTATAGACCAATCTCTCTAATGAATATAGATGCTAAAATCTTAAATAAGAATTAGCAAAAAGACTACAGAAAATCATCTCCAGGATAATACACTATGATCAAGTTGGATTTATACCAGGAATCCAGGGCTCGTTCAATATTAGGAAAACTATCAATATAATTGGCCATGTTAATAACCAAATTAACAAAAACCATATGATCATCTCAATAGATGCAGAAAAAGCATTTGACAAAATCCAACATTCATTCCTATTAAAAACACTTGAGAGTATAGGAATAAATGGATTTTCCTTAAAATAATCAGCAGCATCTATTTAAAACCATCAGTAAGCATCATATGTAATGGAGACAAACTGCAACCATTCCCAATAAGATTTGGAGTGAAATAAGGTTGCCCACTATCACCGTTACTATTTAATATTGTATTAGAAATGCTAGCTTTGGCAATAAGAGCTGATAAAGAGATTAAAGGAATAAAAATAGGCAATGAAGAAACCAAATTATCACTCTTTGCCGACGATATGATGGTATACTTGGAGAACCCCAGAGATTCTACTAAAAAGTTATTAGAAATAATTCACAACTTTAGTAAAGTTGCTGGTTATAAAATAAACCCACATAAGTCATCAGCATTCTTATATATCACTAACAAAGTCCAACAGTCAGAGTTACAAAAAGAAATTCCATTTAAAGTAACTGCTGATAATATAAAATATTTAGGAATCTATCTGCCAAGGGAAAATCAGAAACTTTATGAGCAAAATTACAGACCACTTTTCACACAAACTAAGTCTGATATAACCAATTAGAAAATTATTAAATGCTCTTGGATAGGGCGAGCAAATATAATAAAGATGACAATATTACCTAAACGAATCTCTTTATTTAGCACTATACCAATCAGACTCCCAAAAAACTATTTTAATGACGTAGAAAAAATAACAACAAAGTTCATATGGAAAAACAAAAGGTCAAGAATTTCAAGGGAATTAATGAAAAAAAATCAAATGATGGTGGCTTAGCTGTACCAGATCTAAAATTATATTATAGAGCAGCAGTTACCAAAACTATTTGGTATTGGCTAAGGAATAGATTAGTTGATCAGTGGAATAGATTAGGTTCAAGGGATAAAACAGTCAACAAATATAGCAACCTAGTCTTTGACAAACCCAAAGATCCCAGCTTTTGGGATAAGAACTTACTGTTTGATAAAAATTGCTGGGAAAATTGGAAACTAATATGGCAGAAACTAGGCATTGATCCATACTTAACGCCGTACACCAAGATAAGGTCAAAATGGGTTCATGACCTAGGCATAAAGAATGAAATTATTAATAAATTAGAGGAACATAGGATAGTTTACCTCTCAGACTTGTGGAAGCGGAAGGTCTTTATGACCAAAGGAGAACTAGAGATCATTACTGATCACAAAATAGAAAATTTCGATTATACCAAACAGAAAAGTTTTTGTACAAACAAAACTAATGCAGACAAGATTAGAAGGGAAGCAATAAACTGGGAAAATATTTTTACAGTCAAAGGTTCTGATAAAGGCCTCATTTCCAAAATATATAGAGAATTAACTCTAATTTATAAAAAATCAAGCCATTCTCCAATTGAAAAATGGTCAAAGGATATGAACAGACAATTCTCAGATGAAGAAATTGAAACTATTTCTAGTCATATGAAAAGATGCTCCAAGTCATTATTAATCAGAGAAATGCAAATTAAGACAACTCTAAGATACCACTACACACCTGTCAGATTGGCTAAGATGACAGGAAAAAATAATGATGATTGTTGGATGGGATGCGGAAAAAGTGGGATATTGATGCATTGTTGGTTGAGTTGTGAACGAATCCAACCATTATAGAGAGCAATTTGGAACTATGCTCAAAAAGTTATCAAACTGTGCATACCCTTTGATCTAGCAGTGTTACTGGGCTTATATCCCAAAGAGATCATAAAGAAGGGAAAGGGACCTGTATGTGCATGAATGTTTGTGGCAGCCCTCTTTGTAGTGGCTAGAAACTGGAAACTGAGTGGATGCCCATCAGTTGAATTATGGCTGAATAAATTGTGGTCTATGAATATTATGGAATATTATTGTTCTGTAAGAAATGACCAACAGGATGATTTCAGAAAGGCCTGGAGAGACTTACACAAACTGATGCTGAGTGAATTGAGCAGGACCAGGAGATCATTATATACTTCAACAACAATACTATATGATAACCAGGTCTGATAGACCTGGCCATCCTCAGCGATGAGATCAACCAAATCATTTTCAATGGAGCAGTAATGAACTGAACCAGCTATGCCCAGAGAAAGAACTCTGAGTGATGACTAAAAACCATTACATTGAATTTCCAATCCCTATATTTATGCCCACCTGCATTTTTGATTTCCTTTACAAGCTAATTGTACAATATTTCAGGGTCTGATTCTTTTTGTACAGCAAAATAACAGTTTGGTCATGTATACTTACTGTGTATCTAATTTATATTTTAATATATTTAACATCTACTGGTCATCCTGCCATCTGGGGAAGGGGGTGGGGGGTAAGAGGTGAAAAATTGGAACAAGAGGTTTGGCAATTGTTAATGCTGTAAAGTTACTCATACATATAACCTGTAAATAAAAGGCTATTAAATAAAAAAAAAGAAAACATATTAAGGGAGAAAGGGGAGAAGGATCAGTCCAGTAATTTGGAAGATTTTCTGTATTTAAATGAATAAATTGTCTTTTTAATTAAAAAAAAAAGAACTTTTTAAAATTCAATCATGACACTTCTCTTGGCCTTAGTTTCTTCAGGGATGACCTGAGTTGGATCGAGTCTAGCATCTTTGAGAGCCCCTTGCAGGTTTGGCATTGTATGATTCTATAGCTATATGACTACAATTTCACAACAGAACATATCTTTCAATTTTTGATCATCTTTTCAATTTATTTCATTTCCCCCTTCCAATCCATGTTGGTGGCACAGAGTTATTTACAATGAGGACATGAGCTCATGTCTTTTCCCAACAGACAAATGTTCACATTTAGAAAACTGGAAAAATCGGCATTGTCACTACTACCTGGTGTGTTGGACCCAGGAGAGAATAAAACTTGAAAATAAACAGTTCTCAAGTTGGAGGTTTCCATCCCATTAAAATCAAAGCAAATTGCTTGAGAAATCCAGAGAAGCCTTCTCATCACCACATTACTATCCATGCTGGATCTGTGATATAAACAAAGGACTTCAGTTTTAAAGATGTCAATTGAATGGTTTTCACAAGTGACAAATTAAGTTTGAATATATTAAAACATGTAAATGAAATAACATCAATATTGCCCCTCCCCCCAAATGAGGTAAGTGTAAATCATTAGGGCAAGAATTATTACCTATTTTAAAAATTGCTAGTTTATTTCTCTCTGGCAAGAATACAGTGAGCCATTTTAGCAACTTGGCAAAGGCAAGTGTATCTTAGCACAGTTTCAAGATAGAAACAACTTGTTATGTCAAAAGCTTAGGCATTGCAGTTAGCAGGATAGAATATGGTAGTAGTATAAGTCAAAAACTTCTAAAAAGTAGAAAAGGTTGAGTTTTGTTTTTGGTCACATCAGTTAGCAACTACAATTAACTATAGCTAAGAATGGATTGTTTTGTTCTTGTTTTGATAATTGCTGCTTTAGTACTTTCATCATTTCACCAATTTAATGCCATCTTCTGAAGTTATATATTTAAAGCAAGAAGGGATCTTAAATATCAAGAAATCCAGTTCTCTAATTTTACAGAGGACTAGACCAAAGCTCAAAGAAGTAGAATGATTTGCTCCATGTTACAATTAGTAAATAGTAGAATCTGGCTTTAAACCTCTATTATCTTGATTCTGAATTGAGTGTTCTTTCCATCAAGCCATATTTTTGCATTTCATTGATTTTGTTACCAGTTCTGAAGCTAATATGTCATATTCAATCATGTGTGCATATGTGCACATGCACACACAAATCTTATATACATCTTACATCTTATGTTCACAATCAGAGAATTTGCAAAGTAAAAGAAAATATAAACTCAAAATTTTCTTTTCTGACAAATACTTTTAAGTATTTAATATCAATTAAGAGATAAGCAGTTGATGGGCCACTTTGCTAGAAGATGGAAACCAAAATTCATTTTTCAGTCTGTCCATATACATCTAAGTAAGTATATTTTACTCAGATGACTTGCAAATCCATCATCAATCATCATCTTTAAATGTTTTATCACTAAGTATCATCATCATATCAAGTATACCTGGATTTCATGACACAGGATTGACTTTTTAAAATCAGCTTTTAAGGAAGTGTTTATTCTTTCTCTTTCCCTCTTAAGGCAAAGATACATTAGTCCACATATTACAGTTTGAGAATACATATCCAATTTCAGCTCAGCTAGCTTATTGTAGATGTTTCACAGAACTGCACAAGTGTTTAGAGTGGAACTGAAAAATACAGAGGGAGAAAAGGAGGAAGAGAGGTAGAAAGCTTGGGTTATTGGAGTGAATCAGGAGATATAGATTTGAATTTCAGCTTTATGACTTGTGGATGTGGAACTTCGACAAGTAATTTATATTTATTGAGCTTCAGTTTCCTATCTGTAAAAGAGAGATTCTTTCACTGAATATTACACAGAACTGTTGTGAGTATGAAAAACAATAAGAGATGCAATCATTTTCATTTTTTTAAACACATAAGACAATACAATTTATCTTTGAAAGGATTGTAAAGTGATAAAGAAATATTTAGTTGTATATGTAACAAATTGCATTACTTATTGCTGCCATCCATGCACTCTTAAAAGGATGTTAAGTAACTTAATTTTTTAGATACAAATTTAAGAATTATGCTACTTTGGGCAATCATTGTATTAGTCAAAATGGATTTAGGCTGGCTAGATTGCAGTTTAGCAAATAGATGGGTTGTACCATATATCATTCTGAATAAAATTAACACAGTGTTAACATCTTACCAATAAAGAAACTTATGAATATTCAACTGTATATTTTCAGATAAACTATATTCCATGAAATCAGCGGAGGACTTCCCTTTCATGGCACTTTCTTTAAGATGTATACTCAGTAATACTGAGGGAAAGATAGCATTTAATGATATTCTAAGGATTCTTCTTTGATTTTCTTTCATTTATGGAGAGCCAAAACCATAACCAAGAGGGATATTTGCCCTTCATTTGGCAACTTGGGATTTGATAGGAAAAAAAAAAAAGAACCATAAGACATCCATTGCTCTTCTGACTATGCTCTAATATTCTATTTGCTTTTAAAGCACATGTTCAAGATTAAAATTGGCCCCTTTCTTCATCCCAAATAAATGTAGAAGATCAAAATTCTGATACTCTAAAGTATTCACTGACATTTGGTAACAAGGTGAACATTAAGATTTCTTGTACTCCACACATGATTTCCAAATAGCTTGGCCTATCTGCTTTTTAGATAGTCAAGATTAAGCAAGTTAAGCCTGAGGTCTTGCAAGGACCTATTGTGCCTGACAAATGCTTTGTGCATGTAGATCCACATGCTGCCCTTTCTAAGAGAGAAAGCTGAGTTAGCAGTACTTCAGGAATCAGGAAATAAAAACACCTGGTTACAATTTTCCTCCATTTTTTTTGGCTAGACTAAGCTGCTTGTCTTGTGATCTTTTATTGCCTTAAATTCCATTATTAACTCTTTCAAACATGCTGTTATATTGCATTTTTCAGAGTCCAGGAAAATAAAGCTTGCCTGAGATTATCGGTGATTTACCAAAATGGTATTTATTATAGGGCCAGATGCTATATTCTGCCCTGGTTCCATTAGCAATCTTTCAAGTGAATTTTAAATAGGTCAGTTACTTTTCTTCTTACCTTATATGAAATAGTATTTTCTGCTACTTTTCAAATGTTTAAAGGAGATATTTAAAGTCAAGCTCCTATTTACCAAAACTCCTTTGGTGGCTTGGTATGGCTAACAGCATATTCAGTGAGAGGGATTATAAAAGGGATTATCTCATCTATAATTGCCCCAGGAGGTTAATGAGAAAATGTAGGTGTCTTAAACTTCACCTCCCCACAATGTATATCATACTTGCTTTCCAAACCTACCATCCAAAGAACAACACAGGAATTGAATGTATTTATTCATCTATGTTTTTATAGCATATGTAGTATCATGAGAAAATAATTTTTGCAGTCATCAAATATAAATACTTTCTACAGTGTTCATTTAGAGGTAAATATATTAATTATTATTGCCATCATTAATTTTGTGAACCCCCCACACACACACATACACACACATGCACACACACCTACACATCCAAAAATTTACAGGATTGATGGGATCATAAATTAGCACCAGTAGAGATAAGCATTTATTAAGCACCTACAAGGTGCTAGGCATTGTGATAAGTATTTGGATACAAGGGAAAACATATTCTTTGCTCTTTGAGGAGATAGCGTTCATATATCAAAGACAAAATAAGCCCAATTATATAGATATAGGATATACAAATTGTCAATTGGAAATGACTTTAGATGAAAGACCTTAAAGTCCCACAGTGTGGGACTTCATATGGAGGAATCCAGTTAGAATTATTGAGCCATATAATTTACATATATAACATATGTAATTAACATATACATATTCACACAATATATATGGACGTGTATATTTGTTGATGTATTATTCACTAAAACATATATATTTATTTGTAAACATACATAAGAAGTACATCTATTCAAATACAAATTAGTTATTCTTTTAAAGTGTACAAATGCATTAATATTTTTCACTTCTATGGGCTAATGGCAAAGTTTTTTTTAAATTTATTATTTTATCTAAATTCTATTTTAAATGAAATTCTATGGACAAATTCCCCACTTAGCTGAGAGACAATATTAGGATTTCCCTAATACTTAGTGTTCCCAGGTATGCCAGAACAAAATCATGATCATCAAGAAATGAAAACAATTCATCAGTAGACAGCATGTAATTTATGATAATAATAAAATCATTCTATAAGTAATTTGGATATTGATGATTTATCCTTACGTATACTGGATGTAATTTACTCAGTAATTAATTAATTATTTCATTCATTCATTCATTCATTTACCTACTTAATGATTCTTATTTTTTATTTTTAAATGTCTTTCAAAAGTCCATATAACTCTTATCCCATTTGTAGTAGATGGATCCCTTATAACAAATATATTTAGGTGACTATATCAAAAGGTTTTTTAAAACTATATATTTCATTCCATTTCTATATTCTTTTATATGTATAGATAATTAAATCAACAGGTTTTTAAAAAGTACATATTTCATTCCATTTCTATATTCTTTGATCTATGTCTTATGAGATGGGTGTCATTCTCCATTTTTGTTCTGAAGTTCTGATAGGTCATTGAATTTGTTATAATTTTAAAGTATTAGAAAGTTTTATTCTTTTTGTTTTGTTTTCATTATGGTAGCAGATATGTTACTTTTCTCTTCATTCTACTTATTTAATTCTGCACCAGTTAATATATTTATTCCCTGAAGTCTTTGTCTATTGTAGTTTTCATTCTACAATAATATTCTATTATATTTATCTATTCTATTTTTCTCAATTATTTATCAATCTATGGGCAATCATTTCCTCCCACTTTTAGTTAAAAGCACAATGTTTTTCTTATGACCAGATTTCAATAGAGTCTCTCTCCCAGCCCCCCCTTCCCCTTTTATTTTTATTTTTATTTTTATTTTTTGCTGAGGCAATTAGGATTAAGTGACTTGCTCAGGGTCACACAGCTAAGAAGCATTAAGTGTCTGAGACCAGATTTGATCAGGTCCTCCTGACTTCCAGGCTGGTGCTCTATCTACTGCACCACCTAGCTGCCTCAAGTATGTCTTTTTTTAAATAAGTGAGCAAAAGCATAGGATACAGCACCTATTTCTTCCTTAATGCTTGGTAGAAACCATTTTAATTGCATCCGGACTTTGATTTTTTTTTCCCTTTCACAGTACACATATTGATTATCCAATTTCTCTTATTGATTAATTAACCAAATGCTTTATTTCTCATTCTTTTAATCTATCATTTCTTTCTAGATAATCATTCATTTCACTTAATATTCAGTTTTGTTTTTATTTAATGGGATATGGTATTTCTAATAATTATCCTTATTTCTTCTCTGTTATATAGTATTTTTTACAATTATGATTTTGTTTGTTTTTATCAAATTACCAATTTTTATTTTGATTATATTTTAAAAGTTATTTTATGTATCATATCAATGCATTTATGTTTTCTGATGTTCAGAGTTTCTATTTTGTATTTATTTGTGGCATTTAAACTGGTTAATTTTCTAGGCTTTTATTTTATCTGTAAACTTAATCAGTTTCCTTTTTTTCTCTCAATTTTGTTAAAGAAAATATTGGAAGATACAATTTTTCTCTGAAATATTATTTTAATTTTCTTTAATACAATTAGTTTTTGTTAACCATAATTTGTTCTTTGGCTTAAGGATCATATTGTTTAGTTTTCATTTTAGAAGGAATTTAAAGGAGTCGATTGCCTATTGAGTAGATGCCTATTAGTTGGGGAATGGCTGAATAAATTATAGTATATAAATGTAATGTAATATTATTGTTCTATAAGAAATGATGAGCAATCTGATTTCGGAAAATCCGGGAAAGACTTAAATGAACTGAGGAGAAACAAGAGAACATTGTACACTGTAATGACAAGATTATGTTTGATCAACTGTGATAGACTGAGCTTTTTTCAACAATGAAGTGATCCAACATAATTTTGATAACTTGTGATTCAAGGTACCAACTTCATCCAGAGAGAGCACGATGCAGACTGAATGTGGATCAAAACATAGTGTTTTCACCTTTTATTGTTATTGTTTGCTTGCTTTTTTTTCTTTCTCATTTGATCAGATTTTTTCTCATGCAACATGATGGATATGGAGATACATTTGGAAGAATTGCACGTGTTTAATCTATATCATATTGCTTGCTGTATTGGGGAGGGGAGGGGAAAGAGAGGAAGAAAATTTGGAACATGAGGTTTTGCAAAGGTGAATGTTGAATGTATTTTGAAAAAAAGTGGTATCCAAAATAAAGGGATTTTAAAAGAAATATTTAAAAAATAATTACAATTAAATTATAATATTATAATTTTATTAGTTGCATATTTCTGCTTTTCAGCATTTGTTCATGAATTCCTTATGAATGAAAATATGTTTATTTTTGTAAAAGAATCAAAGATAGTTTGAAAATGAATACTCCCTGAAATTCTCATTCAGTAATAAAAAATATCTAAAACATCTATTTTGTATAAAATTCTGTTCGAATCCTAAACTTCTTCCTTTTATTTTTTTCTGATTGATTTGTCTAATTTTGAAATTGAATTTCTTAGATGTATTTTACTATTACTTTTGGTGCCTGTAAACATAATGCATGTATTGAAATGAATAATGCATAAATAATTCAAAAGTTAATTGAAATAGAGGGGAAAATGAACTAAAGAATAAGTTAAATGAATAAGAGGAGGAATCATCAAACAATAATTTAAAAGGTACTTCATAGTGCTTGTTTCAAAATTCTGCCAACCATTCTTGTCCATTTGGGGGAAAGATTATCCCAGTCACATATTTGACTTTGTTTTTTCCATTATTACATTCCACTTTGTTTCCCTTCTTTAATATTTTCTCTTCTCTTTCTTTATAGGGAAATATATCCTGGGGAAAGAAATGAAATGAAATATTATCTGGTTATCTTTAACCAAGATCCCAGTCTTCTTACCTCCATCTTTTCACCCAATATAGACTCAATGTCATTTCTCTTTTATTTCTTGTATGAAACTATGCATAATCAGCCCTCTGTGTCTGTTGTGCTTTCTTTTTGAAACCCCATTTCCTCCTCGTATTTCCACTGAACTATTAGGTTTTTTTTTTTTTAATTTTTAATTTTTTTTACATTTTTTTAAAATTTTTTAAATTTTTTTTAAATTTTTTAAATTTTACATACCTTTTCCCTTGACTTTCCCTCTCTTAGCTCACTCCCAAAGTGGAATGGGCTCCTTCTGGTAGCAAGTGATCCCCTTATTCACTCATTATGTGAAATCATCAAGGATAAATTGGATGAACACTTGTCAAGTATGTTGTAGAGAAATATTTTTTTCCAATTCTAGCTTGCACTATTTGGACTCTAAGGTATCTTTTAGTTCTGAAATTGTCTCATCTAAGAGAAGATTTTGTAACTGCACTTTGGAAAGTACAGTAAGTGGGAGAAATTATAAGCAAGTAATTTGGGAAAGGAAGGATTCACAGGAACTGATGTGAATGAAGTTTCCACTATAGGAAGAGAAGAAAGGATATTTTTGATGGCAGAAACTCTGATGTTATTTTCCTAAATTCAACTCAATTTGTTTTCTATTCATTGATCTAGGATGTGGTAGTGGTTAGCCTTAAAATGTGGGAATAAGAACATAGTTAAATGGTACAATGATAATAGATGTGTTCCATAAACTTTAAAGTAAAATCTAGGCTAAAATTATTGAACTTGTCTTCTATCCTGTTATATCTGTCTGATGACTTGTGTAATAAAAGAAATTACAGAAGTATTGGTGACAGGAGATGAAAGCAGAAAATACTGGTTAAAAGGTATTGATTGAAACAGCATTGAAAGGAAGTTTTGAAATTAGGTTTGAAGAAATTTGTTGGGGAACATTATGAATGTTTTTAGTCTAAAGTGAATCATAGGGGTTAATTTAATAGAGGGGAAAAAGGAAATCAGCAGGTATCAACAAAAATACTAAGAAATTACATTAAAGATAAAGCAAAGAGACTCAAATATTTTCATTATAAAAGGAAATAGCAAATTTGTAACATAATAGCTCATATTGCTTTAATAGTTTGAGTTTTCATGGAATGCTTTGTCAACAATAAACTTACATAAAATTTATATTTAGCTCTTCACAGTCTTTATTCATTGCTTTTTATTATGCTTTCTGGAATTTAGCAGAACAAATTTAAAACCATTCCTCCTTCAAATATGTGAAGACAAGGAGATATAATCAACTTAACATTGACTTTCCTTCAATTCTAGCAAAATCTGGTCCTTACTTTAAAGATCTTTATTTTACTATTCTAATGATATCTGCAATTTCCCCCTAATCTAACAATTGGTAATCCTATGAAACTTAGAAAAATAAAGATCATTGGGTAACAATCCATTTTTCATGCCATGATACTGGTTCTTTGTGATTACTGCTTCTTTTTAAAAAATTGTTCTCTAAGCATCACTTTTAGATTTTCCTAGGAGCCACTGGCCTATAGTTTTCAAATTTCTTTTTTTTTCTTGTTTTTGAAATCGAAGAGATTCCCATTTTTTCAATCTCATGGTGTTAATCCCCTTTCCAGATGATCTTTCAAATCTCACCATCTGTAATTCAAGAATCATATCTACCAATTGTATCAGTACCCAGTAATATTGTTAATCTGTGCCAATTTGTTGATGGCATTTTGTTGATCTCTTACTATTTCCTTGATGCCATTTTTAGTATCTTAAGACAATGGAAAATTCCATGACATAATGAGTAATTAATATTAGAATTTAAATAAGTAGATTTGTAAAAAAATTGGTACAGAATTGAGAAAGCAGAATCAAAAAACTATACAAATACTATACTATATGTATGGCAATAAAACTTCAATCACAAATAATGGAAAACACTGTTACTCACCTATATAGCATATATTTTCCCTTCATTTTGAACAAACAGGAAATAATAAAGGAATGCTATTTTACATAATATTTTTATTTTTTAAGGATTGTAAAATATAAGGTATTCAATTGGAATTTGTTTCATTGAAGGAGTTGATGATGTTTTGACAAAGAATTTAATAACTCCATTACTGATATAAATAACATATTTTGTGAAAATAATTACATTTTCAAAAACAAAAAATAATTCTATGAGAAGAGTGGAATGGGTTTATCTATTTTTTTTTTTACCAATCTCTTTAATATCTGACAATCAAAAACAGCTAGATTTTCTTATTTGCTTTCGCACTATCTGTTGTGATAGTTTTTCTTTCTTTCTTTTTTTTTTTTTGGTTGTTGTTGATGTATATCAAGAAATCTGGCCTAAGATTGATATGTAATTGAAAAGGGAAGGAGTATTTTAATAAGCAAATAATGCCTTACTATTATTATGAAAATATTTTTGTCCTTAAAAATCCCTTGAAAGAGTACTCAATATCTCCAGGGGTTTTTGGAACACATTTTGAGAATCACTGGTCTAAATGACCAGTTATAATGATAAATTATAGTGAAGAGATAAAAATCTGCACCAGAATTCTTATAAGAATTTAGAGACATAATTGTAGAATTTGGAAAATTGAATTATTTCAGGTCAGTTCAATTGATACTTATCAAGAACCTACTTGCAAGGTAGTATGTACTATTATTTAAAAAAAAAAAAAAAAAGATAACCAAACCCCAAACTGTTTTTACCTTTAATCACCTAATCAATCATCAAACATATATTGAGTTCTAATGTATGAGGCACTGTACTATTGTACTGAGAAGTATACATGAATACATAGATACTTAGGAGATAACAATTTCTGGAAAGACAATAGCAATGAGAGGAATCAGTCCTTTTGATTGAGATGGTGCTTAAACTGTGCCTTCAAAGGAGTTTGGGATTCTAAGAAGAAGAGGGAAATAAGAATGGAGAACTTTATAAATGTAGATATAGCCCTTATAAAAGTATATAGTTAGGAAATGAAATGGTCTTTACAGGGAACATCAAGTAGGCCAGAATGTCTGGAACATATGTACATGAGGAAGAATAATGTCATAATAGACCAAAAAGATACATTCAAGTCTTTAATATTCTTTAAATCCCTATAGGATCAATGGATATTTTATCAATTGGAAGTTGGGAGTCACTGAGGTTGAGATAGAGGAGAGAGAAGAATTACAGATAAAATGAAATTGGCAGTTTAGGAAATGTTATTAAGAGAAACTGAAATTTGAAGAAAATGAAATTTATCAGGGAAGAAGATGAATAAAATTTTGTACACACTGAGTTTGAGAATCTTGAAGAGTGTATTTTATAGTCATTTTATACATGTGCCCTATCTATGAAGTTTGGAGGTTTCTGAGGACAAAGACTACATTTTGAATCATTTTCTCTGAATCTACTAGATCAATAACTTCCATATAGTAGTGGCACAATAAATTTGTTGTTGTTGCTGTTGTTGAATTAATAATAAAGTGCTTTATTTTCTTCTTGGACCTTTTGTTGTTAAAATTTTTAAGGAAATAGGAATATTTTATCAAAAAACAAATGTTTTATGAATAGTTACCATAGTAAAGAGACACAAAGTCTCTTGCATTTGAATGAGGGAGATGGATGGAAGAAAAGACAATATATCCATTTAATCATTTCCCTTTGTAAAGCAACTACATGTGGTGTGATTTGAATTATTCTTTTGATTAATAGGATTAATAGGGAACATAAAAATCAAAGACAGATTTATCCCTTACCAGAGCAATAAATTGGCATGGCCAGTAAGATTTCTATTAAAAAGTTGTGAAAACAAATTCTAATTATATTAACTAAAATTAAGCAAATTAAAGTCCCCTAGTCAACAATCCTGAACTTTATTCAGAGATTTCATAAGAATAATCAGTTAATGTAGATCATTTTTAAAGTAAGATTTTCACAATGTGAAAAACTTGGTATTTTTTAATACAAAAATGTTCTTGGTTAACATTTCACTGTTTCCTTCCCTTTTATTCAAGTAGAACCTTTCTCTGTTATAACTCACTGTTTCCATCTGTTTGATCTTTGGTTGGGGGGAAAATAGGAAACAGGATTTATAAGTTTCTCTGTTAGATTAAGAAAAGATTTAAAAGCTATCTCCAAACAACAGTATTTTGATAATAATTCATTTATCTAATGAGAGTGTTTGGAATATTTAACAAGGTTCAGTGAACCATCCCCTTCCCCTCCCCCCCCACACTAGTTTTAGGATGAAGGACTTGAGTTCAAATTCCAGTTCTGATACTTATGAAACATGATCTCTCTCAATACACTCAGCCTTCTAAGTTTTTATGTCTTCCCTTGTAAAGTTAGGAGGTTCAATTTTATATCCTCTAAGGTCCTTTCCAGTCCTAAATCTTTGATCTTATGCCAAAATGACATTTTTTCACTGGAGTTTGAGAACTCTGATTATTATGAAAATTTCTTCTCCTTTCTATCATGATAAGCTACATCTTTGTAGCAGCTATGCTAACCAGATTTTGGGGAAGAGAAAAATGTGATCTATAATTAGGCTAATATGATTTATGGTCTTTATATGAATGCAAAGTTCTTAAAAGAGAAATAAAATTTTAAGAATTATATTTATCAATTATTTGATACTGGTCTCTGAAGTTTGCCAAGTCTTTCAGTGGCATGCCTTCTATTCTGTTTTGATTTATTTGGAAAATCCTCTATTTTTCTGACCTTTTGGGATAAGTTGACTTCCAGATTCAGAAAAAAAGATACCAGGAGAAAGGCAGAATTGACTGAGGAGAAGATGATTTAGAAAATGAGATGCTTCTCTAATTTCTAAATGTATTCACATAGGCTACTAGCTTGCTTATGTGTGCTTATTTGTTACATTAGATGGAAATTTAGATTACTAGTTCTAACATTAGAATACAGAGCAATCAGAGTTAACTCTAGGCAACATTGAAAAATATGTATAATATGGCTTGGCCCTCTCTCAATTTCCCTTTTATTTTCCTTCCTTTACCTAGTGACATATTGTCTCTAAAGTTCCCCATGTGTCTCAGAATCTTCTTGCATTCTAGATGTCCCAAATGCCAATTTAGTGTTGCACTGAAGACTGCTTCTCCCCTCCACTAAAGTGCCCTGTGACACTAAATGATCTCTTCCCTTTTCTCTTAAGAGGAAGGCTAGTAAATAAAGAAAAAAGTGGGTCTGTTATCAGACTGGTTCTGATATTTATTATGTAACTCATTAGTTGTGCCAGCTTGAAAAAGAGAATGGACTAATCTATATCTTTAGCTTTTGAACATGTTTATTTTTATTATGAATTTAATAAACATTAACAGATATTTGTCCCAGATATTGTACAAGAAATGTTGGCTCTAGCAATAAAAAAAGAAATTAAAGGAATTAGAATCAGCAATGAGGAGATAAAACTATCACTCTACCATCACACTATCTCCCATATGAATATATACATGAGATATGGTTATATATTTCTTATTATATACATCCATGTATAAATAATATTTAGTCATACTGCCACCACTCTAATTAGGTTCTACTAAACACTTACTATGTGCCAGTCATTGTGCTAAACCTAAAAAATGTTATCCATTTGATCTTCACAGCAGTCATGGGAAGTAGGTACTATGTTAACATAGGCAGTGAATGTCTGAGATTGAATTTGAATTCATGTCTTCCTGAATCCAAGTCTGGAGTGCTATCTGCTGTTCAATTTAGCTGACTTGGGTAGGCAATCAATATTCATTGACTGATAAGCAAGTCTCTCTATTTTAATTGAATTTTTAAACTCCCCAAAGCATACAGATTTCTAGTTGGAGATTAAATTTCAAAAGCTTTTTTATAGAAATAGAATTTTGATGAATTGGTACAGTAGAGTAAATATTTGCTCTGACATTAGAGAATCTGGGGCCAAATTCTACTTCTGATAATGACTGCATATGACTCCGGGTAAATAATTAAACTCTTTGAGACTCCATTATCTATAATGAGAAGTTTGATTTATATGGACTCTCAGTTTTTTTTTTTTGTTTGTTTGTTTTTGTTTTTTGTTTTTTCCAAGCCCTAGGTGTAAAAGCATCTTGTCTTGCTGATCATTTATGAAAATGATTTTATTTTTAAATATATTCAACTATTGGATCTCTTTGTCTGTTGTATTTCCTAAATACTAGAATTTATAGATTCACTCATATATTGCTCTAAACAAGAGATTATGCATTTGACTGACTCATTGGAGTAAATGAAAGTCAGAAAAAAAGTTTAACATAAGGTCATAATAAATGTCAACTCACATGGAGAGGTGGAAACATGTAAATATCTTAACCATCAATATTTAGCTTTAAATTAAAAAGAAAACCCATTGGATTCCCCCAGAGATCTTCTACTTCTACACCTTAATTGCTGATTTGTCTTAATTATTTGGCCATTAACCAATTAATACCTTTAAACTCTAAGGAGATATTTCCTTTCTTCTTTCAGAATTAGGGGGCAATAGCAGAACATTTGTCTCAGAATAACACATCCTCAAATTTACTTTTTGCTTCTATTCTCCAAAAATTACAATTAAATAAATCAGAGAGGTAATACTGCTCTTCATTTAAAAAGAAAAGAAAGACTACAGGCTCAAAGGCAAAGGAAGTCAAATAGAGGGAAATAATTTAGATACAGTGTATATTTCAATGAGCTCTTTTTATTAGTAACAGGTATGTTTATTCATTTAAATGTATAATTCTGCATTTTGTGATCTTATCTATTTAAGTTTTCTTTAAACTTCATTTAATGACACACTACTTGAACATAGCATTTGAACATGCACCTCTTCATATATTTCATATATGTGTGTCCCAAGTACTGCTAAGTTTTGATCATTTTAATGTTTGTCATGGCAGAAGAAAAGACAATAATACTTAGTGCCAAATAAATTTCAGCATTGATTGCTCTTATAATACTTTAAAAATCTCATCTGCCAAGGATGCCAAGTTACTTTTGTTGGTATTTTAAAAATTCTGCTAGTGAATTTTCATTTTATATTTTTAATAAATGGAATTAAAATCTTCTTAATTAAAACATAATTAGACTAAAGAAGGGAGAGATTCAGTCTATACTTCACTCACATGTCAAATAAATCTTTTGAGAGCATTGATCTGATCATTACACTACCCTTTCCATTCAATAATCTCCAATGGCTCCCTACTGTCTCCTCTCACCCAATATAAAATTTTCTGTTTGCTAAATGTTGGGGATGCAGAAAAAAAGCCAAAACATAATAATCCCCGATCTCAAGGAGCTTATAATAAAATGGGGGAGCCAAAGAAATATGTACAAACAAATTATATATAGATAAATAAAAACATGAAAAGAAAGAAGGCACAGATTTTGAAAACTTTTTCTATACAACACTTCTGGGGCTTTGACCTTAAGTTTTCTGGGTAATTATGCATAAAATAATGGGGATGCTTTGGGTCATCTTTATTCTCATTTGCTACTCTAAATCTATAGTCTTATCAGCTAAGGAAATTACATATTATTATTATATAGGATTATTTTTTGTCTTTCTTTGTCTTTCCAAGATTGAGGTCCTATGATAGTGGTATCACAAGTCCACCATTTCTTAAGGTATATTTCTGAATGGTTGAACATATAACTGGAATTGGAAGAGTAATAAAATAAATGGACTTTTTATTTTTAGCATATTAAGCTTTATCATATTATTATATTATGTAGAGGGCCACAGATAAGTGAGGAATGCTGCTGGGTCAGGTATAAGAACCTTTAGTCCAGTAAAAGGAACTCTGCTGATAGCCTCTGATTTGGCTACCCATTCCCTCCTAAGGGCATTTTGCCTTCCTAGAAGTCAGGAGGCATGACAACCTGTGTTGTACTTGAAGCAGAGTTATGCTAACATGGCAAGGAAACATCTGCACAATAGCCAATTATTTTTGTTGTCCCGCATGCACAGTATCCAATATTTATGTAAATATATTACATAACCACAGGGTATATAAGGCTAAAGAATTTTTGAATAAATGGACTCCTGTTTGATCATCCTTGTGAGTGCTGCCTTATTACTCCTCACCTATGATCAGGATTCAGGCTGGTACAGAAATCCTCTCATGAGCAGATCTGGACAATTGCATTCAACGTAGGACTCTTAAGAGCAGGGCATGCAGCAGCTCAGCTAATGTGAACATTGTGAATTTGGGTGAGGAATCCTCAGCGTACCCAGTAGCGGAGTAAGTTTAAAGACAGGGAGAAGGAAGATTCCAGCAAGGGCTAATCTAGTCACTTTCTTTTTCCAACCAAAATGGGGCAAAAGCTAACAAAAGAGCCTCCCTCTTGAGGTAAGTATGAAAATGCTTGGTTAGGTTAATAAGAGAACAAGGATTGTTAGTAACTCAGAAGCAGCTCACTGAATTCTTAGATATTGTGGTGTGCTCATCTCCGTGGCTCCCTAAGGAAGAGACATTGGAATTGGAGAAGTGGAAGATAGTGGGAGAACAACAAACTGAAAACTACTATATTATGGGACCTGGTTCAATCCCTGAGCGCACATTCCTTATGTACAATGTAATAAAATTGGCTTTGAGAGGTCCTACAAATTATCAAAAAAGTAGGGTTTTTAGTGTAGGGTGCCAAACAAAGGAGGATGAGGAAAATAAACAAAAAAAAAAGATGTCAACAATTCTTTTTTTTTAAATAACTTTTTATTGCCAGAACCCATGCCAGGGTAATTTTTTACAACATTATCCCTTGCACTCACTTCTGTTACAATTTTTCCCCTCCTTCCCTCCACTTCTTCCCCCAGATGGCAAGCAGTCCTATACATGTTAAAGAGGTTACAGTATATCTTAGAAACTGTATCTACAATTTATATCTGCATACAATATATGTGTGTAGAACTGAACAGTTCTCTTGTTGCTCAGGGAGAATTGGATTCAGAAGGTATAAATAACCCGGGAGGAAAAACAAAAATGAAGCAGTTTACATTCATTTCCTAGTGTTCTTTCTTTGGGTGTAGTTGCTTCTATCCATCCTTGATCAATTGAAACTGAGTTAGATCTCTTCGTCAAAGAAATCCACTTCCATCAGAATACATCCTCATACAGTATTGTTGTTGAGGTATATAATGATCTCCTGGTTCTGCTCATTTCACTCAGGATGTCAACAATTCTAAATGGTGAGGCACATTAAACAAAGACAAAAATGGCACTGGGGGACTTGAGGGACATGACACTTCCCTGTTTCTCAGTTCACTTTCACTTCCCCCCAGGCCTGAACCCCTGGTATATTCCACACTTCCTGACAGAAGAATGGGCGGGATGATGGCACTATCAGTACTGCCAGCACAGCCACTTTATCCTCCTCTGATGTCCTCATGGTTAAGGCAAAGCAGAAGGACAGGATAGGTTTGGATTGAAATGGAAATATACCCTACAATTGAAGAACTGATCCCTAATGGGCTTCCAGGTCAAATCAGGAGAAAACACTCATTTTAATCTGGAAGTTATCAAAAATCTGAAAAAGATTTGCACCCTCTATGAATCTACACCATCTTATGTTATAATGTTGTTAAAGAGAATTTGGCTTATGAAATCTTAAACCCTAATGATTGGAAATCCATATCAAAAACAACATATGCAGATCAAAGCCTTATTCCTTATCCAGTGCTTGTGGCTAGAATTTTATTAAAAGTCATTAAGTGAATAATACGATCATCTGGGATAGGACCTAATAAGACATACACCTTTTATAACAATGTACAAATTAATGTATGCTGTGAAACCATCCCAGAGTGGCAAATTTTATTGACCATAGCTTCAAATTTTCACACATGCGTTCTACTTAAGGATAGCCTGCCTATTGCATAATTGGCTATAGGTTTTTGAAGGAAATGTTTCTAAGATCCCTCTTAAAGGATAAACTACTTTTAAAGATGCATCCAAACATAATATTTGTGCTATATATCCTCCTGACTTAGCTATAAAAAGAGTAGTCAGATCTCCCTTTCAGTCTACTCAGCAGAATGAGTTGTATGCAATTATGCTAGCTCTAATTTATTACCCAGGAAATGTAAATATGTTATCTGATTTGGCTTTTTCAATGGGTGTGGTACAAAGAATTGCCACAATCCAAATAAAATTTGTAGTTGCTAATGTATTTTAGCTTTTTGAGGAACTTATTGTCTCTATCAATTCCTCTGTCTTAGTACCTTACAAGAATCTTAACATCTTGCACTTTCTTTTGATTTAGATCATAAGTGGTCATGACCTCCCTGACTTCTCAAGTAGGTGAGAACCCCAAAAAAGAAGGTGATCGTGCCTTCCCTGACTGCTCAAAAAAGAAGTGAAAACACCATAAAAGGAGGTAATCATGCCCTCCCTGATATCTCAGGAAGGGAGATGAAAACACCAAAGGAAATGGGAAATCAAATCAGATTAGCGAGTTTCCGAAAGGGCTCACTCTTATAACAGTTATACATAAATCCATCAATATGGGAGGTGTTACACATAAATCCCTAAATTATATAAGCACATAGTAACATAACAAAGGCTAGTAGTGATGTAATGAATAACATGAATCAATATGAGGATTTATACATGTCCATAAGTCCTAGAAATGGTCCAAAAGGAACCTATTGTCCATTACTTCATGTGCCAGGAGTCCAATAATTCCTTGAAAGTTTTGAAGTCCTGCAATAGTCTCATCAACACTTTTTCATCTCAAAGTATCCAATGATTCCTGCTGGTTTTCATGTCCTGAAATAGTCTCATCTTGTGTTAGGGAATCCAATGATTCCTTCAGATTTTGTTCTTAGGTCTTCTCCTTTATTTCTAGGTTTTTCTTTTTCTGTCTCTCTCCAGGTGCTCCTTGCCACCCCATCTGTTTCCTTCTCCATCTGTAGGAATAGAAGCAAACCCTCTCTCCCAGGCAGTTAACCTATTTAGTCCCTTCAATTTACCACTTACTAAATCTCTCCTCATCATTTTGCAATTAGATTGGAGCTGTTTGCACTGTACACTGCCCTATTGGTTTAAAAAACCTGTATTCTCCCCAATTGTAATCCCTTTCTGCTATTTGATTGCTTTTTGGCCGACTGATCATGTAATCCCTTTCTGCCATGCGATTGCTTTTTGACTGATTGATCACATCAGAGTCCTGACTTTTTAAAGATTCTCTTGTAATGGGCTGAGGTTTGAGTTGATGCACTGAGGTCCCAAGTATGTGAGGCTAAATAGTAATTGGGCTATACTCTATTAATATACATGATTGGATAAAGAATGGCCCCCGCCCATTCTCTGTGCAAGTCCTGATGTGTTGTATAGGAAATGATGATTTTGGTGGGTGGAGACAGAGAGAGAGACAGGAAGAGAAGCAGGGAGAGATTGGGCCTGGGTTCCATACTCCTAGCTGCTGGTCGTGTGGCTGCTGGTCTAGCTAGCTTCTTGACTCAGCTACACACATTGCCATTGCCCATTCTCTTCCACCTCCGATCCTTCTTCACTGAGAATAAAGACTGACGATTTTCCCCTAACCTGAATTACTGACTCTGGCTGATTTTAAAATAAGCTATCTTCACACTCTCTGGGTGTAAACTCAGCTGCCATCATGCCCCACTTGTCTTTTGTATGATTATCTTGGAGCTGGGTCCTGCCTCTCATTTCCCTGGGTCAATCTACATTCTGAGGCCCAGTGGAAATCCTTGTGGCATTGTGGACATAGGGTTTTAGGTCTTCTCTCACCCTGTCTTCTCATTCTATCTCCATATCTACACTGGGATCTCAGATGTCCTATTTTTCTACACTGAAAACATCGACGACTCTCTCTAGAAGTCCCTTGCCAAGAGGAACCCTGTCTTCGTATGTTCATTATAGTTTGGGTATAATAAGCACTTGTGCCCACTGTGACACAGCATTTTATGATTTCTTCTAAAGGTGCATCTTTGTGTAGTCTCTATATAATTCTTTTGCAAATCTCATTAGCATTTTCCTTAGCCAGATGTCTTATCATAATTTTTGTAGCTGCATTTTCTTCAGTGGTTCTTGTGAGAGCTGTTTGTAAACTCCCACAAAATCTGGAAAGGGTTCATTGGGACCTTGCTCTATTTTTGTGAAGGCTTCCCCTTAATCTTTCCCTGGAAAGGTACCCCAAGCTTTTGTAGCATCAGTAGAAATTTGTTCCTATGGGGTAATTAATTTGTGCTGAATTCTCTGCATACTGACCTTCACCTGATAGTTGGTCAAAGGTGATTTGTATATTAACTCCAGTTTGCTTATTGTACTGGGCTTGAATCCTACATAATTCATGATACTCTGAAAGATATAACAAGTTTTGTCCAGATTCTAAATATGTCCTTTCTATGGATTTCCAATCACAAGGGGTTAAGATTTCATAAGCCAAGCTTTCTAGTAACATCTTAACATAAAACAATGTAGCCCTATAATCCTTGATTTTTTCCAAATCAAAAGGAGTGTATCTTCTCCTTTTTTGACCTGAAGAGTCAAGCTCTTCAGTCACAGAGTATGCATTTATTAAATCAGGTACATCCTGTCCTTCATTTTTTGCCTTAACCAATGTTTTTTGTAATCTTATCATAAGCTGCTTCATAAGTGATGCTGAATGTGTTAGTGCCTCTCCCCCTCCTCCTTTTCCCTCCACCAATGAAGGGTTAATTGAGGGAAGTAGTTCAGGGGATGAGGAATGACCTAATTTCTCCTGCTGTGAAGCTTCATACTCAAAATTGTACTTAACTCGATTCTTATCTGATTCTTCATCCTTTTCACCTAGTTTATTTGGTATCTCCCCCTCCTACTCTTTCTTCTTTTTCCTTATTCTAAACACATATATAATTTCTTAAAGCCAGTTGTATTAAATTATATGTATTAAGTGTATCTTTGGAAATTGAGTCAGGTCCATTATCATTGTAGAATTGACATAGTTGCTCTCCTACTAATTTCCACTCATCTAGATCCAATGCTTTTTCCATAGAGAATCAACAAGATATGTACTGTACAGTTTTTAAAAGTTCAGTGATCTGCTCCCCAAATATAATCAAACCTTGGCTATTCATAAGTCTGACGATGCTCTCTAAACATCTTCCTTGATTTGGAAAAGAAGGCTGTTTTCTAACCATCTGTTCCATTTTAGCTGAAATACTACCTTAGCCCTTTAACAAAGTTTTCTTGTTGTACTCACCCTAATTTCTTGTTCGAGGGACTTTTCCATTGAAATCAGGATCAGAGACTTTTCCACTGAAATCAGGATCATTAAACCTGTCCCACATTTGGGGGCCAAAATGTAATATTCTTCTCTAAAACATAATCTTTTCTGGGAACAGGTTTCTTCTGGGGGTTTCTGAAGACAGCCTTATTTTCAGTTCAATGTAATCACCCCAAATGCAGCCAGGAGTTAAAGTCCAAATCCTTTATTGTCTCCTTTTAAGTCTTGTTTCTTTTCCTGGGGCTCAGTTAGCTTTCTTAGAGGCCTATCTCTCTCCTTGATTCCAAGAGCTGAAGCTGCCTTCTCTGGTTTGTGAGTCTGCTCATCTGAATCCTAGCTGAGGTTCTGAGCTTCTAATGGGCTTCTGTGTCTGGCCTTGAGAGCTTCTTGCTTATATGCTGTACACTGAGTATACACCAATCATTATATCACTAGGAAACCATTATTTGTTGTAGGATTAAATGAATCCTAAACTAGATTTAACCACTGTCTCCTCAATTCCACTTAGTACCTTGTTTCAAGTTCTGGCCCATAACATCTTGTAGGATCAGATCAATCATACTGAACCATGTTAAATGAGATAATTATCGTCTCTATCAATTCCACTGTCTTAGGACTATTTAAGAATCTTAATAACTATTTTTTTTTATTTTTTATGAGGATATATTGGCTCTAGCAGATAGATTTCATAACCTACCAGAAGGGCAGTATTCAGTGTGAACAGCTCCGGTATCTTTAGATAATCGCCAGTTTATGTGGAGAGATCCGTAGGGTAGTGAATGGAAGGGGCCAGATTGGTTAACCATTTGAACCAGAGAGTTTGCTTGTGTTTCTTCAGATGGAGTAGGAATCTGATGAGTAGGAATGTTCATCAGAGAGAGAGAGAAAAAAAAAAAAAAAGAAGGCCCTCAAAACAAAGAAGACTCAGGAAATATGAGGCAGTTCCTTCTTTTAGCTTTTGTTGTGTTGGCCTTCCTGAGAAATCAGGGGGCATGACAACCTGTGTTATACTTGAAGCAGAGTAATGTCTATGTGACAAGGAAACATTTACACACAAAAGCAAGTTGTTTATGTGGTCCGGCATGCGAAGTATCCTATAATTAGTGCATGTGTAATGTGCTATAGTTATATAAGTGTATTAGGGTATATAACATTGAGAAAATTTTGAATTTTGAATAAACTGACTCCTCTTTGACCATCATTGTGAATTATATGTTAAAATATATGTTGAATCCAATATATGTATACATATTTATACAGTCATCTTGCTGCACAAGAAAAATTGGATCAAGAAGGAAAAAAAAACCTGAGAAAGAAAACAAAATACCAGCAAACAACAGATCCACACTCATTCCCACAGTCTCTTTCTGGGTGTAGATGGCTCTCTTCATGACTGAACAATTGAATTGGTTTGGATCATCTCATTGTTGAAGAGAGCCACGTCCATCAGAATTGATCTTGTATAGTCTTCTTGTTGCCGTGTATAATGATCTCCTGCTTCTGCTCATTTCATTTAGCATCAGGACATGTAAGTCTCTCCAGGGCTCTCTGAAATCATCCTGTTGGGCATTTCTTACAGAATAATAGTATTCCATAACATTCATATGCCATAATTTATTCAGCCATTCTCCAGTGGATGGGCATCTACTCATTTCCAGTTTCTGCACACTACAAAAAGGGCTGCCACAAACATTTTTGCCCATGTGGATCCCTTTCCCTCCTTTAAGATTTCTTTGGTATATAAGCCCAGTAGAAACACCGCTGGGTCAAAGGGTATGCACAGTTTGATAAGTTTTTGAGCAATTAGTTCCAAATTCCTCTCCAGCATGGTTGGATCTGTTCACAGTTTCATCAACAATATATCAGTGTCCCAGTTTTCCCACATTCCCTCCAACATTCATCATTATTTTTTCATGTCATCTTAGCCAATATGAAAGGTGTGTAGTGGTTTCTCAGAGTAGTCTTAATGTGCATTTCTCTGACCAATAGTGATTTGGAGCGCCTTTTCATATTCCTAGAAACAGTTTCAATTTCTTCATCTGAAAATTTAGACAATATTATATTTTTCTCACAATAAAATTGTGACAAAATGGGAACATTATATTGTTCCCATTTTACACATGAAAAAATAGAATTGAAGAATTAAAATATTTTGCTCTTTCTCAAGATTTCAAAGCTCTGTTTCCCTATTTCAAGAAGAGTATAGTTTTTATTACACTGAAATACCAATTGGTTTTCCCAGAAGACTAAATTCCAAATTAGCTTTGAATATATTCTGAAAGGTAGATACCATTCTAATCTTGACCTTGAAAAGAAGTGGATACAATATCTTCCACTTAAAAGCAAATCAAGATGACTAGTCTGGGAATAGAGAAACTTTAATATAAGGAGTTTTAAGGCCTTAGTCTTTATTTTATACATGCTTAAAATGACCATTCTCTGGTGTATTATATCAGAATTTTTGCCCATTTTTCCATGTTAATGAAGACTAAATGGAAAAAAAAATGTTTTGGCTCAGGATATAAAAAGAAAATATGAGAACACTGAAGGGAAGCAGAGAATCTTAATACAACACTTGAAAATGGTGGCAATGGGACACAAAGATTGATGGTTTGTATTCAAGTAAATTAAAGCTCTGAATTCAAGGAGTCAAGTCAATTCTAGTATCCAAAAGTGAGGAACAGTTAATGCTTCAAGTCAGAGTTCCTAGTGATCTAGGAAGCTTTGCAAAGAGATCTCAGCTTGCTTTGGGAGGAAGAGCTAGTGTCCCGGAAATATAGATGTAGGTTTAAAAAGCCAAAAGGCTTGGGCTGGACTCTTACCTCTTGATTACATTAAAGTTAGAAAGCATTTCTTTCAAATGATAACAGGAAGGTGAGATTGGATAGAGATCATTATTCTCCATATTGCACTCTTTGACTTTTATCTACCACTATCTAGTAACTCCCCAGAATTCATATCCTCTGTCCAGGGTTGTGCTACATCCAGTTCAAATCTGTCTGCCAGAGACAATTGTTAAATCTTCATTGTAACTATTTAATCCTCAGAAATGAGAAAACTACAAATCAAGACTTGACTTATTGTTTCATTGATTTTCTAGAATTAAGAAGATAGAGAAGACCATTGCTATATTAATATATAATTATAAAATATATAATATATGTATATGTATAAATATCCTGCTTTTTCAAAGAGTTCTTGAACCTCTACTGATATACACTTGTTTTCACCCCTCTGATTGTTTGGTTCCTCTGAGGGGTTCCATTTTTAAGGACATGAGGCAAGCCATGTCTTGCTTCTTCTTCAGAATGCCCTCTTGATATTCAGGACTTTCTCTACTATGCCCCTGTATTAAGAATCTTTATCTGTTCTCCTCCCACTTAGCTTGGCCACATGAGTGGCTATGGGAAAATTACCTTAAATTTCTGGCCTTGTTTTCTTTTCTATAATATGAGAGTTTTGAATTAGATGATTTTTTCCAGCTCTAGATTTTGATCCAGTGAACTATTAGTGGTGAGGGTGGTTCCCATCTCAGCATTGACCCCTATGAGATATTAAGCAAACTAATTCATTTACTCACCTCATTGTCTATCTGCTGTGTCTACCAGAGAGATGTAGGTTGATGGCTAGCTCATTGAAGTTTGGGAGAACTAAATTGGTTTGTCTAAAGTGACTGAACTAATAACAGTGAGAGGACTAGAATTTTGCTTTTCTTAGTCCCAGGGCAGTGCTCTGTCCACCACATGACATTTTCAGAAGTTCAGTTAAGAAATAGAAATTATATCTCTATCTCTATAAATATAGACAGAGATACAGATATATCTATATATAGATATATACACATGCATATATACATATATTCAAACATGCTGCATCCACAGATACTCTGAGGTTTCACCTCTAGGGCAAGTCTGGTGTTAATGTACTTTACATCCTTCTTTCTGTAGCCTAGCCGGGGCCCACTTGCCTGAAGTAAACCACTACTTTTAGCCAAAATTGAGAAAACATTCATTCAATTTCATGGTATTTCAACATGTACCTTTTAGAAGTGATGAAGTAAGGGAAACTAACCCCAAATCAACTACTAAGGCCCCTCAAAGAAGACTTGTTTGCATATTTTGGCTTTATACGGATAGCTTTTCCAAGAGATCTACAGAACAAAAGCAACATGAACTTCTGAATTGGGAGAGATACAGAGGCAACACCTAAGTTGTTTCTGTATGGAACATTCAGAATTCACATGGTAGTTAAGGTGTCACTGATGGATATGTTGGAGATCACCACTTCTTGGATATTTGAATGAACAAGGACATTCTGAAGTATTGAATATTTTTCCTGATATCCAGGCCAAATCAAGTGTTCTATTTAAAAGAGTGCATCATGGGTAGGACTGGGCTCTGAATATTTCATTAATGTCCTTGAGAGTTAACCTTCCTTGATGATCTACCTTTCTGGTGTAAGAGTAGGAAACTTTATAAAATAAATATTGAGCATTTACTCAGTCTAGGATTTCTGCTTGTGAGGGCTGACTAAGAGCCAACCAACATAAAAGCAGTGGATTTTGGCTTCCAAGAGCAGGAAATGAGTCTGTTGAGTGATTGACAGGTCAGAATCTGGGGGGTCGGGTGGTATACAACCCACTGTTTTAAAGCAGCACAGAAAATAATGTATTTCTTAATAGTCTAACATATCCTGTAGCTTTTATTCAAATCTGGATCATACTTTTACAAAAAGAAACTAAATCATGCCCCAAAGTCTGATTATACATTATAACAATATGAAACTAAGAATAGACAAAGCCTAACAACCTTTGAAGTTTAAAAAGAACTTTACATATATATGATCCCCCCAAAATTTGGTTTTATGTATTTTTCTTAACACAGTTTTACATATGAGAAAACTTAGGCTGATTGCTTAAATGATTTGTCCAGTAGTATATAACTAGTACATGAGTAAAAAAGGATTTAAACCCAGATATTTTCTACTCAAAGTTCAAAATTCTATCTACTCCGTAGAACAGGCTTTGATCTTAAAAATGAGGCAAGTTTGTGAAGATAAATATTTTAAAAAGGGAAAAAAACATGATTTTTAAAGCAATTTCATTTACCTGAAATCTTCCACTGATCCTGAAATGCTGCTGCTGTTTAGGTGTGTTTGAGTAGAAGCCCACCAATGCTTAACCAATCACTGATGGATCAAATGTTAAAGAGGTCTTTATTTTTTGGTGCTAACCAATCCTTATGGATAAAGTTCACAAAAACCATGTATTTTAGGATATATAATTTTCCTGTTGAATAAACAAGAATAAGTGACTTATGTTTATTTATGTTCAGAGTAGAAATAATTACACATTTGCTGTATGTTGTACTAACAGCTGAAAAATAGAATGAACTTAAAATTGTTTTTTAAAAGACTTGAAGTTGTCTTTGATTCCAAAAACAGAAAAAAATTAAAATGACACTGAAATCTGGAGCATGACCAAAGGATGGAATGTCCAAGATGATGAAGACATGGAAGACCTTGAAATTACAGGATCAGATGAGGATATGATGGTATCATATTTGAAAGTAAAAGATTTACTTTGAATTTTGGCTTGGCTACTTATTTAAAAGAAGAGATTAGCTATGTTTCTTTAATAATGATCAGAACTCAGAATGGTATCTAAAAACTGACAAGAAGCAAATTCAATTTGATTTAAGGAAACTGCAATCGAAATTACTGAATAATGAAATAGACTAGAGCTATTAACAATAGTAACTAGATAACTTTCTTTCTCATGATAGTTATATAAAAGGACTGATACTTTCCTAGAAACAGATTGAAATAAATGATCTCTGCGGTGGCCTTTCAGGTTATTTCCTGGTGATAATAACCTATATGTTTCATTATACGAATCTAAGGAGATCATTAGTTTTAGGCATGTACTGCAAGAAAGGCAATAGCAAAAAGATAATTCCCATGTATGCCAAGCTATTTATAGCAACACTTCTTACACTGTCCAAGAACCAAAAAAAAAAAAAATAGATGCCCATTGATTTGTGAATAGCTAAATAAATTGTGGTACATGAATATAATAGAATATTACTTTGCTATAAATGATGAAAATATGAAGACTAGAAAAAATATGGGATGTCATATGAATTGATTCAATGTGAAGTGACTAGAACTTAAAAAAGTGATATCCACAATATTTATAACAGTGCACATGGAAAGAACAACAAAACAAAAAAGGGAATGCTTTGAAGTTACATTAAAATACTCTGAAATTATATATGAAAGCATATAGTACTCCTAACATGACACCAAGATTGGTTCAAAAGGAGATATATGAAAAGAGATTTGATAATTCTTTGCAAAACTGATAGATGTTGTATATAAAACATAGTATATAACATTATTCTTCATTAATATACTTGTTATCTATCTGGTTTTTTCTCCTTTATTATAAAGGAGAATTATCTTTTATTATAAAAGATAACTTTCTGAAGGGGATTAGAGAGGGAGGATCATAAAAAGCTGGAAAAATTATTGGAGCTCATCAAACCCAATCCTTTTATTACTCTACAGATGAGAAAATTGAGGCTGGGAGAAATTAAGTGACTTGCCATAGAAGCTTCTGAGAAAAATATTTGAACTCTTTATCTTCCTGACTCTAAAACCAGTACTCTACTCATATTGGCTGGCAAGAATTGTAAGTGGTGCTAAAGAAAAATAAATTCATTTAAAAACGTAATTAATTACAAAATATTTTTTGTGATTAATTCAGGCTTTGGAAACCATTTAAAGAAGATTTTAGAAAAAAAGCTCTCATGAGACCATGGCTTAGAGTTATAAGAAATTATAAAGGTCCAGCTCACTCTTTTTCAATACTTATTAGGGTTGAGAATTAGAGAGGTTGTGATATGCTCAGTCATGAAAATAGTCAGTGTCACTCAGGTACCAGGATGTCCAACAATGTTCCCTCCAAAGGCAGCCTTATTTCTACAGTGGCAAGTTACCAGATTGATTTTTGCTAATCATTACAGTGCATAATCCAGTACAGTGAAAGTACCAGAAAAGAATGGGAATTCTGAGACATGGATGCATATTAGATTGTTTGCTTTCAGAAGAAACAGAACTATCTTTGCTAAATGAATAAAAAATGCTGCCTAAAGGTACAAACATATCACATAGCAAGAGAATCGGCATAACTTCATATAGGGAGGCTTAGGAGTACCTTTCTCTGCCTTCTCCCACCTTTTTTTTTTTAAGTCAGAGGCCAAAGAATTTAGAATTTCAACCACTGATTATTAGGTATGCAAACATCTGTCTTTTCAGTCTTTAGGAATGTTTAGGCTGGAGGATGGGAAAGTTAGGGATGCAGATGGCTTCAGATTCCTGCTACCAGAAAATCCTGTTTTTGTGGAAGGCGTTCAGAACACTGGGCTAAGATTCAAAAGATCTATACTCTTGTGGTTTCTAAAAACTTTATGGAATAAGCAGTTAGAATTGCCAAATATGTAGTTTCCAACAAAGGACCTGAGGATTATATCGGAAGCAATGCTCATGCCATGAGCATTTAGTCTCTCAGCAGTTAAAAATACAGGGTGAAAGGGTCAGGAAATGGATACCAGGTAATTAAAACTCTCTCTCTCTCTCTCTCTCTCTCTCTCTCTCTCTCTCTCTCTCTCTCTCTTTCTCTTTTTCTCTTTCTGTCTCTTTCATTGAAACTAAAGGTAATATACAGACAAGATGGTCATTAAGTCAGCAAACAGATAAAGATAGTGTCTACCTCTATTCAAAAAATATCTCTCAATATCTGTTCTATCACTGATAACTCTCATTTAGAAAGCTGTCATTTTTTTTCTCATAAAAAAGTCCCTTTCTTCTCATCATAGTGGAGAAAAAGTATGGCATTACACCCTTTTCTGTCTATTAGTAAACATTCAATTAATTACTAAAAAGACAAGTAATTTCAAATGGGAAAATACATCATTAATAGTTTCTTTAGCTGTTGGTAAGTTCAGCAAATTTTGGAACTATATAGAGCTTCCTCAAAAGAGACATGTTTAACAGAAAAAAAAACTAAACTAAAAAAGAATTAAATAAATTCAATTTAGGAAACATCTATTATCTAGACATGCATTTGAATGGGCAGTCTATTGAATTAGATCATCAGTACATACATAATGGATAGATGGACAATGAATTGGGAATCCTGGTAAAAAAGAGGATTCATATCCCTAGTGCTTATCACATTACCTGGTAAATGATAAACATTTAATAAATTCTTATTGATAGACTGATTGAGTAAGAAGAAGCAATGAAGAGTGATAGCATTCAGGAAATATGTAGCAGAATATAAACTTCACTATATTTCTGATATAAGGCTATCAATTATGGAGCACAACAATACCAGAAGAATCATAATAATGCTTGACTTAATAGACATAATAGAGCTTGACTCAAAGAACAACAGAGAGATACATAGTGAGTATAAGTAGGAAAAAATACTTTGCCAGTGATAGAATTGACATAATAGACAATAACAAATACATGTAAGACCAAAAGAAGGAGATGGTCCGGTCAGGTAGACAGGGAAAGACAATTACAAATTTATCCTATGGTTCACTAAATATTGATTTTTAAAAACCTAGGAAGGATACCATATTGAATGGTTTCACCATTGAAAGTTAATGAGAGAAAATAGCAAAGAGAGAAGTCAGGAGATTGCCTGAGCTCTACCCAATTTCTCTTAAATCAAGTACTAAACAGATTCTCGAGTGACAGAATCCACCAAAACAAAACAAACAAAACAAAACTGTGTGAAACAATTTTCCACTTAGGTAAAATGGAAATTCAGCCCAGTACAGAAAGTGTGTATGTAAGCCAGCAAGAGGTTCTTCTCCATTTTGCATTTAAAACAATTAATTTATTTAAAACTTAAATACAAAAATAAGAAAAAAATAAAATAGAAAAATAAAGATAGGTAAAGAAAAGAAAAAGAAAAGCCTTTGACATGTACTCAGCAGAACATCAGGGAAGATTTGAAATATGTAACAATAAATTTCCATTTCAAGGAATCATTTATAATAACAGAAGCCATTATATTATGTCTGTCTATCTTTTTTTGTTTCCTTGTAGGCTATTCTTTTTTTTTTTTTCTGCTGTGTACTTTTTATTTTATTTCATTTTTTGCCTTTCAGCCCCCTATGTTCCCCAAGTAGGCTAGAGTTTAGTATGGATATATTTACATATACATGAATGTACACATATATACATATATATATATAGATATAGATATATAGATATATAGATATATATCTATATATATCTATATCTATATATCTATATATCTATATATATATATATATATATACCACATACATAGACATGCCTCCAAAACAATATTAATAGGGATGACATATAATGTAGATTTCTCTCAATTGAATCTTTGTTTGATTTTGTTTGAGATCAATAATTGCTAGCCCAACATTTTATTTTTCTAATAATTTTTATTCCTGATCCTAGTTATTGTGTTTGTGTATATTTCTTTTTTCCCCATCCCTGCTAACCCTTTTATTTTGGTTCTACTTCTTAATTTGTCTTGCTTTTACTTAACTTTCCCTCATCTATAGATCACTTCCTTATTTTTTTCCATCTACCCTTTCCTTCATTCTTTATCCCACTCCCAGTTTTCTACACAGCCCTATATACTTCACCTGATCCTATTCCCTTACCCTATATTTCTTCATAGATTCTGTAGGATGCTATATCCATTTCACATACGTGTATGTATATATGCTATGTGTCTGTGTGTCTTGTGTTCAATTTCATTTTCTAAACCGGGACAATTTAAGTAATTTATTTCCTCTTCTGTTAACCTGGGCAATTTATATTTTTGTAAGTATTCATCAATTTTCTTACATTGTGGGATTTACTGTCCACACAGTTGGGCAAAATGGCTCCTAATTATTATTTTAATTTTTAAATTGGTGGTAATTTTACCCTCTTCATTTTTGATACTGTTGATTTAGTTTTTTCCTTTCCTTTTTCTATTCAACTTAATCAAAGGTTTATCTATTTTGTTGTTTCTTCATAAAACCAACTATTGTTTTATTAATTATTTCAATTGTTTTCTTGTTTCAATTTTATTAATCTCTCCTTTGAGTACTGCAATAGGTCTTTTGTGCCTCTTTATGTGATCTAATTTGTCCCATTATACTTCCTCTTACCTCTTCTTAAAGTACGGAACTTTTTCTACCCCTTGATATCTTTTTTATATCATCATATCAGAGGGCATACAAAATCAGAATCTCTGTCCATGGAATGCCCGCCTCTGTCTACCTTAGTAATAGATACACTTCTCAAGAATTATGTTCTTCCCTCTACAGATGTAAACAGTTTAATCTTTAAATTATATATATATATATATATATATATATATATATATATATATCCCGTTTACCTTTCTATGCTTTTCTTGAGTTTGTAGATTACATTTTCTGTTTTGTCCTGTTTGTTTTTGTTTATTTTTTTTTCATTAGAAATTATTAAACATCTCTTACTTCATTTAAGATCCATTGCTGAGATGATGCCACTTCTTGCTGGGTAGTTAATTGTTTCTTGTAACCCTAGATATTTTGTCTTCCAGTATATGGTATTCCAGGTCCTCTGATCATTTATTGTAGAAGCTGCCAGATCCTGAGTAATCATTACTGTTGTTCTTTGATATTTTAATTATTTTTGACTGGCAGCTTGCAGTATTTTCCCTTGAGATTGTAGTTCTGGAATTTTACATACATGTTCCTTGAGATTTTCCTTTGTAGGATCTCTTTCCAAAAGTGATAGGTGGATTCTTTCAATGAATATTGCTCCCTCTGTTTCCAGATTATGAGGGCAGTTTTCCTTGATGATCTCTTGAAGAATGTTATCCAGGTTTTTTTGGGGGGGTCGTGGTCTTCAGGTAGACCAGTCATTTTAAAATTTTCTCTTCTAGTTCTATTGTCAAGGCTAGCTATTTTCTAATGAAGTTATTACATATTTTTATCCATTTTTTCATTAATTTTAGTGTGTTTTACTGATTCTTGCTGTCTCATAGAATCATTAGTTTGCATTTGTTACATTCTAGTTTTTGCTCTATGGAATTTTTTTTTCATTTCACTAATTTTATTTATTTATTTATTTATTCATTTATTTTTAGTGAGTTATTTTCTTTTTCCAATTCACAAATTCTGTTTCCCTGCCCTTCTTGGGAGTTTTTTTTTTTTTTTTTTTTTTTTTTACTTTTTCCAATTCACATTTCAGGAAGTTGTTTTCTTTTTCCACTTTATCAAATTTTTCTTTTAGTGAGTTATATGTCTTTTCTGTTCTCTCTTGCATAACTTCTCTTTCCTTTCCCCATTTTTTCTTCTAGTTTTCTTTTTAGGAAAGCCTTTTGTATTGGGGACCAATAATTGTCTAGAGACTGTCTGCTATTAGTCTCTTCAGGGTTGAAAAGCTGTTCTCTTTCCGTATAGAAACATCAATCGTCCTTTTGATTTTTTTACTCATTTTGTTAAAGACTGTAGAGGTTCAGAGCTAGGAGGTTATCAGCTTCCTCTGCAGAGCAAGGAAAGGTGTATGAAGGGGTAGCTGTCCTGCTAGCTGGCTACAAAAAGGAGCAAGGTACTGGAGTGCTCTGGGAAAGAGTTCCCCACCTGGAAGTAACTCAGGCCAGCAGGCCAGAACTGGGAAAGTGCACTGAAAAGAACCCCCACTGTGTGAGATAAGGACTGCCCTGGGGCTAGACGCTGAGCAGTGAGAGTTTCACTATTCCAAGCCAAATACTGTCCTGGGGCTGTGGGTATTAGCAGCTGAGCAGTGAATGGATTTGCAGGGACAGGAAGTGTCTCTGCCCTGGGAAGCACAGTCCTGCTGGGGAAGTTCTATTGCCCCAAGCTGAGCCCCTCACTGTGCCAATTAGAAGCTGCCCAGGCTGTGCCCCCCTGACTACTGCCCCCACAAAAGCCCCAAACTGCAGGATGTGGCTGCACGGCTGCTACAGTCTGCCTGAGTCACTTCCGAGTTTGAGTGGTTACAGCCAGATCTTGTTAGGTTCTGGCGTTTTTTAGAGTACCCTCTGTTTTAGGCTTTAATTTCTCTGCTGGTTTACTGCTTTGTAATCAAGACAGAGCAGTTAGCCTATAGCAGAGTGGTCTCTATAACTTCTCTAGACACAGAGATCACCCCTGTCCCTGGTTTGCTCAGGATGCTAGTCTCTCACTGCCTGTGCTAGTCTGTTCCTGGCCCCTCAGGACAAACCTTTCCTGGCGATCTTCCAGATTGACATTGGCTGGTAAGTTGTAGTGCTTCTAATCTTCATGAATTTAAGCAGTGAAGAGTTATTTTTGAGGCAGAATTTAATAGTTGGTTATGAGGGGAATGAGAGGAGCTTAGAAAGTCACATGTGCCTTCTCTGCCATCTTGGCTCCACACCCCCTAGTTAAATTTCTTTCTTTTTTTTTATTTAATAACTTTTTATTGAAAAAAACCCATGCCAGGGTAATTTTTTACATTATCCCTTGCACTAACTGTTCCAATTTTTCCCTTCCCTCCCTCCACCCCCTCCCCCAGATCACAAGCAGTCCTATACATGTTAAATAGGCTACAGTAGATTTTGGATACAATATATGTGTTCAGAACTGAAAAGTTCTCTTGTTGCTTAGGGAGAATTGGATTTAGAAGGTATAAATAACCTAGGAAGAAGAACAAAAATGCAAGCAGTTTACATTCATTTCCTAGTATTCTTTCTTTGGGTGTAGCTGCTTCTATCCATCCTTGATCAATTGAAATTAAGTTAGATCTTCTCTTTGTCGAAGAAATCCACTTCCATCAGAATACATCCTCATAGAGTATCGTTGTTGAGGTATATAATGATTTCCTGGTTCTGTTCATTTCATTCAGCATCAGTTCATGTAAGTCTCTCCAATCCTCTCTGTATTCATCCCGCTGGTTGTTTCTTACAGAACAATAAAATTCCATAACATTCATATACCACAATTTACTCAACCATTCTCCAATTGATGGGCATCCATTTATTTTCTAGCTTCTAGCCACTACAAACAGGGCTGCCACAAACATTTTGGCACATACAGGCCCCTTTCCCTTCTTTAGTATTTCTTTGGGGTATAAGCCCAGTAGAAACACTGCTGGATCAAAGGGTATGCACAGTTTGATAATTTTTTGAGCATAGTTCCAAATTTCTCTCCAGAATGGCTGGATGTGTTCACAATTCCACCAACAATGTATCAGTGTCTCTGTTTTCCCACATCCCCTCCAACATTCCATATTATCTTTCCCTGTCATTCTAGCCAATCTGAGAGGTGTGTAGTGGTATCTCAGAGCTGTCTTAATTTGAATTTCTCTGATCAATAGTGATTTGGAACACTCTTTCATATAAGTGATAATAGTTTCAATTTCATCATCTCAAAATTTTCTGTTCATATTCTTTGACCATTTGTCAATTGGAGAATGGCTTGATTCCTTATAAATTAGAGTCAATTCTCTATATATTTTGGAAATGAGTCCTTTATCAGAACCTTTGACTATAAAAATGTTTTCCCAGTTTATTGTTTCCCTTCTAATCTTGCCTGCATTAGTTTTGTTTGTACAAAAACTTTTCAATTTAATATAATCAAAATTTTCTATTTTGTAGTCAATAGTGATCTCTAGTTCTTCTTTGGTCATAAATTCCTTCCTCTTCCACAGGTCTGAGATGAACTATCCTATGCTCTTCCAATTCATTTATAATCTCATTTTTTATGCCTAGATCATGAACCCATTTTGACCTTATCTTGGTGTACAATGTTAAGTATGGGTCAATGCCTAGTTTCTGCCATATTACTTTCCAATTTTACCAGCAATTTTTATCAAATAATGCATTCTTATCCCAAAAACTGGAGTCTTTGGGTTTGTCAAACACTAGATAATTAAAGTTATTGGCTGTTTTGTCTTTTGAACCTAACCTATTCCATTGATCAACTAGTCTATTTCTTAGCCAATGCCAGATGGTTTTAGTAACTGTTTCTTTATAATATAATTTTAGATCTGGTACAGGTAGGCCACCTTCATTTGATTTTTTTTTCATTAATTCCCTTGAAATTTTTGACCTTTTTATTTTTCCATATGAACTTTGTTGTCATTTTTTCTAAGTCATCAAAATAGTTTTTGGGAAGTCTGATTGGCATAGTGCTAAATAAATACATTAGTTTAGGTAGTATTGCCATCTTTATTATATTTGCTCACCCAATCCAAAAGCATTTAATATTTTTCCAATTGGTTAGATCGGACTTAATTTGTGTGGAAAGTGTTTTGTAGTTTTGCTCATAAAGTTTCTGATTTTCCCTTAGCAGATAGATTCCTAAATATTTTGTACTATCAGTAGTTACTTTAAATGGAATTTCTCTTTATAACTCTGACTGTTGGATTTTGTTAGTGATATATAAGAATGCTGATGATTTATGTGGGTTATAACAGTTTTAGGACTGGTATAGCTAGGCCACCTTCATCTGCATTTTTTTCATTAATTCCCTTGAAATTCATGACTTTTTTCTTCAAGATGAACTTTTATTAATATTTTCTCTAACTGTGTAAAATAAGATTTTGGGAGATTGATTGGCATGGCATTGAATAAGTAGATTAATTTAGGTAGTGTTGTCATTTTATTAAATTAGCTTAGCCTACCTATGAGCACTTGCTGTTTTGCCAATTGATTAAATCTGATTTTTTTGTGTGGAAAGCGTTTTGTTTTTGTGGTCACATAGTTCCTGACTTTGCCTTGTCAGGTATATTATATATTATCTACAGTTCTCCTAGATGGAATTTCTCTTTGTACCTCTTGCTGCTGGACCTTGTTGGTAACATAAAAATGTTGATGTTTTATGTAGATTTATTTTTTATTCTACAACTTTGCTAAAGTTGCATATTGTTTCTAGTAGTTTTTAAAGTTGATTGTCTAAGTATATCATCATATCATTTGCAAAGAATAATAATTTGGTTTCCTCATTATCTACTCTAATTCCTTTAATCTTTTTTTCTTCTCTTATTGTGAAAGCTAATATTTCTAATACAACATTGAATAGTAAGGATGGGCAACTTTGTTTTAACTCTGATTTTATTGAGAATACTTCTAGTTTATCCTCATTACATATGATGCTTGCTGATGGTTTTAAATAGATGTTACCGATCAGATTGACCAATACATGTTAAATATGTTAAAGTATAAATTAAATACAATATATGTATACATATCCAAAGAGTTATTTTGCTATACAAAAAGAATTGAACTTTGAAATAGTGTACAAGTAGCCTGTGAAGGAAATAAAAAATGCAGGCAGACAAAAATAGAGGGACTGGCAATTCTATATAGTGGTTCATAGTCATCTTCCAGAATTCTTTCACTGGGTATAGCTGGTTCAATTTAGTACTGCTCTATTGGAACTGATTTCATTCATCTCATTGTTGAAGAGGGCCATGTCCTTCAGAATTGATCATCATATAGTATTATTGTTGAAGTATATAATGATCTCCTGATCCTGCTCATACAGGTGCCTTTCCCTTTTTAAAAATCTCTTTGGGATATAAGCCCAATAGTAACACTGCTGGATCAAAGGGTATGCACAGTTTGATAGCTTTTTGAGCATAGTTCCAAATTGCTCTCAAGAATGGCTGGATGTCCTATATTTTTGCCCACCTGCATTTTTTATTTCATTCACAGGCTAATTGTACAATATTTCAGAGTCCGATTCTTTTTGTACAGCAAAATAATGGTTTGATCATGTATACTTATTGTGTATCTAACTTATATTTTAATATATTTAACATCTACTGGTCATCATGCCATCTGGGGGAGGAGGTGGGAGGAAGGAGGGGAAAAATGGAACAAGAGGTTTGGCAATTGTCAATGCTGTAAAGTTACCCATACATATAATTTATAAATAAAAGGCTATTAAAAAAAGAAAAAGAATGGCTGGATGTATTTACAATTTCACCAACAATGTATCAGTGTCCTTGTTTTCCCCTCCAACATTGTGCATTATCTAGCCAATCTGACAGGTATGTAGTGGTATCTCAGAGTTGTCTTAATTTGCATTTCTCTGATTAATAATGACTTGGAGCATCTGTTCATATGGCTAAGAATAATTTCAATTGATTTCTTATAAATTCGAGTCAATTCTCTATATATTTTGGAAATGAGGCCTTTATCAGAACCTTTGACTGTAAAAATGTTTTCCCAGTTTATTGCTTCCCTTCTAATCTCATCTGCATTAGTTTTGTTTCTACAAAAACTTTTCAATTTAATATAATCAAAATTTTCTATTTTGTGATCAATAATGATCTCTAGTTCTTCTTTGGTCATAAATTCCTTCCTCTTCCACCGGTCTGAGAGGTAAACTATCCTATGTTCCTCTAATCTCATTTGTCATGCCTAGGTCATGAAGCCATTTTGACCTTATCTTGGTGTAATGGTGTTAAGTGTGGGTCAAAGCCTAGTTTCTGCCAAACTAATTTCCAATTTTTCCAGCAATTTTTGTCAAACAGTGATTTCTTATCCCAAAAGCTGGAGTCTTTGGGTTTGTCAAACACTAGGTTATTAAAGTTCTTGACTGTTTTGTCCTCTGAACCTAACCTATTCCATTGATCCACTAGTCTATAACTTAGCCCATACCAAATAGTTTTGATAACTGCTGCTTTATAATATAATTTTAGATTTGGTACAGCTAGATCATCTTCATTTGATTTTTTTTTCATTAATTCTCTTGAAGTTCTTGACCTGTTGTTTTTCCATATGAACTTTGTTGTTATTTTTGGGGAGTCTGATTGGTATAGCGTTAAATAAATAAAGTTTAGGAAGTATAGTTATCTTTATTATATTTGCTTGCTCTATCGAAGAGCATTTAATGTTTTTCCAATTGCTTAGATCAGACTTCATTTGTGTGGAAAGTGTTTTGTAGTTTTGCTCATATAGTTTCTGATTTTCCCTTGGCAGATGGATTCTAAATATTTTATACTATCGGTAGTTACTTTAAATGGAATTTCTCTTTGTAGCTCTAACTCTTGGATTTTGTTAATAATACATAAGAATACTGATGACTCATGTGGGTTTATTTTGTATCCTGCAACTTTTCTAAATGTGTGGATTATTTCTAATAGCTTTTTAGTAGAATCTCTGGGGTTCTCTAAGTATATCATCAAATCATCAGCAAAGAGTGATAATTTGGTTTCCTCATTACCTACTCTAATTCCTTTAATCTCTTTCTCAATTCTTATTACTTAAGCTAGCATTTCTAATACAATATTGAATAGTAATGATGATAGTGCCAACCCTGTTTCACTCCTGATTTTATTGGGAGTTTATCTTCATTACATATGATGCTTACTGATGGCTTTGAATAGATACTACCGATTATTTTAAGGAAAAATATATTTATTCCTATACTCTCAAGTGTTTTTTTTTTTATAGAAATGGATGTTGGATTTTATCAAATGCCTTTTCTGCATCTATTGAGATAATCATATGGTTTTTGTTAATTTGGTTATTAATATGGCCAATTATACTGATAGTTATCCTAAGATTTACTTTTCTCTTTTCCTTTCCCCCTTTTTAATGAGGTGAGAGAAGATTTTCGGTAAAATCAAATTATACATGTAGTTTTTTTGTATATCCACAACAGAAATACCGTTCTCAAGATTTCCTTTTACCTTTTTCTGCTTCTTTTGAATCCTATCGTTGGAGATCAGTTTTTTTTTTTTGTTTGTTTGTTTTTGTTTTGTTTTGTTTTGTTTTGTTTTTGTTTTTGTTTAGTTCTGGTTTTTTTTCTTAGAAACAAATGGAATTCATCTGTTTCATTAAATGTCCATCTTCTTCCCTGGAAGAAAATGCTCATCTTGGCTGGGTAATTTATTCCTGCCTTCATTCCAAGTTCTTTTGCCTTTCAGAATATCAGATTCCAGGCCCTTTGATCCTTTAATGTGGAGGCAGCCAGATCTTGGGCAATCCTTATTGTGGCACCTCAGTATGTGAATTGCTTTTTTCTGCTTGTCATATTTTTTCTTAATCCGAGAGTTCTGAAATTTGGCCACAATATTCCTTGGAGTGTTTATTTTAGGGTCTTTTTCAGAAAGTGTTCAATGAATTCTTTCAATCTCTATTTTATCTTCTGATTCTATTATATCTGGGCAGTTCTCTTTGATGATTTCCTGTAAAATAGTATCAAGGCTCTTTTTTTCATCATAATTTTCGGGAACTCCAATAATCCTCAGATTATCTCTCCTAGATGTATTTTCCAGATCTGTCATTTTTCCAAGTGGATATTTAACACTTTTTTTCTAATTATTCTTTTTTTTTTTTTTTTTTTTTTTTTGCTTTTACTTCTCTGATTCTGGATGTCTCAATGAATCATTCATTTCTATTTGTTCAGTTCTAATTTTTAATGAGTTGTTTTCATTATTAGCTTTTTTTGCTTCCTTTTGTATATGTCCAATAGAGTTTTTTAATGAGTTGTTTTGGTCTATGCAATTTTTTCCCATTTCACCAATTTTTTTAATGAATTATTTTCTTTTTCTAATTCACAAATCCTACTTTCCTGGGATTGCTTTCCTTTTTCCAATTCATAAATTCTGTTTCCCTGCACTTCCTGAGAATTCTTTACCTTTTCCAATTAACATTTCAGGAAGTTGTTACTCTCTTGCCTAGCTTCTCTTTCCTTTCCCCATTTTTCTTCTAACTCTCTTTTAAAATTTTTAATAGTCTCTTCTAGGATAGTGCTATGTGATGGGGGCCAGGTAACTTTCCCCTTTGGGATATTGTCTGGACTGTTGCAAAGAGCAGTGAGATATGGGAGTGCCCTGGGAAACCGTTCCCCACTGAAAGTGATTCAGACCTGGTTAGCATGGGCCAAGCTGTGGTAGTCCCCAGAGAAGAACCCTGGTATGCAGATTAGTGACTGTCCTGGGGCTAGAGGCTGAGCACTGAAAGTGTCACTGCTCCAAGCCAAAGCCTGCTGTATGGCTGTGGGTATTAGAAGCTGACCAGCGAATAGTCCTGCAAGGACTGGAAGTATCTCTGCCCAGGGAAGCTTAGTCCTGCTGTGGAAATTCTATTGCCCTAGGCTGAACTCCCCACTGTGCAGATTAGAGGCTGCCCTGGTCTGTGCCCACCTGCCATGCAGATTTGTAACTGCCCCAGTAAAAGCCCCATACTGCAGAATGTGTTTGCAGGGCTGTATTATGGTCTGCACTGAGTCACTCACTTCTGTTTTTGGGTGGGTATAGCCAGATCCTGTTAGGTTCTGGTATTTTTTAGAGTTCCCTCTACATTTGGCTTTGATTTCTCTGCTGGTCTACTGCTTTGCAACCAAGGCAGAGCAATCAACCTATGTCAGAGTCATCTCTGTAAATTTTCTAACCACAGAGGACACCTCCCCTTCCCCAGTCTACTCCTTTTGCTACCCGCTCCTATTTCCCCACTTGCACTGACCTGCTCTGGCCCCTCAGGACAAACCTTCTCTGGTGAACTTCCAAATTACCTTTGGCTGATAAACTGTTGTACTTCTAATCTTCATGATTTTACCAGTCAAGTGCCACTTGTGAGGCTGAATTTAATAATTGATCATGAGGGCACGAGAGGAGCTTAGAAAGTCACCTGTGTCTTCTCCAACATCTTGGCTCTGCCCCCTTCTCTATTGTTTTTAACAAGAATGAGTGTTACATTTTTTTCAAATGCTTTTTCTGCATCTATTGAGATAATAATATGTTTTTGTTAGTTTGCCTATTGATATAGTCAATTATGCTAATAGTTTTCCTAATATTGAACCAATCCTACATTCCTGGTATAAATCTTTGGTCATAGTGTGTTATCCTGGGAATGACTTTCTGTTATCTCTTTGCTAATATTTTATTTAAGATTTTTTTCATCAATATTCATTATGGAAATTGGTGTCTAATTTCCTTTCTGTTTTCACCCTACCTGGTTTAGGAATCAGTACCATATCTGTGTCATAAAAGGAATTTGGTAGGATTCTTTCTTTCCCCAACTTTTCAAATATTTTGAATAGTATTGGAATTGTTCTTTAAATGTTTGGTAGAATTCACTTGTAAATCTATCTGGCCATGGAGATTTTTCTTAGAGAGTTGATTTATAGCTTGTTAAATTTCTTTTTCTAAAAGCAAACTCTTTAAGTAATTTACTTCCTCCCCTATTAATCTGGGCAATATATTTTTTGTAAGAATCCTTACATTTCACTTATATTAACAAATTTGTTGGCATATAGTTGGACAAAGTAACTCCTAATTATTGCTCTAATTTCCTCTTCATTGGTGGAAAGTTCTCTTTTTTTTTTCACCTTTGAGACTAACAATTTGATTTTCTTCTTTCCTTTTTCTAATCAAATTAACTAAAGATTTATCTATTTTGTTAGTTTTTTTCATAAAACCAATTTTTAGTTTGTTTAATAGTTCAATATTTTCTTACTTTCAATTTTATTAATCTAACCTTTTATTTTCAGAATTTCAAATTTGTTATTCAATTGCAATTTTTAAATTTGTTCTTTCTTTTTCTTGCTTTTTTAGTTGCATGCCTAATTCTTTGACTTCTCTTATATGTCCTATGCATGTAACAATCTAGAGATATAAAACTTCCCCTAAGAACTGCCTTGGTATGTATCTCATTATTGTCATTTTCTTGGATGAAATTATCAATTGTGTCTATGATTTGTTGTGTCACCCACTCATTCTTTAAGATTAGATTATTAGTTTTCATTTAATTTTTGGCTCTTTTCCTCTGGCCTTTTTATTGTATGTAATTTTAAATGCATCATGATCTGAAAAAAATGCATTCAGTATTACTCTCTTTCTACATTTGATTTTGAGGTTTTTATGCCCTAATACATATTCAATTTTTGTATAGATTTTATGAATTGCTGAGAAGAAAGGTGTGCTTTTGTCTCCATTTAATTTTCTCCAAAGAGCTATCATACCTAATTTCTTTTCTAACATTTTGTTTAGCTAATGTCTTTCTTTATTTTGTGGTTCGATTTATCTAGTTTAGCATGAGCAGGGTTGAGACTCTTCCATGAATATGGTTTTTGCTGTATAATTCTTCTTGCAAGTCTCTTATTCTCCTCTAGGAATTTAGATGTTATGCCACTTAGTGATTACATGTTTAATATTAATATTATGTATCTATTATCTATTAATTATCTATAGTACCCTTTAGTAAGATGCAGTTTTCTTCCTGTCTCTTTTAATTAGATCTAGTTTTTCTTTTTCCTTCATCTGAGATGAGGATCATTACCCCAGTTTTTTTGTTTGTTTGTTTGTTTGTTTTTTACTTTAGTTGAAGCATGATAGATTCTGTTTCAGTCTTTTACCTTTACTCTGAATATATCACTCTGCCTTAAATGTTTTTCTTGTATACAACATATTCTGACTTTTAATCCAGTGTGCTATCCACTTCTGTTTTATGGAACATTTCATCCCATTCCCATTCACAGTTAAAATTATTATTTCTGTATTTCCTGCCATCTTGTTTTCCCCAAATTATACTTTCATTTTTCCTTTCCTCTTTCCCCTCCTAGTTCCCTATAGGGTGAATCAAGTTTCTCTGTAAAGATAAATATGTCTACTATTCTGTCTTTGAACCAAATCTGATAAGATTAAGGTCCATACAATGCTAAATTTTCTTCAATTGTGATAGGCCTTTTTTTTGCTATTTCATGAGTTGTAATTTACCCCATTTTAACTTCATTTTCCTCTTCTTCCAGTAGAATCCCTTTTCCTTCTCTAGTTTCTTTTTTATACCATCACAATAAAATCAAATTATACTTGCACCCTCTAAGTATACCTATAAAAGAAATACGGATCTCAAGAGTGAAACATATCATCTTCCCATATATGGATATAAGCTTTTTAACTTCTAAAAGGTTATTTTTTCTTTCCTTTTTACCTTTTTATGCTTCTCTTGAGTTCTGTATTTGAAGATCAAATTTTTTGTTAGCTCTGGTCTTTTCATTACAAATGAATGAAATTCACCTGTTTCATTGAATGTCCATCATTTCTCCTGAAAATTTGTACCTAATTTTGCTGAATAGTTGGTTCTTGGCTGGAATCCAAGTATCTTTGTCTTTAAGAACATCAGATTGCAGACCATCTGATCCATTAAAGTGGAGCTGCTAGGTCCTGGATAATCCTGTTGGTGGCTCTTTGATATTTGAATTGTTTCTTTCTGTCTGCTTGTAATATATTATTGATCTGATAATTCTGAAATTTAGTTACAATGTTCCTTGGACTTTTAATTTTAAGTTGTCCTTCAGGAGGTGATTGGTGAATTCTTTCAATAAGAATTTACATTTCATGAGGAGGCAAAGAAGACTGTTTACAATTGAGGTAAAGAGGAGAGGAGGATGAACATTGTGCTTTATTAACTGGAATTTTTTTCCATTTCATAAATTGTGTTTTGCAACAAATTGCTTTCCTTTTCAAATCTATGTTGTAAGGAGTTATATGCGTTTTCCTTTTCACCAAATCTATTTTTAGGGAGTTATTTGTTTTTTTTTCCATTTCACTAAATCTATTTTAAAGAGTTTTCTTTAGATAATTTCTGTGTTTCCTTTTCCAAACTCTCTTGCAAAGTTCTCATTTTCTTTCCCCACATTTCTTTTAACTCTCTTTTAAGATCCTTTTTGAATTCTTTTAAGAAAGTCTTGTGAAATGGGGTCCAATTCATATCACCCTTTAGTGCTTCATCTGGAGATGATTTGCCTTTAGGATCCTCAGAGTTTGAGGTCTATTCTTCTCTTTCTCCATAAAATCTAGCTATGGTCAGAGTTCTTTTTTGCTTTTTTGGTCATTTTTTAATGGTTTAGGTCTGTGCTTAAGGGAAAGAGGAGATTGTCCCAAGCTTCCTCTACAGATGATAGTGGCTTTGGGTTGCCTTGGAACAATGGGAGTGGCTTACTTCTTGTGCTGGGTGGATGTGGCCAGATTCTGTGTTATTCTGGAATTCAGAGGCTCACTATTTGCCTTTTGTAGTTATATTGGATGTCCCAAAGTTAATCTGCTTATTCATTGCCTAGTAACCAGCACAGAGTAGACAAAATTGTTGCATTTTCGCTAAGTCTCCCAGTATATACGATTTACATGGACCCCACACCCTCCTGGTTCCCTGTGCTGTGCTTGCATTCAGCTACCGTCCCCCTCCCCCCACCCCATCCCAGACTGAAGCAGACCTTTTCTGAAGTTCTTCCAAAATATCTTCCTTTGGAAATTTGTTATGCTCCAAATATCTGTGGGTTCTGTCATGCCAAAACCAGTTCATAGGCTTGATTTGGTGTTGATCTGAGGGATGCCAGGAAGAGCTCAAATGAAGACTTGTCTACTCTTTGCCATCTTGGCTTTGCCATCTTTGGCTTTAGTAATTAATTTTTTTTTGAAATTCATATTAAATGGATATTTTTGTTGGCTCAATGATCACTGAAATTGCTCTTTCTCAAATCTCTTTGTAATCACCGACACATAAAGGATTTTCAGGAAGCTGACAACTAGGAATTTCTAAGAAATATTTGCATATAAAAGTGATTGAGAAAGCATTTCCTTTCTCACTTATTTTTGCTTTTTTCAAAATGGTAACAAATGGACACATCGAACCAACAAAGATATAATGAAAAAAGTATTTGATTTACAGGTAAAGAATCTTAGTGTGATTCTTGGCTGTTTCCTATGTTTCAGATGTAGATCTAACATCAGCACTCTTAGTTCAGATTTGAAAATGGGGCAATATGAAGCACTTTCAAGTTTCTCTTATGATTTCTCTTTATTAACATTCTGTCCATATAGATTGTTATATCATCATGTGTGACTCTATAGAGTGTACCTGTGGTAATTTAAAATAGTACTACTTTTAAAAAAAAAAAAACTTTCTGTGTTATGTTGTTATTTGAAATCATAAGAGTTTCAAAAGATAATTCTCTGATTTCCCTTACCTGATCAGTGTCCAAGTTTGGCTATTTCTATCTTTGTAATATCTCTTGTATTCCCATCTTTCTCCCTTTCAACATTTATCACTACCTTGGTGTAAGCTCTCATCACACTTACACTATTATAAAAAGTTGCTAGTTGATTTCTCTGCCTCAATTCCCTTCCAACGTCTATTATTAAAAAGTCCACCAAAGAAAGTGAACTTTTTAAAATTCTAAATCTGACCATCTTACTCCTTCCACACATTCAATCAACAATGGTGGGTAGCTATTGCATCATAAATCAAATATAAATTCCTCTGTTTGGTATTTAAATTCCTCTATAACATGGACCCTAATTATTTTTTCAGTTTTATACTTTATCTTCCCCTATATATTAAGACGCAGTAACACTGGCCTACTTGCTGTCCCTTAAACCAGACAATTTATCTCTTGGCATTTCCCTAGCAATGTCTGTAACCTTATCTTCCCTTATCTCCATCTTCTTATTCCATCAAATCTTAGAAGAAATACCTTCTTTGTATAAGAAATTTTTTTCCAGTTTTACATTTGAAAATATTTCTTATTTATCCAATATATTTTGTGTTTATACTCAACTAGTTGTATATTGTCTGTCTCTCCACTTTGCTATAACATTGAGGAAGGGATGGTCTTTTCATTGTCTTTCTATCTCTGTGTGCCTGCCGCATAGTAGAACACTTAATAAATGCTAGCTGAGTGGGGATTTTGCCCAGGACAGTCACACTTCTGCACAGCAGGGGGCTCTGTCCAGGGCAGTGGAACTTCCACAGCACAGAGGCTCTTTCCAGGGCAGTGACACTTCTGCTGCTCAGTCACTCTTTGCAGTCTGTTTGCAGGACAGTTACTGTCCATCTATCTATGTCTATTCTGCAGAGGAAGCTGGTAACTTCTTTGCCATGAAGGCAGACCCTAAGGTCTTTAAAGAAATGAATAAAAAAGCTAAGCAAATTATAACTATTGATAGCTTCTATACAGAAAGAGAGAAGGTTTCCAACCTCGAGGAGACTAATAGCAGACAGTCACCAGACAAAACTCCAAAGGGGGATGTAACCTGTCCCCATCACACAAGGCTCTCCTAGAAGAAATCATAAAAGATCTTAAAAGAGAGCTAGAAGAAAAACAGGGAAAGAGAAGCTCTGCAAGAGAGTATAGAAAAGGCATATAACTCATAAAAAGAAAAATTTGGTAAAGTGGAAAAAGAAAACAATTTCCTGAAATATGAATATGAAAGGTAAAGAACTCCCAGGAAACAGAATTTGTGAACTGGAAAAAATAAAGAACTCCAAGGAAGGTAGGATTTGTGAATTGGGGAAAGAAAATAACTCAGTGAAAAAAATTTAGAGGTATGGCAAAAAAATGCAGAGAGCAAAACAACTTATTTAAAAACTCAATTGGACATATACAAACAGAAGTAAGAAATCTAATGAAGAAAATAACTCATTAAAAATCAGAACTGAACAAATAGAAATGAATGATCGATTGAGACATTGAGGATCAGTCAAACAATATCAAAACAATGAAAAAAATTGAAAAAAATGTTAAATATCTATTTGGAAAAACAATGGACCTGGAAAATAGATCTAGGAGAGATAATCTGAGGATTATTGGACTTCCTGAAAATTATGTTGAAAAAAGAGCCTAGACACTATTTTACAGGAAATCATCAAAGAGAACTACCAAGATGTAATAGAATCAAAAGGTAAAATAGGCATTGAAAGAATTGATCGCACACCTTCTGAAAGAGACCCCAAAATAAAATCTCCAAGGAATACTGTGGCTAAATTTCAGAAGTATTAGACTAAGGAAAAATATTACAATCAGCCAGAAAAAAACAATTCAAATACTGAAGAGCCATAATAAGGATCACTCAGGATTTAGCTGCTTCCACATTAAAGGATTGAAAGTCCTGGAATCTGATATTCCGAAAGGCAAAGGAACTTGGAATGCAGCCAAGAATAAACTACCTAGCTAAGCTGAACATTTTCTTCCAGGGAAGAAGATAAACATTTATTTCTAATGAAATTCCCAATGAATTTATTCCTATTTCCATTTATTCCTAATGAAAAAACCAGAGCTAAACAAAAAAATCTGACCTCCAAATATAGAATTTGAGAGAAGCATAAAAGATAAAAAGAACTCTTGAGATCCATATTTCTGTTATGGGCATACATAAAGAGCACGTGTATAATTTGATTTTACTGTTATAATACCAAAAAAGGGAAATAGAAGTGGGAAGGGGATAGTATCAGAAAAAAGGGAAAAGGTGAGATAAAAAGAGAGAAATTACATTGCATGAAGAGGCAAAGGAAACCTATCATATCTGAGGGAATTTAGGGAGGGGGAGGAACATTGTGTGAATCTTATTAGACATATTTGGTTTACAGAGAAACTTCTCTCACCTCATTAAAAAGTGGGAGAGGAAAAGGGAAAAGGAAAAGAGTAATAAGGAAAAGGTATAAGAAAGGGGAAAGTACTCAAAGCCAAATAAGCAGGGGTAGCCATTTTTATCTCAGATCAAACAAAAGCAAAAACTGATCTAATTAAAAGAGATAAGGAAGGAAACTATATCTTGCTAAAGGGTAGCATAAACAATGAAGCAATATCAATACTGAACATATATGCACCAAGTGGTATAGCATCCAACTTCCTAAAGGAGAAGTTTAGAGAGTTACAAGAAGAAATAGATAGTAAAACTATAATAGTGATAGATCTCAACCTTGCACTCTCAGAATTACATAAATCAAACCACAAAACAAATAAAAAAGAAGTTAAAGAGATAAATAGAATGTTAGAAAAGTTAGATATGATAGATCTCTGGAGAAAACTGAATGGAGACAGAAAGGAGTATATTTTCTTCTCATCAGTTCATGGAACCTATACAAAAATTGAACATATATTTATTAGTATATAAAGACCTCAAAATTAATTGCAGAAAGGCAGAAATAGTAAATGTATTCTTTTCAGATCACGATGCAATAAAAACTACATTCAACAAAAAGTTAGGAGTAAATAGACCAAAAAGTAATTGGAAACTAAATAATCTCATCCTAAAAAATGAATAGGTAAAACAGCAAATCATAGGCACAATTGATCATTTCATCCAAGAGAATGACAAAAATGAGACAACATACCAAAATTTATGGGATGCAGCCAAAGCAGTAATAAGGGGAAATTTTATATCTTTAGAGGCTTACTTGAATAAAATAGAGAAAGAGAAGATCAATGAATTGGGCTTTCAACTTAAAAAGCTAGAAAAAGACCAAATTAAAAACTCCCAATCAAATGCTAAACTTGAAATTCTAAAATTAAAATGAGAAATTGATAAAATTGTAAGTAAAAAAATACTGAATTAATAAATAAAACTGAGTTGGTTTTATGAAAAAAAAAACAAAATAAACTGGTAAATCTGATTAGAAAAAGGAAAGAGGAAAATCAGATTGTTAGGCTTAACAACGAAAAGGGAGAACTTTTCACCAATGAAGAGGAAATTAGAGCAATAAGGTACTTTGCCCAGCTTTATGTCAATAAATTTGATAACCTAAATGGATGACTACCTTCAAAAATATAGGCTTCCCAGATTAACAGAAGAGGAAGAAAATTGCTTAAATAGTCCCATTTCAGAAAAAGAAATAGAACAAGCTATTAATCAGCTCCTTATGAAAAAATGCTTGGCACCAGATGGATTTATATGTGAATTCTACCAAACATTTAAAGAACAATTAACTCCAATGTTATATGAACTATTTAAAAAATAGGAAATGAAGGACTCCTACAAAACTCCTTTTATGACACAGACATGATACTGATACCTAAACCAGGTAGGTCAAAAACAGAGAAAGAAAATTATCGGCCAATCTCCATAGTGAATATTGATGCTAAAATCTTAAATAAAATATTAAGAAAAAGATTACAAAAAATCATCCCTAGGATGATACACCACGACCAAATAGAATTTATACCAGGAATGCAGGCTTGGTTAAATTTTAGGAAAACTATTAGTATAATTGACTATATCAATAACCAAATTAACAAAAACCATATGATCATCTCAATAGATACAGAAAAAGGATTTGATAAAATCCAACATCCATTCCTATTAAAAAAACACTTGAGAGTAATAGGAATAAATGAACTTTTCCTTAAAATAGTCAATAGCATCTATTTAAAATCATTAGTAAGTATCAAATGTAATGGAGATAAACTGGGACCATTCCCAATAAGATTAGAAGTGAAACAAGTTTTCCCACTATGACCATTACTATTCAATATTGTACTAGAAATGCTAGTTTCAGTAGTAAGAGTTGAGAAAGAGATTAAAGGAATTAGAGTAGTTAATGAGGAAACCAAATTACCGCTCTTTGCAGATGATATAATAGAACCCCAGAGATTCTATTAAAAAGCTATTAAAAATAATCCACACCTAGCAAAGTTGAAGGATATAAAATAAAACCACATAAATCATCAGCATTCTTATATATCACTAACAAAATCCAACAGCAAAAGACACAAAGAGACATTCCATTTACAGTAACTCCCAATAGTATAAGATATTTGGGAATCTATCTGCCAAGGGAAAGTCAGGAAGTATATGAGCAAAACTACAAAACACTTTCCACACAAATAAAGTCTGATCTAACTAATTAAGTGCTCTTGGATAGATTGAATGAATATAATAAAGATGACAATACTACCTAATCTAATCTGTTTATTCAGTGCTATACCAATCAGACTCCCAAAAAACTATTTAATGACCTAGAAAAAATAACAACAAAATTCAACTGGAAGAAAAAGTTCAAGACTTTAAGGGAACTAATGAAAAAAAAAATCAAATGAAGGTGGCCTAGCTGTACAAGATCTAAAACTATATTATAAAGCAGTGGTTACCAAAACCATTTGGTATTGGCTAAGAAATAGACTAGTTGATCAGTGGAATAGGTTAGATTCACAGGACAAAATAGTCAATAACTTTATAATCTAGTGTTTGACAAACCCAAAGACCCCAGATTTTGGGATAAGAATTCACCATTTAACAAAAACTGCTGGGAAAATTGGAAATTAGTATGTCAGAATCTAGCCATTGATCCACACTTAACACTGTACATCAAGAGAAGGTCAAAATGGGTTCATGATCTACGCATAAAGAATAATTTTTTTTTATTTTTTAATAACTTTTTATTTACAGAACCCATGCCAAGGTAATTTGTTTTACAATATTATCCCTTGCACTCACTTCTGTTCTGATTTTCCCCCTCCCTCCTTTCACCCCCTCCCCAGATGGCAAGCAGTCCTATACATGTTAAATAGGTTACAGTAGATCTTAGATACAATATATGTGTGCAGAACGGAACAGTTCTCTTGTTGCTCAGGGAGAATTGGATTTAGAAGGTATAAATAACTCGGAAAGAAGAACATAATGCAAATAGTTTACATTCATTTCCTGGTGTTCTTTCTTTGAGTGTAGCTGCTTTTGTCCATCCTTGATCAATTGAAACTGAGCTAGATGTTCTCTTTGTCGAAGAAATCCACTTCCATCAGAATACATCCACTTCCATCAGAATACATCCTCATACAGTATCATAGTTGAGGTATATAATGATCTCCTGGTTCTGCTTATTTCACTCAGCATCAGTTCATGTAAGTCTCGCCAATACTCTCTCTATTCATCCTGCTGGTCGTTTCTTACAGAACAATAAAATTCCATAACATTCATATACCACAATTTACTCAACCATTCTCTAATTGATGGGCATCCATTCATTTTCCAGCTTCTGGCCACTACAAACAGGGTTGCCACAACCATTTTGGCACATACAGGTCCCTTTCCCTTCTTTAGTATCTCTTTGGGGTATAAGCCCAGTAGAAACACTGCTGGATCAAAGGGTATGCACAGTTTGATAACTTTTTGAACATAGTTCTAAATTGCTCTCCAGAATGGCTAGATGTGTTTACAATTCCATCAACAATGTATCAGAGTCCCTGTTTTCCCACATCCTCTCCAACATTCCGCATTATCTTTCCCTGTCATTCTAGCCAATCTGACAGGTGCATAGTGGTATCTCAGAGTTGTCTTAATTTGCATTTCTCTGATCAATAGTGATTTGGAACACTCTTTCATATGAGTGTTAATAGTTTCAATTTCATCATCTGAAAATTGTCTGTTCATATCCTTTGACTATTTATCAATTGGAGAATGGCTTGATTTCTTATAAATTAAAGTCAATTCTCTTATATATTTTGGAAATGAGGCCTTTATCAGAACCTTTGCCTGTAAAAATGTTTTCCCAGTTTATTGTTTCCCTTCTAATCTTGCCTGCATTAGTTTTGTTTGTATAAAAATTTTTCAATTTGATATAATAAAAATTTTCTATTTTGTAGTCAATGGTGATCTCTAGTTCTTCTTTGGTCATAACTTCCTTCCTCTTCCACAGGTCTGAGAGGTAAACTATCCTATGCTCTTCCAATTTATTTATAATCTCATTCTTTATGCCTAGATCCAATAACTGCTACTCCAAGACCTCCAGAAAACCAATCAAGAACATTACAAAGAACAATTAACTGTGAAGGTAAAGTAAAGCATACTATTTTCACTTTCTGTTTCTGTGTGTGTTTTCCTTTTATTCTATTTATTTCTCAAAGCATGAGTAATGTGGAAATATATTTAACATGATTGTATATGTATAATCCACATTACCCTGCTCACTGTCTTGCAAAGGGAGGAAGGGAGGGAGAAAAATTTGGAATTCAAAACTTATAAAAAGCTAAATATTGAAAACTATTTTGCGTGTAATTGGAAAACCTAAAAGTATTAAAATGAAAAATAAGGAGTTACATTTAATGTCCTTTGATTTCACTTCATAAATTCTAAATTGATACTACCTAATTGATACTATAAAATGATAATTTTATGTAATCCTTTAAGATAAAACAATTTTTTTTCACAAGAGTTCTGTGAGGTAGATAGTATGAGTATTATTGCTTTCAGTTTACAGATAAGGAAACTGAAACTTAAGAACGTTAAGTAAAAGGTATAAAGTACATCATAATTCAAACCTAAACCTTTGTAATAGAATTTTACTACAATTCCATATCCATTTTTCTCACAAAAAAACCAGAAAGTTTTACATATGCAGATTTGAGTTATTGTTTTTAATGAAATTACATATGACTCTGCTATAGAAAAGAAGCTTGAAGTCAATGAATGCTAAGATACTTTAGAGGTCAGTTAGGTCTGCCTCCTTATGCATATAAAGAACATAAGACAGAAAAAAAGTACCTGACATCACTAAGATAAAGAGCAGAATTTCCATTAAATTCAGGTCTCATTTAATCCAATACTTTTTAAAAAGACATTACAGGACTCAAAGACATTACAGGACTCAACTTGTGCTAATCACCCCTCTTTTTTTTCAAATGAGGACTTCTGTAAAGTGAAAAGTAATTCCTTAATTTATCTACATTAAATATTTGGTCTTTTATGTAGTGCATTTTCTTAGATAAGGTATACCTGTACTTTGATGTGCTAAAAGTTTCTAATCCAGAGTTTCATGTAAATGCTATGTTGTCTTCTTCAAGCCTGTTATTAATATTGTATCCACATAACCCTCTAAATAAATAGATCAGTATTATTATCTCCACTTTCCAGCTGAAGTAATACACCAAGAGAAAGAAGACACAGCATGGATCAGTTGCAGAGCCAGGATTAGCACTCAGGAGTACCCAATTTTCAGTGATTTGCCCAGGTCACATTGAAAGGGTGTGATTGGTTGCTTACATAGCCACAGAGAATGGGAGTCTGCCCAGAACTCATATAACTAGGTGAATAATAAAGGCAGCTTGTGCAGTGGCTGGATCCTAGCCTCTGGACTTTATTCAAGTCACCCTAAGTTTGAACTAGGTGGGGCTCTGACTAATATCCCTGACCTAGATACTGAATGATACCCTTACAATTTTTCACTTCATGTTACTTGAACTATAGTAATAGGAACTTTGTTTTCTCATTCACCATATTTCATCATCTTACTTCACAATAAGATTGCTGTTAATATTGCAAAAATAATTTCTGGCAATAATATTAGATCTCTAGTAAAACAAATAATTTCTGAAAATGATGAAATATACAACCTGGTTTTGTATAAGAGAAATGGTATTTTTGATTTTATGATCCTACATCTCGATCATTGAAATAAAATGATTATCTTAAATTAAAAATACCATAATAAAATAGAGGTGATCACATACGGCAGAGTCAATAGATTTTAAAGATTATATTCTGCCATGTTTTAAAAGCCAAGGTAAACTCTGGCAGTTTAAGTTTCTTTGGGAGGAAGCCTTGTGTAATTTTTGCCTTTGCAACTATACTATTTATATCTGTGCCTTGAGCATAGAAAAGTTCTCTAATGAAGTTCTGAGATGTGCATATCCTCTTCAAAGACAGAGAGCAGAATTCATCCATATCTGGCTATAATGATTTCATTCTTACCCATGTCTTTCTGAGTTTTGCTTGGGGAGCACAAAAAAATAATTACTTTTGTTGATATGAAGATACCAATGGAGAACATATATGGGCTATTAATTATCTCTGACTTTTGTCATGTGACCAGCCTATTTGTTTTTGGTTTTGGTTATATATTACTTTGAGGATACCTTTTATACAACTTCTAGAAATTTTTTTCTTTGTAATGTGTTGCTGCTATGATCCTTACATCTTATATCTTTGTAGAAAGAGTATTTTATAATTGTGTTCATATAATTCCTGTGTATTTCTTGGCATTATGATTCTGAAGTAGAATCAGTAATTATTTTAAATATATTTTCTCTTTCTATCCATATTTTATTGGTAATATGCAAAACTCAGAAAACTCAGAAATGATTAACTTGTATTATAGTTTTTTTTTTATTATATTGGCTCAGCCTACCTATCAGCAATTAATATGTCTCTAATTTTTTAAATCTATATATCTTGATGAGTTATGATTTTATGTTATATACTGCAAAGTTGATGAAGTTATAAATGATTTCTTTTTTTAATTTAGTTTGTTTTTAGTAGTTTTGCATCATCTGCAAAAAGATAATAAACCTGTTTCTTCTTTACCTGTCCATATTCCCTTAATAGCATTTTCTTATCTTATTACTATAGTTAGCATTTGTAGCATCAAATTAAATAACAATAGTGATAATGGATATCCTTGTTTTAGCCCAACATGGTAGAAAGTCTTCCAGTTTATCCCCATTACATATAGTCCTGACCTTTGATTTTAAATAGATATTACATATCATATTCAAGAAGGATCCATTTATTCTTATTTCTTCTAGTGTTTTTCTTTTTAAAATTAGGAATGAAGATCATATACAAATCATACTTAGCCCATAAGCTGTCCAAAATCAGGCTCTGGACTTTGACTTAGAATATAGGCTTTCATTAATTGACCTCTGGCTCCATAATTTTTTTTTTTTCTGTTTTGACACTTTTTGGTTGATGTATGAAGATCATATTTGTATATAGACAAATTTAGTAGAACACATTCTTTTCTGATATTTTTAACAGTTTCTGTAATATTGGAATCAATTATTATTTAACTGTTTGATATAATTCACCTATAAGTTTATTTGATCATGTCTTTTTTTCTTTAGAAATGTATTTATTGCTTATTCAAATATTTTTATAGGATGGGTTATTTAAATGTTGTATTTATTATCCTGTTAATCTGAATGATTTGTATTTTTGTAACTATTAATTTCATTTAGTTGCTTTCATTGCCATACAATTAACAAATTTGTTCCTAGTAATTTCTTTTATTTATTCTTCATTTATTATGAACTCACATTTTTCATTTTTTGCTTTAAGTCTTGTAAATCTCTTTTTTGATTTACAGGATTTTTGCTTGGTGTGTTATTAGAAAGTGAAAAATTGTTGCTTTTCTATCTTTTAGTCCTATACCTTATTTATTAAGCAGCTTTTTCTTACTTTAATTCATGCATGTTTTTAAAAGATTTAAATTTCATTCTATGTACTGCTTTGAAAACATCCCTAAATTTTGTTAGGTAATAACATTATTTTAATAAATTTATCATATTAATTTTGTGAAATTATTTATTATTTCTATGAGATGTTCTTTGATTCATTCATTTGGTGTGATTCATTTGGAAGTAGATTATTTTCTAGGTCATTTAAATTTTTTCTTTAAAGTAACTTTATTGAATATATTTTATTGCATTTTGAACTGCATTATATTATATACTATAAAAGATTCTTCTCCATATTTGTCTGAGAGATTTTTGTACTCTAACACATGGTTTATATTTTTGCAAGGGTACTAAACACAACTGCAAAATAGACATACTTTTCTCTATTCCCATTCAATATTCTCCAGAAGTCTGTAATATCTAACTTTTCTAAAGTTCTATTAAAGTACTTTATTTCCTTTTCTTTTAGTTATATACATCGATGTTTGATAATCGTAAGTTGAAGTAACCTACTATTATGATTCCTTATTTTTCTCTATGTCATTTAATTGTTTTCTTTTAAGACTTTAAATGCTATGCTATTTGCTGCATATAAGTTTAATACAAATATTAATTCATTACCTGATATCTTTCAGCAAAATATTGTTCAGTTTATGTTGGTGTTATTTTTCCAAAACACAGCCAGGTGATAAAAGTTCAAATCTTTTATTGTTTTCTCAATATAGCCCGGTTGGCTCAGAGGCCTATCTCTCCACTTGTTTCCAAGAGCTCTGCCCAAATGTCTCCAAATCCAAAGGTTTGTCCTTCTGACTCCAGTCAGCACCAAGGTAGAAGATACAATGAATCTCTTTTTCCTTGAAGATAGGGCTTGTGGCCTTTCTTGCAGAGTGCTCCCCTCCGACTCCTGGGAAAGCTCCCAAGAAAAACTCTCTCAAGAAAAACTCCCCCAAGCTCTAAGAGCTCCCTGTATATATATGATCTCCCAAAAGTTAACTCCGACTTCTGGAGGGAGAGGGATTCTGGGTTATCTCCCAGAGTTCTCTCTGGCCCTAAGGGAGGTGTGAATTCTGATATCTCTTTCTAAACCCTGAACTCTCCCAAACGTGTGAACTCCATTGAGTACTTAGATACTTATGAGCTCTCTAAAGGTGTGACAAGCATTGTTTCCATCAGTTGTACTTAGTACCTTATTTCAAGTTCTGGCCCAAAATATCTCTTTCTAAGATCAAATCAATCATATTGAACTATGCCAAATTAGATAATTATTGTCTCTATCAACTCCATTGTCATAATGCTTTGTAAAGATTTCAACAAGTTTACCTATTTTTAAAATTTAATCATTAATTTAGGGAATAAAACAAGCACTTTCATAACAATACAAAAATGATGATAGTACTTGTATGAAAATATAAATTTACTATGCATTACTTGTAATTCCTTTCAAATTTACAACAAAATAATCACATAATTTTTTATTATTTCCTCCCCCCTGCCTTAGGGATGACTACCTTTGAACATAAATAGATGTATGCATGTATATGTGCCTGTACATATTTATGAGTATATGTATTTATTGTGTTTGTATAAATTATTCTATACATAATTCTAGTTATCAATTTGTTCTCTGGATATAGTTTCTTTCTTCAAATATTCTTTTTAGTTATTTTGAGTATTTATAATATAAAATATCTTAATTGCTCAAACTTGTTCTTTTTTTTTATTTAATAGCCTTTTATTTACAGGTTATATTTATGGATAACTTTACAGCATTGACAATTGCCGAACCTCTTGTTCCAATTTTTCCCCTCTTACCCCTCCCCCCCACCCCCAGATGGCAGGATGAGCAATAGATGATAAATATATTAAAATATAAATTAGATACACAATAAGTATTCATGACCAAACCATTATTTTGCTGTACAAATAGAATATACTCTGAAATATTGTACAATTAGCTTGTGAAGGAAATTAAAAATGCAGGTGGGCAAAAATATAGGGATTGGGAATTCAATGTAATGGTTTTTAGTCCTCTCCCAGAGTTCTTTCTCTGGGCGTAGCTGGTTCAGTTCATTACTGCTCCATTGGAAATGATTTGGTTGATCTCATTGCTGAGGATGGCCAGGTCCATCAGAACTGATCGTCATCTAGTATTATTGTTGAAGTATATAATGATCTCTTGGCCCTGCTCGTCAAACTTGTTCTTAAAACAATATTGTTATAATTCTATACAATGGTCATTATTTTATACAAGTCTTTTCACATTTTTTCTAATATCATTGAACTCATCATGTCTTATAGCACAGTGATATTCCATCATAATCATGTACCACAACTTATTCAGACATTCTCCAGTTGATGGGTTTCCCTTTAATTTCCAGTTCTTTGCCATTAAAGAGATTGTATTGATAAAATTTTGAATTTCCAGTCATTCAGTTTCCAACCTCATCCTCAAATCACAAAAAGTAATAAAATATTCAGCTAGAAGATGGATTATAATCCTTTCAACATTTGTAGAAGGACTGAATTGGAGGTTTGATTAGATTATGACTGAGAACCCTGCCAATTCTAAAATGCAATGATAGTAAGATTATACATAATTTATATACTTTGATAATTATTCTGGGTATATACTGTCTTCCCATCAAATTATAAAATTATTCAATGCTGGATTTATATTTTGTATCCTTCTTTCCCTCTTCTACATACTAAGCTGTCTCTGTATAGGGTATATTACAGGTTCACAACATATCCTTATCAATATATAGTCCATTGGTTCAAGAAATTAACCTTTGTTACAAAGTCAGAAAACATAAAAGCAAAATAGCACTAAGAATTTTTCTATTAGATTTAGAATGCAAATTCATCTGTACCATAAGACCCATATCTCTCCATATTTTCCTCTAGCATAGCAGCATCTATTTACTCACTGTAAACATATTCATAAAAAAGGAAATGAGGCTAGCATATGGCTATTGATTTAAGTCACACTGGGTTATTGTGATCACAATTTTCTTGGAAAACTTGGAAACTGTATATCCTGATCTAGCAATACTGCTATTAAATCTGTCTTCCAAAGAGATCAAGAAAAAGGATAAAGAACATGTTTTTACAAAAATCCTTTTACAAAAATTTGGAAACTGAGCAGATGTCTAACTTGCAGAATGGATGAATAAATTGTGGGTTTTGGTTGTGATGAAAAACTATCATATTATATAAGAAATGATGAACAGAATGGTTTCAGAAAAACCTCAGAAGGCTTATATGAAATGATGCAAAGTGAACTGAGCAGAATTAGAACACTGTCCATAATAACAGTAGCACTGTAATTATGATCAGTGTAAAAAAAAAAGCAACCACTACACTGATCAAAACGATTCCAAATTACCCATGGTGGAAAAAAATGCTCTCCACCCTCAGAAAAATTAAAAAAAAAATGTATTAGTTCTCAGTGCAGACTTAAGATCTTTTCCCACTTGTGTTATGTTTCTTACTTTTTTGCATATATATATATATATATATATATATACATATATACATAATTTACATTATTTTATATGTATAGTTGACATTATTATACATATCAATGATTGGAGGAGGGGTGAAGGGAAAAAGTGAATATAAAACTCAAAATTTTAAAAATGTTAAAAATAAATACATATAATTGAAAATATATATCATTCATGATAAATGGTCACTTGGCTCTGCTTACTTGGTTTTTATGATGAGGAATTCTCTATTTCATGAGCCAGTTACATTTATTCTAAAAATATTTGTTTGTATTAAAACAAAATCTGCCTCCTTTTGATGTCTGTCCACTAGTTCTACATTTCCTTTCTATTTATAAAAGACCAGAATAAGACTACTTACTCTTTTCTACAGTGTGTGCCTTCATATGTCTGGAGGCAGTTGGCATGCTTCCAATTACATTTTTTTCTCCAGATTGATGATACCTGATTCCTACAAGTTTTCCTCATATTATTATGTCTTAGACTATTTATCCTTTGTTTTTTTTCAAAATACTTCTTAGATAGGAATTCTTTCAACAATAAGAGTAGGAATTTGAAAAAGCATATGTCTTCTTTTAAAACTTGAGGCTATTTGAAATGATATAGTAGTATAAGCAAGAGAGGAAAAGGGACTTTAGTCCTTGTAATTAAGCGATAGCTGTTATTCTTCTCTATTTGTTCAGAAGGTGAGATTATATATATATATATATATATATATATATATATATATACCCATACATATATGTATATGAATGCAAATATATATATATATATAATTTGATCAGATTAATTATGAATGCCAATTGAAAATGGCAACAAAAGTATCTCCTGAATTCACACCCAGAATAAAAGGATCATGGAGTATCGAAGAGGTACACTGTGAGGATGACACTATTTTCCCCTTGCTTTAATTGTTCAGTAAATATAATGATTTAAATGAGTAAGCAGAAAGACAGGCCAATTGTAGAGAACACTGTTTTTTCCTAATCCTCTTTTCCATTTTACTTGTTTTTATTTTCCAACTAAAAATGAAGTTCTCTTTGTTTTCTCAAAGCCAGTAACGTTTGCTGTACTTACATAAATTACACAATACATTTCACCTCACGTGCTACTAAATTTAACTTCAGAAAGAACAGTATCTCCCAAAGTTTTCAAATGAATGTAATCATAGTAGAGTAAGAATGAGGGCATAGAAGTATTAGATTAAATTTTTCAAGTGTTAATACCTTATTGTGCCATTTAGGCTTTTAAAAGTTTTGACTACATTTTCTCCTATTGGTTCTGAAAGGGAATTAAGGAACCGTTTCTTATCTTGCAACAAGGTTTGTGGAACTGTTAAGTTACTCTAGTCATCTGTATTTATCTTCCATGAAGGACCTTATGAAGTCAATTAATCAAAAACAATTTACCAAACACTATGGGGCACGTAAAGTGTTAATAGTTGAGGACACAAATCTACAAGAGAAACATTCCTTCCTGTCAAGAAGCATATACTCAAATTTTGGAGACAATATGTATATAATATATATCAAATGAGCACAAGCTAATTTTGGAAGATACTCTTCAACTGGGAGATTTAGCAAGGTTTTATGTGGAAAGTTACACTTAAGGATGGTGAAAATGAATGATCCCATTAGGTATATGTGGTGTTTTTCTTCTTTAAAATATAAGATGAAGGTTCTCTCTGGGAACAGGTTTCTCAGGGATCTTCTGAAGGCAGCCTTAGTTTCAGTTACAAGTAAATAATCACCCAAATGCATCCAAGTGCTAAAAGTTCAGATCTTTTATTGTCTACAATATAGCCTGGTTAGTTTTCTTAGAGGCCTCTCTCTCTCCTTGGTTCTAAGAGCTTTTGCAGCTTTGTCCCTTGCTTCTGCCTTGGCCTCATCTCCAACTCATGGCAATCTTCCAACTGATGCTCCTCCACTCTGAATATTTTCAACTGAACTCTCAACCAAGCCTCTGTCCACTTCTTATATATGATCTCCTAAAGGTTAACTCCTCCTCTGAGAGAATGGTATTATGGGTTTCTCCCAGAGTGCTCTCTGGCCCTGAGAGCTTCAAGGGAGGTGTGAATTCGAATATCTCATACTAAACCTTGAAATCTCCCAAATGTGTGAACTCCAATGAGTATTTGAATACTTCTTGCTTATATGAGCTTTCTAAAGGTGTGAACACAAGCATTGTTTCTATCAGTTGTACTTAGTACCTTGTTTCAAGTTCTGGCCCATAACATCTCCTCATAGGATCAGATCAGTCATAGTGAACCATGCTAAATCAGATAATTGTCTCATTCAACTCTAATGACTTAACACTTTGTAAAGATTCCAACAGGTATAGACAAAGAAGCATTGCATTCTAGCCCTAGGGTCAAATAATAGACCATTATGGAAAGAATAGTTAAATAAATTAATTAATTAATTAATTAAATCACAAAGTACATGAAAGAAGGTAAAGTATATGAAGACAAATACCACCAGGTTGTGAATAATTTTAAATGACAAAGAAGTTTATTTGTGATCAAAGCATTAATAGAGAGTCACTGGAATGTCTTGAATGAATGGATGATGTAGTCAGAAATGCACTTTAGGAAAATTCCAATTGTGGCTGTTTGGCAGATGGGTTGGAATGAGAAGAGTTCTTAGAAAAAGGGCATGAATTGGGAAACTATTGAAGTTGTCCCTATGAGAAGTGATTAGGCTCTAACTGGAATGTGTTGTGTGAGTACATAAAAGTAACAAGATGTGGAAACTGATTAGCTGTGTGGAAGAGAGACATGCAAGAGATGTCAGAAAAATAAAAGTAACAAAATGTGGAAACTGATTAGCTGTGTGGAAGAGAGTGAGAAATCAAATATGACAATGAAGTTGCACACTTGGGTGAATAAAAAGATAGTGGGGGCCTTTAAAATGAATACACAGTTCAGTGTAAGAGTTGATCTGATCCAGAAACAAATTGCACATGGTGAGTTTGAGGAATCTACTGGAAAATACCTTATTCATTCAAAGTTTTTTTTTAATATTGCTGTTACTGTAAATAAATGTTCTTTGTTCTGCTCATTTCACTATATATATATATATATATATATATATATATATATTCACTGAAGTCAAATTTGAACTCAGGGCCTTGTTGATTTCAGATCTCACACTCTATCTGTTATACTACCTAGCTACCTTAAGCAATTAAGTGATTATTTTTCAATATAAATTTTTCTTTCTAGAAATGCCTCATAAGTTCTAGATTTGCCTGAAACATACTTAACTTTTTCTTTAGTTAGGGTCATTTTGACATTGTCGGGGAGAAATTATATTCACAATTTTATTGTAATACATCAAATTTGTCAGAAAAAATATTCAATGATGAAATAGTACTTATTCCCATATCAATTGTGATATATAAAATGTTTAAAAGATATAGTTTTGGGGTATTTTAAAAAACACCACAATTATCACTAGCAGATAACTGATAAAAGGGTCAGTGGCACTTATAAATACTAAAAATCCATCATGGACCACATTAATTTTTATATGTCCTTGGGTTTTTCCAAGGGTGGCAATCAACTCTGATTGTTTAACAATTAATGAGAAGAATTAATATTATAATGAGAGGTGAACATATTCTAGTGAGAAACTGAGTGATGTCTTTGATCACTCTCTGCCGCCAGCCTGGGGCATTCTAGACAAAGGATCTACCCCCACCCAAATCTGAATAGAACACAGTGAGATGGAATTCAACTTAGATTAAGTTATTTGTAATATGTTCTGGTTGAGTGAAGTCTCTCATCAAGGATGAAAAATCATGTACCCTAAAGATTTGGGCAATCGTCTATCAACTTCATAGACTGAATAAGCTATAGGATTCTGAAAACCTCTTGCTCCTATTTCAATAAGTTATTATTATTATAAGAGAGAAATAATAATTTCTTTCATAACTGATTCTTAGATAGTGTTCCTTTCGTTGATTGGCTACTTGACTAAGTCTGGACATCTAAGAGCTTAATGTTATTTACCTGCCAATACAAAACATTCCAAGAACAAGATATTGATATCCTGCCTACCTTTGAAAGGAATATCTTGCAGTAGCTGTAATTTTTATTCAGTACTTAATCTGTAATTGCATATGTAGAGGCACTCCCCACCAAACATCACAAATTGCAGTGCTTCCATGCCTTTCTGATTGGCCCTATGATATGATGTGTTAAAAAAAATGAAATAAAATAAAATAATCTTGTCAGCAGTCTTGCAAGGATCAGTTTCTCTGAATCTGTCTAGGAGACACCTTGACTTATAAAAATCATTAAGTTCATACTCAAAGCCTACTTCGCTTTGTAAGCCTCTTAAGAACTTGGTCTCAAATGGCCAAATCTTTGAGAACCCAGGATCACTGGCCTCCCAAAATGAGCCATTGAAAGTGAACTATGTTCGAATATAAGAAAAAAATAACCTAACATTTTATTGCAAAAACATAAACTTAGACCTCCTGGTATCAAGTCTACTTTTACTTTTATCTTTCCAGCCTGCTGAAGGAGAACAAGTGTAAAACTTCCAAACAAAGTACAAAGAAAGATTCATTTACTTACCAAAAAAGTAGAGGCAGGTGACACTTTTCATGAAATTCCTTAATCTTACACTTACTTTTTTGGTGATTTCTTTCAGAGTAAGCATGGAGGTGAATGATCCATTGTAGCCTTAGGATTCTTTTGAACTGATTGAAGTAACATGCATCAATGGGCTGTCACTTTGTTGGTATATCTTTTGGGCCAACTGATTTTTGTAAATCCATGCAAAAGGTTTTATAATTTGTATTCTTACTTCATATATCACTCTTGTATGTTTATTTTTTAATTCTTTTACTTCACCAATTTTAAGTTCTATTTTAGTAATTATATTTGGTCTATCAGACTCTTTGGAATTTTGACTTTTCTTTTCTGGTATGTCATTAAGTAAACAACTGAGCTTTTTCTTGAAAGTTCAGGGGAGAAAAGAAGTAATTAAACTATAGAACTAAAATAATCCTTGTAACATATTCAAAATAATTCATCTTTTACAATATAATTAATATAATTTAAGTATTAAATAATATTTAAAGAAATTGCTAAATTCTTTCCTAAATTTAAGTTGTATTACCTTATGAGTTTAAATACCTGAAGAATGCTTTAAGCAGAAAAAGAGCAGTGTCAAGAAAACTGCATATAGTATCACAAAATTACATATATTTGGCCATATACTGATGTTTAAACCCCATATTCCATCTTATCTTTTAGTTTTTTTTATTGGATCCTTTAGAATCTAAGAAGTTCTCACATACTGATAATTCAGCACATATAAAGGCAAAAGTTATGCAATTTTAAAATACCATTAATTAAGAATAGTGGGCATAGAGGGGACATTTATTTGATAATTTATTTGACAGTCTATGAAAATATTTCTTTAAAATGTGGTATAGTAAAAACAGAATTTACCTTGAAGTTATGAAGAAGTGAATTAAAACTCTTCTTCTGAAACCCTACTGAATATGTGGCATTATTAAATATGTAAGTGTCTTGGGCAACTCTAGGATTTTTTTCCAAGTCTTTTGGAAGGCAAACATCCATACTGGTGGATTGAATTTCCTCCCCTAGAATTTAATTGCCTGGACAAATGAATTTTTTGATCTGATACCTATCCATTATTTACCAAAAAAAAAAAAACATAACTTTCAAGAAAAGTGTGTTTTAAGAAATATATACATATATAAAATTGTCTTTAATAAGTTAAATTGACTAGTAAATAAAATTGTTTCATATTAAGCTTGGAAGAATCATGAATGTTAAGAACTTTGAAATAAGCATACCAAAATAGTATTAAAAGCCACAAAATGTGGCAAATATTGTGGTCTATGTCTGTGAAGGAATACTGTTGTGCTATGAGAGATAACAAGTAGGATGGTTTCAGAAAAATGTGGGATGATCTATCTGAAATGACGCAAAGTGGAGTGAACAGAAACAGAAGAAATTGTACACAGTAATATCAATACTGTAATAATGATAAACTATTAAAAACTTAGTTACTATGATGAAGGCAATGATCCAAAACAATTTCAGAAGTCCTGTGATGGAAAATGCTATTCATGTCCAGAGAGGGAACTAAACTCGGAACATTAGTTGAAGAAAATATTTAAATTTTTCTTTCTTTTCTTGCTGCTTTTTGTGTGTTTTCTTTTGAACATGGTTAATATGGAAATGTTTTTATAATTTCACATGGATAATCGATCCATGTGAATCGATAATGGATAATCACTTTCTCATAAGATAGATATGAAGAAAAGAAAGGGAGAGAATTTAGAACACAAAAATTTTAAGATGAATGTTAAAAGTTTTTGTGTGTAATGGAAATATTTAACAAAATAAATAAAAATGTATTTTTTAAAATAAGGCAAATACTTTCTTCCTTGTATTTATAACAGTATTTGAACTCCATTTTTGGTTCATTTCATTTTCTTTATCCTCCCCAAGATGATGACTTTTTGATGGTAAGCTTACAGGGGAAATATTCTGTACTTTATTTCCCATGAAATAGAATTGAAATGCCAAACAAAAACAAAATCATAAACATTTTCACTCCTGAAAAAATTTAAATGATCTAGAAAAGACTGATAACTTTTTCTTATAGAAATACAAACTACTAGATCCTACCAATCATTTTTCCCTCAGGAATTTGAAATCAGAAGTGCAAATCAGACTATGACTTTCCTTTCTTTCAAATTCTAAAGTGAAAACAAAATACCATCCTCTAAACTTCCCATCATTTCTTTTTTTTTTTCCTTTTTTTTTTTATTTAATAGCCTTTTATTTTCAGGATATATACATGGGTAACTTTACAGCATTAACAATTGCCAAACCTCTTGTTCCAATTTTTCACCTCTTACCCCCCCCACCCCCTCCCCTAGATGGCAGGATGACCAGTAGATGTTAAATATATTAAAATATAAATTAGATACACAATAAGTATACCTGACCAAAACGTTATTTTGCTGTAGAAAAAGAATCAGACTCTGAAATATTGTACAATTAGCTTGTGAAGGAAATCAAAAATGCAGGTGTGCATAAATATAGGGATTGGGAATTCAATGTAATGGTTTTTAGTCATCTCTACTAAGAATCCTTTCCCACATTTGAGATGAAGATCATAATGAGAATTTGAGTTCCCTTTTTGGGTTTCTACGTCTTTTGATGAATGAAATCAACATTATCATCCATCAAAATTATATGATATTCTAATTTGATTATGGAGAATTGTGGCAGATGTCTAGATGTATGAAGCCCCTCAACACTGTCATGCTTCCATGTCTTAGTTGTTATCTGTTTCCTTACTTCCGCATCTGTTTCTTTTTTCTTTTTTTTTTTTTGTCCCATTGATCTATATTATATTATGGCAAGACTATTTCATATATTTTTATGTCCTTTTATTTTAAACTAAATATTCTATACCATAATTCTCCACTTTAAGATCATAGGTTCATATATTTAGAACAGAAAAGGATTTTATTCTTTTAGTCTAGCCCCCTCATATATGAAAATACTAAAGCTAGATACTTTAAGCCAAAGGATACTCAGGTAATAAGCAATACTGATTTTTTTTTTTTAAAATGAATGTCTCCTTACTATCCTATGCTTCTCCAAGCATCTACTTTCTTCACTATCCCATTCCTGTTGAATATGACACAGTCATTCAGAGATATTGCCTATCTCATAGGTTTTGTCCCATTGAATCTTATTAATACCTCTGAAATCACATTTACCTCCTTGCATGAGGATCCCCAGGTAACTTTGCAAGTTACTCATATTTTTAGAGAAAAATATTTACTTAGAGGCTTCTTCCAAGAAATTGCTTCCTATGTATATTAAAATTGTAGACTATTTATTCAAAAACACTGCAGAGAGAACTTCTGGATATTATTCTCTGTTATTAATATAAAGCAAAGCATAACATGGGGAAATGTAGGGTTCTCAAAGGATGAACCCATTTCAGAATCCAAATGTAGGAGAAATTTCTCACAGATAATTGTTATTTAGAGATGCACCAGGATGACAGCATCCAGCCTCAGTATTTTGTAGTCTACTCAATGAAATGTAAAATCACCAAAGAATTCATTCTAAAACCATGGAGGAAAAAACAAGTACATCTATAAAGTATGCCTATAACCCAGACAATTTATACATATACAGAGAGAGTGACTGGGCCTCAGTTTCTGATTTGTTGTGATTAAGACTCTTTCACTGGCTTTCCCAGAGAGTGTGACTTGGGCTGAACATCATTTTTCACCCCAGTAAAACTGACCTTACTTGAAGTTTTTTCAGTCTATATTGAGCTGGAGTGTGGTTTAATTTCATCAGATTGTGTTTAGAGGTTTGGTTTAAGTAATTTTCCAGAGAAGCTGGGAGAGCTCAAGTAGCTTCCTGACTTTACTCTGTCATTTTGGCTCCACCCCTGGAAGTCAATTTACATTTGTTTTTAAAACTTTGAGTTATGGTTTCTCTGGAACTCACCACCCACTGTGGTGTTCTAACAACCCCCAACCCCCACTGAGAAAGTGCATGTGAAGTAGTATGAAATATCATTCCATAAAAATCATGTTGTGAAAGAAAATATAGATCTCTCTCCTAAAAAAGCTCAAGAAAAGCAAAATGAGAGAAAGAGAGAGAGAGAGAGAGAGAGAGAGAGAGAGAGAGAGAGAGAGAGAGAAGGAGGATATTTCAATCTGTATTCAGACAAAATCAGTTCTTTCTCTTGGTATGGATAGGATTTTTTTTTTATAATAAGTCCTTCAGAGTGGTCATGGATCATTGTATTGCTGAAAATAGCAGTCATTCACCGTGGTTCACCTGTATTACAATTTATTCAACCATGCCCCAATTGATGGGCATCCTTCCAGTTTCCAGTTTTTTGCCTGAGAAGAGAGCTGCTATAAATATTTTGCTCATACAGGTCCTTTTCCTTTTTTTCTTTAATTTCTTTTGAGATTCATGGCTAGTTTTGTTATATATAGGTATTTCCTATTCTAAATGTTTTAATTCTCCTGTAGAAGTTCAATTTTTCTAATCAAATTTGTCTATTATTATCTTTTGTAATTGTCTCTATCCCATTTTTGTTTAGAATTTTACCCTGTGGTAGAAGCAGTACCCTTATTAGCTTTTCCAACCCACATACAAAGTTGTATGTTAGAGTAGGAGTCAGCTGCTTATATAGCTTCTTCTTCATTTAGGTACAAATCATCCAGGTTAGAGGAGCTTGAGTTTCTATGTCATGGAAAAGGCTGGGAAATTGCATTTGACTGACAGTTTTATGCAAAATGAACACCTCTTCCCTTTATTAAGTCCTTTCCTTGCTATGCTAAGTCTTTGTTAATTGACAGGCGAATTACATACAAGTCATTACATTCTAATTTTGGAGAAAATTACAAAGAGGATAGACCTAAGTCAAGTCTACCATACCTACACACCCTAACCATACCATTGAAAGGCATATACGATCTGCTTCTATTCTAATTTGTTAATGATATGGTATTTAATATTCAGGTCGTGTATCCATTTTGCATTCATTGTAGAATATGGTATAAAATTTTAGACTAAATATAATTTGACATATTACTCTTCAATTTTCTCAGTATTTCTTTTCAAATATACTCAAGGATTAATAAAGTGTCTTCAAGCTCTAAATCTATTATTTTAGATATTCCCCTGATACAGGCCAATATACTTAGGGATAGAATCTGGCTCAGAAGCAAGGGAAACACTGATAACTTCCTTATCATGTAATAAGATAATTATTTAGATATAAAATATTTCACAAGATACATACAGAAACATTAGAGTTCCAAATAAGTAACATCATCTTTTTTCAGATATAATTTCATTTAACTATTAGTAATGCATGTTCACATAGATGACATAACTTTACAAACTAAAGAATTCATAGACTTATGCAGGCAATGAAAATTTAATTCTTTATTTTTATTTTTAAAGTTTTTTCCAATTACATGTAAAAACAATTCTTACCATTCAATTTTTAAATTTTGATTTGCAAATTCTCTGCCTTTCCTGACTATCCCTTAGACAGCAATCAGTTTAGTATATCATATATGTGCAGTCATGCAAAACATATTGTCATATTAGTCATGATAAAAAAAAACCCAGAGGGAAAAAACATAAAGATAAGGTGAAAATATGTGCATTTATCTAAATTCAATTCTCCATTTCTTCTTTCTCTGGAGGTGGATGGATCATTGATCTTCAGTCCTTCATAACTGCCTTGATAAGAACAGCTAAGTCTTTCACAGTTGATCATCATAAAGTATTACTATTACTATAGACATTTTTTTTCTAGATTCTGCTCATTTCACTATGCATCAATACATTTAACTCTCTCCAGATTTTTTATGAAAGCATCCTACTCATTAATTCTTATAGCACAAGAGTATTCCAATTAATCATACATGACAATTTGCCCATTCTCCAATCAATGGGGATTACCTCAGTTTCCAATTTTTTGCCACTTAGAAAAGACTCCTATGAAGATTTTTGGAAATATTTTTTCTTTTATAAAATGTTTTGGGTGACATCTAGGGGAGGGCATGAGGAAAAGGGGAAAACTGGAACAGAGGGTTTTGCCAGGGCTAATGTTGAAGAATTGTTCATGCATATGTTTTGAAAATAATAAGCTTTAATAAAAAAAAAGAAAAGAAAAAAAGTGTTTTGGGGATGCAGACTTAGTGCTGACATGGCTGAGTCAAAATGTATACATAGTTTTATAGTCCTTTCGGCATAGTTTTAGAATGGTTACATTAGTTCACAAATCCATCAACAATGCATTATTGTCAAAATTTCCCACATCCTCTCCAACATTTATTATTTTTCTTTTTCTAGCATATGAGACAATCTGATAGGGCTGAGGTGGTGCCTCAGAGTTGCTATGATTTTCATTTATCTAATAAATAGCAATTTAGAGCATTTTATATGATTACAGCTTTTTTCTTCATGTAAAGATTGCCTCTTCATATCTTTTGAACATTTATCAGTTGGAGAATGACTTGTGTTCTGATAAATTTCACTCATTTCCCTATATATTTGAGAAAGGAAGCCTTTGTCAGAAGAAAATGTAAAAATATTTCCCATTTTTCTGCTCCTTGGTTGCATTGAATTTGCTTCCGCAAAAATCTCTTTAATTTAATGTAAGCAAACATAACTGTTTTATAATTTGTAATGCTCTATCTTTTGCTGTGTCATGATCCTTTCTTTAGCCATTGTTCTGATAGTCAAATTATTTCATGCTCCCACAATTTGTTTATGGTATCATCTTTTATGTCTAAATAATCTACCCATTTCACTTATGATCTGATATGTTAGTCTATACCTCATTTCTGCAAAATTGTTTTCTAGTTCTTATCCCAAAAGCTTGGGTCTTTGCATTTATTAAACACCAGTTTACTATAATCATTATCTATTTTTTATTGTTTATCTAATCTTTTCCAATTATCCATCACTTTATCTTTTAGTGAATACTAGACAGTGTTGCTGATTAATACTTTTTAATATAGTTTAGATCTGGTATGGCTAGGCTACCTTCTCTGCTTTTTTCATTAATTCTTTTGGTGTTCTTGACCTTTTCTTCTTCCCTGTGAATTTTGTTATTTTTGCTCTATGAACTAATTTTTTTAGTAGTTTGATTGGTATGCCACTTAATAGGTAAATTAAGTTAGGTAGGATTGACATTTTTATTATATTGGTTTAGTCTAAGCACAAGCAACTGACATTTCTAATATTATTTAGATTTGATTTTATTAACTTAAAAAATTTTGTATAATTGATTTATATATCTTTCTAATTCTTGTTAGATGATTTTGTTAGTAATATAAAATGATATATCAATATATATTATAAATACATAAAACTATTTATGGTAATATAAATACGCTGATGATTTGTCCTGTAACTTTGCTAAAGTTGCTAATTTTTAAATTAGTTTTAAAATAGATTCTCTAGAATTCTCCAAATACCTCCTCATATCATTGTAAATAGTGATAGTTTTGTTTCCTCATTGCCTTTTATAATTCCCTCAAATTTCTTTTCTTTTGTTATTGCTATCACTAGCATTTCTAGCACAATATTAGATAGTTGTGGTGATAATAGGCATCCTTGTTTCACCCAACACGGGAAGGGTTCTTTATGCTCTCTACAGATAATGCTTGATGATTATCTTAGACAAATACTTAGAATTTTAAGGAAAGATCCACTTATTCTTATGCTTTCTAATGTTTTTAATACCAATGAGTGCAGTATTTTATCAAAAACTTTTTTCCACATTTATTAAAATGTTCACTTTTGTTGTTGTTGTTATTTTGCTACTGATATGGTCCATTATGCTGATAGTATTCTAACTATAGAACCAGCTCTGCATTCCTGGTATAAATACCACCAGCATGTAGTATATGATTGTTGTGATATGTTATGATAATATCTTTGCTAGTGTTTTATTTATTTATATTTTGCATCAATACCCATTAGAGAAATTGGCCTGTAGATTTTATCCTTTTATTTTTGAGACACCTACTTTAGATATTACCATTTTATTTCTGTCCTTGCCTATTTTCCCAAGTAGTTAACTTTTATAGTACTGGAATAAAGCATTCCTCATATGCTTGGTAAAAATTATATGTGAATACATTTGGTCCTGAGAATTCTTTCTTATGGAGCACATTGTTGGTTTTTTCTAAGACTGTGCTATTTAAGTATTCTATTTTCTTTTCTAGTAATCTGAGTAATTTATATTTTTATATATATATATATATCTATCAATTTCACTTATATTGTCAGATTTATTGGCATATAATTGGGCAAAATAACTTATGATAAGTGATTTAATTTCATTTTCATTGGTGGTGAATTTACCCTTTTCATTTTTGATACTGACAATTTGGTTTCTTGTTTTAAAATCAAATTAATCAATTGTTCATCTAGTTTATTGTTTTTTTTTTTACAAAACTAGTTCTGCTTATAAGTTCAAATATGTTTTATCATTCTAAATTTTATTATTCGTTCCTTTAATTTTCATATTTTTAAAACTTAGTGTATAATTGGGGATTTTGATTTGATTTTTGTAATTTTTATCACTTGACGATTTATAGATTTGCTCTTTCTCTATTATGTTGATTCAAGCATTTAGAGACATAAATGTTATCCTACATATCATCTTGGTCTCATCACATAAATTTTCATATGTTGAATCATTGTAATCATTATCTTTAATGAAATTAGTGACTGCTTTTATAATTTATTTATTCTATGACCTACTTATTATTTATGATTATATTGTTTACATTTCAATTAGTTTTAATCTATCTTTCAATGGCCTTTTTGATGAAATTTATTGCATTATTATTTGAAAATAATGTATTTATATATACATATGTATAAGTATATGTGTGTGTGTGTGTGTGTGTGTGTGTGTGTGTGTGTGTGTGTTAGGGTGTGTAGATAGATATATGGTCAATTTTGTATAGGTACCATGTATCATTGAAAAAAAAATTCCATCCTCCTTTCCATTCCCATTCAATTTTCTTCAGAGATCTATCATATTTAACTTTTGTAAATTTTTCTTTATCTTGCTAATCTATTTTTGGTTTATTTTCTTTTGTTAGAAAAGAGACACACAGAAAGAAAGAGAGAGAAAAGATAGATAGAGAAAGAGAGAGAGAGAGAGAGAGAGAGAGAGAGAGAGAGTCCTCTCCTTAAAATGCTTTGCTTCTGACTGTCTCCCTTAATCTGCCCAACCTTTTATCAAACTTCACCCCTTTTCTTCTCCTTTTTCCCTCCTACTTCCTTGTAGATTTCTATACCCACTGAGTATATGTTATTCCCTCTTTCAGTCAGTTCTAATGAAAGTAAAGTTCAAGAATTGTCAACCACTCCTTTATCATTCCCTCCACTGTAAAAGCTGTTTTGCATGGGATAATTTTCCAACTCTCCCTCTCCTTTTCTCCTTATGCCATTTCATCTTTTTTCCCCTCAACCATTGATTTTAGAGGTTTTGTGGAGATATAATCTCATCATAATTAATTCAGCCTATATCCTATATGTACACTCTTTCTATCTGCCTTAGTAATGATAAAGGTTTTAAGAGTTATAAGAATCATCTTCCCATATAGTTAAACAGTTTAATCTTATTGAACCCTTATAAAATGATTTTCAATAAGGTCCTATTCGTAGTGCCAGCAATGTTTTCCCAGTAATCTTCTTCTTACCAATTGCTCAGCTCACTTACCAACTGTAGGATGAGAGCTCCAGAAGTCACTGCTACCAATTTATTCAAGCTATTTATCCCTGAGGCCTGCAATGGGATCCAGTCTACTGTGTTTTGCAATAGATTGTACTCTCACCCCAGTGACACAAACTTTTCCTGATCACTTTCTATGTTGTCTTGATCTGAAAAATTATTTCACTCATTTTTTTTTGATCCATTCTGCCACCCCAAATTTGTTTTGAAGGTTTATTTTAAAGTTGTTTGTAGGGGAAATTTGAATAAGCTCAGGTGACTTCCTGCTTTTATTCTGCCCTCTTGGTTCTGACTCATAGATTTACTTTTTAAAATTATTAATTTTAATTTTATTCTGAACTTAATATTAAAATAAGCACCTCCATAACAGTAAAAAAAAAAAAAAGAGAATGATTTATTAAGCTGAAAATATATGATGGATAATTTGCTATTTTTAAATACATAATAAAATCAGAATGCAACTTTCTTTTTTCTTCCTCCTCCCACAGACTTACTTTTAATGTGACTCCAAATTTAAGCATCTATCATGTGCCATGGATTGTGCTTGAGGATTCAAAGAAAAGTAAAAAATGGTCAATGCTGTCTAAGAACTTACAGTCTAATAGGAAAGATGACATGTAATTTGTGTATAACCAAGATATAGACATATATACATATACACACACAATGTGTATGTGTATATATGTGTGTATATATGTCTCTCTATATACACATAATCTTATGTGTATGTATGCATATATGATAAGTTATATATATATATATATATATATATATATATATATATAATTTAATTCTAATATGTTAGTAATTTATATCAAGGTATGTGAGATGTTTAAGGGAGTTAAGAATAAGCCTATCTTCTAAGTAATGTGAGTAGTTATGCACAAGTCAAATAGCACGTCAAGATTATAACATCTCATGAATTTGGTTGTGTTAAATAGAAAAAATGAATTCAGATTGAAGCACATTTGTGGGTTTGAATGCTCAAAAATACCAGACTAATTCTTTATGCATTTACAGTCTTAGACTAACTGTGTCAACATTGGGCCAACATAACAGGTTCAAAAGTAAAGATCTCAAAATGACACCAACCAACCAATATGACTATGTTTCTCTGTAGTGAAATGATTGATTGACTTGGCATGTTATCATATAACTTGATGATGCTCAAAACTGGAAGAAGGTGGGGGAAAAGGATGGAAATATCACGCATGACTTTATTTTAAAAACTCAAAACATACTTGGGAATGAGAGAGAACATCTAGAACTCAAAAGTTTTAAAACCAGATGTAATAAATTGTTTTGAATATAACAGAGTAACATATTAAAGAAATAATTTTTAAAAGAAAGTCAAATCAGATGGAAAAAATGTGAGTTTAATTTTGGGCATAACAAGAAAGGCACTTCAGAAATGGTTAGTTTCTACTGAATTATTACTACCCTTTATTAGATTTAAATTTTGTAGTGAATTGTTATTAGTCTATTAAATTTAAAATACCTTTGCTAGGTTTCATCATCAACAACGTTATCATTATTTTTTGCTGTTGTTTTTGATATTTGTGGTCATGATATTATTGTTGCTCTTGCCAGTCCATCATTTCATTTGTATAAGGAGGAAGAAACACTCTATAATGATACAGATCAATAACTTCTCTGCATCTCATAATCATAGAGAAATGGGAGGCAAGAGAATCAAAATATATGTATTTCTAAATTTTATATTCATCAATATTATAAAGTAAATTTTAAATTAGAAGTCCTATAATTCCAAATTCAGAGGTCATTTTATTTGAGCATTCTAATTCAATCTTCTCATTTTACAAATACAGAAAATGAGACAAGAGAATTAATGAATTTTTGCAGTTCATAAAGCAAATATCAGTCAGAATTCTTATTTTCCAGTATGGTAAGACCTTCCAATATTCATACTCCACCAGCATATTCTATAAGAAAAACCAAGAGATTTCTCCACTCCATGTAGGAACATCAATGGAGTGGAGGTTTTTGCCACAATAGTGTAATAATTACAAATGATTTTAGGAACTTAGAATTTTAGAGGATCGAGGGAAGAAAGTTGCAATGGGGAAAAGCTTGTTTTAAAAAGAAAAAAAAACATTTTTTAAAAAGACTATACAAATAGTAGAAGTTCTTAAAACAAAGGAAAAAACCTCATATTCCACTGAAGGTGGTCACATTTTCTTTAAGGGATGCCTTTTAGTTGATTAGTTTTTAACACCATAGGCTGAAGAAGAAGATATTTTAAGAGATGTCTAGGAATGATCCTTTTTATTATTTGCTTATGAAGTTCATTCATTTTAACACTTTTAAAACTGTTGTGCTGATTATAGGTACTGAAAAAAAGATCCCTCAGAAATTCTACAAATGGGAAATGTGTACTGTTATTATCACCTTTATTAAATTTAAAAACTTTATTTTCCAATGCATTTTTCAACAACATTTCTCTCATCTCTAAATGAAAACAATGATCTCCAAGGAACATGTCAAGGAAGCTTAATAGATCCATGACTGATCATTAGGATAGTTGAAGGATTTCCTTAGGATTTGCTTGAATTTTTATATATGATCTAAAATGCACTATGACTGTTTTGTGAACATTTCAGATCATGATTTTTTTCCATTTAAAAAATCTGAAGTTTTGTGAACATTTCAGATCATGATTTTTTTCCATTTAAAAAATCTGAAGTTACAGGGACTTAGGCCTAAAATAAGATTCTGGAATATAGTTTTGGAAACTGGCTTTAGATTCTGGGAGAAAAAAGAATGTCACAAGATGCCAATTAAAATAGGAAAAGTTCTTGCAACTTATGTTTAATACTTTTCTAATTAAACCATCTCATCTATTCCAGAGAAAACTAATTTTTGAAAGGGTTAACAAAAGGAAATTTGCATTTTTTATTGCAGTTCAAGCTTTGTTCCTGGAGATAAATTGCCAAGGTAACTTTATTCTAGCACTAAATATTCCAAAGAAAACATTTTTACTTCAGCAATTCTTTAGCTGTTTTGTAAAAATGCCCAAGCGTCTCTTTGAGACATTTTTAAAGTCCATAGATATATGAATAAGCATTTTATTGCTACTTTTTAAAAGCAACCTAAATGCTATAAAATGTATGATTTTTTCACAATATAAACAGTTACTACTCAAGACTGCATTATTAACTACTAATTAAATGATCAATTGCAATTCTATTATGTTGTGCTCTAAGTCTAGGCTGCAGTGGAAAGCATGCCAATTTTGGAGTCAGAAGACTTGTATCCAAATCCTTTCTATATTGTGTGATCTTAGATAAATTATTGAGAGTCACTGTCCTTAATTTCCTACCCTACAAAATGAGGAACTTAGACTAAAATGTTTTAAAGTCTAAATCTCTGATTCTATATGTCATTCCTTCACACCATATTTGGTGTTAAACATGATACATATTTTCCTTTACTAATAAGACACCACTTTCTACAAGATTTGGTACCTTAGCAATTTAGTAATACAGTAGTATTATGTTCTCTTCTTTTCAAGAGCACTTATATTCAGCCTGGTCTCAGAAATTGGGTATATTCTGCATTGTAGATCAAAGTAGACACAGAACCAAGATATTATATGTGAAATTGCTTCATTTTATTTCATTTCATTTGCTTAAGATTACACATCATTTATGGGTTAGGCCAGGTTTCCAGAATCCCAGAGTAGCAATTTCACCATTAAATCACAGATAACAAAGTAAAAGAAACTATGTCCCAAGGAAAAGGACCCCAAAATGTCTTTGCCTCTTTTTGTATCTTCTCCATCCTTTTCACACAATTAAGTGTTATGATAATTACCTAAATTACATACAAAAATTTCCTTTTTTCAGGAATTATTACATAGTGGTTATAATTCACCATTGCACCGAATTTACTTAGTACAGTGAATATCCAATTCAAGAATCCTATTTACAACATTCTTGGCAAACAGTCCTCAAGTCTCCAATTAAATATCTATAGTGTTGGAGAAATCGTTAATCTGAGGCAGCCCATTTCATTTTTCACAGTTCTAATTAGGAGGAGGTTTTTTCTTATCTTGAGCCAAAATCTGCCTCTCTGTAACTTCCATTTATTAATCCTAATTCAGCCCTACAGGACCAAGCAGAACAAGGCAAATCCATGTTTCACAGAATTCTTTCAAATATTTGAAGACATATCAAATGCTTCCCATGAAAATTTTTCTCCAGTCTAAACATCCCCAGCTCCTTCACCAATCCTGTTAAGACATGATTTTGAGTTTCCCCTCAATCTCCAATCACATAAAGAGAAAACCTGAAGTCAATATTAAATTGGTGAGATGATTAACAGGAAACTCGATTTGTGCCCAATGGAATGTATTTAAAACATGTTTTAACTGACTGAATGTAACTGAGGCACCAACAGTTGCTGCCACTTCAGGGGCATCAAGTCAATTTGAAACTACAGGTTGTCACAAACAATTTCATTGAGTGAAATTGGCATTTGTATTAAAATAATATTTTTTTCATTTTAAGAAATGAAGATATTTCTCTATATTCATCTCAAAGTTAAACATGCAGGAATCCTATAGGTCAAAAGATGATGGCCTAAGTTTGAACTTCTAACTTGAAACTAACACTTATATTTCAATTATTTCAGAGATCAATGATTGCTATAAAAGAGTTTAACCTTAATAACTGGGATGCAACATCTGTTACACTTTTTCAATTATAAATGTTATATGTTCTTTTTCAATGTATTTTAATTATGGACCATTGACAACAACTTGGATTTATAAATTAAGCTAATACTAAAGTGTTAGCATCTAACTCCACATATTTAGAAAACTATAATGATCTCTCTCTGGTAATATAGTAGGTTCCTAAGGACCAATAAAACTGTAATAATACTGCTTGGTAAATTAGAAGAAATTGAAAAGGAATTGGGGAAAAGTTGGTTGTTACTTGCTTAGGGTCAACACAGATATGTGACAGATGTGAAGATTGAACTCAGGAATTTTTAAATCCCATGTAAATTCTCTCTATTCTTTGCCATACTTTCGCCAAGTATATTACCTTGATTTCCAAGACAAAAATAAAGTACTACCTGCCTTCAAGAACCTTACATTAAATAAAACAAAATATACTTAATAGATCACAAGTATATACTATCAGCCCTTTGAGCTGTGTGGGCTCATTATGATTCTGTTTAACCACATAGATATGTATTTGGACCGTGCAGACACAGAGACACACATATACACACACATATCCCATCACTGACATAAAGAACTTCAATTGACAATTCAGAATTTTATTTTCATTTCAGTCAGGCTCTGGTTTTATTCCAAAGCAAATTACATAAAAAGCATAAGGGATAATAATTGGCTTGCATATTTAAGCCCCATTTTTGGAAAATAGTCAAATAACAATGATGTTTTAGAAAAGGGCAATATATAATAGTGTTATAATGAAACTGACCTTTGTAAAGTCTAGAAATATTTGCAGTTCTTCTATTTTATGAAACATAGTAATAATAAGAGAAGATTCTCAACATAGCCAACTCTAGAAATTGTCAACATAGATCACACTAATGTATTCCTCATTTGTTCCTCTTGTGGAATTATAAGCTTTTGGAAAAGTCTCAGGTACCAGGAAAGGAATTACCAACATGAAAACATCAATTTGTATTGAGGAGCTTTCAAATAAAATTCTCATTTGTGTAGCCAAAGAGAAGGGGGTGATATATTCAAGTAAACAGAATTTCAGGGCACCAGAAAGTATCATCCTCCACCACAAAGACATGCATAGGTACACAGAAATCAACCCCTTTTTTTTAAAAAAAATTCTTCCCTCAAAGGTTTTTCATTTTCCCCTGACTTGTTATTTATTTTCTGAGGGATTTGTGGTAGTTTTTAAAGGCACATGCATCCATGCACATTAAAAGCCCATAATGTTCAACACATTCCCCTTAAGGGGCAATAGAACAAGATCCCCAGATTCATGAAATGTGTTCTATGTTAGTTTCTGCAAATAGAAAGCCTGTTCTTTTTAATTTTTTATCTAATCTTTGTTCATTATGGGGCTGGGATGTTCCACATAGCAATCAGTTTTGTTTAGTAATCTATGGGGTCTCCTGAAATCAATAGCTAGAGATCAGGAAACAGCCCCCCTCTGGAAAATGTCATCTGGCTGTCTGACCTAAGAATTTGACCACATTTCTTGGTGGCATGGGTCAAAACTGAACTTATACAACCTAATTTTCAACAAAGAATTTATAAAATTTCTTGTTAAAATTTTAAATAAGAAATGTCTAGACAGTAAGATTGAAACAGAAATGTTTTATTTTATTCTGCAGAACAAAAGACATATTGTTCTAAAGTGATCAGTCCATTATGGATTTTGTCAATTCTTTGAAGGCAATTGTTTGGCAATTATGTTCCATGAAATTCCATAGTAAATACATGTAGGAGATTCTGAAATACAAAGAGGCACTTATAGCTTGACTGTCAGCTTGGAACATGCCAGTTTGAATATTTTGTAAAAATAAAAAAAAATGCATGGCCAAAATCCTTTTTGTAGAAACATAGCAAAAAGTGTTCTGCTCCTGTGACAAAAAAAAGTCAGAATAATGTTTTGATAGACAGATAAACAACACCCACAGAAAACCACAACATCATTTAAGAGACTGCTGATATAACACAGATGTCATGGTAACTTTTTAAGTCAAAATGTTGCATAAGTTATTTTATTTGTTCTTTACAATAGGCCTAAGATCTAGGTATCATCTTTTCTTTTTTTTCAAATGAAGAAACCAAAGCTCAGAAAAAATAAATACATTGATTATGTTAATATAAACTCAAAGTAGCAGAGACAGGATTTGAACCCAGGTCTTCTTTATTCTAAGTCAGGGCCACAATTCATTAAGTAAAATTGTCTTTTTAACTTCGCCACTGCTATTGATATAATTATATTTTAAAAACATTATTTATTTTTTATGGTTATACATGTACATTAACTTTTCAAATACACATTTCTTTATGAATTATTTTGAGAGAGAAAAATCAGAAGAAAAGGGGAAAAAAACATAGGACAGAAAAAAAAAACAGTGAAGTGACTATAACATGTTGATTTACATTAGATCTCCATAATTCTCTTTCTGGGTTTAGATGGCTCTTTCTATTCAAAGTTTATTGGGATTGCCTTCTATTACTGAATCATGAAAATATTCCAAATCTTTCATAAGTGATCATCACACAATCATGCTGTTATTGTATACAAAGTATTTCTGGTTCTGCTCATTTAACTTAGCATCAGTTCATGTAAATCTTTCCAGGCCTTTCCAAAATCAGCTTGTTCATCATTTTTTTTATAGAACAATATCATTCTAATAGCTTCATATATCACAACTTACCCAGCCATTCTCCAATTGATGCATATCTACTGATTTTCTGATTCTTGGCTAACACAAAAAGAGCTACAACAAACATTTTTGCACATGTGGGTACTTTTTCCCTCCTTTAAGAATTCCTTGGGATACAGGCCCAGTGGAAATACACCTGGATCAAAAGGTATGCATAGTTTGATAGCAATTTGGGCATAGTTCCAAATTATTCTCCAGAATGATTGGATCAGTTTACAATTCCATCAAGAATGCATTAGTGTCCTGTCAGATTGGCTAACATGACAGGAAAAGATAGTGACAAATCTTGGAAGGGATGTGGGAAAACTGGGACACTGTTGCATTGTTGGTGGAGTTGTAAGTGGATCCAGACATTCTGGAGAGCAATTTGGAATTATGCTCAAAAAGTTATCAAACTGTGCATACCCTTTGATTCAGCAGTGTTACTCCTGGGCTTATATCCCAAAGAGATATTAAAGAAGGGAAAGGGACCTGTATGTGCCTAAATGTTTGTACCAGCCCTTTTTGTAGTGGCTAGAAACTAGAAATTGAATGGATGCCCATCAATTGGAGAATGGCTGAATAAATTGTGGTATATAAATGTTATGGAATATTATTGTTCTGTAAGAAATGACCAGCAGGATGAATACAGAGAGGCTTGGAGAGACTTGCATGAACTGATGCTAAGTGAAATGAGCAGAACTGGGAGATCATTATACACTTCAATAATATTGTAGGAGAATGTATTCTGTTGGAAGTGGATATTTTCAACAAAGAGAAGATCCAATTCAGGTCAAATTGATGAATGATGGACAGAATCAGCTACACCTAGAGAAACACGGGACAATGAATGTGGACTACTTGCATTTTTGTTTTTCTTCCCAGGTTATTTTTACCTTCTGAATCCATTTTTTCTTGTGCAACAAGAGAACTGTATGAATCTGCACACATATATTGTATCTAAGATATACTTTAACACATTTTACATGTATGAGACTGCCTACCATCTAGGAGAGGGGATAGAGGGAGGGAAGGGAAAAGTTGGAACAGAAGTGAGTGCAAGGGACAATGTTGCAAAAATTACCCCAGCGTATGTTCTGTCAGTAAAAAGCTATAATAAAAAAAAAGAAAAAAAAAAAGAATGCATTAGTGACCCAGTTTTCCCATATCCCCTCCAACATTTATCATTATATTTTCCTCTCATCTAATTCAATCTGAGAGGTGTGATCTGATAACTCAGAACTATTTTAATTTGTATTTCTCTAATAATAGTGGTTTATATCATTTTTTCATATGATTATAAATGGCTCTAATTTTCTCATCTGAAAATTGTTCATAGCCTTTGACAACTTAGCAATCAGGGAATGACATTTTCTTATGTATTTGACACATTTTTTATATATTTTAGAAATGATTCCTTTATCAGCAACACTGACTATTTGTTTTTCAGCTTTGTTTCTATGGTCTTTTGTAGACATGCTTCTAGCATTTGCTCCTCAGGTGCACACCCCAAGACATCATCCATATAATGTAAAAACATAACTTTTGGAAATTCTTTTCTTACTGGAGTAACAGCAGCAGCAAAATACATTTGACACATAGTAGGATTATTTTTCATTCCCTGTGACAAAACTGTCCATTCATATTTTTATAACACTCAGCTAAATTAACACTGGGCACTGAAAAGGCAAATCTTTTTCATATACTCCTTATCTAGAGGCATAGAATAGAAACAATCCTTAATGTCTATAACCCAAAGAGGTCATTCTCTAGGCAATTGAGTAGGAGATGGAAGTCTAGGCTGAAGAGTTCCCATAGTTTCAATCTGTTCATTTACTTTTTTTAAAAAAAAATTCAGTTAACATCCTCCATTTTCCAGATTTCTTTTTTTACAACAAATACAGGGGAATTCCAAGGATTTAGAGAAGGTTTTAAGTGATTTTGATCAAGTTGCTCCTATACTATATCTAATAAGGCCTGAATATTCTCACTTGTTAAGGGCCACTGTTCTGTCTACACTGGTGCATCAGTTTTCCATTGGATAGGAACAGGTGAAAGTGTTAGCAGTCCTTCAACAGCAACCCTGCCTAAAAAACCAAAGTACTCATTTATAATCCTAATTGTTGTAAAATGTCTCTTTTCCACAGATTGATGGGGATTTTTTTAAACTATAAAAGGAGTAAAAACTCCTGTTTCACCTTCAAAAGTCTATCTCAAAGGGGTAGCACTAACTTCAACTGCTTTGATCCTCCTTTGCCAGTCATGTAGATGTCTGCCTTAATCCTTGGCCAGTGACTGGGCCAATTGGCACCTCTAATGACTGTATGATATTCACCTGTGTCTACCAATCCTTCTAATGATAGTGAGCATAGGATGGTCAGCTGTAGCTGCTGCAGTCCAGAATATTCCTGGATTCTGTTGCTTGGAGTCAAAATCTGCACAACTATCACCAGATTGCTTATTAGGAGTCTGTATCAGTAGACCTGAACTTACTACTTCTCCTGGTTGGTAAGTCACACATTGCCTACCTGTATTAGTGACTGGGATATTACACATTCCCAATTTCCCACATCATGTATGGATGAACACTGTTTTGTAAGTACTTTCTGGAGGTGAAATGGTCAAGCCTACTGTGCCTGGAGGCAAAGGATCTATAGGCTGGAGAGGAACAGATTTTGCCTTTCCAGGGAGTATCTCAGTATTCCCAGCTGTGCACAACTCTATTCTCCCTAATTGTAATCCCTTTTTCGTATCAGTTTGTTTCCTGGCTGATTGATTGTGTAATCCCTTTCTCCCATTAGATTGCTTCTTGGGTGATTGGTCATGTCTGAGTACTGACCTTCTAAATGCTATCTTAGTGTAGCATTGGCTGTCATCATGCCCCAAGTATTTTTTGTTTTGGGCCCTTGGGCTGGCCCCCCATCCCATTCTCTTGAATTAGTCTACATTCTGATGCTCAATGGAAGCCTCTGTTGCATTTTGGACATAGGGTTTTGGGTGTTGTTCTCCCACCCTGTTTTCTCATTATCCCTATGGCAATATTGAGCTTTCAAATGCTTTACTTTATCACATTGAAAGCATTGATGAGTCTCTCTGCAAGTCCCTTTCCAAAAGGCACCCTGTCTTCCCATGTTTAGATCTTGGGAAGTCTGCATCATAGTCTGGGTATAAAAGGTATTTGTGCTCACTGTGGCACAGCATCTTATGATCTCATCTAAACAAGCATCCTTGTGTAGTTCTAGTTTAATTCTTCTACAAACTTCATTAGCATTTTCTTTAGCATGTTGTCTTGTCATAGTTTCTGTTGCTACATTTTCACCAATAGTTCATATAACAGTTGTCTGCTGAGTCACACAAAATCAGCAAAAGGTTCATTTGGACCTTGTGCTATTTTCATGAAGGCTTTCCCTCTATCTTGTCTTCCTGGGAGAGTGTCCCATGCTTTGATTGCAGCAGAAGCAATTTGTTCATATGCTGTCAAATGGTAATTAATCCGCACTAAAGTGTCTGCATAATGACCTACACCTGTTAGTGAGATAGGGTGACTAGTATGTTAACTCCAGATTGCCTGTTTTGTTGGATTTGTATTTAACAGAGTTCATTATGCTCAGAAAGCCACAAGTTTTGTCCTGGTTCTAAACATGCCCTTGCTATAAATTTCCAATCATTAGGGGTTAAAATTTCAAAAGCAAAATTTTCTAATAACATCTTAACATAAGATGATGTACACCTATAAAGAATGCAAACCTTTTTCAGATCTTTGATAATTTCAAGATTAAAATGAGTGTATCTTCTTTTTTCTTGACATGAAGAGGTATATTCTTCAATCACAGGATATGTTTTTATTCTCAAATCATATGTATCCTGCCCTTCCTCTTGAGCTTTAATTAGTGCCTTCTGTGTCATAGCGGGTGAACAAAAGTGCTGTATAGTTGGTGCTGGTGATGTCACTGCCCTTCCCACTCCCCCTCCCTCCACTAATGAAGGGGACATTGAGGGGCGATGGGTCAGAAGATGGGAAATGCCCTAAGGGCACCTGCTTGGGTGTAGGTGGAGGTGAAACTGACCTGGAATGGTACTTGACTTGGTCTAATTGACTATACCTTCCAATTGTGTTGTCAGTCCTGCCCCCCTCTTCCTTCTTTCTCCTCACACTTACTTGTCTGGCTGTGCTTAGGCATGGTACTCAAGATCCAACTCTCCATACCTTTCAGCTGCTTTGTTAGTGACCTCCCCCTCCTACTCTTTCTTCTTTTTCTTTATTCTAAAATTTATGTAATTCCTTAAAGCCAATTGTATTATATTGCATACATAGAATGTTTCTTCAGGAATTGAATCAGGACCATTATTTTTGTAATATTCAAATAGTTGCTCTCTCATTAATTTCCACTTATCTGGCTCTAATCCTTCTTCCTTAAAAAATCAAGGAGATGTGTACTCTAATGTTTCCAAGTAACTGATCTGGAGTTACCAGCAAACCTTGGCTCTTTATTAACCTAACTATGTTTTCTTCACACTTCCCTTGGGGTGGAGGACGCTCTTTTCTTGGTATTTGCCCCATTTTAGCTAAAAAGCTAAAGTGACTAGTTTAGCCCTTACCAAAACTTCCTGTTTTTCTGTTTTTATACTCACCCTATTTCCTGGTCACAGGAACTTTTCCACTGACCTTACGATCATGTCAATTAACTGTTGAGTGTAGGTTCTTAGTCCACTTTGGGTGGCAGAATGTAATGGCTGGGCTAGCTCCCTGAAGGATCTCAGGATCAGCCAGAGTCCTTGGTCTTTAGATGAAGAAGTAAAAGAGGCAGGAGAGCTGCCACGTGGCTGATCAAAGATTGAGTCTGGACTCCGACGTCTGAAGCCTGAAGTCTTCTCTGGCTGAGAGCTGTTGCTGAAAGCATTGTGGGCAGAGAGACCTCTATGTCCCTCCCTCAGCTCATTACACTCTTCAATACAATGTCACTACATCACATTGAGCATGTGCAGCCATAAGCACCATGCTGTGATTCAAGTATACCTTTTCAGATTTCCAGTCTGCTAACATTTTTTTTTTTTGTGGGATCTCTTTCTGAAGTAATTGATGGAATCTCTCAATGAATATTTCCTCTTCTCTTTCTAGAATATTGGACAACTTTTCCTTAATGATCTCTTGAAGAATGCTATACAGATTCTTTTTAGTCATGGCCTTCAGGTAGGCCAATAATTTTTAAATTGTTTCTTCTGGATCTATTTTCTAGTTTGGCTGTTTTGCCAATAAGATATTTCATATTTTCTTCCATTTTTTTTCATTCTTTTGTTTATTTTACTGATTCTTGATGTCTGATATAATCATTAGCTTCCATTTGCCCCATTCTCATTTTAATGTATGATTTTCTTCAATTAGCTTTTTCCATTTGGTCAATTCTACTTTTTAAGGAATTGTTTTCTTCAGTCAATTTTTTTCCTTCCTTTTCCAAGTTGTTGACCCTCTCATCATATCTCTCATTTATTGTTGGAATCTTTACAAAGTGTTAAGCCATTGGAGTTGATTTGATCTTAGAAAGAGATATTTTGGGCCAGAATTTGAAACAAGGTACTAGGTGGAACTGATAGAAACAATGCTTGTGTTCACACCTCTAGAGAGCTCATAAGTATCTAAGTACTCAATGGAGTTCACACGTTTGGGAGGATGCAGGGCTTAGTAGGGCTTAGTCTGAATTCATACCTCCCTTAGGGCCAGAGAGCACTCTGGGAGATAACCCAGAATCCCTCTCCCTCCAGAAGGAGGAGTTAACCTTTGGGAGATCACATATATAGGGAGCTTTTGAAGATTGAACTTAGTTCTTCTTGTGGGACTGACTGGAGTTATTTACTTGAGGAGTTACTAGAAACTCTGGGAGCTCGAGAGAGATTTACTTGGAGTCGGAGAGAGCTCTTGGAACCCACAAGCCCTATCTTCGAAGCAAGAGATTCATTGCATCTTCTACCTTGGTGCTGGCTGGAGGCTGAAGAAAGCAGAGGCAGAAGCCAAGGACACAGCTGCAAGAGCTCAAGCAGAGAGATAGGTCTCTGGGCTAACCGGGAAATTTTGGAAGGAGAAATAAACATTTGTATTTTTACCAGCTGGCTGCATTTTGGAGTAATTATTGATTGTAACTGAAACTAAGCTTGCCTCCAGAAAACCTCCACAATTTATTTTCTCATTTTTTTCTTCTACCTATCTTATTTGCCTTTTAAAGTCTTTATAAGCACTTTCAAAAGCCTCTTTGAGCAGACCAATTCATATCACTATTGGAGATTTCCTCTGTGTACATTTTGTGCTCATCTGAGTTAGTTTTTTGGTATTCCCTGTCACCATATTGTCTTTCTATGATCAAGATTCATTTCTGTTTCTTCCTCATTTTCTTTCCTTTTCTTTTGGCATTTTCTCTTTTATTGTTGAGTTCTGTACATTGTGTAAAGGACATACTGTCTCAAGCTTCCTGTGCAGCTCTGAGCCTTGGCTTTGCATACAGGTGCCCCTTGTGTTTGCAGGGAGAAGCTTTGTCTACTTTTTTCAGGATAGCCTGGTTTCTCATGCTTTGTCTTCTGAGCTGATATTGGAAGGTTGCCACTGATTTGCTCTTCTGCTGAGTCAGAACTGAAATCTTAGTTGCTGATTTGCTATGATTAAGACTCTATCATCGGCTTTCCAGAGTATTGTCTGAACTGAGCTTAATACCCTTTTCAACTCAGTGAGACTGACCTTTCTTGGAGATTATTCCAATTTATCTTGATCTAGAGGGTGTTTTCCATTCATTAGATTCTGTCCAAAGTCTTGATTTCATGTGCATTTTGAGGAAAAGTGGGGACCCTTTGAACAGATTCCTGACTTTAGTAGGGCATCTTAGCTCCTCCCCTGGAAGGGACTTCTAGTGATTTCTTAGCAGAGAACCTTAATATACAGAACCAAGAGAGGTCAAAATGTGCTGTATCACTTCCTATTCTGGGGCCATGATTCCTCACTGTAGCCATCTCCACCTACTCCCAGAAATAATTTGCTAGGAATAGGAATATAAAAGAAACAAGGTAGAAAAGGATTTTTTTTTGTATGTTGAATAGCATTTTATTTTTCCCCAGTTACATATGAAGTTACATCACAAAAAAAAGAAAGAAAATTTATAGCATTGACTTTTTTAGCTTTTTATTTTTAAAATATATACATGGATATTTTTCAACATTCACCCTTGCAAAACTTTGTGTTCCAAATTTTTTCCTCCCTTCCCTCACTGCTCCCTTAGACATCATGTAATCCAATATATATTAAACATGTGCAATTCTCCTTTACATATTTCCACAATTATAATGCTACAATAGAAAAATGAGATCAAGAAGGAAAAAAATGAGAAAAAAAAAACCAAAACAAAAAGCAAGCAAACAAAAAAAAGGTAAAAATTTTATGGGGACTCACATTCAATCCCCAAAGTTGTTTTTGTGGATGCAGACGGCTCTATATATCACAAGTCTTTTGGAGGTGACTGAGTCACCTCATTGTTGAAAAAAGCTACATCCATCAGAACTGATTATCGAATAATCTTGTTGTGTAAAATGTTCTCTTGGTTCTACTCTACTTAGGATCATTTCTCCAGCTTTTTCTGAAACCATCCTGATAATCATTTCTTATAGAGAAATAATATTCCATTATATTCACATACCATAACTTATTCATCCATTCTCTAATTGATGGTCATCCATTTAATTTCCAGTTCCTTATTACTACAAAAAGGACTACAAACATTTTTGAACATGTGGGTCATTTCACCTTTTTTTATGATGTCTTTGGAATACAGACCCAGCAGAGAAAATGCTGGATCAATATTTTGACATATTTTCATATTGCTCTTCAGAATGGTTGAATCAGTCTACAACTCCATCAACAATGTATTAGTGTTACAGTTTTCCCCTATCCCACTAACATTTATCATTATCTTTTCCTGTCATCTAAGTCAATGTAGTAGGTGTGTAGTGATACCACACATTTGTCTTAATCTGCATTTCTCTGATCAATAGTTATTTAGAGTATTTTTTATATGACTAGAAATAGATTCAATTTCATCTGAAAATTGTTTCTTCATATCCTTTAACCATTTATCAATTGGAGAATGGCTTGTATTCTTATAAATCTGAGTCAATTTTCTACACATTTTAGAAATGAACCCTTGGATATAATTCTTCCCCTCCAGATTTTTGCTTCCCTCCTAATTTTATCTGAATTGATTTTGTTTGTACAAAAAAAATTTCACTTAATAAAGTGAAAATTATCCATTTTTGATTTTCATAATTTGCTTTAGTTCTTCTTTGGTCACAAATTCCTTCCTTTCCCCTAAATCTGAGAGTTAGACTATCCTTGGTTATTCTAATTTTGTGTGGCATTCATTTTTACTAAAATTTGAGTTTCAAATTTTTCTCCCTCTTTTTTCCTCTTCTCCACTCTTTTAAAGAATATAGGTACTTTGGTATAGTTTATAATATTCTATGATATAAACATATTTTTCATATTAATAACAATTGTGAAAGAAGAAAAGGGCAAAAAGGAGAAAAAAAACAAAAAAAAAAAAGAATAACGTAAATTAAAAAGAAAACTTTTAAGAATCCAATGGGGCAGCTGGCTAGCACAGTAGATAAGAGCACAAGCCCTGAAGTCAGGAGGACCTGAGTTAAAATCTGGCCTCAGATACTTAACACTTCCTTGCTGTGTGACCCTGGGCAAGTCACTTAAACCCAATTGTCTCATAAAAAAAAAAATGAGTCCAATAGTTCTTTATCTGATTATCGATAGCATTTTCTTTTGTGTGTCCTTTGTACTTGTCTTGGTTCATGTTGCTGAGAAAATCTGAGGCAATCATACATAATCATCACACAATTTGCTGATACTATATATAATGTTTTCCGCATTCTGCATATTTTATTTTGCTTTGGTGCATAGAAGTCATTCCATCTTTTTTCTGGATTCTGCCTCTTTATTATTTTTTTATTTTACAGTAGTTTTCTGTCAGACTCCTATATCACTGTTGTTCAGGCATTTTCCAATTGATGGAAATCCTCCCAGTTTTCAATATTTTGTCATTAATAAATGACTATGACTATGACTATGACAAAAACTATAACTACTTTTGAACATGAAGATTCTTTAATTTTTTAAATCATCTCTTTAGGATATAGATCTAGTAGTCCCATTGTTGGATTAAAGGGAAAATAGAGGCTACCATTTGAGTACAGTTCTAAGTTGGTCTCCAGGATGGTTATACAAGTTCATACCTCCACCAAGAGTGTATATGATAATAATCCATTAGTGTCTCAATTTTTCCACATCTCAAATATCTACTACTTTCCTATTTTTGTTGGCCAATTGATAGGTTTGAAGTGGTATGTCAGAGTTGTTTTAATTTTTATTTCTCTGATCAAAAGTGTTTTTCTCTCTGACCATCTCTACAGCCCTCACACTAATTAGCAAATCCAGCTTCTGAATTAGCTCTGGATGAGCAGAACCCAGAAATATTGGGAGTGAAAAGCAGAATTATCAGCAGGAGATAATTTTGAAGACTGCCAAAAAAGGTCTGTTCCAACTGGAAACAGGAGGAAGGCAGCCAAGCACAAGGCTGAGCACAAATACCATTGCAGACAGTGCAGAGTCCTGGAGTGCTGCAGTTTCCAAGTGGCAGAGAATCTACAGGGAAGAAACAGATCAGAAAAGGTCTGTTTCAATCAGAAACAGAAGGGAGGCAGCAAAGCACAAGCTGCTGACCACAAATGTACAGAGTCCAAGGGAAGTGCAGTCTTTTCATGGTGGTGCAGACTCCATGTGACAAAGAATCTAAGAGGAGGATGAAGACCAGAAAAGGTCTGTTTCAATCAAAAATGGAAGGGAGTCAGCCTACTACAAACAGCTGAGCGCAAACTCCAGTGCCAATAGTATAGCATCCCAAAGCAGTGTGGATTCTGCAGAGTGGTGCAAACTCTGCATGCCAGAGAATCTATGGGTAGGAATATATAGGAATCTACGGCAGTGTTGGCCACTCTGCCCTGTTTGCAAACCAGTAGAAAAGCAGAGAAATTATAAAACATCCAAAATAAACACAAAAGATCATTAGTGAACCCCTAAAAGCCAGAATCTCAGAGGACCTGGCCACACCCAGCTAGCACTAGAAGTGAATCAGCATTGATCCAGCAGAACTGCAGGATGCTTGAAAAACCTCCCCCATTCTAAAAGCAGATCTTAACTTTTAAAAATGAGTACAAAAGTAAAGAAGACTCTGGTGATAGACAGCTTCTATGGGAAAAGAGAACAGATATCAAACCATGAGGAGGCAAAAAGATTGTCTCCAGAAGAAGCCTCAAAAGGTGATATGACCTAGTTCCCATCATACAAGGCTCTCCTAGAAGAAATTTAAAATTTAAAAGCATCTTTTTTAAAAAAATTTTAAAATAATAATAGCTTTTTTTATTTTTCTTTTTTTTCCTTTTATTTATTTATTTATTTATTTTTGTAACTTTTTATTGACAGAACCCATTCCAGGGTAATTTTCTTTTACAACATTTTTTTTTATTTAATAGCCTTTTATTTACATGATATATACATGGGTAACTCTACAGCATTAACAAGTGCCAAACCTCTTGTTCCAATTTTTCACCTCTTACCCCCCACCACCTTCCCTAGATGGCAGGATGACCAGTAGATGTTAAATATATTAAAATATAAATTAGATACACAATATGTATACCTGACCAAAACGTTATTTTGCTGTACAAAAAGAATCAGACTCTGAAATATTGTACAATTAGCTTGTGAAGGAAATCAAAAATGCAGGTGTGCATAAATATATGGATTGGGAATTCAATGTAATGGTTTTTAGTCATCTCCCAGAGTTCTTTTTCTGGGCATAGCTAGTTCAGTTCATTACTGCTCCATTAGAAATGATTTGGTTGATCTCGTTGCTGAGGATGGCCTGGTCCATCAGAACTGGTCATCATCTAGTATTGTTGTTGAAGTATATAATAATCTCCTGGTCCTGCTCATTTCACTCAGCATCAGTTCGTGTAAGTCTCTCCAGGCCTTTCTGAAATTATCCTGTTGGTCATTTCTTACAGAACAGTAATATTCCATAATATTCATATACTACAATTTATTCAGCCATTCTCCAACTGATGGACATCCATTCAGTTTCCAGTTTTTAGCCACTACAAAAAGGGCTGCTTTCTTTTCCAACATTATCCCTTGCACTCACTTCTGTTCCAACTTTTCCCTCCCACCCTCTACCCCATTCCCTAGATGGCAAGCAGTCCTATATATGTTGAATATGTCATAGTATATGCTAGATACAATGTATGTGTGCAGAACCAAACAGTTTTCTGTTGCACAGGGAGAATTGGATTCAGAAAGTAAAAATAACCCGGGAAGAAAAATAAAAATTCAAACAGTTTACATTCATTCCCAATGTTTATTCTTTGAGTGTATCTGCTTCTTTCCATCATTGATCAATTGAAACTGAATTAGGTCTCTTTGTCAAAGAAATCCACTTCCATCAGAATACATCTTCATACAGTATCGTTGTTGACATATATAATGATCTCTTGGTTCTGCTCATTTCACTTAGCATCAGTTCATTTAATTCTCTCCAAGCCTCTTTGTATTCATCCTGCTGATCATTTCTTACAGAACAATAATATTCCATAACATTCATATGCCACAATTTACCCAACCATTCTCCAATTGATGGGCATCCATTCATTTTCCAGTTTCTAGCCACTACAAACAGGGCTGCCACAAACATTTTAGCACATACAGGTCCCTTTCCCTTCTTTAGTATCTCCTTGGGGTAAAAGCCCAGTAGTAGCACTGCTGGGTCAAAGGGTATGCACAGTTTGATAACTTTTTGGGCATAATTCCAGATTGCTCTCCAGAATGGTTGGATTCATTCACAACTCCACCAATAATGTATCAGTATCCCAGTTTTCCCACATCCCCTCCAACAATCATCATTATTTTTTCGTGTCATCTTAGCCAATCTGACAGATGTGTAGTGGTATCTCAGAGTTGTCTTAATTTGCATTTCTCTGATTAATAATGATCTGAAACACTTTCATATGAGTGGTAATAGTTTCAATTTCATTGTCTGAAAATTGTCTGTTCATATCCTTTGACTGTTTGTCAATTGGAGAATGGCTTGGTTTCTTATAAATTAGAGTCAGTTCTCTATATATTTTAAAAATGAGGCCTTTATAAGAACCTTTAACTGTGAGGATGTTTTCCCAGTTTGTTGCTTCCCTTCTAATCTTGTTTACATTAGTTTTGTTTGTACAGAAGCTTTTTAATTTGATGTAATCAAAATTTTCTATTTTGTGATCAATAATGGTCTCTAGTTCGTCTTTGGTCACAAATTTCTTCCTCCTCCACAAGTCTGAGAGATAAACTATCCTATGTTCCTCCAATTTATTTATAATCTCGTTCTTTATATCTAAATCATGGACCCATTTTGATCTTATCTTGGCATACAGTGTTAAGTGTGGGTCCATGCCTAATTTCTGCAATACTAATTTCCAGTTATCACAGCAGTTTTTGTCAAATAATGAATTCTTATCCCAAAAGTTAGGATCTTTGGGTTTGTCAAACACTAGATTGCTATAGTTGACTATTCTGTCTTGTGAACCTAACCTGCTCCACTGATCAACTAATCTATTTCTTAGCCAATACCAAATGGTTTTGGTGACTGCTGCTTTATAATATAGTTTTAGATCAAGTACAGCTAGGCCACCTTCATATGATTTTTTTTTCATTAATTCTTTTGAGATTCTCAACTTTTTATTATTCCATTTTGTTGTTATTTTTTCTAGATCATTAAAATATTTTCTTGGAAGTCTGATTGGTATAGCACTAAATAAATAGATTAGTTTAGGGAGTATTGTCATCTTTATTATATTCGCTCGGCCTATCCAGGAGCACTTAATATTTTTCCAATTATTTAAGTCTGATTTTATTCCTATGGAAAGTTTTTTGTAATTTTGCTCCTATAATTCCTGACTTTCCTTTGGTAGATAGATTCCCAAATATTTTATGATGTTGACAGTTATTTTGAATGGAATTTCTCTTTGTATCTCTTACTGTTGGATTTTGTTGGTGATGTATAAAAATGCTGAGGATTTATGGGGATTTATTTTATAACCTGCAACTTTGCTAAAGTTATGAATTATTTCTAATAGCTTTTTAGTAGAATATCTGGGGTTCTCTAAGTATACCATCATATCATTTACAAAGAGGGATAGTTTGGTTTCCTCACTGCCTATTCTGATTCCTTTAATCTCTTTCTCGACTCTTATTGCTGAGGCTAGTGTTTCTAATACAATATTGAATAATATTGATGATAGTGGGCAACCTTGCTTCACTCCAGATCTTACTGGGAAAGGTTCCAGTTTTTTCCCATTGCATATGATGCTTACTGGTTGTTTTAAATATATGCTCCTGATTACTTTTAAGAAAAAGTCCCTTTATTCCTATCCTCTCAAGTGTTTTTATTAGGAATGGATGTTCGATTTTATCAAATGCTTTTTCTGCATCTATTGAGATGTTCATATGTTTTTTTCTTAGTTTGGTTATTGATATAGTCAATTATGCTAATAGTTTTCCTAATATTGAACCAGCCCTGCATTCCTGGTATAAATCCTACTTAGTCATAGTGTATTATCCTGGCGATAATTTTCTGTAATCTTTTTGCTAATATTTTATTTAAGATTTTAGCATCTAAATTCATTAGGGAGATTGATCTATAATTTTCTTTCTCTGTTTTCAGCCTACCTGGTTTAGGTATAAGTACCATGTCTTTGTCGTAAAAGGAGTTTGGTAGGACTCCTTCAATCCCTATTTTTTCAAATAGTTTATATAGTATTGGAGTTAATTGTTCTTTAAATGTCTGGTAGAATTCACATGTAAATCCATCTTTTCCTGGGGATTTTTTCTTAGGGAGTTGGTTAATAGGGACTGTTTAGGATATTTACTTCTTCCTCTGTTAATCTGGGCAAGCTATATTTTTGAAGGTATTCTTCCATTTCATTTAAGTTGTCGAATTTATTGCCTTAAAGTTGGGCAAAGTAATTCCTAATTATTGTTCTAATTTCCTCTTCGTTAGTGGCAAGTTCTCCCTTTTCATTTTTAAGACTAACAATTTGATTTTCCTCTTTCCTTTTTTAAATCAGATTTACTAAGGGTTTGTCTATTTTGTTGGTTTTTTCATAGAACCAACTCTTAATTTATTAATTAATTCAATAGTTTATTTTTTACTTTCAATTTTATTGATCTCTCCTTTTACTTTTGAAATTTCAAGTTTAGTGTTTCACTGGGGGTTTTTAATTTGTTCCTTTTCTAGCATTTTTAGTTGTAAGCCCAATTCATTGACTTCTCTTTCTCTATTTTATGCAAGTAGGCCTCTAGAGATATGAAATTTCCCCTTATTACCACTTTGGCTGCATCCACACATTTTGGTATGATGTCTCATTATTGTCATTTTCTTGGGTAAAGTTATCAATTATGTCGATGATTTGCTGTTACATCCAATCATTTTTAGTATGGGATTATTTAGTTTCCAATTATTTTTTGGTCTACTTTCCCCTGGCTTTTTGTTGAGGGTAATTTTTATTGCATCCTGGTCTGAAAAGGATGCATTTACTATTTCTGCCTTACTGCATTTGAGTTTGAGGTTTTTATGTCCTAATATATGGTCTATTTTTGTATAAGTTCCACGTACTGCTGAAAAAAAGTGTACTCCTTTCTGTCTCCATTTCGTTTTCTCCAGAGATCTATCATTTCTAACTTTTCTCATATTCGATTTACCTCTTTGACTTCTTTCTTATTTATTTTGTGGTTTGATTTATCTAATTCTGAGAGTGCAAGGTTGAGATCTCCCACTATTATAGTTTTGCTGTCTATTTCTTCTTGCAGCTCTCTTAATTTCTCTTTTAAGAAATTAGATGCTACACCACTTGGTGCATATATGTTTAATATTGATATTTTTTCATTATCTATGCTACCCTTTAGCAAGATATAGTGCCCTTCTGTATCTCTATTAATTAGATCAATTTTTGTTTTTCCTTGATCTGAGATCAGGATGGCTACCCCTGCTTTTTTGACTTCACCTGAAGCATAGTAGATTTTGCTCCAACCTTTTACCTTTATTCTGCATGTATCTCCTTGCTTCAGGTGTGTTTCCTGTAAAAAACATATTGTAGGATTCTGGCTTTTAATCCATTCTGCTAACCATTTTCTCTTTATGGGGGAATTTACCCCATTCACATTTATGGTTAAAATTACCAATTCTGTATTACTTGCCATCTTTTTAACCCCTGTTTATGCTTTTGTCCCTTCTTTCCCTCTTCCCCTCCTTCCCAGTATTAAACTTGTGAGCACCATTTGCTTCTCACAGCCTTCCCTTTTTAGTGTCCCTCCTCCCCACCTTAGAGTTCCTCCCCCTATCTTACTCCTTTCCCTCACAGTTTCTGTATTCCCTTCTGCTTAGCTTCCCTTTTCACTTTTCCCTTCTCACTTTTCAATGAGATGGGAGAAGTTTCACCATAAATTGAATATGTCTAAAATTTTTCTCTTAAAGCCAATTCTGATGGCAATAAAATACCCATGATATTCATCCCCCTCCATTCTTTCTCTCAGATATAATAGGTTTCCTTTGCCTGTGTGATTGATCTTTGGGGAAAGTTGAATGGAAACAGGAAGAAGTACACAGTCTTCTTGGCAGCTTATGGAACCTATACAAAAATTGAACATATATTAAGACATAAAGACCTCAAAATCAAATGCAGAAAGGCAGAAATAGTAAATACATTTTTTCAGATCATGATTCAAAAAAAATTACATTCATTGAAGGAGCAAGGGAAAATAGACCAAAAAGTTATTGGAAACTAAATAATCTCATCCTAAAGAATGAATGGGTGAAACAGCAAATTGTAGACACAATCAAAAATCTCATCCAAGAGAATGATATTAAAGAGAAAATATACCAAACTTTGTGAAATGTAACCCAAAATGATAATAAGTGGGAATTTTATATCTCCAGAGGCTTACTTGCAAAAAATAGAGAAAGAAAAGATCAATAAATTGAACTTGCAACTAAAAACACTAGAAAAAGAACAAATTAAAAAAAAAACCCAATCAAATACCAAACTTGAAATACTAAAAATAAAAGGAGAGATCAATAAAATTGAAACTAAAAAAAATCCTATTGAATTAATAAATAAAACTAAGAGTTGGTTTTATGAAAAAACCAACAAAATAGATAAATTTTTAGTTCATTTGATTAGAAAATGAAAGAAGAAATTCAAATTCTTAGTCTCAAAAATGAAAAGGCAGAACTACCTACCAATGAAGAGGAAACTAGAGCAATTATCAGGAGTTACTTTGCCCAACTTTATGTCAATAAATTTAACAACCTAAGTGAAATGGAGGAATATCTCCAAAAATATAAATTTTTTACAGATTAACAGAAGATGAAATAAATTAGTCCCATTTTACAAAAAGAAATAGAAGAAGCTATTAATCAACTCCCTAATGAAAAATCCCCAGGACCAGATGGATTTACATGTGAATTCCAACAAACATTTAAAGAACAATTTACTCCAATACTATATAAACTATTTGAAAAAAATTAGGGAATGAAGGACTCCTACCAAATTCCTTTTATGACACAGGCATGGTACTGATATCTAAACCAGGTAGGAAAAAAACAGAGAAGGAAAATTATAAACTCATCTCCCTAATGAATATTGATGCAGAAGTCTTAAATAAAATCTTAGCAAAAAGATTACAGATAATCATCCCCAGGATAATATACCACCACAAAGTAGGATTTATCTTAAGAATGCAAGAGTAGTACAATATTAGGAAAACTATTAGCATGATTAATTATCAGCAAGCAAATTAACAAAAAACATATCATTATCTCAATAGATGCAGAAAAAAAATGTGATAAAATCCAGCACCCATTCCTATTAAAAACACTAGAGAGTATAGGAATAAATGGACTTTTCCATAAAACAGTCAGTAGCATCTATTTAAAACCATCGGCAAGCATCATATGTAATAGGGCTAAACTAGAACCTTTCCCAATAAGATCGGGGTGAAACAAAATTGCCCACTATCACCATTACTATTCAATATTGTATTAGAACTGCTAGCCTTGGCAATAAGAGAAGAAAAAGAGATTAAAGGAATTAGAATAGATAATGAGGAAACCAAATTATCACTCTTTGCTAATGATATGATGGTATACTTAGAGAATCCCAGAAAATCAACTAAAAAACTGTTAGAAATAACCCACAACTTTAGCAAAGTTGCAGGATACAAAATAAATCCACATAAATCATCAGCATTCTTATATATCACTGACAAATCCAACAGTAAGAGATACAAAGAGAAATTCCATTTAAAATAACTGTTGATAATATAAAATATTTGGGGATTTATCTGTCAAAGGAAAGTCAGGAACTATATAAGCAAAAGTACAAAATGCTTTCCACACAAATAAAGTCAGATTTAGGCAATTGGAAAAATATCAATTGCTCTTGGATAGGTCGAGCAAATATAAAAGATGACAATACTTCCTAAAGTAATCTATTTATTTAGTACTATACCAATCAAACTCCCAAGAAACTATTTTAATGACCCAGAAAAAATAACAACAAAATTCATCTGGAAGAACAAAAGGGCAAGAATTTTAAAGAAATTAACGAAGTGAAAATCAAACGAACATGTCCTAGGTTTACCAGATATAAAACTATATTATAAAGCAGTGATTATCAAAACCATTTGGTACTGGCTAAGAAATGGGGAAATTGATCAGTGGAATAGATTAGGTTCACAGAACAAAATAGCCAATGACTAGAGCAATCTAGTATTTGACAAACCAAAGGCCTCAGCTTTTGGAATAAAAATTTGACAAAAACTGCTGGGAAAATTGGAAACTAGTATGGCAAAAAGTAAGCATAGACCCATACCTAACACCGTATACTAAGATAAGGTAGAAATGGGTTCATTATTTATGCATAAAAATGATATTATAAACAAATTAGAAGAACATAGCATAGTTTACCTCTCAGATTTGTGGAGGAGGAAGGTATTTATGACCTAAGCAAAACTAGAGATTATTATTAATCATAAAATAGATAACTTTGAATATATTAAGTTAAAAAGGGTTTGTACAAACAAAACTAATGGAGACAAGATTAGAAGGGAAGAAATAAACTGGAAAAACATTTTTACAATTTCTATTGGGATTATATTCCAAAGAGGTCTTAAAAGAGGGAAAGGGTCCCACATGTGTAAAAATGTTTGTGGCAACCCTTTTCGTAATGGCAAGAAATTGGAAAATGAATGGATGATCATTAATTGGAGATTAAATTAAGGTATATGAATGCTATGGAATACTATTGTTCTGTAAGAAACAACCAGCAGGGTGATTTCAGAGAGGCTTGGAGAGGCCTACATGGTGCAAAGTAGAATGACCAGAACCAGGAGATCATTATACACAGCAACAATAAGACTATATGACAATCAATTCTGATGGATGTGGTTCTCTTCAACAATGAGATGATTCAAACCAGCTTCACTTGTTCAGTGACAAAGAGAACTATATCCACACCCAGAGAGATAACTGTGGGAACTGAGTGTGGAGCACAACATAGCATTCTCACTCTTTCTATTATTTGCTTGCATTTTCTTTTCTTTCTTAGCTTTTCTTTTTCTTCCTTCTTGATCAGATTTTTCTTGTGCAACAAGATAACTGTATAAATATGTATACATATATTGGATCTAACATATATTTCAACATATTTAACATGTATTGGACTACTTGCTAGATAGGGAGAGGGTGGAGGAAAGGAGGGGGAAATTTGGAACAAAAGGTTTTGCATTGGTCAATACTGGCAAAATTACCCATGCATTTTCTATGTAAATAAAAAGCTTTAATTTAAAAAAAAAGTGAAGTTCTTCACATGCCTATAGATAACTTTGGTTTCTTTTTCTGAAAACTACCTTTTCACAGCATTTGACCATTTATCAATTTGGGAATGGCTTGTATTATTTGAGAAAAGAGGCCTTTATCAGAAATACTTTCTATAATATTGTTTCCGAGATTTTTGCTTTCCTTCTAATATTGGTTGTATTGGTTTTGTTTGCACAAAAGCATTTATTTTAATTTAATATAATCATAATTATTTATTTTTCATTTTGTAAAACTTTATCTTGTTTGGTTATGAAGTTTTCCCCTTCCTATTGGTCTGATGGGGACAGAATTCCTTGCTTGTCTAATTTACTTATAGGGTCTAATATTCTCCTTCATTTCTTGTTAATTTTTAGTTGAATTTATCAGTTTCTGGGAGGAGACAGATGAGTTTTCTCACTAGTACAGTTTTGCTGTTTATTTCTTCCTGTAACTCACTTTAAGAATCTGGAATCTATACCATGCATTGGATGCATATAGGTTTAGTATTGATATTGCTTCATTATCTATGGCCCACCTTCTCAAATTATGTGTTGTGAGTCCATTTGGGATCTCATAACAGAATGTGGGTGTCATAAAATTATGTTATATTATCAGTAGATATTTGAGTTCTATATCTATCTCATATACCTGTATATCTGAGATCACAAAAATTTCTCAGGTGAAAAATTTTCTTCAAGTGGAAAAAGTTTATAAAGACTTTGTCTATGATACCTTTCAACAAGATATAATTTTCTTTTTTTCCCCATTTAATTAGGTTTATTTTTGTTTTAATTTGTCTGAGATCATGATTGATACACATGATTTTTTGCTGTACTTCAGCTGATCCATGATAGATTCTGTTCCCGCACCTTACATTTACTCTCTGTGTCTTTCTGCTTCATGTGTTTCTTTCTTTCTTCTTCTTCTTCTTTTTTTTTTTTTTTTTTGGTAGGATTTTTGATCCATTTTTGGTTTTTGATCCACTTGCATTTGCGGGAGAGTTTATCCCATTCACATTCATGGTTAGTTCTATCTGCATTTCCAGCCATTCTTCCTTTCTCTTCCTATTCTCTCTTTCCTTTTACCCTTTTCCTACTCACCAGTGTTTTGCTTCTGTCTAGCACCTCCCCTTACTGCCCTCCCTTCTCTCAGTCCCCACACCATTCTTTATCTAATTTCCTCTTCTCTTACTTTCCTGTGAGATTAAGTAATTTCTATATTTAACTGATTGTATAAATTATTCCCTCTTTATGCCAATATGATGCTCATTGCTTACTCTCCCATCTTCCCCTCCATTGTAATAGGTCTTGGTACCTCTTCAAGTGAAATAATTTACACTATTCTACCTTTTCCTTTCTTCTTCACCCAGTATAGTCCTCTTTCTCATTAATTTCTTAATATAATTCCCTTAAATTTGCTTTAAACTGATATCAATTATCTATATCTATTTAAACATCTACATATATCTATATCTATATATTCCTTCTAGCTGTATTATTGGTGAAGCAATTTTTAAAAATTACAAGGATTATTTTCCCATGTAAGGATATATACAGTTTAGCTCTGCTGAATCCTTTATGTTTTCTCTTTTCTCTTTTTACTTCTTTATGCTTGTCTTGGGTCTTATTATCAGAAGTTAAATTTTTGGTTTACTTCTGGTCTTCTACTTACAAAAGCTTGAAATCCTATTTCAATGAATGACCATTTTTTCCCTTTAACATATTATGCTTGATTTAGCTTGGTAAATTATTCTTGGTTGTAGTCCTAGCTCCTCTGCCTTCCAGAATATTAGGTTCCTTTTCCTCTAATCCTTTAATATTGCAGCAGCCAAGTTACATGTAATTCAGATTATGTCTCCCTGATATTTGAATTGCCTGTTTCTGGTCACTTAACAGTCTTTTTTCTTGAACTAATTGTTCTGAAACTTGGCTATGCTGTTCTTTGGAATTTTTATTTTGGGCTCCCTTTCCTGAAATGGCTGGTGAATACTTTTAATGACTGCTTTGTCCTCTAGTTCCAGAATATCAGGATAGTTTTTCTTGATTTTTCTGTAGTAGAAGACTCTTTCAGCTTCTTGCCTTTTTGCTGGATATGCAACATGTCAGAAATACTCTCTCTTTTTTTTCCTTTACTTCCTTGTTTTCTTCAAAACTTTTGAATTGCACTTTCTTTAAGAGGCCTTTTCTCATTTCCTATGCAACCATGGCCCCACTGATAATGCCTTTTCATCTCCAATTCAACCAGTATGTATGTCATAGTTATTTGTATGCTGACTCCTCCATTAGAATATGACCTCTTTGTGGGCATGTACTGTTTTACTTTGTAGTCTAAACACACAGTGCCTTACACTTAGTAGGTGCTTAGTGAATGCTTTTTTGATGTACTATTACTAAAAATGAATGAAATTGAAGTTGCTTTCTTGTTGGTATGGGGAAACATTGCAGAATGAGAAAGTTTTGTTTGATGACAATATGGAGAACATACTGGGTGGGTAAAAAGGATAGAGAAATGGAAGTTTGGAGGCCTGTAAGAGAACTATTGCAAAATCTTATGACAATGGAATGATAGCTAAAGTAATAATAATGGAAAGAGAGAAGAGATGGATAGAAAAGAGACTGTTAGGGAAGTCTAACTTAAATTCATTTCTTAGCTCATAATTTGGGTAATTATATGTTTTCTTTGCTGAAATATTGAATTCTATCAATTATCAAAAATACTTTCTTATGACATCTTTTGTGTGAATAGTTATCCCTACTTCAGAGTCAAAAACTTAGGCATAAGCATAATGTTTTGTTTCTATTTTCCCAGGAAAATAGGGATTTTTGATTTTGGATGGAAATGAATGTTAATCTTTGCCTATTATTTTGGAAGACCAAAAAAGAATAATGAATCTAATTACAATTAGTTAGGTTCTTAGGGTGATACAATAGCCAACTGCTGGATCCACCTGTTTCTAGTTTCTCCATACTTCAGTCCATTCAGTCACCAAAGTAATTTTCCTAAAATGTAGGTACAATCATCTTGTTTCCCTGTTTGGTAAACACCAATAACTCTTTATTGCCTATAGGATCAAAAGCCTCTGTTTGACATTCAGAATCCTTCTTAATTTATCCCTCTTACCTTCCCAGTTTTCTTACACCTTCCTCCCATCCACATTACTCTTTAATTCACTGAAATGGTCTCCTGGATATTCCAAGAGACTTAGTGCCTTAGCTTTTGGCATTTTCAATGTTTGCCCTTCATCCCTGAGTACTATTTCTCCTCATAAGTTTTCCTCTCTCTTGTATTGGATTTTTTTTTATTTCATAAAATCTAACTAAATTCTCATCTTCTCCATGTAGTCTTAATTCTCATTTAATTTCAGTGCCTTCCCTATTTTCCTCTGTTTAACTTCTTTGCACATATTTGCTTGCTTTTTGTCTCATCCATTAAATTGGGAGCTTCCTGAGAGCATGGAATGACTTTTGTCTTTTTTTGTATATCATGTGATTAGCATGGTGTCAGACACATAGTAGATACTCAAAAAGACTATTGATGCCAATTGTTGAGAACTTATAAGAGAAAAAGATAATCACAGTAACCAACAATGTTTCAGCATATTTTTTGAACTTTAAAAATTATTCAGCAAAAATGAAAACAAGATAATCAAGAAAACCTGCATCTCTTTCTTTTCTTTTTTTTTATTAAAGCTTTTTATTTTTTGAAACATATGCATGGATCATTCTTTCACATTAGCCCTTGCAAAATCTTGTGTTCCAATTTTCCCTCCCTTTCCCTACACCCTCCCCTACATGGCAAGTAGTCCAATATATGTCAGACATAGTAGTAAATGTGTTAAAAACCAATATATGCATACATATTTATACAATTATTGTGCTGTACAAGAAAAATCAAATCAAACCAGTAAAAGAAGAAGAAGAAGAAGAGAAAGAAGAAGAAGAAGAAGAGGAAGAAGAAAAGGAAGAAGAAGAAGAAGAAGAAGAAGTAAGCAACAATGAAAAAGCTATGAAGTGAACCACATTCAATTCCAACAGTCTTCTCTCTGGGTATAGATGGCTCTCTTCATCAGTTAACAATTGGAACTGGTTTGAATAATTCATTGTTGAAGAGAACCACATCCATCAGAACTGATCATTGTATAATCTTGCTGTATATAATGATCTCCTGGTTCTAGTCATTTTACTTAGCATCAGTTCATATAAGTCTCTCCAGGACTCTCTGAAATCATACTTCTGGTCCTTTCTTACAGAACAATAATATTCCATAACATTTATATACCATAATTTATTCAGCCATTCTCCAATTGATGTGCATCCATTCAGTTTCCAGTTTCTTGCCACTACAAAAAGGGCTGCCATAAACACTTTTTGCACATGCGGGTCCCTTTCCCTCCTTTAAGATCTCTTTGGGATATAAGCCCAGTAGAAACACTGCTGGGGTAAAGGTTTGATAACTTTTTGAGCATACTTCCAAATCTGCATTTCTTTCAAGGTGCAGAGGAAAGAAGCTCAACCAATGGAATGTTATACTTTAGAAGGAAAAAAAAAAACAACTAAAGTCCCACTGATTTTTCCTAGTTCCCAAAATTTTATGTAACTGAGACTTGGCATGACCATGGGCATTCTGGTTCCCTTCTAATACTTTGATCAGTTTCAATATGAGATTCACACTTTACATTAAATGGAAAGAAAGCTTTACATCAAAGAACGTGCAAATGTATGGGGGCATTCAGGAAGGACTAATATCTTTGGTATGAGGGTTTGTTAAGGCTTATTATGCACTTTTCACCTATATTTTGTGTTAACTTTTCATCCAATTCTTACCTGTGGTTCTATGAAGCTGTAGCATGTACCTTAACTATGTCTCAGTAAAAACTGTCTCAGAAAATGGGCTAAACCAGGTTAAGGGTAACCAAAAACCATGGGTGATATCTACCTCGAGCATGTGAAAACTTTCCCAATAAGAAAGGGTAGATGAGAATAATTTGTTCCATCAGCCATGAAGGCAGCTTAAATAGGCACTGTGGAAGGCTTGAAGCTTGGAGGTATTGGTGGTGCCATGGCAATCTGCTGCCTTCTGGGCCATTACCATCCATCCTGAGTTTGTTCTTGCCACTGAACTTCAGTTAATGAGAAAGATAGGGAAATTTACAATTGTGCCTCACTAAAATTAAATTCATTTGCAACTCAAAACATTGCTCTGGGCTGTTATCGGTCCTATTTTTTTAAACCAGTATTTAGTCAACATTCATTATAATACAGCTACATTGAGTTGAATTTTATAGAAAATGACTGACTGACTAGATAATCTGTAAGTAGTTTTTTGTGGGAAACTACTACCAGAAGGGTAAATGGGAAAAATAAAATAAAATTTAATTAAATTAATGATGGCATGCTTACATATGAAAGCTGAGCTCCATATCATGAGTTGCACACACTAGGAAACATGAATTGATAGATCAGCTGGACATGTAGTAATAACAGTAAAGGGATAGAACTGACAATGGAAACATCTACAAAAACAGGATGTCTATATGCTGACAATTTTCATTTCATTTTGTAAGAATTTATTCTGAATGATCAGAACAAGGCTACTTGTTCTTAAATAGTTGCCTGAAGCTTTGATTTATCCATGATCACATAGTAAGTAAGAAAGCAGGACAGTACTTGATCCATGTCTTTTTACATTTATGCTTGGTATTCTTTTCACTATAACAAGCTGCCTTTCATAAATTTGTCATAAAACAAGAAAGAAAATTTTTTTAGACATTCCAAAAAATGCTATTTCCATGTGGCAATTTCTACTTATATTTACTTATGGACAACAATGCAAATGAGAAGCATCCTTGAAGAGAAAGAACATTATGCAATGAAACAGATGAAAATAATGTCCTCTATTTTTAACTGTAGTCATTTTAGCTGTCGACACCCTGGATTGAATTACTTGGATTCTAGACTATTTTGAGAACATTCCTTTTGAAATTCTTGCTTTCAACAAGAATGGGCATGTTTTGACAAGAAATTTCCTTTTCAGCTCAAATTTTTCACTTCTCATTCAATATCCCTGACTTTCCAACTCCCCTCCCCTCTGCCCCAAGGGTAGTAATAGGTTACACAATAACATACTAGGAAGTCAGGGGGAAAAAAGTTTAATCCCTTTACTATGCTGTTGCTCCATTGCATCAATTCTAATAAAGCCATTTTATTGGGATAGTTTCAATTTCTTTCTTTCTTTTTTTCTAATTTTAATTTTATTTTTTCATTCTTTTAGTTAAATTAAATAGGAAATAAGAAAAAATTGAATAGAAAAAAAAAGACAGAAAAAAGAAAATTTAAAAAACAAACAAACACTGACATGCCCAGCAGGACATCAAATAAGATTAAAAATATATAACAATAAATTTCCATTTCAAGAAAGCATTATATAATAATGGAAGAGATTATATTCATGAGTGTTCATTTTTCCTTTCTTTCCTTGGAGGTTATTCTTTTGTACTCTGCTGTGTACTTTTTACTTTATTGTTTTTCCCCTTTTATTTCCCCACCTCCCCCAATCAGGCTACAGTTAATCACAGATTATATATGTACACACACACACATACACATATGTACTCATATATACTCATACCCACCTACATGCCTGCACATATACACATATCTACATATGATATGCACAGATCTACATACATACATACTCACATATACTTTTTCTCACACACATACATACACACACATATATACACACACATATACACACACACATATTTACCCATCTGTAAACATGTATCTAAAACAATACAAATATGGCTGCTATATAATGTAGAATTCTCTCTTGATTGAATCTTTAAATTTGACTTTATCGAAGTTCAGTGGTTGGTATTATTATTTTTTTCTAATATATTGTGCTCCTAATCCTTGTCCTGTTTGTATAAATCTCTTATTTTCCATCCCTCCATATCTATTCTTCCTCTGCACCTTATTTGTATAACAAAATTACTATTTTTACATTTTCCTAGATAGTTTTGCTTTTTAGAGTTGGATCATACCAAACTCTGCCCCAATCTTTTGTTGTTGTTGTTGTTGTTGTTGAGCTAAACAATTACTAATGTCAATCTCTATTTGTCCATGTTAAGTTCCTTGACATTAATCTTTAATACTGGCTCTTACATGTTAGATTTTTTATTAAGTTTGGGTTTAGTTGAGATAAAATCTGCAAGTTTGTTGACTGTCCATTATCTCATTAAATATTATGAATAATTTGGCTGCAGTCTTAGTTTTTTTTTTTTTTTTGATTGCTGGTATAGGTATTTTATTGTGGCTGTGGACAAGCCCTGTTCCAGTATATTTGAATTGGTCTTTTATTTCTTGCAAAATTTTCCCTTTCATCTGGGGGTTTCAAAATTTGTCAATAATATTTCTTTATGTTTTCCACAGAGGAACATTTTGAGGTGGTGATCAGTTGGTTTTTGTTTTGTTTTGTTTTGTTTGTTTTCACTTTCCCCTCATGTTTTATCACTCTAGGACAATTTTCTGGGATTTTTTTTGCATTATTGTGTCAAGGTGTTTTTTTTTTTGGGGGGGTGTCACAGATTTCAGGCAGTACAATTATTCTTATATTTTTGTGATGTGTACTCCAGATCTGTTGTTTTTCTTATAAGATGTTTCACATTCTATTCTATTTTTTCATTCTTTATATTTTGTTAATTCTTGGTCTCTTATAGTTTCACTGGCTTCCCCTTGCCCAATTATAATTTTTAAAGAATTAGTTTCTTTTTAAAGATTCTATCTCTTTTTCTACATGGTTAACTGTTTTTTCATAATCTTCTTGTTTTTCTCAGATGGTTTTTGTTTTAGTTATTATTTAGTCAATACCTCTCATTTATTTTTTTTTTAAATATTTTTGAGTTCTATGTATTCTTTTTGGGAAGTAAGACACTGAATGTTATTCTTTGGAGTAGAAGAGCTTCTCTGGAGATGAAACCCAATCTTATCTATTCACATAGTAAATTTTTATGATATGAACTTCTTTGCAGTTCATTTTTAATGAGAATTACTAGCATAAGCACCTCTGATTATGGAGTGGAGGGATGGTGACCTTGGTTTCACTTCAGCTCTTCCTTCTGATCTGGAACCCCAAACCAAAAACTCCATGTTCCTGTAAGTACCTGCAGCCAGCAGACTCCATCTCCTCCTCCCCTCCTGCTTCTGCACTCACTAGTATACTACTTCCTTCTCACCCAGGGCCTCCTCTCAACAGCACAGCTCTACCTGGCATTCCTAAACAGCTGAGGTTTTACTCAGTCTTTTGGGACTCAGACCTCAGACGCTGGACTCCACACTTAGTCCCAGAGGTGAAAGTCTCTGTGGTCCCTGCTGAGACTCCAGCCACACCCAGCTAGTCCCAGGGTATTTCTGTGGAGATAGCACAGTGGTATTTCCATTTCACACTAGTTAATCCCAAGCCTGGGGTCTTTCTTCTGAACTCTGCCCCCCCCAATTCTGCCCAAGTCTTCTTTGGTTTTCACTAGTGTAAGTTTACCCTGATGAGCAAATTTGTTCTGTTTGTGGGGGAAATGTGGAGAGCTTGAAATTTACTCATCTATTTTGCTATCTTCCCAGAATCTTCCCCCCAATTTATTTATTTCTTAAAGGAAATCAAGAATAAATTTTGGAATCCCACTAAGAGCTCATTTGATCAATGTGCTTGTTTAGTCAGATGTGTTGTAGAATTAGTATATGAGACAGTTAATTTGCCCCTCTGATTTAAAGATCCATCTGCCCATTATCCAATAGCTATATTAGATATCTAATATGCTATCCATAATTTTTTTTTGCATTTCAAGCAATTCAACAACCATTTTATTAACTTACTCTGTCAGACCATTAATTTCCAGGAATTCAAACAAAATAAAATAATAACTACACTGGAATAGTTTACTGAAAGGAAGCAGTATACTATTAAATTTACTATTATACAATTATTTCAGTCATGTCTCATTCTTCCTGACCCCATTTGTTATGTTCTTGACAAAGATGCTGAAGTGGTTTACCGTTTCTTTCTTGAGCTCATTTTACAAAGGAAGAAAGTGAGGCAAACAGGATTAAGTAACCTGCTTGCCCTCGTACATTTAGCAAATTATCATAGATCATATTTGACATTAGGAAGATAAGCAAAGAGACCAGAGAAGTAATTATAACTCAAAGTCATGTAAATTGAAGAGAACTTGAATAAATGAAAGATATTGAGGTTAATGAAAAGAAAATTTAAATGGGAGGTAGTTACTATTTTTAAATATATGGCAGATCACCTTGTAGAATGCCAAAGGTACACTTGCCTTTAAAAAAAAACTATTTTATGGAGAACTCAGACAAATCAAGTGTTCACTTGATGATCAGGAGAAGCAGTAGAAAGACCTTTTCTTTTCTTTTTTTTAATAGCCTTTTATTTACAGGTTATATGTATGGGTAACTTTACAGCATTGACAACTGCCAAACCTCTTGTTCCAATTTTTCCCCTCCTTCCCCTCACCCCCTTCCCCAGATGGCTGGATGACCAGTAGATGTTAAATATATTAAAATATAAATTAGATAGACAATAAGTATACATGACCAAACCATTATTTTGCTGTACAAAAAGAATCAGACTCTGAAATATTGTACAATTAGCCTGTGAAGGAAATCAAAAATACAGGTGGGCAAAAATATAGGGATTGGGAATTCAATGTAATGGTTTTTAGTCATCTCCCAGAGTTCTTAGAAAGACATTTTCAAAGTCTCTCTGGAGAACTGTGGAATTGACTGTGTGATATGGCAGATAATGATGAGGACTGCCAGCATAGAGTACCCACATCAAAGAAGGGACCATCTATATGAGAAAAGCAGAAATGAAGTAGCTCAAAAAAAATGAGACTTATGGGGGGTGGAGCCAAGATGGCAGAGACAATAGTTGTTTCTCTCCAACCTTTTTTACAACCCTCACAGTAATTACGAAATCCAGCCTCTGAATTAGCTTTGGATGGGCAGAACCCAAAAATATTAGGAGTGCAACAAATGATTAACAGAAGATAATTTCAAAGATCACCAAAAAAGGTCTGTTTCAATTGGAAATGGGAGGGAAGCAGCCAGGGAAACCAGTACAAACAGCCCAGACAGCTCAAAGCCCCAGGTCACAGAATTTGCAGGAGGAAACAGATCAGAAAAGATGTGTTTCAATCAGAAACAAGAGAGAGGCAGTGAAGCACAAACAGCTGACCACAAATGCCAGGGCAGACAGAGCAGAGCTCTGGGGTAGAGCAGTCTCAATGTGGTGGTGCAATCTCCTCCATGGGACAGAGAATTTACAAGAGGAAGCAGACCCGAGATGGTCTGTTTCAATCAGAAACAGGAAAAAGACAACAAGGCCTGGGCCACTGACCACAAAGGCCAATGCAGACAGCTCAGAGTCCCAGAGTTGTGCAGTCTCAGGATGGCTGAGCAAAAGACAACCACAAACACCAGTGCAAACAGCACAGAGCCCGGGGGCATTGCTAAATCTACCTGGCAGACCAAGCACCAGGAGTGAATCAGAACTGATCCAGCACAACTGCAGTTGCTTGAAAAACCTCTCCCACCCTAAAGACAGACCTTAACTTAATTTAAAAAAAAATGAGTAAAAATGTAAAGAGTACTCTAACAAATGACAACTTTTATGGCAAAAGAGAAGAACAGATTTCAAACCCTGAAGAGATTCAAAGTAGATTGTCTCCAGATCAAGCTCCAAAAGGTGCTATAACCACCCACTCCAAGGCTCTCCTAAAAGACCTTTAAAAGCTCTTAAAAGACAACTAAAAGAAAAATGGGGAATGGAAATGAAAGCTTTGCAAGAGAGTTTGGAAAAGGCAAGAAAAAATAGAGAAATGGAAAAAGCATATAACTCATTAAAAGATAGATTTGAAAAACTAGAAAAAGAAAACAACTACCAGAAAAACAGAATTTGTGAAAAAGACAAAGAAAATAACTTCTATTTTTATTATAACTTTTTATTGACAGAACATATGCATTAGTATTTTTTTTACAACATTATTCCTTGCACTCACTTCTTTTCCAAATTTCCCCTTCCCTTCCTCCTTCCACCTTTCCCCCAGATGGCAGACAGTCTTATACATGTTAAATATGCTATAGTATATTCTAGATAAAATACATGTGTGCAGAACCATACATTTCTCTTGTTGCTCAAGTAGAATTGGATTCAGAAGACAAAAATAACCTAGGAAGAAAAAAAAAATGCACATAGTCTACATTCATTTCCCAGTATTCCTTCTCTGAGTGTAGTGGATTCTGTCCATTATTGATCAATTGGAATTGAATTAGATCTTCTCTTTGTCGAAGATATCCCCTTCCATCAGAATATATTCTCATACAGTATTGTTGCTGAAGTGTATAATGATCTCCTGGTTCCGTTCATTTCACTCAGCATCAGTTCATGTAAGTCTTTCCAAGCCTCTTTGTATTCATCCTGCTGGTCATTTCTTACAGAACAATAATATTCCATAACATTCATATACCACAATTTACCTAACTATTCTCCAATTGATGGACATCCATTCATTTTCCAGTCACTACCAAAAGGGCTGCCACAAACATTTTGGGACATAGAGGTCCCTTTCCCTTCCTTAGTATCTCTTTGGGATATAAGCCCAGTAGTAGAACTGCTGGATCAAAGGGTATGCACAGTTTGATAACTTTTTGGGCATAATTCCAGATTGCTCTCCAGGATGGTTAGATTCATTCACAACTCCACCAACAATGCATCAGTGTCCCAGTTTTCCCGCATCCCCTTCAACATTCATCATTATTTTTTTCTGTCATCTTAGCCAATCTGACAGGTGTGTAGAGGTATCTCAGAGTTGTCAATTTGCATTTCTCTGATCAATAGTGATTTGGAGCACTCTTTCATATAAGTAGAAATAGTTTCAATTTCATCATCTGAAAATTGTCTGTTCATATCCTTTGAACATTTATCATTTGGAAAATGGCTTGATTTCTTATAAATTAGAGTCAATTCTCTCTATATTTTGGAAATGAAGCCTTTATCAGAACCTTTGATTGTAAAAATATTTTCCCAGTTTATTGCTTCCCTTCTAATCTCATCTGCATTAGTTTTGTTTGTACAAAGGCTATTTAATTTGATATCAAAATTTTCTATTTTGTGATAAAGAATGATCTCTAGTTCTTCTTTGGTAACAAATTCCTTCCTCCTCCACAAATCTGAGATGTAAACTATCCTATGTTCCTCTAATTTATTTATAATCTTGTTCTTTATGGCGAAATCATGGATCCGTTTTGATCTGTCTTAGTGCACGGGGTTAAGTATGGGTCCATTCCTAGTTTTTGCTATACTAATTTCCAATTTCCCTAACAGTTTTTTCAAATAGTGAATTCTTAACCCAAAAGTTGGGATCTTTGGGTTTGTCAAACACTAGATTGCCATAATTATTGACTATTTTGTCCTGTGAACCTAACCTATTCCACTGATCCACTAATCTATTTTTTAGCTAATAGCAAACCAAATGGCTTTGGTGACTGCTACTTTATAATATAGTTTTACATCAGGTTTTTTTCCCCTTAATTCCCTTGAAATTCTTAACTTTTTGTTCTTTCATATGAATTTTGTTGTTATTTTCTCTAGGTCATTAAATAGTTTCTTGGGAGTCTGATTGGTCTTTTATTTAAGATTTTAACATCAATATTCATTAGGGAAATTGGTATATAATTTTCTTTCTCTGTTTTCAACTTACCTGTATTAGGTATCAGTACTGTGTCTCTGTAATAAAAGGAATTTGGTAGGACTCCCTCAATCCCTATTTTTTCAGATAGTTTATATAGCATTGGAGTTAATTGTTCTTTAAATATTTGGTAGAGTTCACATATAAATCCATCTGGTCCTGGAGATTTTTTCTTAAGGAGTTTATTAATAGCTTGATCTATTTCTTTTTCTAAGATGGGACTGATTAGGATATTTACTTCTTCCTCTGTTAATCTGGGCAAGCTATATTTTTGAAGGTATACTTCCATTTCATTTAATTATCAAACTTATTGGCATGAAGTTGGATAAACTTCTAATTATTGTTCTAAATTCCTCTTCTTTAATGGGGAGTTCTCCCTTTTAATTTTTTTGTTTTGTTTTTGGTTTTCTTATAGCTTTTTATTTACAAGTTATATGTGTGTGTAATTTTATATCATTGACAACTGCCAAACCTTTTGTTCCAATTTTTCCACTCCTTCTCCCCATCCCCTCCTCCAGATGTCAGGCTGACCAATACATGTTAAGTATGTTAAAGTATAAATTAAATACAACATAAGCATACATGTCCTAATAGTTATTTTGCTGTAAAAAAGAATCAGAGTTTGAAATAGTGTATAATTAGCCTGTGAAAGAAATCAAAAATGCAGGCAGACAAAAATAGAAGGATTGGGAATTATATGTAATGGTTCATAAGCATCTCCCAGAGTTCTTTCACTGGGTATAGCTGGTTTAGTTCATTACTGCTCTATTGGAACTGATTTGGTTCATCTCATTGTTGAAGAGGGCCACATTCATCAAAATTGATCATCATATAGTATTGTTGTTGAAGTATATAATGATCTCTTGGCCCTGCTCATTTCACTCAGCATCAGTTCATGTAAGTCTCTCCAGGCCTTTCTGAAATTCTCCTGCTGGTCATTTCTTACTGAACAATAATATTCCATAATATCCATGTACCACCAGTCATTCTCCAATTGATGGGCACCCACTCAGTTTCCAGTTTCTGGCCACTACAAACAGGGCTGCCACAAACATTTGTGCACATACAGGTCCCTTTCCCTTATTTAAGATTTCTTTGGGATATAAGCCCAGGAGTTACACTGCTGGATCAAAGGATATGCACAGTTTGATAACTTTTTGAGCATAGTTCCAAATTCCACTCCAGAATGGTTGGATGTATTCACAATTCCACCAACAATGTATTAGTGTCCCTGTTTTCCCATATCCCCTTCAACATTCTGTATTATCTTTCCCTGTCATTCTAGCCAATCTGACAGGTGTGTAGTGGTATCTCATAATTGTCTTAATTTGCATTTCTCTGATTAATAGTGATTTCAAACACTCTTTCATATGAGTGGCAATAGTTTCAATTTCATCATCTGAAAATTGTCTGTTCATATCCTTTGACCATTTATCAATTGGAGAATGGCTTGATTTCTTACAAATTAGAGTCAATTCTCTCTATATTTTGGAAATGAAGCCTTTATCAGAACCTTTGATTGTAAAAATATTTTCCCAGTTTATTGCTTCCCTTCTAATCTCATCTGCATTAGTTTTGTTTGTACAAAAACTTTTCAATTTGATATAATCAGTTTTCTATTTTGTGATAAATAATGATCTCTAGTTCTTCTTTGGTTATAAATTCCTTCCTCTTCCACAGGGGTGAGAGGTAAACTATTCTATGCTCTTCCAATTTATAATCTCATTCTTTATGCCTAGGCCATGAACCCATTTTGACCTTATCTTGGTGTACGGTGTTAAGTGTGGGTCAATGTCTAGTTTCTGCCATACTAATTTCCAATTTTCCCAGCAATTTTTGTAAAATAGTGAGTTCTTATCCCAAAAACTGGGGGCTTTCGGTTTGTCAAAGACTAGATTATTAAAGTTCTTGGCTGTTTTCTCCTTTGAACCTAACCTATTCCATTGATCAACTAGTCTGTTTCTTAGGCAATACCAAATGGTTTTGGTAACTGCTGCTTTATAATATAATTTTAGATCTGATAGAGCTAGGCCACCTTCATTTGATTTTTTTTTCATTAATTCCTTTGAAATTCTTCATCTTTTGTTTTAACATATGAACTTTGTGGTTATTTTTTCTAGGTCATTAAAATAGTTTTTTGGGAGTCTGGTATAGCACTAAATAAATAGATTAGTTTAGGTAGTATAGTTAGCTTTATTATATTTCTTCACCCTATCCAATAGCATTTAATATTTTTCCAGTTGGTTAGATCAGACTTAATTTGTATGAAAAGTGTTTTGTAGTTTTACTCATAAAGTTTTGATTTTCCCTTGGCAGATAGATTCCTAAATATTTTATACTATCAGTAGTTACTTTAAATGGAATTTCTCTTTATGACTCTAACTGTTAGATTTTGTTAGTGATATATAAGAATGTTGTTGTTTTATGGGGGTTTATTTTGTATCCTGCAACTTTGCTTAAGATGTGGATTATTTCTAATAACTTTTTAGTAGAATCTCTCGGCTTCTCTAAGTATACCATAAAAAATCAAAAGCACAATTGATAGCTTCTCTACATAAAGAAAGCAGGTTTTCAACCCTGAGGAGACTAATAGCAGACAGTCTCCAGACAACTGCTGGTCACCAATACAAAAGGCTCTCCTAGAAGAGACTATTAAAAACCTTAAAAGAGAACTAGTAGAAAAATGGGAAAAAGAAAGAGAAGCTATGCAAGAGAGCAACAACTTTCTGAAGTGGGAATTGGAAAAGGTAAAAAACTTCCAAGAAATGCAAAGAAAGAGAAATTATGCATTGGAAAAGCTTAAGAATTCCCAAGAAAGTAGGATTTGTGAGTTGGACAAAGAAAATAACTCACTAAAAAAAATTAGTGAAATGGGAAAAAAATTCCATAGAGCAAAAAAACTCACTTAAAAACTCAATTGGATATATAGAAAAAGAAGTAAAAAAAGCTAATTAAGAAAATGACTCACTAAAAATCAGAACTGAACAAATAGAAATGACTGATTCATTGAGACATCAAAAATCAGTCAAGCAAAACCAAAAAAAATGAGAGATTAGAAAAATATGTCAAATATATACTTGGAAAAACAGCAGACCTGGAAAATATATCTAGGAGAGATAACTTGAGGATCATTGGACTACCCAAAAATTGTGATGAAAAAAAGAGCCTAGATACTCTTTTACAGGAAATCATCAAAGAGAACTGTCCAGAAGCAATAGAACCAGAAGGTAAAATAGGAGTTGAAAGAATTCATTGAACACCTTCTGAAAAATACCTTAAAATAAAGACTCCAAATAATATTGTGGTCAAATTTAGAACTATCAGACTAAAGAAAAAATATTACAAGCAGTAAGGAAAAAACAATTCAAATACCGAGGTGCCATAATAAGGGTCCCTCAAGATCTGGCTGCCTCAACATTAAAGGATCGAAGGAATCTGATATTCCAAAAGGCAAAAGAAGTTGGAATGCAACCAAGAATAAATTACCCAGATAAGATGAGCATTTTTTTCCATGGAAGAAGATGGACATTTAATGAAACAGAGGAATTCTATTTATTTCTAAGGAAAAAGCCAGAGTTAAACAAAAACTGATCTCCAACCATAGGACTCAAGAGAAGCAGAAAAAGGTAAAAAGAACTCTTGAGCACTGTTTTTCTATTTTGGATATACAAAAAACCACATGTATAATTTGATTTTACTGATATAACATAAAAAAGGGAAGTAGAAATGCAAAGGGGATAGTGTCAGAAAAAGGGAAAAGGGGAGAGAAAAAGAGGGAAACTACATCCCATGATGAGGCAAAGGAAATCTATCATATCAGAGGGAACTTGGAGAGGGAGAGGAACATTGTGTGCATCTTACTCTCTGCAGAATTGGCTCAAAGAGGACATAATTGACACATTTGTTTTTTTTTGTTGTTGTTGTTTGTTTGTTTGTTTGTTTTTATTTAATAGCCTTTTATTTATAGGATATATACATGGGTAACTTTACAGCATTAACAATTGACAAACCTCTTGTTCCAATTTTTCACCTCTTACCCCGCCACCCCTTCCCCTAGATGGCAGGATGACCAGTAGATGTTAAATATATTAAAATATAAATTAGATACACAATAAGTATACCTGACCAAAACGTTATTTTCCTGTAGAAAAAGAATAAGATTCTGAAATATTGTACAATTAGCTTGTGAAGGAAATCAAAAATGCAGGTGTGCATAAATATAGGGATTGGGAATTCAATGTAATGGTTTTTAGTCATCTCCCAGAGTTCTTTTTCTGGGCATAGCTATTTCAGTTCATTACTGCTCCATTAGAAATGATTTGGTTGATCTCGTTGCTGAGGATGGCCTGATCCATCAGAACTGGTCATCATCTAGTATTGTTGCTGAAGTATATAATGATCTCCTGGTCCTGCTCATTTCACTCAGCATCAGTTCATGTAAGTCTCTCCAGGACTTTCTGAAACAAAAACAGGTCCCTTTTCCTTCTTTATAATCTCTTTGGGATATAATCCCAGTAGTAACACTGCTGGATCAAAGGGTATGCACAGTTTGATAACTTTTTGAGCATAGTTCCAAACTACTCTCCAAAATGGTTGGATTCGTTCACAACTCCACCAACAATGAATCAATGTCCCAGTTTTCCCACATCCCTCCAACAATCATCATTATTTTTCCTGTCATCTTAGCCAATCTGACAGGTGTGTAGTGGTATCTTAGAGTTGTCTTAATTTGCATTTCTCTGATTAATAATGACTTGGAGCATCTTTTCATATGACTAGAAATAGTTTCAATTTCTTCATCTGAGAATTGTCTGTTCATATCCTTTGACCATTTTTCAATTGGAGAATGGCTTGATTTTTTATAAATTAGAGTTAATTCTCTATATATTTTGGAAATGAGGCCTTTATCAGAACCTTTGACTGTAAAAATATTTTCCCAGTTTATTGCTTCCATTCTAATCTTGTCTGCATTAGTTTTGTTTGTACAAAACTTTTCAGTTTGGTATAATCGAAATTTTCTATTTTGTGATCAGTAATGATCTCTAGTTCTTTGGTCATAAAGACCTTCCCCTTCCACAGGTCTGAGAGGTAAACTATCCTATGTTCCTCTAATTTATTAATAATTTCATTCTTTATGCCTAGGTCATGAATCCATTTTGACCTTATCTTGGTGTATGGCGTTAAGTATGGATCAATGCCTAGTTTCTGCCATATTAGTTTCCAATTTTCCCAGCAATTTTTATCAAACAGTAAGTTCTTATCCCAAAAGCTGGGATTTTGGGTTTGTCAAAGACTAGGTTGCTATATTTGTTGACTGTTTTATCCCTTGAACCTAATCTATTCCACTGATCAACTAATCTATTCCTTAGCCAATACCAAATAGTTTTGGTAACTGCTGCTCTATAATATAATTTTAGATCTGGTACAGCTAAGCCACCATCATTTGATTTTTTTTTCATTAATTCCCTTGAAATTCTTGACCTTTTGTTTTTCCATATGAACTTTGTTGTTATTTTTTCTAGGTCATTAAAATAGTTTTTTGGGAGTCTGATTGGTATAGCGCTAAATAAATAGATTAGTTTAGGTAATATTGTCATCTTTATTATATTTGCTCGCCCTATCCAAGAGCATTTAATATTTTTCCAATTGGTTAGATCAGACTTAATTTGTGTGAAAAGTGGTCTGTAATTTTGCTCATAAAGTTTCTGATTTTCCCTTGGCAGATAGATTCCTAAATATTTTATATTATCAGTAGTTACTTTAAATGGAATTTCTCTTTGTAACTCTGACTGTTGGATTTTGTTAGTGATATATAAGAATGCTGATGACTTATGTGGGTTTATTTTATAACCAGCAACTTTGCTAAAGTTGTGGATTATTTCTAATAACTTTTTAGCAGAATCTCTGGGGTTCTCTAAGTATACCATCATGTCATCGGCAAAGAGTGATAATTTGGCTTCCTCTTTGCCTATTCTTATTCCTTTAATCTCTTTCTCAGCTCTTATTGACACATTTGTTTTACATAGAATCTTCTCTCACCTCATTAAAAAGTGGGAGAGGAAAAGGGAAAAGGAAAAAGAGTAATAAGGGAAGGGTACAAGAAAGGGGAAGGGATTCAAAGGGAGGAGGGAGGGATCCTAAAGAGGAAGAGCTGCGTAACACAAGTGGGGCCCATAAGTTTAATACTAGGGAAGGGGGGAGGAGGGGGAAAAGAAAAAGAAAAGCACCATCTGGGGATATTATGATGGCAGGAAATACAGAATTAGTAATTTTAACCATAAATGTGAATGAGATAAACTCTCCTATAAAGCAGAGGTAGATAGCAGCCTGGATCAAAAGTCAGAACCCTTCAATATGTTGTTTACAGGAAACACATTTAAAGCAGTGAAATACATACAGAGTAAATGTAAAATGTTGGAGCAGAATCTATTCTGTTTCAGGTGAAATCAAAAAAAGCAGGGGTAGCCATCCTTATCTCAGATCAAGCAAAAGCAAAAATTGATCTAATTAAAAGAGATAAGGAAACTATATCTGGCTAAAGGGTACTATAGACAATGAAGCAATATCAATATTAAACATATATGCACCAAGTGGTATAACATCTAACTTCCTAAAGGAGAAGTTAAGAGAGTTGCGAGAAGAAATAGTCAGCAAAACTATAATAGTAGGAGATCTCAATCTTGCACTTTCAGAATTAGATCAATCAAACTACAAAACAAATAACAAAGAAATTAAAGAGGTAAATAGAATAATAGAAAAATTAGGTATGATAGATCTTTGGAGAAAACCGAATGGTGTCATAAAGGAATAGACTTTCTACTAAGCAGTTCATGGAACCTACATAAAAATTGACATAAGGATCTCAAAATTAAATGCAAGAAGACAGAAATGCAAGAAGAAGAAATAAATGCTTTTTTTTCAGATCATGATGCAATAAAAACTACATTCAACAAAAAGTTAGGGGTAAATATACCAAAAAGTAATGGGAAACTAAATAATCTTATCTTAAAGAATGATTGGGTGAAACAGCAAATTATAGACAAAATTAATAATTTCACTCAAGATAATGACAATGGTGAGATATCATACCAAAATTTGTGGGATGCAGCCAAAGTGGTAATAAGGGGAAATTTTATATCCTTACAGGCTTACTTGAATAAAATAGAGAAAAACAAGATCAATGAATTGGGCTTGCAACTTAAAAAGCTAGAAAAAGACCAAAAGTTAAAAAACTCCAATCAATTACTAAACTTGAAATTCTAAAATTAAAAGGAGAAATTAATAATATTGAAAGTAAAAAAAAAAAAAAAACAACTATTGAACTAATAAATAAAACTAAGAGTTGGTTTTATGACAAAACCAATAAAATTGAAAAACCTTTGGTAAATCTGATTAGAAAATGGAGAGTGGAAAATCAAATTAGTAGTCTTAAAAATGAAAAGGGAGAACTTTCTACTAATGAAGAGGAAATTAGAGAAATAATAAGGAATTACTTTGCCCAACTTTATGCCAATAAATTTGATTAACCTAAGTGAAATGGATAACTACCTCCAAATTAAAGATATAATAAAGGGTTATGTTGCCCAACTTTATGCCAATTTATGCCTATTTTTCCCCAGGTGTGTTGTTTTCCCAAGAAGGTATTTGATATTTTTTCCATTTTTTTTTTTTTTTTTTTTTTTATTTTTTTTTTTTTTTTTTTTTTTTTTTTTTTGGTTTTGCTTGAACTAATTCTTGGTATATCCTCAAGTCATTTAGTTCCTTTGTTCAATTCTGATTTTTAATGAATTATTTTCTTCAGTCACTTTTTTATTTCCTTTTCTAATTATCCAATTGAGTTTTAAGTGAGTTATTTTGTTCTATAGATTTTTTTTCCATTTTGCCAATTTTATTTTTTAGAGAACTATTTTCTTTTTCCAATTCACTAATTCTGTTTTCCTTGGAATTGTTTACCTTTTCCAATTCACTAATTCTGTTTTTCAAGAATTTGATTTCTTTATCCACTCTATCTTTAAATGAGTGGGGTGACTTATCCAGACCCTCTTTCCAAGCTTCCCTTTCCTTTGCCCATTTTTCTTCTAGCTCTCTTGTAAGAGTCTTTTAAATTTTTTTTCTATGAGAGCCTTGTGTGTTGGGGACCAGATCATATACCATTTTGGAGATTCATCTGGAGACACTCTGTTTTTAGTCTCCTCAGGGTTTAAAGTCTGCTCGCTATCACTATAGAACCTCTCTATTGTTAGAGTGTGCTTTAATTTTTTACTCATTGTGTCAAAGAAGAATCAAAGAAAACAAACTAACAAAAAAAGCCAATGCAGTCTGGTTTTTTTTTTTTTTTTTTTTTTTTGGAGGAGGGACTTGATGATATTATTCAATTTTCTCTACAGACTGCAGGAGGCAGCATTGAGGCAGTAGCAGGACAGCAATGACTGTGCTGCCTCTGCACTCTGAGACACTGAGAGTGTGCTGAGTCACTCTGGGTGGGTGTGGCCAGGTCCCAAGAGACCCTAGCTTTTTGGGTTATAATACTCTTTACTGCCTGTATTTATAGCTTCTCTGTTGATCTACTGGCCAAAGTAGCCACACTGTGGTGAAGTTCTCCCTGCAGAAACAGCTGAGATCATACCCCACCCCCCTCAGCTCTGCTCAGTGTGAGTTGCCTTCTGTACTTTCACTGCTTGCCTTCAGTTTGTGCCTGTATCTAACCATCCCTGCTTGCGAGCAAAATGAGACCTTTTCTGGTAAATTTCAAGGATATCTTCTGTTGGTAATGTATTTGTGGGTTTTTTCAATCAAGTCCTAATTCTGAGGTCTTGTCATGAAATAAAGTATTCTGAGAATAAGAAGGAACTTAGATACATGTGTGTTTCCTCTCCGCCATCTTGGGCAGAAGACTCTGAAAATAACTTCTCAAAAAACAGAATTTGTGAAATGGAAAAAAAAATTCCATAGAACAAAACAACTCATTCAAAAGTTCAATTGGACAAATACAAAAAGAAGTAAAACTAGTAAATGAAGAAAATAACACACTAAAATTAAGAAGTGAATAAATAGAAATGAATAACTTAATACGACAACAAGAATCAATCAAGTAAAACCAAAAAAAAAAAAAATAGAAAAAAATAGAAAATATCTAATGGGGCCAACAATCAACCTGGAAAATAGATCTAGGAGAGACAATTTAAGGACTACTGAACTCCCTGAAATACATGATGAGAAAAAAAAGTCTAGAAACTATCTTTCAGGAAGTCATTAAAGAGAACTGTCAGTGTACCATAGAAAAATAAGGTAAGGTGACAATTTAAAGAATTCACGGAATGTCTGCTGAAAGAGCCAAAATTAAAACCCCAAGGAATATCATGAAATTTGAGAACTATTTGACCAAGGGAAAAATAACACAAGCAGCCTGAAAGAAACAATTCAAATACCAAGTAGCCACAATAAGGATCACTCAGGACCTAGCAGCTTCCATTTTAAAGGATCAAAAGGCCTGGAATCTGATATTCCAAAAGGCAAAGGATCTTGGAATGCTGCCAAGAATAAATTACCCTGCTAAACTGAGCATATTCTTTCTCTTTTGGTTTTTTTGTTGGAAATTACATCTCTTGGGGGCGGAGCCAAGATGGCGGAGAAGACACACGCGACTTTCTAAGCTCTTCTCTTACCCTCTTTATCAATATTATATCGAGCCTCAAAATAGTCTTGACTGCTACAATTCGTAAAGATAAGAAGTAGAACAACCTCACCAGCCAAAAGAAAATCTGCAGTCCTTGGCAAAAGGTTGGTTCGGGGCCAGGGGGAGATCAGGCAGACTGGGAGAGAAATTAGGTTCCGAGGAGAGTCTCAAACCGAGGGTGAAGGCACAGATCTCAGCAAAGCCCGCAGCCCCAACCCGCAACAGGCTTTTCCTTGGGTAGTTGTGATCCTGCACAGCAGGAGGACGCAGCCCGGGTTAGCCTCAATCTGCGCAGGGGGAGCTCGGCTTGGGCCATAGAGCTTTTCCAGGGCCGATTTGCATCAGGCAGAGACGCTGGGCAGAGTTTGTGGCGGTCTGCGGTCTGGGGTCTGCAGTTTACAGTCTGTGGTCTGTGGTCTGCGGTCAGCTGCTAATACTCACAGTCCCACAAGAGGCTCCGGCCTGGGGCAGTGAAACTTTCACCCCTTTGTCTCTACCCTAGGGCAATCGATAATCCACTCAGCCCTACTAAGCAGTTTGATAGCTTGGCAGTGCAATCCACTTCCTGTTGGGGAAGGAAAACTCTCACCAGAGACTCCCATATCTTGAAGGGAAATCGGTTTAATCTTTCCTGCTCTGCAGAGAAGCTGGTAACCCCTAGCCTAGGAGACCTACCCTAAAGGCTTTAAACATGAATAAAAAGATGAAAAGAACAATCGACAGCTTCTATGCAGTAAAGAGCAGGTCATCAAACCTGAAGAGACCTCAACAGCAAAATGCATCAGACTGTCCTCCTTACATAATGTTTCAAGAAGAGACCATTAAAAGTCTCAAAAGAGAGTTAGAAGATAAATGGGGAAAGGAAAGAGAAGCCTTACAAGAGAGCAAACAACTTCCTGAAATACGAATTGAAAAATAAAGAATTCACTAGAAAGTAGGATTTGTGAATGGAAAGACAAAGAACTCGCAAGAAAGTAGGATCCGTGAATTGGAAAAGACAAGAACTCGCAAGAAAGTAGGATCTGTGAATTGGAAATAATTCACAAAAAAAAAAATTAGTGAAATGGAAAAAAATTCCACAGACCAAAACAATACATTCAAAAACTCAATTGGACATATACAGAAAGAAGTAGAAAAAGCTAATGAAGAAAATTCTTTAAAAATTAGAAAAGAACAAATTGAAACTAATGATTCATTGAGACAGCAAGAATCAGTCAAGCAAAAACAAAAAATGACAAACTGGAAAAACCACGAATTATCTACTTGCAAAAACACAGACTTGGAAAATAGATTAGGAGAGATAATCTGAGGATTATTGGACTTTCTGAAAACTATGATGAAAAAAAGAGCCTAGATACTATTTTACAAGAAATCATCAAAGAGAACTGCCCAGATGTAATAGAATCAGAAGGTAAAATAGGCATTGAAAGAATTCATCGAACATCTTCTGAAAGAAACCCTAAAAATAAAAACCTCAAGGAATATTGTGCCAAATTTCAGAACTATCAGATTAAGGAAAAAATTTTACAAGCAGCCAAAACCATTTAAATACCGAGGTGCCACAATAAGGATCACCCAAGATCTGGTTCCTCTACATTAAAGGAAAGAAGGGCCTGGAATATGATATTCCGAAAGGCACAAGAACTTGAGATGCACCAAGAATAAACTACCCAGCTAAGTGAGCATTTTCTTCCAGGGAAGAAGATAGAATTTAATGAAACAAATGAATTCATTTGTTTCTGAAGAAAAACCAGAACTAAAAAAATTTGATTCTCCAAGAATACAACTCAAGAGATGCAGAAAAGGTAAAAATAACTCTTGAGAATTGTATTTCTGTTGTGGATAAAAAGAATACATGTATAATTTGATTGTACTGATATAACATAAAAAAGGAAGTAGATATGGAAAAGGGATGATGGCAGAATAGGTGGGAAGGAGGGATAAAAAGAGGAAAAACACATCCCAAGAGACAAAGGAAACTTATCATATCTGAGGGAATTTAGAGAGGGGGAGGAACATTGTGTGAATCTTACTCTCATCAGAGTTGGCTCAAAGAAAAAATAATTGACATTTATTTTAGAGAAAATTCTCTCTCACCTCATTAAAAACGGGGGAGAGGAAAAGGGAAAAGCTTCCAGCCAGTACCAAGTTGGAAGATTCAATGAATCTCTCTGTACCTCCAGTCAGTTCCACCAGAAGAAGTAAATTCAGGTTTCTGAAGTGGAACTGATTTGAATCATCTCATTGTTGAAGAGAACCACATCCATCAGAATTAATTGTCATATAGTCTTGTTGTTGCCATGTATATGATCTCCTGGTTCTGATTATTTCACTTTGCATCAGTTCATGTAGGTCTCTTCAAGCCTCTCTGAAGTCATCCTGCTGGTTGTTTCTTACAGAACAATAGTATTCCTTAGCATTAATATACCATAATATATTCAACCATTCTCCAATTGATGGGTATCCATTCAGTTTCCAGTTTCTTGCCATTACGAAAGGGCTGCCACAAACATTTTTGCACATGTGAGTCCCTTTTCCTCTTTTAAGATTTCTTTGGGATATCTCTTGTGGATCAAAAGATATGCATAGTTTGATAACTTTTTGAGCATGGTTTGAAACTATTCTTCAGAATGGTTGGATCCATTCACAGTTCTACCAATAATTTATCAGTGACCCAGTTTTCCCACATCCTCTCCAACATTTGTCATTATCTTTTTCTGTCATCTTAGCCAATCTGACAGAAGTGTAGTGATATACCAGAACTGATATGACTTGTATTCCTGTGATCAATAGTGATTTGGAACACCTTTTCATGTGGCTATAAATAGATTCAGTTTCTTCATCTGAAAACTTTCTGTTCACATTCTTTGATCATTTATTAATTGTAGAATGGCTTGATTTCTTATAAATTTGAGTCACTTTTCCATATATTTTAGAAATGAGGTTATTATCAGATCCTTTGAATGTAAAAATACTTTCCGAGTTTATTGCTTTCCTTTTAATCTTGTCTGCATTAGTTTTGTTTGTACAAAAACTTTTTAACTTAAAATAATCAAATTATTTTATGATAAATAATGATCTCTAGTTCTTCACTGGTTGCAAATTCCTTCCTTCTTCACAAATTGGAGAGGTAAGCTATCCTATGTTCTTCTAATTTATTTATAGTATCATTCTTTATGTCTAGATCATGAACCCATTTCAACCTTATCTTGGTATATAATATTAGGTGTAGGTCTATGCCTACTTTCTGCCATACTAGTTTCCAGTTTTCACATCAGTTTTTGTAAAATAGTGAACTCTGATCTCAAAAGGTGGGGCTCTTTGGTTTGTCAAATATTAGATTGTTATCCTCATTGGCTATTTTGTTTTGTGAGTCTAACTTGTTCCACTAATCAATTAGTCTATTTCTTAGCCAGTACCAAATGGCATTATAATATAGTTTTATATCAGGTACAGCTAGGCCACCTTCATTTGATTTTTTCTTCATTAATTCATTTGAAATTCTTGACCTTTTGCTCTTCCATATAAATTTTTTGTTATTTTTTCTACTTCAATAAAATAGTTTCTTGGGGGTTTGATTGGTATAGCACTAAATAAATAGATTAGTTTAGGGAGTATTGTCATTTTTATTATATTTGCTCAACCTATCCAAGAGCACTTGATATTTTTTCAGTTGCTTAGATATGACTTTATTTGTATGGAAAGTGTTTTGTACTTTTGCTTATATAGTTCCTGACTTTCCATTGACAGAAAAATTTCCAAATATTATATTATCAACAGTTATTTTAAATGGAATTTCTTTTGTATCTCTTGCTGTTGGATTTTGTCAGTGGTGTATAAGAATGCTGATGATTTATGTGGAATTAATTTGTATTCTGCAACTTTGCTAAAGTTGTGGATTATTTCTAATAGCTTTAGTTGATTCTCTGGGTTTCTCTAAGTATACTATCATATCATCTGCAAAGAGTGATAATTTGGTTTCCTCATTACCTATTCTAATTCATTTAATCTCTTTTTCTTCTCGTATTGCTAAGGCTAGCAGTTCTAATACAATATTGGATAATAATGGTGATAGTGGGCAACCTTGTTTAACTCCTGATCTCACTGGAAATGGTTCCAGTTTATCCCCATTACATATGACGCTTACTGATGGTTTTAAATATATGCTACTGACTATTTTAAGGAAAACTTATTCCTATACTCTCAAGTGTTTTTATTAGGAATGGATGTTGGATTTTATCAAATGCTTTTTCTGCATCTCTTAAGATGATCATATGGTTTTTGTTAATTTGGTTATCAATATAGTCAATCATGCTAATAGTTTTCCTAATATTGAACTAGCTCTGTATTCCTGGTACAAATCCTACTTAGTCATAGTGTATTATTCTTCGCATGATTTTCTGTAATCTTTTTGCTAACATTTTATTTTAAGATTTTAGCATCAATATTCATTAGGGAGATTGGTCTGCAATTTTTTTCTCTGTAAAACTATCAGTTCTGTATTTCTTGCCATCTTATTAACTCCAAATTATACTTTTTTCTTTCCTTTTTCTCTTTTCCTCCTCCCCAGTATTTTACTTATAAGCACTACTCACTTCAAGCAGTGCTCTCAGTCATGAGATCCTCCCCCTTTCTTATACCTTTCCCCTACAATTTCTCTTTTATGTTCAAGTTAGCCTACCCCTTCTCTTTTCCCCTTTCCCCTCCCACTTTTCTATAAGATGAGGATGTTTCTCAATGAAATCAAATATATCTAATATTCTTTCTTTGGGCCAAATCTGATGAGATAAGATTCACACAATGTTCATCTCCCTTCTTTCCCCCCAATTATAATATGTTTTCTTTGCCTCTTCCTTGAGATGTAATTTCCCTCATTTTACGTTCACTTTCCCTTTTTTCTGTTACAATCTCCTTTCCATCTCTAGTTTTCTTTTTATATTATAATACTAAAATTGGATTATACATGTATTCTCAATGTTTACATATAACAGAAATACCATTATCAATAGTTTCTTATTTCCTTTTATCTTTTTGTGCTTCTCTTAAGTTCTATATTTGGAGGTCACATTTTTTTTGTTTAGCTCTGGCCTTTTCATCAAAAATACATGGAATTCACTAGTTTTATGAATGTTTATTTTCTTCTTTTGTTCTATGGATTTTTTCCCCATTTTGCCAATTTTATTTTTTAGAGAACTATTTTCTTTTTCCAATTCACTAATTCTGTTTTCCTTGGAATTGTTTACCTTTTCCAATTCACTAATTCTGTTTTTCAAGAATTTGATTTCAAAAAGAGATGTAATTTCTTTTTTTTTTAATTTAATAGCCTTTTATTTACAGGATATATACATGGGTAACTTTACAGGATTAACAATTGCCAAACCTCTTGTTCCAATTTTTCACCTCTTACCCCCCACCCCTCCCTAGATGGCAGGATGACCAGTAGATGTTAAATATATTAAAATATAACTTAGAAACAATAAGTATACATGACCAAAACATTATTTTGCTGTACAAAAAGAATCAGACTCTGAATTATTGTACAAGTAGCTTGGAAGGAAATCAAAATGCAGGTGTGCATAAATATAGGGATTGAATTCAATGTAATGGTTTTAGTCATCTCAGAGTTCTTTTCTGGGCATAGCTAGTTCAGTTCATTACTCTCATTAGAAAGATTTGGTTGATCTCGTTGCTGAGGATGGCCTGATCCATCAGAACTGGTCATCATCTAGTATTGTTGTTGAAGTATATAATGATTCCTGGTCCTGCTCATTTCACACAGCATCAGTTCGTGTAAGTCTCAGGCCTTTCTGAAATCATCCTGTTGGTCATTTCTTACAGAACAGTAATATTCCATAATTTCATATACCACAATTTATTCAGCCATTCTCCAACTGATGGACATCCATTCAGTTTCCAGTTTCTAGCCACTACAAAGGCTGCCACAAACATTCGTGCACATACAGTTCCCTTTCCCTTCTTTATAATCTCTTGGGATATAATCCCAGTAGTAACACTGCTGGATCAAAGGGTATGCACAGTTGGATAACTTTTTGAGCATAGTTCCAAACTACTCTCCAAAATGGTTGGATTCGTTCCACAACCCACCAACAATGAATCAATGTCCCAGTTTTCCCATCCCTCCAACAATCATCATTATTTTTCCTGTCACCTTAGCCAATCTGACAGGTGTGAGTGGTATCTTAGAGTTGTCTTAATTTGCATTTCTCGATTAATAATGACTTGGAGCATCTTTTCATATGACTAGAAATAGTTTCAATTTCTTCATCTGAGAATTGTCTGTTCATATCCTTGACCATTTTTCAATTGGAGAATGGCTTGATTTTTATAAATTAGAGTTAATTCTCTATATATTTTGGAAATGAGGGCCTTTATCAGAACCTTTGACTGTAAAAAATATTTTCCCAGTTTATTGCTTCCCTTCTAATCTTGTCTGCATTAGTTTTGTTTCTACAAAAACTTTTCAGTTTGGTATAATCGAAATTTTCTATTTTGTGATCAGTAATGATCTCTAGTTCTGCTTTGGTCATAAAGACCTTCCCCTTCCACAGGTCTGAGAGGTAAACTATCCTAGTTCCTCTAATTTATTAATAATTTCATTCTTTATCCTAGGTCATGAACCCATTTTGACCTTATCTTGGTGAAGGCTTAAGTATGGATCAATGCCTAGTTTCTGCCATATTAGTTTCAATTTTCCCAGCAATTTTTATCAAACAGTAGTTCTTATCCCAAAGCTGGGATCTTTGGGTTTGTCAAAGACTAGGTTGCTATATTTGTTGACTGTTTTATCCCTTGAACCCAATCTATTCCACTGATCAACTAATCTATTCCTTAGCCAATACAAATAGTTTTGGTAACTGCTGCTCTATAATATAATTTAGATCTGGTACAGCTAAGCCACCATCATTTGATTTTTTTTCATTAATTCCCTGAAATTCTTGATCTTTTGTTTTTCCTTATGAACTTTGTTGTTATTTTTCTGTCATTAAAATAGTTTTTGGGATCTGATTGGTATAGCGCTAAATAAATAGATTAGTTTAGGTAAAATTGTCATCTTTATTATATTTGCTCCCCATCCAAGAGCATTTAATATTTTTCCAGTTGGTTGATCAGACTTAATTTGTGAAAAGTGGTCAAATTTTGCTCATAAAGTTTGATTTTCCTTGGCAGATAGATTCCTAAATATTTTATATTATCATAGTTACTTTAAATGGAATTTCTTTTGTAACTCTGACTGTTGGATTTTGTTAGTGATATATAAGAATGTGATGACTTATGTGGGTTTATTTTATAACCAGCAACTTTGCTAAAGTTGTGGATTATTTCAATAACTTTTTAGCAATCTCTGGGGTTCTCTAAGTTACCATCATGTCATCGGCAAAGAGTGATAATTGGCTTCCTCATTGCCTATTCTTATTCCTTTAATCCTTTCTCAGCTCTTATTGCTAAGGCAGGTTTCTAATACAATAAATAGTAACGGTGATAGTGGAACCTTGTTTCACTCCAGATCTTATTGGGAATGGTTGAGTTTGTCTCCATTAATATGATGCTTACTGATGGTTTTAAATAGATGCTGCTGATTATTTTAAGGAAAAGTCCATTTATTCCTATACTCTCAAGTGTTTTTGATAGGAATGGATGTTGGATTTTATCAAATACATTTTCTGAATCTATTGAGATGGTCATATGGTTTTTGTTAATTTGGTTATTAACATGGCCAATTATATTAATAGTTTCCTAATATTGAACCAGCCCTGCATTCCTGGTATAAATCCTACTTGGTATTATCTTGGAGATGATTTTCTGTAGTCTTTTGCTAATATCTTATTTAAGATTTTAGCATCAATATTCATTAGGGAATTGGTCTATAATTTCTTTCTTTTTCAGCCTACCTGGTTTAGGTATCAGTACCATGTCTGGTCATAGAAGGAATTTGGTAGGACTCCTTCATTCCCTATTTTATCAAATAATTTATATAGCATTGGGCCAATTGTTCTTTAAATGTTTTGTAAAATTCACATGTAAACCATCCTGTCCAGGATTTTTTCTTAGGGAGTTGTTTAATTGCCTGTTCTATTTTTTTTGAAATGGGACTATTCAAGCAATTTACTTCCTCCTCTGTTAGTCTGGGAAGTCTATATTTTTGGGTAGTCATCCATTTCACTTAGGTTATCAATTTTTTGCATAAATTTGACAAAATAACTCCTTATTATTTCTCTAATTTCTTCTTCATTGGTGGAAAGTTCTCCCTTTCATTTTTAAGACTACTAATTTCATTTTCCTCCCTCCTTTTTCTAATCAGATTTACCAAAGGCTTATCTATTTTATTGGCTTTTTCATAGAACCAACTCTTAGTTTTAATTAGTTCAATAGTTTTTTACTTTCAATATTTTTAATTTCTCCTTTAATTTTAAATTTCCAATTTAGTATTTGATTGGGGGTTTTTAATTTTGTCTTTGTTTAGTTTTTTTGTGCAATTAATTCATTAATCTTTTTCTTTTCTGTTTTATTCAGTAAGCCTCAAGGAATTAAAATTCCCTCTTATTACCGCTTTGGTGCATCCCACAAATTTTGTATGATGTCTCATCATTGTCATTATCTTGAGGAAATTATTAATTGTATCTATAATTTGCTGCTTCACCCAACATTCTTTAAGATGAGATTGTTTAGTTTCCAATTACTTTTGGTCTATTTCCCCTAACTTTCTGTTGAATGTAGTTTTATTGCATCATGATCTGAAAAGAAAGCATTTACTATTTCTGCTTTCTTGCATTTAATTTGAGGTCTTTATGTCCTAATATATGGTCAATTTTTGAATAGGTTCCATGAACTGCTGAGAAGAAAGTATATTCCTTCTATCTCCATTCAATTTTCTCCAAAGATCCAACATACTTAATTTTCTAATATTCTTTTACCTTTAATTTCTTTCTTATTTGTTTTGTGGTTTGATTTGTCTAATTCTGGAGAGTGCAAGGTTGAGATCTCCTACTATTACAGTTTTGTTGTCTATTTCTTTCAACTCTCCTTAGCTTCTCCTTTAGGAAGTTGAGTGCCATACCACTTGGTGCATATATGTTTAATATTGATATTGCTTCGTTGTTATGCTCCTTTAGCAGGATGTATTTACCTTCCTTATCTCTTTAATTAGATAATTTTACTTTGTTGATCTGAGATAAGGATGGCTACCTCTTTTTGACTTCACCTGAAGCATAATGATTTTGCTCCAGCCTTTACTTTTACTCTATATGTATCCCCTGCTTTAAATGTGTTTTTGTAAACAAATATTGTAGGGTTCTGACTTTTGTCCAGTCTGCTATCTGCCTCTTCTTTATGGGGAGTTCATCCATCACATTTATGGTTAGAATTACTAAATCTGTATTTCCTGCCATCCTAATAACCCCAGATTGTGCTTTACTTATTCTTGCCTCCCAACCTCTTTCCCCTTTTAAACTATTACCCCTCTTGTATCACGACCCTTTATAATCCCTCCCTCCTCCCTTTGGTCTTTCCCCTTCCTTCCTTATTACTCTTTTCTTTTCCCTTTTCCTCTCCCCCGTTTTTAATGAGGCGAGGGAATTTTTCTAAAACAAATGTCAATTATTTTTCTTTGAGCCAACTCTGATGAGGTAAGATTCACAAATGTTCCTCCCCTCTCTAAATTCCCCAGATTGATAAGTTTCCAGTCTTTTGGGATGTGGTTTCCTCTTTATCCCTCCTTCCCACCTTATTCTGCCATCATCCCTTTTCCCATATCTACTTCCCTTTTATGTTATATCAGTACAATCAAATTATACATGTATTATTTTTGTATATCCACAACAGAAATACAATTCTCAAGAGTATTTTTTACCTTTTCTGCATCTCTTGAGTTCTTGGTGGGAGATCAAATTTTGTTTAGTTCTGGTTTTTCTTCAGAAACAAATGGAATTCATTAGTTTCATTAATGTCCATCTTCTTCCCTGGAAGAAAATGCTCAGCTTAGCTGGTAGTTTATTTGGCTGCATCCCAGTTCTTGTGCCTTTTGAATATCATATTCCAGGCCCTTCGTTCCTTTAATGTAAGGCAGCCAGATCTTGGGTGATCCTTATTGTGGCACTCGGTATTTAAATGGTTTTTTGGCTGCTTGTAAAATTTTTCCTTAATCTGATAGTTCTGAAATTTGGCCACAATATTCCTTGAGGTTTTATTTTAGGGTTTCTTTCAGAAGATGTTCGATGAATTTTTCAATGCCTATTTTACCTTCTGATTCTATTACATCTGAGCAGTTCTCTTTGATGATTTCTTGCAAAATAGTATCTAGGCTCTTTTTCATCATAGTTTTCAGAAAGTCCAATAATCCTCAGATTATCTCTCTAGATCTATTTTCCAAGTCTGTCATTTTGCAAGTAGATAATTCATGGTTTTTCCAGTTTGTCATTTTTTGTTTTTGCTTGACTGATTCTTGCGTCTCAATGAATCATTAGTTTCTATTTGTTCAGTTCTAATTTTTAAAAATTATTTTCTTCATTAGCTTTTTTTACTTCTTTCTGTATATGTCCAATTGAGTTTTTGAATGTATTGTTTTGTATGTGGAATTTTTTTCCATTTCACTAATTTTTTTTTTTAGTGAATTATTTTCTTTCCAATTCACAGATCCTACTTTCTTTGGAGTTCTTTGTCTTTTCCAATTCCAAATCCTACTTTCTAGGAATTCTTTATTTTTCCAATCACCAATTTGTTTCCCTGCACTTCCTGGAATTTTTAACTTTTCCAATTCGTATTTCAGGAAGTTGTTGCTCTCTTTGAAGGCTTTCTTTCCTTTCCCCATTTATCTTCTAACCTCTTTTGAGACTTTTTGGTCTCTTTCTATGAGACATCATGTAAGGAGGACAGTCTGATGCATTTTTGCTGTTTGAGGTCTCTTTAGGTTTGCTGACCTGCTCTTTTTCTGCATAGAAGCTGTAGATCATTCTTTTCATCTTTTTATTCATGTTTTAAAGCCTTTAGGGTATGTCTCCTAGTCAAGGGGGTTACCAGCTTCCTCTGAAGAGCAGGGAGATATGTAAACCGATTTCCGGCTCTGAGGTATGGGAGTGCTCTGAGTGAGTTTTCCCTTCCCCCAACAGGAAGTGGATTCAGCACTGGCCGAGCTATGGAAGTGCCCAGTTGGGCTGTGTGGGTTAGCGATTGCCCTGGGCTAGAGACTAAGGGGTGAAAGTGTCACTGCCCCAAGCCAGAGCCTCTTGTGGGACTGTGAGTATTAGCAGCTGAAGGCAGACCGCAGACTGCTGCGAACTCTGCCCCAGCGTCTCTGCCTGATGCAAATCGGCCCTGGAAAAGCTCTATGGCCCCAAGCCGAGCTCCCCACTGCACAGATTGGAGGCTAACCCGGGCTGTGTCCTCCTGCCCTGCAGGATTGCAACTGCCCCAAGGAAAAGCCCCGTACTGTGGTTTGGGGCTGTGCGCTTGTGCTGAGATCTGTGCTTTCACTTTCGGTTTGAGGTTCTCCTCTGAACCCAATTTCTCTCCCAGTCTGCGCTGATCTCCCCCCTGGCCCCGGAACAAACCTTTTTTTGGTGAGACTGCAGATTTTCTTCGGCTGGTGAGTTGTTCTACTTCTTATCTTTACGAATTGTAGCCGTCAAGACTATTTTTTAGGCTCGATATAATATTGATAAAGAGGGTAAGAGAAGAGCTTAGAAAGTCGCGTGTGTCTTCTCCGCCATCTTGGCTCCGCCCCCTGCTGGCTGGAGGCTGAAGAAAGCAGAGGCAGAAGCCAAGGACAAAGCTGCAAGATCTCTTGGACCCAGGCAGAGAGATAGGCCTCAACTAACCAGGCTATTTTGGAAGGAGAAATAAACATTTGCATTTTTACCAGCTGGCTGCGATTTTTGGAGTAATTATTTATTTCAACTGAGACTAAGGCGGCCTCAAGAAGACCTCCACAGTACAGAGATATTATTATCTTCACTTTTGTAGGAACATAGGTTTAGAATATCAAGGGAAAGAAAGGAATTGCCCAAGATCCTGAAACCAAGCACTAAAGGAAATAAAAAAAATTAAGGAAATGGGTGAATGGTAAAGTTGGTACAATTTTCAAAAGTCAGTATGAATGTATGTCCTGCAAGTGGTGTAGATTAAGTCCTAAACAAATTTTATTTCCCATGTTGTCAAAAGCCATACAGCACATACACAGCAACAACAAAAGTATATGATGATAATTCTGACAAATGTGGCTTTCTTTAACATTCAGATGATTCAGAGGAATGCAGCATAGCATTCCTACTCTCTCTGTTATTATATACTTGCATTTTTTTCTTTTTTCTCAGTTTTTCTTTTTCTTCCTTTTTGATCTGATTTTTCTTGTACAACTGGATGGCTGTGTGAATATGTATATACATATTGTACCTGGCATATATTTTGGCATATTTGGCATATATTGAACTGCCTGCAGGGTGGGGGAGGGAATGGGGGGAAGAAGGGGAAAATTTGTGGCATGAGGTTATGCAGGGGTCAGTGCTGGAAAAATAACCCATACACATATGCTTTGTGAATAAAAACGTTTTAATAATAAAAGCTACATGTGATGCACATATTTAGATAATCTATCCCAAATGTTGACATGGATTGTTGGTGGACTGAATGGTAGAGAATTCTGATTTCATATTGTCGTGATCAGTACACTGCAGCTTGACTATAGTATAGTGATGTTATTTTGATTCTCTTCAAGAATGAAGGGCAACCACCAGAGAGGAGGTACAGGATCAATAAATTAAAATGATAACAAGGCTAATCCCATATATATATAGAATATTTTAAAACAACTTTTGTTGTCAGAATGTGGGATAGCTTCCCTTAGAGACTAGCAATCTCCCATCAAAAGCTAAATGTTGTACATAGTTTTCATTTTTGACATGGCAGTTAGACCAGCTGAACAATGAGAGATTTTCCAATTATTCTATAATTTCTTATAATTCTATTATTATATCACTTGCCCTATATATCTAAAATGTTAGTGTAAGGTTCAGAAAAGATCATGAAAAAGAAATAGAGAATTACACAAACATAATGTAATTTGGGGGCAAACTAGTTTTCACAGTTGATAGAGCACTAGGTCTGAAGTCAAGTATACTAGCTTCTTGAGTTCAATTCTGTCCTCAGACATTTGCTGACTGTATAATTTGGGGCAAGTCACTTAACCCTATTTTGCCTCAGTTTCTCATCTGTAAAATGAGCTGGGATGGGACACAACTTAAAATGACTGGACAATAACCAGAATGTTATAGAAGAGATCTCAAATGCATATCTAGAAAAAGAAGTAATCACATAGAGCTCACATGGCTTCCATAAGAACAAGTCACAGACATTAGCACGCTTTCTTTGAATACAACATTGCTATAAAGAGTAGAAAAATACTATTGAACCTGGAGTCACAGAGCCTTAATTTCAATTCTGTTTCCACTGCTTACTGAACCTAAGTGAAAAAAGGACTCAATGAGCTCTAAATTTCCTACTGGCTCTAAATTTTTGATGCGAGGTTCATAGAAAATAAAGAAAACTGACAATAATTAAATGTAAAAACTAGCCATTAAAAAGACTGGAGTCAATTTAGACAAAGATCACTATTGGTTTGCCAAAGTAATCTGCTCTTGCCCTTTTGCCCTTGTAACATTTAACAATCATTTTGTCACTTTTATGGACATTTTGATATGCAGATGACAAGAAGTTAGAAAGGTTAGTTTGCATGTTCATTGACAAATTCACAATGCCAAATGACCTTGACAGGTAAGAATATTGGGCCAAATCTAAACAAATAAAATAAGATGAATAGAAATTTACACTTGAGTTTCAGAAATCAGCTTTAGAAGTATGAGATGCCCCTAGCTTTTGGGATAAGAACTTACTGTTTGACAAAAATTGCTGGGAAAATTGGAAACTAATATGGCAGAAAGTAGGCATTGATCCACACTTAACACCATACACCAAGATAAGGTCAAAATGGGTTCATGACCTAGGTATAAAGAATGAAATTATCAATAAATTAGAGGAACACAGGATAGTTTACCTCTCAGATCTGTGGAAGGGGAAGGACTATGACCAAAGAAGAACTAGAGATCATTATTGATCACAAAATAGAAAATTTCAACTATACCAAACTGAAAAGTTTTTGTACAAACAAAACTAATGCAGACAAGATTAGAAGGGAAGCAATAAACTGGGAAAATATTTTTACAGTCAAAGGTTCTGATAAAGGCCTCATTTCCAAAATATATAGAGAATTAACTCTAATTTATAAAAAATCAAGCCATTCTCCAAATGAAAAATGGTCAAAGGATATGAACAGAAAATTCTCAGATGAAGAAATTGAACTATTTCTAGTCATATGAAAAGATGCTCCAAGTCATTATTAATCAGAGAAATGCAAATTAAGACCACTCTAAAATAACACTATACACCTGTCAGATTGGCTAAGATGACAGGAAAAAATAATGATGATTGTTGGAGGGGATGCGGGAAAACTGGGACATTGATGCATTGTTGGTGGAGTTGTGAATGAATTCCAACCATTTTGGAGAGTAGTTTGGAACTATGCTCAAAAAGTTATCAAACTGTGCATACCCTTTGATCCAGCAGTGTTACTACTGGGATTATATCCCAAAGAGATTATAAAGAAGGGAAAGGGACCTGTATGTGCACGAATGTTTGGGGCAGTCCTTTTTGTAGTGGCTAGAAACTGGAAACTGAATGGATGCCCATCAGTTGGAGAATGGCTGAATAAATTGTGGTATATGAATATTATGGAATATTATTGTTCTGTAAGAAATGACCAACAGGATGATTTCAGAAAGGCCTGTAGAAACTTACACGAACTGATGCTAAGTGAAATGAGTAGGACCAGGAGATCATTATATGCTTCAACAACAATACTATATGATGACTAGTTCTGATGGACCTGGCCATCCTCAGCAAGGAGATCAACCAAATCATTTCCAATGGAGCAGTAATGAACTGAACCAGCTATGCCCAGAGAAAGAACTCTGGGTGATCACTAAAAACCATTACATTGAATTCCCAATCCCTATATTTATGCCCACCTGCATTTTTGATTTCCTTCACAAGCTAATTGTACAATATTTCAGAGTCTGATTCTTTTTGTACAGCAAAATAATGGTTTGGTCATGTATACTTATTGTGTATCTAATTTATATTTTAATATATTTAACATCTACTGGTCATCCTGCCATCTGGGGGAGGGGGTGAGGGGTAAGAGGTGAAAAATTGGAACAAGAGGTTTGGCAATTGCTAATGCTGTAAAGTTACCCATACATATAACCTGTAAATAAAAGGCTATTAAATAAATAAAAAAAGAAAAGAAATATGAGATGGAGAAGGCATCACTAGATCACAATTCATCTCATGACAGATGATGACAGAAAATGAGATCTTAGTCTGCATTTAAAGGCATAGTTTACTGAATGAGGGAAGGAATGATATGCAGTTTACTTGTATTAGGCCATATGCAGAATAATGTGTTCAGAATGCCATGTTTTAGTAAAAAAGATATTTATAAGTTAGATGGCTCTAAGAAGAAAATGAAATAGCTAGTGAATTATCTTACCATCTTCTCATATAAATACTAGTTGAAAGACTTGGAAATGTTTTACATGAAGAAAATAAAACAGAAGACTGGGGAAAAGAAATTGTTTCACTTGTGGCAGAAAGAAGAACAATGGGTTCAAGTTATAGAGATAGATTTCAGATCAAAACAAGGAAATACTTCATTATTATTAGAATTTCCCTAAAATTGAATGAGCAGCCCCAATACATTCTGCTTACCTAAAGTTTTTCAGCAAAAGTTGGATAGGCTTTAATTGGCAATTATATAGAGGGGACTTTTGCTTAGGTGTGGAGTTTAGACTTGACTTCTGATATCTCTTCCAAATGTAATATTCTGGGATTTTGTTTTATTATTAAAATTCAAAAGAAGAAAGTGCTATTTAAATACCAAGAAGCAAACTTAAGCTATCCCTGATCTTGCTTCTTCTCTTTCTTTTCCAGTTAACTTCACAACCAGGGAATCTAAATGAATCAGGAATTGAGAAACAGAATGGTTACATATATCTTTTAAATCCCTCCCACCATTCCATATTCTTTTCCCACTAAGAGAATAACAGTAAAAAAAACCCAAATAATAATTCGGGATTGAACTTAAAACACTTTATTGAAGACTAGTGGCTCATTTGGCTTAAAGCAATTTATCTTCTTTTAAAACCTAGCTGCTCAGTATACATTTAGAAACACCATTTTAGATGGTGTTTATACACTTGTTTCTCAAGTAGAAATATAAATTAAAGTGTATAATGCCAAGATGGCTTGTTATAGCATCATCAGAGATGGACTGTGGTCTGGTGGTTGTGGCAATTGACTAGAAATTAGGAGGCCTGTGTGCTATTCCTGGCTCAGCTTCCATTTCTCTATGTGAACTTCCTTGGGCAATATTCTTAACTCTTCCATTTGCCTGTGTTTCCTGTACTATAAAAGGTGGATGAAAAGTACTTAGTTTTAGTCTCATGGGGGAATCCTAATTTGAAAGGTAGTACAGAGGTATTATTATCTTCACTTTTGTAGGAACACAGGTTTAGAATATCAAGGGAACGAAAGGAATTGCCCAAGATCCTGAAACCAAGCACTAAAGGAAATAAAAAAAAAAATTAAGGAAATGGGCGAATGGTAAAGCTGGTACAATTTTCAAAAGTCAGTATGAATGTGTGGCCTGCAAGTAGTGTAGATTAAGTCCTAAAAAAATTTTATTTCCCATGTTGTCAAAAGCCATACAGCACGTGTGGCCTCCCAATGAGTCAAAAAAAAAAAAAAAAAAAAAAAAAAAAAAAAGCATGATTTGTATAACAGCAGGCATCCTACATTTATATTTATTCACCCATGTACAATAAATGTGCCCATAAAATGCTTTTCCTCAAAATGTGACATAGATTAGATAAGCATTTTTGTCAAACAGTTTCTGATTTATATAAATTAACTATATAACATTGTGAATATTTAGTAGCTGCTCCAATAAAGGGGTGGGAAGTTAGAAGACAGTAAAATTGATGTTGTAGATCTAGGGAATATCATGAAATTCATTGGTCTAATAAGGATGGTATATTGTAAAGAATTCAGGAAAATTCTTATTTCAAATCTCTTGTAAATAATTTCTTAGATGAAGGAGACAACTTTACAAAGAAATCAGATTTTAAATTTCATTTTTTTGTTTTAAAGAAAACATTAGAACTCAAAGGTAACATGGTACTTGTTGCATAGTAAAAGTACAAGACAGTACTTGTAGGGTATTGAAAAGCCAAAAAAATAATTCTGGATTATGACATCAAGCTAATTCTCTCTAAAACTCTAGAGTCTGGGAATATCTGAAGTTGTACTAGCTTTGAACTTTGGGTTTATATGGAAAATAGGAACCAATTTTATTTTAAATTAAGAGATGCTCTGTGTGTGTGCGTGTGTGTGTATGTGTGTGTGTGTATGATTTCTTCAGTGTGCAGGAACCTCCTGATTTGGAAATTTCCTTCACTGACATAGATTGACAACTTGTCTGTAATTAAATTCTCACAGGGTTCGATGGGAGCAACTATGTGGTACAGAGGATAGAGTACTGGATCTAGAGTTAAAAAGATTCCTCTTCCAGAGTTCAAATTTGGCCTCCAATGCTGAGGAGCTGTGGGACCTTGGGCAGTCAGTTAGTCCTATTTGCCTCAGTTTCTTCATCTGTAAAATGAACCAGAGAAGAAAATGACAAATCATTGCAGTATCTTTGACAAGAAAACCCAAATGGAATCACAAATATTTGTATGTGATTGAAAAAAAACAAAATGACAAGGGTTGACTGAAAAATTAGGAAATTAAGTGATTTGCTTATAGTTATGTAACTGTTTCAGAGGCAGAACTTGCACCTGAGTTTTCCTGATTTCAATGTTGACTTTAATCAGCTACACTGTGCTGTCAATCAATTACACTGTGTATGTTTCATAATACAATGGTATCTATAGATAGATCTATAGATACACACACACATACATACACACAAATCTGATATAGCATCCATGAACACAGTGCTGGTTGTAACAAACATGATTTTTTTAAAGAGAGAAATGAATAAATTAAATATCCTCCAGGCAGGATAAATAAGACTTGAGTGTTAGTGAAGTTAGCTGAGGTGAGCTATACTGTATGAACTGCTACTATAGTTTTACTTTGTAATCTATCCTAATATTCCAATGTGAATTAAATTTTTTTTTTCATTTTTACTGGATTGCCCATCTCACCCAGTCTGGATATATAGTCACTCTTCTGGCTGATCATCCTTCTCTCTTTGTGGTAAGGCTTAGTGCACAGAGTCAATCAGCTTTAGCCCTCCTGCAGCTCAGAACTCTCAAATTCAAGGCATTTACCAGCCTCAGCCTCCCACAGTTGTGTGCCGTCAAGACAAGACCAAATATTTTCTAATCTTATCAGTATTCACAGTCTCTATGAATATCTCACAAATGATTTGCATGCATGATGAATACCAGCATTGTGGTCCTATAATTAATAATATCAGTAACTACAAAAGATATGTTACAATGCATTTTTATGATTAAGCAAAGGTAAAAGTCAGAGATCCATTCATAGCATACAGTGATAATTTATATTTTACAGATTGAAAGATCATGAAATAATAAGGAAGTAAATTTCAACTTTGTGTCCTTGCCCTCCAATGTTGCTCTGGCTTGTATTCAACTAGAAAACAGAAAGGCAGATACTTAGTAGCTGACATTGCCATTAGCAAAAAAATCATCCTTTGATTATACTTTAGAATACTACAGATTATATTTTAGCATAGAATTATATAGATTATAAAGATTAAACTTTATAGAGAAGGAACAGTAAAAAAGCCCAACCATCGCTTTCAGCTATAAAAATTGGTCAATCACCAGCCATACTGAATACATTCAGATTAAATAGTTGCTGGAGGTAAGAAAAGGAATATGAATCAGAATCCCATACTGTGAATTTGGGCAATTGAAAAGCCATTTGGCTTTATACTCATCTTATTTGATCTTCACAAGATCTTTTTATGTCAATTTAAAAAAAAATTTCCCTGTTTGATGGATGAAAGAACAATGAGCTAAGAAGAGCTAAATGATTTTAGCTTAGGTCATAAGGCAAATATGTGGGATAATATTCAAACTCAATTCTTCTTGTCTCTGATATCACATTTAACAACAATCTACCTAGCTACTACTAATGCATAAAAGTAAATATACAATTGAGGGTCATATTATATAATTGCAGTTAGAGAGTGGTTCCTGAGCTCTGTCCTTATATACATGATCAGAGTGTAATTTATTCAATTCCCCTGTGAAAAAAGCTAGGGATCCTAATTCCAGGAAAATTATGATAATATGCAACACAATTGATTGGGAAATATATACAGCATATGTAGACTTTCTGCAACTGATTCTATTCTGCTACCCATATGATGAATAATATCCATTTTAATTGGCTACAGTATCAGAGACAGAAATTGAAATACATTTAAAAGCATTCTTTATTAAGAGAAAATTAAAGTAGTTCTTTTTCTTGCTTTTACTCTTTTTTGTGGGAATTCTTCTTGCGAGGTCTCAAGCACTCTCTTTTCTTAGATAATATGTGGCTTACAAATAAGGGAAATAACTTCTAATAAGGAAATGAGAGTTTCAAAAGATCATGAGTGCAAGACACCAGAGGTCTACAAATGCATTATAGAGTTTTAGCTGGTTCAGTTTTGAGATTTCAAAAAAGGAAGATTATCTTTTGGGACTTAACTCAGTGATGGCTAAGTCAAGGATTCATTGAGAAATTGCATTCCATTGAGATGTAAACTTATGAGTTGGAACCAATGCTATGTAGAAACTGTTAAGTCTCAGTCTACTCTGTTCAGAAACAGGTGATATATGGAAGATTTGCCCCAAAGTGTTAGGGAGAAATGTTTGAACAATTGCTCTTATTCATTATAAATTCAGTAAACAACTTTTTGTGAAGATGTTAATAGGCTATATGAAACTAGGTTACTGGTCCTTGATGGTAAAAAGTGGAGGAGCAAAATGGGGAATATGGGTGCTATAATAATGGATGATAAAAAAAAAAAGAAGAGATACTCAGTTTTCTAGAATTCTGAATGAGAAATACATCCAGGCTTGATTTGTAAAAATTAGTACTGGCTACACAGTATTTTAGGAATTTAGAGAAAAGGAAGATCAAAAAGTTATGAAAATATTGTAGTCTGTGCTTATTTCCATGGTAAATCAGCCCTGTATTATTTTTTGATGGTTAAACAACAAATCCATAGAAGCAATTATTCAGTCAGCCAATGAAAATCTTTTTAAAAATTATGTACCAGGAACTATATACCAGGAAATATACTAAATGGTAGGGATAGAAAAAAATGTGATAAATAAATAAACAAAAAAAATAAAAATTTAAGTGGCTTTTTTTTTTTAACTTTTATGCTCTAGCCCATTCTAGCCCATTCTAGCCTATCAATCATAATCAAGAGGAAACTGAGAGAGTTGTCAAATTATTAAGTATTCAAGGCTGAGTAAAATAGCATTTTCCTCTCTATGGCTCTTGTCCTTTGGAATAACATCATATGACCTAGAACTTGAAAGAGATGATCTAATCCAAGTCCTTGATCTTGTAGATAAGGAAGCTGATATTCAGAGTAGATGACTAGCTTAAGGTCAAACTAAGTGGCTTTTTAAAAATAATTTTACATTATAATGGGGAAAACAATATGTAAAAAGCATGTATATAAAGTAAGTCTAAATGGAAAATAAATTCAGACAAAAAGCAGGATTAATAATGATTCAAATAGCATTATGAAGATGTGAGTTGAGTCTCTCATTTAAGCTGTTATTGGTCAGTATCTCCCTGCACATAAGAATAAAATATTTGTGTGTAGTAAAAACAATGCAAATAGTAGTATATAAATAAGACCAAATAAAAATTCATGAAACCAACCATTTCCTATTGATATATGTAAAGAGTATGCTTTGAGGTAAAGTTTAATTCCCCGGTTGCTCAGTCTAATAGACTGAATTAATTCACAGCAAAGGCAATAATAGCTGAAGAGGCATGATAAAAACAGTTGGTACAAAATAATTGCCACAAAATCTCTGGCACCATCTCCCTCAAGTACACATGGGTCCATGGACAGAGTAAGCTCAAACTTAGTTCAAGTGACAATATTGAGACACATATAACTGAATTATAGGGCAAAGGTGTCATTCATAGTTCCTGACAATTTTGTGACCTGAATTCTTTCCCTGATTTCATAGGTAGAATTCTTCTATGGTGCAGCGTCATGCTCCTTGAAGTTGTCTTCCTCCTCAAGTGACTGTCTTTCTGCTACCATTTTTTCTTGGTGTATCTTTGTTTTGGCTGAATATTTTCTGCACTCCTAATCTATTTTCTCTCATTTAATGATGAATTCTAGCTAGATGAATTCTATCCTACTGGGCCACAGACTGATAACACACACTATAGGAAAGGGAGGATGAATTTTTTTTCTTCTTCTCCCCACCCAAGCTAAGACTCTCTGTGGCTTGTCTCTGAGTCTAGAAATGATGACTTCAAAAGAAAATTTCTAATCACTAGGTATAATGAGAATCACAGAATTTTACGTTTATAAAGGACCTTTAAAATAATCTAGTCTTTCAGTGATATCTGAAAACTTAAATGAAATATTTCATGCCAATGGTTATCCAACTGCTGTTTGAAAATGAGTGAATGAATGCTGTGGAGAAGCAATCTGGTACTACAAAAAAGTATTTTTTTTTTAAATGGAAAGTTTACAGAGATTTGGAACTCCAATTTTACAGTTTGGTACTATTATTGTATAATGAATAGGATACTCTTCCTGTGAAATAGCCAGTGTACCTTCTAGTGAGCATTTTATTCAATAGGATAATCTCACCTTTTCTCTTTTTATTATTTCCATTTGAATTTTATATATAGAAATGCAGTTGATTCTGAGTTTATTTTATAATCTGTAGATTTATTCAAAGTGCCTATTAATTAGTATACACTCAGCATATTATTTACACTCAATGAATATATTTGGTGATTTTCTGGTATGTTCCAAGTAAAATACTATATTCATAAATAAGAATAGTTTTATCTCCTCTTTGCCCATCTTTACAATTTATCTTTTCTTATTGCTATTGTGATCATTTCTAGAACTATATCAAAATATAGTAGGGAGAGTGAGCATTCTTATTCTACTCTTAGAGCTGTTAGTAGAGGTTCTAATGTATTCTCTTTGCTATGTTGCTTGCTTTTGTTTTGAAATATATTATGATACTAATAAATATGAATAAATTTGTCAATTCTTTAATGGCTTTTAACTTTAAAAAGTTTCATGTTTTTGTAAGTCAATTTCTTCAGCTATTGAAATTATCATGCATTTTGAGCTATTTTCATTTTTAGTATGATTATGTTAATTTTTTTCAAAATTCCAGAGCCTTTGTTGTATACTTGCTAGGAATTTAATTTGGTCATAGTGAATGATTTCTTAAACAAATCTGTGTGATCGGCTAGATAGGAATTTACTTAATATTTTTAAATCAATAGTCATTTACTGATATATTGTTGGGGGAGCTGTGAACGAATCCACCCATTCTGGAAAACAATCTGGAATTATGCCCAAAAAGTTATCAAACTGTGCATACCTGTATGTGCCAAAATGTTTGTGGCAGCCATGTTTGTAGTGGCTAGAAGCTGGAAACTGAGTGGATGCCCATCAATTGGAGAATGGTTGGGTAAATTGTGGTATATGAATGTTATGGAATATTATTGTTCTGTAAGAAATGACCAGCAAGATGAATACAGAGAAGCTTGGAGAGAATTACATGAACTGATGCTAAGTGAAATGAGCAGAACCAAGAGATCATTATATACGTCAACAACGATACTGTATGAAGATGTAATCTGATGGAAGTGGATTTCTTTGACAAAGAGACCTAATTCAGTTTCAGTTGATCAATGATGGACAGAAGTAGCTACACACAAAGAAAGAATACTGGGAAATGAATGTAAACTGTGTGCATTTTTGTTTTTCTTCCCGGGTTATTTCTACCTTCTGAATCCAATTCTCCCTGTGCAACAAGAAAACTGTTTGGATCTGCACACATACATTGTATCTAGGATATACTATGACATATTCAACATATATAGGACTGCTTGCCATCTAGGGGAGGGCGTGGAGGGAGGGAGGGGAAAAATCGGAACAGAAGTGAGTGCAAAAGATAATGTTGTAAAAAAATTACCCTGGCATGGGTTCTGTCAATAAAAAGTTATTATAATAAATAAATAAATAAATAGTCATTAATGATACTGATTGATAGTTCTGTGATTTATCCTTCCCTTGCTTAAATGTTAGAACTATATTTGTCCTATAAATTATTTTTTCTATGCTTCTTGCTAAATTTTTTAGAATACGAAATTTTTTAGAATACTTTGTGTGGTATGGGTACTCATTACTGTTTAAAATTTGATAAGATTTTCTTGTAAGCCCATCAGAATAGAATTTTTTGTTATTGTTTTTTTTCTTTTGATAGTTCCTTTATAATTCATTCTATTTTTTCTAATATTGGATTATTTAAGATTTCTATTTGGTCATCTCTTAGTTTTGTCTCTTTAATGTTTTTGAAGATAATCCTCCATTTCTTCCATGTGCTCAGTTTTCTTAGCACATAGCTCTAAATAGTAGAATCTGAGCATTATCTTTTCATTTTTGCATGTGATTTTTACTTTATTTCATTGCTGTTATGCGTATGTGAATTTAATGCCCTCTTTAATGAAATTGATTAAAAGTCTATCACTTTTTTGGTCCTTTTAAAGCATCAGTTTTTAATTTGACTTATCATTTCTAAAGCATTTTTCATTTTCACTTAATCTATTTCTCCTCTAAATTTTAATATCTCCTCTTCCATCTTCATTTAGGATAGCTTATCCTTTGATTTTCTATTTTTATTATCCATATTCATTCATTAATCCTCTATGTTTTGTTCATTTCTTTTTTTCCTGAGGCAATTGAGGTTAAGTGACTTGCCCAGGGTCACATAGCTAGGAAGTGTTAAGTGTCTGAGACCAGATTTGAACTGAGGTAATCCTACTTCAAGGTTGATACTCTATACACTGCACCATCTAGCTGTCTCTCATGTGTTTTTAAAGAGATGATTTTTCCTCTGAAGAATGTCTCATTTCTATCTCTGATATTTTGGAATGTTGTTTCATCATTATTTTATTTCCTATCCAATCAGTAAATAAATATTTAGTAAGTGCCTTCTATGTACTAAACACTGTATTAACTGCCAGAGATATAAAAACAAATAAAAACAAAGATATATTCTGCCCTTAAGTAGCTTACAACTTAATGGGAAAAGATAACACACCAAAGGAAACTTAAAAAGATAAAAGGGGAACAGGTACCCAGTATGAGAGCATGATGGATAGTTCCAAAGAAATTTAAAAGCAGAGATGAAAAACTTTCACATAAGTATTCATTATTTCTTTGATTTATTATGTATCTGGTCTACTTAATATTTAGCATTTTGCTGTTGATAATATATTATTTAAGAGCTTTTCAGTATCAATTATGCTAACTTTTTCTTCTTTGCCTTTACAAATATTATTTTTATATGGCATTGCTCTCTGGGAATGGAAAAGGGAAAGATACTGGGAAAAACAATGATGATATCAAATAAAATGCATCAATAAAACTTTTAAAAGTGATTTTCAAAAATGTTAATATTAAATGACTATAGAAGTGTAACAGTTAAATACTCTAGTTCTACTATCAAAAGTTAGGTAATGTTTCATTTCAGTTCTCTACTGAAATTCTTCAGTAACTTTAAGTGGTTTGGGGGAGCTTAGTCTCTGTTATTGAGTCATCTTACCCAATTGAGCTTCCTTAATTTTAATGCTTCCTAGAACCTTAGTTCCATTTTGCCACTTAAAAATTAGGTTAACCTTTTAAAAGCCATGTGTTACTCCAAAATTATTACAAGAGCAAACATACAAATATCCTCCCATCCATCCAAGTATCTGCTGCTAAAGCAAAGCAAAATCCTGCTATGTTCTCAATCTCTAGGGAAAGGAGAGTTATTTTCACAGTATAGCTCATTCCCCTGTAGCATAGTCCCACCAAGTTTACATCCTAGCATATTGACTTCTCAGGATTTCCCTGATGAGGAGACAGTCATATTCAGCCTGAAGTCATTACTTCATTTACTAAACTTGAGCTTCCTGTCTCCTATACTTAAAACTTGAATGGAGGAGAGAAACAGACCCAAATCCCAAACACAATTATTCAGGCTACAGGCTGTAAAGAAGGAGGGAAAGTGACTTTCCTATAATATTCAATTTAGTTCAGGGTACCCATCATTAAGATATATAGATCTTATTGATGTATAGCAGAAACTGTTAGTCAGCTCATTGGACTCCATTGTTTTAAGGATGTGAGATCAAAATTCTTAAATCAGCTCATCCTCTTTGAGACTGTCTTGATTAACATATCTTTAGACAATTTTGGGACCTGGTAAGCTAAGTGAATTCCACTTGGCACCTCCTTGATTCTTCCCAGCTCCTCCTTGCTTCTTCCTCTCCTCACTCCCTATATCCCACTTTTATTTCTTTCTCCTCCACTGAAAACTTAACAATTGTGTTTCTTCAAAAGGAAAGTCCTCATTCATTTATTTTGTCTATTCATATTTGTTTGTGCCCATGTGCTATTCAAATAATAAAATAGCAAATCTTTTTTTTTTTTACCAGGGATTGGTGTCTATCCTCTTCAATTTAATTTCATATTTCTACTCCATATTACCTCTTCTTGCACCTTTTAATCATTTCATTATAATAAATAACTCACTTGAAAGAAATAGGAAAATATTTTCAATATTAGCATAATTCCCTTAAAAATTTATTAAATCTTTTTTTCTTACCCCATGTTTATTTTTATACCTTGAACTTAATTTTTAGCACATTATTTCATTTAAACTAATGGATGTCTATAAAACACATAAACATGTATAATGTGTGCATGTGATTTAGTGGTTCTTTTCTTTTATATTATAAATAACAAACTTATGAATGTACTAACAATAGCCAGACAAATTATTTCAGGAGCTTATAATTAGTCCATATGTATATAACACAATTTGCAAGTGAACCTGAAGTTTCAGTTATTTCATTTCTGTACAAATAATTGTTACTAGTTATATGAAATGTCTTATTATATATGGTCAAATGAAAGTAAATGCCAAATACTCTTTTCTTCCTCTGAGGCTATGGTATCTATCCCTGATAAACTAGTAATTATTATGTTGGACAGCTTGTGTTTCTATCTTACAAGAAGTTAAGGAGAAGGAGGATTGTAATCAAGTTGTCAGAGTAGTAGAAAAAATAGACAATCTCTCTGATAACTCCTTCACATAGTTTTAGAAAATGAACCAGACTGAATCCTCAGTATGAAATTTAAGAATGGAGTCATGTTTTTCAGCTCACATTGATACAAGGTGGAACAAGGTCAAAGAGCAGATACATGGAATATTCTAAGATGGGCTAAAAGAGGGATGGGTATGTGCTCTAGGTGAATGAGATGGAGTGAGATCTCTCAAGACAATTGTAAAAATCGAGTAAAGCTTTATCTACCCCAGAGTTGGAGTAGGCTGGAAGTCCTTGGACATCGATTCAAGGATATACTAAAGTCCCCTTCCTGCTATCCTCCCATAACATCATTTTCTTCCTTCCTCAATCAAATATGGGCCTCTATGCACTTACTGGCCAAAATTCAATTTCCTGGGTAGTTCCTGCATTTAGAATGTAAGACCTTCAGCCACTGTGGATGAGGGTCAGTGGTGGGAGGGATATTGGCGTTAGGAACCATTTAAAGTGTAAAACCTGTCCCAAAAGGTGCCTCCTTCTTTCCATTGATTGTTTGACTGGATGGAGGCCTGCTTCTTGATAGAACAGATAATAAACTTTCATTTTGCTCCTAGAGATAGCTCCAGCTTTTTTTATTATTATTATTAAATGGTGATCATTTACCATTCTGAGCCACACGTAGGGAAAAAAGGTCCCAGACACACAAGAGGGAACTGAATTCTGCTGATTAAAAGAATAGGTGTCTATGCTAGCTCTATCATTACCCAATAGCAGGTAATTGATTTAGTGTGATCTTCTATCATAAAGAACTATTGAGATAACTGGGGCACTCAAAACACAAACTCAGAGGAAGAATAATTTGAAAATATCTACAAGCAAATCCTCAAAGAAAAGGATGGCATTACTTGGGTGTGTAAGTTAAACTTGAATTCCTTGAAGAGATAAAGCAAAATTTAAAAAATATTCTAAAACCTTTGTATATCCATTAATTGTCGTTTTTGTGTTTTTTGAATATTTTAGGAGTTTGTATCTCATGGAATCAATAACTTATATTTGATCCATTTTGATATGTACATTCTGCTTTATTTATACTTATATATAATCATATGTGTATATTTATATCTAAATATTTTTTTATATATAGTGAATAGCTATTCTGAGACAAAAAAAATCAAAACAAGGTGAAAATGCAAAAACATAAATAAATAAAAGGCTATATAAGATATATCATCGCAAAAAAAAAAAAGTGACCTAGAAAAAAGAGCAAGAAGAGCAAGGGGAAATAAAAACAAGGAGAAATATGTGAGAAGAGTGATTAATATTTAAATCTCATTTTTATCATGAACTTGTACAAAGGAAGAATATACATTGGGTATAAAAATAATATTTACTCAAATGAGAAACAGGAATAGGGGAGGCAAAAGGGATGGCAATTTAAGGAAATGATTAATCCTAAACATAACTTGTTCTAACTAAGGAGGGTTAGTTGTAAAACTGATTTAAAAGAGAAGATAAGAATATGTCATTGGGTCTTCAGTGAAGGAGAAGGAAAAACAGAGAAGCAGAAGTAGATTACATCAAACCTAGACGTGAGTGTGTTGAGCATACTCTTTTTTTTCTCCATATTCTCATCTTTAAATAAGAAAGACAACAAATTCAGTCAGTGAAATATATAAAGCAATAAGATGGAAAAAATACACAACAGTCATAATTGAATGTGAATGAAATTAATTTACACACAGAATAGAAGGTAAAATTAAAAATCAGAATTCAAAAATATGCTGTTTACAAGAAACAAATTGAAACATAAAAATCCTCAAACAGTTAAAATAAGGGCCTGGAGAAAAATCTACTATATTTCAACAGAAGGAAAGACTTAAAAACTAATCAAATCCATGATCAACCACAATTCTCTCAACTTTAGATGTTGGTCAATTTCGCATACTGCTGACCTCCTGAAAGAGAGCTGATGAACTCAGGGTGAAGAATAAGACATTCTTTTTTGGACATTGCCAATGTGAGATTTTTTTTTTTCTGTACATATGTTCTATAAAATTTTTGTTCTTTCTGGCCTTTTTCCAATGGGTGTTGGAGTAGAAAGAAGGAAAAATCAATATTTTTAAAAAATAAAACTTAAGTTACATTTTTAAAATAATAAAGGAATAGAGCTAATCAGCTACTTAAAATTAGAGTGCTGTTTAGTTGTCACTTTTGTTGAAGTGACCCTGAGATATGAATATAACGTGAGACCATAGAATTGATTTTTTTCCTTAGATAAGTTTCATAACTAGAATCAAAACCTTTTTGAACATAAGTGGTTCTTTTTTAAAGGAACTTTTTAATTTAATATCTGTAATGCTTACATATTTATGAGTTTTTAATAGTTTATTTTTATTTTGCAAAAGTTCAAAAATGAAATTGGGGGGATTGACCAAAGAATATTTCTCTAAGAAAGACTGACTTGAAGCTAAACCAAAAAGTTCTATAACAGTTTGTAATCTAATGAGAACATTTATATAATTTTTTGGATTGAGTTCAATCCTTAGTGGAAACCTACTATACTCATCTTTTTTCCTTTGTTTCTATACCAATAACTTCAAATTACCTAGGAGACCACAAGATTTTATTGTATGATGAACATGATAGATTCAGTTCCTCTGAAACTATGTTGGTGATTAGAGTTAATGAGTCATTGACACTAACAATTACTTATCAAAGGAAAAGTTGGCAACAAAATAGCAAAATATGCCATCATTCAATATTTAATGATGTAAACAGCTAAAATTACACTAGCCTCTGTAGACTCATTTGCCTGTCTACAGCCTGAGCCAATCATAATAAGCAAAACTGATCTCTTGCCAAAATATCATAGCATAAAGCTAAAGCTATTACAAGGTTACCATTCTATGATTTCACATTAGATTTCTCTACCCTTTTCCACATATAAACAAACTTTTTTTTCACATGTAAAGAACATTAAGTTCAGTGATTGAATTGGTTAAGTATTCTTTAGGTTAATAGTATAATCATTTAGATTCTGTATATTATTGGCATGTAAAAGCCAAGAAAGTTCTTTGAAACACATATGCTTGAATTTGTCCTTTAAGAATAGTTTAATGAAAAACAATTTAAATTGGCAAGTAAATTCTTAAACAAATATTTATTTATCATAGGACTACAATAAAAACTATTCTAAATCAAACTTTGAATATCACACCTGCTTGTTCCTGGGCTAATATCCCCAAATTTTTTTTCATATTCACAAAAATATAACAATTAAGAATATGAACATATAAGACCAAGACCAAATAAATAGTTAAGCTTTTTTCAGGATGATCTCTAATCCCCAAACAAGAAAGTTAGTTGACATTGTAGAAAAATCAATTATATGGCTATATAACAGCTGAAAATCAACTTAGCCTGTCAGAGTATATTCATATTTTCAAGAAACTAAATGCTAAAATAGCACAGGAAAAAGAATAAGCATTTAAAAGGTACCTACTATATATAAGATGGTATGTTCAACATTTGACAGATACTATCTTATTTGAATTTATGATAACAATGCTATGATATTGGTGTTATTATCTCTGTTTTGCAGTTGAGGAAACTGAGGCAAGCCGGTTAAGTGAATTGCTTTAATCCACATGACTAGATCTTTTTGCATAGGTAGGTGGCACAATGGATAGAGTACTTGCCTGGAGACAGAAAGATGGCTGCAACCACTGTACTGGTTAGCTGCCAAAAATAGTGATGCTAAACTGAATTAAAATCCCTACCAACACTTTAATTTTAATATACAGAAAAAGCCTCAGGTTTTTCACATAGGGCTGGTTACCACATATGATATATTATATTAGCTAGTTTTATTCATTTCAGCCCTCACTTCCATGCCTTGAATAGTGCAACATCATGTCTGGAATGTTTTCCCACTGCATGTCTATCTTGTTTAATTTTGAGCTTCTTTCAAAGCACAGCTCAAGAGCTGCCTCTTCTAGGATGTCTTTCTGAATCTCCCAGTTATTACTGCACTTTAATTCTTGAAATTACTTTGTATCATTTTGCTACATTTTGACTTATATAACTTTATACTAGTTCAATATCCCCTGTTCTTTGCAAGATCTTTGTTAGGAGGAATTTTTTTTCTCATTGTATATGAAGTACTTTTAATACATTAAGAATTTAGAAAATGTTTTAAATTGAATTTAATAATCCTCAATTAATTGACAGAGGAAATAAATTAAAAGTAAAACTAACAGAATAAATCAAGTTAAACATTTGGCAGTTAAAGCCATATTTTGTTTTCCTTTAAAATGGTGTTGTATTTTTTCCCAGGACAAATGTAATGCTGCCCAAGCTAATTTTTATTTTGTTAATTTTTGAAAATAGTAAAAACCACAAAAGCATTCTACAATGGAATTAATAACTTTGTATTTTATTTAAAATAGTTATTATTTTTCCATTTACATCTGAATTAAAAGTAAAAATGAGAAAATGAAATTAAATAATGTTCATGTAATTACAGTAGTATACTCCTCCTGGACCTGGAGTATTAAATTGCATTTTAATAGAATAAATAATTAAATGGAAATGTTGTTCAATTGCATTTTAAATCTGAATGACAGTCTTTCTTCCTGAAGATTAAACTCTTTAATATGTAATTCTGGGTGATGATAGCTCATGCTTATATACTGCTTTCTTCAAAATAACTTCTAGAAGTAGAAAATGATAGTATTATCTTTATTTTATAAATTAGGAAACTGAGGCTTTAAGAGTTAGCTGTATATAATCATATAATTTATAAAAGTCTGAAATAATCATGGGGGGTGTAGTTAAGATGGCAGGGTAAAACCAGGAAGTTGCTCAAGCTCTCCCAGTTTTCCTCAAAAACTACATGAAACCAAGTTTCTGAATAGAGTCTAATGCAATGAAACCACTCTCCAACTTCAAGAAAGGTTAGTCACACTGGGGTGAAAAGGATGTTCAGTCCAGCTCAGATAGACTTTAGAAAACTCAGTGAGAGGGTCTTAATCATAACAAATCAGAAACTAAGACCCTAAGTTCTGGTTCAGTAGAGGAGCAAATTGGTGGGGAAGCTTCCAGTCTTAGCTCAGAAGGCAATGTCTGGAAAACCAAACTGTTTCTTAAAAAGAACAGGTAGGGCTACTTGCTAGAAACACGAGGGGCACCTGTGCTCAAAGCCAAGGCTCAGCTGCACAGAAAGCTTGGGACAGTGATCCTTTATCCCAGAAGCAGAGTTCAACCTTAAAAGTTAAAAAGAAGAAGAAGAAGAAATACTAGAAGAAAAGGAAAGAAAATGAGCAAGAAACAGAAAAGAACCTTAACCATAGAAAGTTACTATGGTGACAGGGAAAATCAAAACACCAATTTAGATGAGGACAAAATGTCCATAGAAAAAAATCTCAAAAAGTGAATTGGTCTCAGGCCTAAAGAAACCTCTTGGAAGTACTCATAAAATACTTTAAAAAGCAAATAAGATAGGTAGAAGAAAAAATGAGAAAGCAAATGAGAGAGTCATATGAGAAAGTCAACAATTTGGGAAAGGAAGGAAAAAATTGTCTGAATAAAGCAACTTACAAAGCACAAATAAAAATCCCAACATGATTTATAAAGCAATGTGCATTAAAATAAATAAATTTACTAAAAAAGAAAAAAGAGATACAAAAGCTAACTGAAGAAACACACATTAAAAACTATAACAGGGCAAATGGAAGCTAAGACTGTGAATCCATCAAACAAACTAAGAAAAATGGAAAATTGGAAGAAAATGTGAAAATATTGGAAAAACATTCAATCTAGATAATAGATACAGAAGAGACAATTTAAAATTATTAAAGGCCATGACCAGAAAAAAAAGCCTGTGTAACATTCTTCAAGAGATCATTAAGGAAAATTGTCCCAATATTCTAGAAACAGACGAGGAAATACTCATTGAAAGAATCCATAAATAACCTTCAGAAAGGGATTTCACAAGGAAAACTCCAAGGAAAATTGTTAATAAAACTCCAGAACTACAATCTCAAGGGGAAAAAAATACTGCAAGATGCCAAACAAAAACAATTCAAATATCCAGTCAACAGTCAAATATCCAATAAACAGTCAGGATTACCCAGGATCTGGCAGCTTCTGCAGTAAAGGATCAGAGGGCCTTATATCATATTCTGGAAAGCAAAGGATATAGGGTTACAAACAAAAATTAACTACCCAGTAAGACTCAGTATCATCTTCCAGGGGAGACAATAAATCTTCAATGAAGTAAGAGACTTTTAATCATTTCTATTGAAAAAACAGAACTAAACTGAAAATTTAGTCTATTAAAAACAGGACTCAAGTGAAGCATAGGAAGACAAATGGGGGAAATATACATTATTTAAAGGTTAAAATATTTACATCCTTAGATGGAAAAATAATATCTGTAACTTTTGAGAATTTTATCTATCAATGGGGCAGATAGAGGGAGGTATCATCTGGACTGAGGGTGTGACCCTGAATGGACTTTGACGTGATGACATTAAAAAAATACATTAGAGAAATGCAAATTAAAAATACTCTGAGGCACCACCTCACACCTTACAGATTGACTAAGATAACAGGAAAAGATAATGATAAAGTTGGAAGGTATGTGGATAAACTGGAACACGAATGCATTGTTGGTGGAATTATGAATTGTTTCAACCATTCTGAAAAGGAATTTAGAACTATGCCCAAAGTGTTATAAAACTCTGCATATCCTTTGATCCAGAAGTGTCATTACTGCATCTATATCCCAAGAAAATCATAAAGGAGGAAAAAAAAAAACTTATATGTGCAAAAATTTTAGTAGCAACTCTTTTTGTGGCAACAAAATTATTAGAAAATGCGTAGATATTCATCAGCTGGGGAATGGCTGAACAAGTTGTGGTATATGAATGTAATGGAATGTTATTGTTCTATAAAAATGATGAACAAACTGGTTTTACAAAGACATGGAGAGATTTACATGACTTGATGCTGAACAAAACAAGCAGAAATAGGAATACGCTGCAAACAATAACAGCATGAGTATGTGATGATCAACTATGAAACACTTGGTTCTTCTCAGTGGCTTAGTCATCCAAAGCAATCCCAATAGACTTTGGACAGAAAATGGCATCTGCATTCAGAAAATGAAGTAAGGATACTGAATATATATCAAGCACATGCTATGTCCACTTTTTTTCTGTTTTTTTTTAATCTCTCCTAAGACTTTTCCTTTTTGCTCTGATTTTTCTTTTCCAACATAATTTATAAAGCAATGTGTATTAAAATAAATAAATATACTAGAATAAAATCTAAAATTCATTTTGAAAACATTTCCTTAATCTTCTCTCCTATGCTAACATAACTTGTGGGAAGAAAAAGTATTGTTTTATTTAACTAACATACCAATTATATGTGGTTTGTTTTGCATTGACCTATAATTTTCATCATGCTGCAAATATATGATTTAAAAGGATATGATAAAAGATCTGACTTGCATCAAAATGATTCCCTCAAGTGAAAGACCAATTTCCACTCATTTTAATAATTGACCTACTTGTAAAGGCATATGCCTTGGAAAGCAATGCTTATATTTTTAAAAATCTATGTCAAAGACTAGGGACGATGTTATAGGGAACCATGGATTTTTTTCCTGTTGTGTCATTGATTTGTTTTTGACTCATAGATTTGTGGAAGTTTAATTAATGAATTAGGGACAGAATTGATTAGGATAGGGAGGAAGGAGTTAAGTTAATATTAGACAAAAGCCTATAGGAAAGCTTATAATGGAAGAGAGAAAGAAGCAAAGTTTCATAGAGAGATATCATTTGAAATGAACCTAAAAAAAGATAAAGATGCTAAGTGGAGAAGAGATGAAGATGAAGTAGGTTCTAGCCAGATTCAATTCTAACACAGGGGTGCTCACCCAAGCTTCTTGGTTTGTGCCTTTGAGCACAGAGATCTTTTGCGTTTAAAATCTTGCTCATAGGACTGATAGTAGCAAGACTTAGTCTTGGTTATTTTTGCCTGATTTCCCAGGCTGCCAATTTTACTTCTTAGCTGGGTCTGGAGGCTGCTCCACTGGTCTGTTCTGCTACTGTTTTACTGAGTTGATACTGATTGTTTCAGTTGAAGATCCATTGTGATAAAAATCCTCCCACTGCTTTCCTGGACACCATCTGAGCTGGGCTGTGCACCACTTTCATCCTAGTAAGACTTGACCTTTCTTAAAATCCTTCCTACATATCTAGGACAATTGCTTTATCCCATCTCTTCACAGGCTCTGTTGTTCCAGATTCTGTTCAAAAGCTTGATTTCATGTGGTTTTCAAGGGACACTGGGAGAGCTCAAACAGCTTTCTGGCTTCCCTTCACCATCTTGACTCCATCATTGGAAGTCTCCCTTGTTGCTTCTTAGAAAGATATCAGCTATATGAACTGTAAACTGAAGAGTGGGAAAATAGAAGAGAAACAGGTTGAGACCATTGTAATATTTCAGGTGACAGGTGAAAAATGAGTTAGCTATGTGAAGAAATGGAAGAAGATAGATATGAAATGCCATAGAGATAGAATTAATAGGACTTGAAGAATTTGGGAGAACAGTCAAGAATGATGCAAATTTACAAAATCTTGTAGGAAGCCCAAGACTGAGAAATGTAAAAAGTGAAGAGAAATGGACCTAAGATAGAACCTTCATTTCAAAATCTAAAATATGATTCAATAAAGAAACCTGAGACATTGTCAGATATTTATGAATAGAAAATAATGTCCAAGAAGCCAAAGAAGAAGACAAGTTACAGGGGTAAAGAAGTGATTGACAATGTGAAAGAGGCAAAAAGGAAACAATTTTAATTTAATAAAATGTCAAGTATTTAATATTTAAAATATACTGTGCTACATTTGGGAATAGCTGACCAAAAAAAGACTTTTGCCTCTAAGAAACTTTTGAAAGGTCACATGATTAAGAAATCATTGGTTATTATTGAATGCATTTTCTGTAGAAATATTGAATTAGATGGCATTGCAAGGACTTAAGAAATAAATGATGAAGTGAAAACACTGACTGAGACGTGGTTGCAAGAAATTAACAATACAAAATTTTCCAAGTGCCAACTGACATTTAAGGAAAGAAGACTCCAGTCAAATCTATATGAATATGAGTCATGGTCAAAGAATATAAATATGTAGTTTTTCAGTGAAGAAATCAAAACAATTTATAGACTTATTAAAAATGCTCTAAACCATTATTGATTAGACAAATGAGATATCATTTACACTCACCACATGAACTAAAATTATAGAAGGGGAAGATGACAAATGTTGGAGAGAATATGGAGAAATTGGGACACTATTTAATTGTTGGAATTATGAAATGTTATTAAGCTACTTATACCCTTTGATCCAACAATACCATTGCTTGGTCTTATTTCTAAAAATAATTACAGAAAAAGGAAAAGAACCTATATGTTCTCAAATGTTTATAGAAGTTTTCTTTGTTGTGGAAAATAACTGGAAATTAAAGGGATGTCCATCAATTTGGATATATTAGAAGAAGTTATGATATATGATTGTGATGAAATGCTAGTATGCTATAAGAAATGATAACTAAGTGACTTAGAAAAACATGGAAAGACATGAAGAGCAAAATGTGCAGCACTAAGAGAACATTGTATATAATAATAGCAATATTATTTTAAGAACAACTTTGAATGAATGAGTTAATTTGTCTATTAGAAATCCCCCCCAAAAAAAACCATAAAGGACCTATGAAGAAAGATGCTATCAGCATTCAGAGAAAAAACTGATAAATAAATATATAGAATTATTTATATAAATACATATATATACATGTTTATGAATATAAACATTATATATATATTTATGTGTATATGCATCTAGTGGTAGCGATCTTTAGGCAGCATAGGAGAAAGAAATAAAAGGAAAAATATATAATAATTTTGCTGTATGTTTGAAAAGAATAGCTCAACTTGCTAAAAAAAAAACCCAAAACTTTCTGATCAACTTTGTTGCTCATATGGGTTCAATAATATTGAACACAATTGTCCTTTGTGAGTATAGAAACTATTCTGAAGAAAATAATTCATGTTTTACAAGCCATTGTGAAATGAGACAGAAGATATATTTCTCCATTTGAAATGTCACAATGGAGTTTGACAAATCAAAAGAACCCAAAGGGGACAGCAATGGTACCAAGTAGGGAACAGTCATCTTCAGTATCCTCATCAACCTTCCAAACCTTAGCAGATCAATCTTAACTACAAACTACTTTTACTACTAAATTATTTAGAAAGGTCTTCTGTAACTATAACTTTTAAATGATATTTGAAATAAAATAATAAAATTTATTTATATAGAGTCATGAATTCAGTTCAATTCTTGAGATTTCCTTCATGTTTATGACTACAAGATAATATATTATCATATAGAGAGTCAATTAATAACCATTTAGTAAGGGTACTTTGTGTTAGGTACCAAGATGATCTGATCTAGTGGACAGAGTACTGGATCTTGAGTTAGGAACACTACTTTTCATGAGTTCAAATTGACTTATTATCTGTGTGACCCTGGGAAAGTCATTTAACCATATTTGCCTTAGTTCTTTAATCTATAAATGAATTATAGAAGGAAATGATAAACCACCTGAGTATCTTTGACAAGAAAACTCCAAATAGAATTACAGAGTTGGACATAACTGAAATGACTCAAAAACTACAACAAAACCTTGTATCAGGTATTGTGCTAAGCATTGGTGATACTAAAGGAAGCAATAGGTAGCTTCTGTTGTAAAGGAATTTAAAATCTAATTATAGGTTGAAAGGTAAGGGATGAAAATAATTTTGTTTTGATAGTTAGAAGGAGCTGTAGTTTGGACCAGTCATTTTTTTAAGAGTATTTATTTATTTATTTTTCAATTCAGCAAACATGTATTAAGCAATACCTATATAGTAGACATTGTGCTAATTATCGGTTGTCTATGTATGTGTTTATTTATTTATTTTTATTATAGTATTTTATTGACAAGATATATGCATGGGTATTTTTACAGTATTGACAATTGCAAAATCTTTTGCTCCAACTTTTCCCCTCCTTCTCCCCCACCTCCTCCCCCAGATTGCAGGTTGACCAATACTTCTTAAATATGTTTAAATACAAATTAAATACAACATACTATACACGTCCAAACAGTTATTTTAATGTACAAAAAGAATCAGACTTTGAACTAGTGTACAATTAGCCTGTGAAAGAAATAAAAAATGCAGATGGACAAAAATAGAGGGATTGGGAATTCTATGTAGTGGTTCATAGTCATCTCCCAGAGTTCTTTCACTGGGTGTAGCTCTATTCATTATTGCTCGATTGCAACTGATTTGGTTCATCTCATTGTTGAAGATGGCCATGTCCATCAGAATTGATCATCATATAATATTGTTGTTGAAGTATATAATGAATAATGGTCCTGCTCATTTCACTTAGCATCAGTTCATGAAAGTCTCTCCAGGCCTATCTAAAATCCTCCTCCTGGTCATTTCTAACAATAATATTCCATAATATTCATATACCACAATTTATTCAGCCATTCTCAAATTGATGGGCATCCACTCAGTTTCCAGTTTCTGGCCACTACAAAGAGGGCTGCCACAAATATTCTTGCACATACAGGTCCCTTTCTCTTCTTTAGTATCTCTTTGGGATATAAGACCAGGAGTAACACTGCTGGATCAAAGGGTATGCACAGTTTGGTAACTTTTTGAGCATAGTTCCAAATTGCTCTCCAGAATGGCTGGATGTATTCACAATTCCACCAACAATGTATCAGTGTCCCAGTTTTCCCATATCCCCTCCAGCATTCCACATTATCTTTCCCTGTCATTCTAGCCAATCTGACAGGTGTGTAGTGGTATCTCAGAGCTGTCTTAATTTGCATTTCTCCCATTAATAATGACTTGGACCATCTTTTCATATGGCTAGAAATAGTTTCAATTTCTTCATCTGAGAATTGTCTGTTCATATCCTTTGACCATTTATCAATTGGAGAATGGCTTGATTTCTTATAAATTAGAACCAATTCTCTATATATTTTGGAAATGAGGCCTTTATCAGAACCTTTGACTGTAAAAATGTTTTCCCAGTTTATTACTACCTTTCTAATCTTGTCTGCATTAGTTTTGTTTGTGCAAAAACTTTTCAATTTGATACAATCAAAATTTTCTATTTTGTGACCAATAATGGTCTCTAGTTCTTCTTTGGTCATAAATTCCTTCCTCTTCCACAGTGGACCATCCATTCTGAATAAAGAATCTGAAGTTATGGAGAACAAATCACTAAACTGGTCAAACCCTTAGCATTATTGCTACTGGGCATATATCATCAAGGAATTAAAAGATAAGGGTGAGGTGGAAGATTCCTTATATATCAAAATATTCAAAGCCATACTTTGTGAGGTATTGAAAAAATGAAAACAAGGTGAGTTTTCATTAGTTGGGAATAGCTGAAATAAATCTGTGTCTTTGAGAAAAACATGGACAGAGTTCTTTGAAGTGAATAGAACCAGGAGAAAAATATAGACAATTTCAATAGCAATGTAAATGAAAAGAATACCAAAAAGGATGAAGAACTCTAAGTACAATGACAAATATTGGCCCTGTAGAAGCAATGATGAAACTCATGGATCTCTGAAAGATCCATGGGTCTGGAAAAATGGCTTTCAGTGACAGGGACAATTGGTTATGCCCATTTGATTTTATTTATTATCTCTTCCTTTTTTTTATTTTTACAAGAGAAGGCTCAATGTGGGGATAGGGGATATGTCCAGAAAGGATTGTTACATAAAACTAAAAGGCATAAAAAATCTAATTTTATTTTATTTTCTAGGTATGTTTTTGTTTAATTTATTTATTAGATTTTAAAAATTAACTTGTATAAGATTTTAGTTTCCACTTTTTTTTCCTCTCCTCACCCCTTCCAAGATGGTGATATAGTTCTACATTTTCAATCATATTTAAAATATTTCTATGTTAGTTATGTTGTTAAACAATAATCAGAACAAAAGGGAAAAAAACACAAAACCAAAAAAAAAAAGTAAGAATAGAATGTTTCAATTTGCATTCAGATTCCATAGTAATTTTCTAGATGTGAATAGCATTTACTTTCATGAGCCTTTTAGAATTGTCTTAGATCATTGAATTGCTGAAAAGAGCACAGTTTGTCAATGCTGGTCATCCTCACAATGTTGTAAGTTTTTCTAAATTTTTTTTCTGAAATCCACTTGCTCTTCATTTCTTATAGAACATTAGTATTCCATTACATGCACATGTCAGGATTTGTCTAGTAATTCACCCATTAATGGTGAATTAACCTCAGTTTCCAATTCTTTGCCACAACAAGAACTGCTACAAACATTTTTGGGAAACAGACCCAGTACAGGTATTTCTGTGTCAAAGGGAACAAATAGTTTTATAATCCTTTGGGCATAGTTCCAAATGGCTCACCAGAATGACTGTATCAATTCACAATTCCACCAATAATGCATTAGTGTTACAATTTTCCCAAATCCTCTTCAACATTTAGCATTTTTGTTTTCTGTTATATTATTTAATCTGATAGGTGTGAAGTAGTGCCTCATAGTTGTTTTAATTTGTATTTCTTTAATCAATAGTTACTAAAGCAACTTTTTCATATGCCATCCTAAAGATGACTTTGTTTTCATCTGAAAACTGCCTGTTCATATCCTTTGACCATTTGTCAATTGGGAAATGATATGTATTTTTATAAACTTGACTCAGTTCTATATATATTTTAGAAATGAGGTCTTTCAATTCCAGTAGACTTGTGATGGTAAGACTTATCTACATTCAGGGAGAAAATCATGGAGACTGAATGTGAGTCAAAGTATTTTTTGCCTTTTGTTTGGTTGTTTACTTGCTTGTGTTTTTTTCCCTTTTGATCTGAATTTTCTTGCACAACATGATGAATATGGAAATATGTTTAAAAGAATTATACATATTTAACCTATATTGGATTGCTTACTATCTGGGAGCGGGGGCACAAAGGAGGGAGAAAAAATTTAGAACATAAGATTTTGCAAAGGCAAATGTTGAAAGCTCTTTTTGCATGGGATTTGAAAAATATAAAAAGCTATTAAAAAGAAATTAGGCTTTATTAGAAATACTGGCTATAAAATGGTTTTCTATCTTTCTGCTTCCATTTTAATATTAGTTGCATTGGCTTTGTACATCAATTTTTTAGCTTAATGTAATCAAAATTATTCATTATGTATTTCATAAGGTCCGCTATCTCCTCTTTGGTCATATATTCTTATCTTCCCCATAAATCTAACAAGTAAAATATTCCTCTGTCTCCTAATTTGCTTTTGGTATTACTGTTGGATGTCAAAGTCATGTAATCATTTTGACCTCTCTTGATATAGAGTGTGAGATTCTGGTTAATGCCTAGTTTCTGCTGAACTATTTTCTAGTTTTCCCAGGAGTTTTGTCAAATAGTGAGTTCTTATCCCAGAAGCTAGAATCTTTGGTTTATCAAACAGTAGATTATTACAGTCATTGACTACTGTATCTTGTGTGCCTAACCTATTCTACTGATCCACCACTCTGTTTCTTAGCCCAGTACCAACTAGTTTTGATAATTGCCACTTTACAATATAGTTTTAAATCTGCTACTGCTAGGCCCCATTCCTTTGACTTTATTCATTATTTCAACAAAATTTTTGTTATTATATTTTTTAGTTCTATAAAATAATTTTTGTCACTGTGATTGGCATGACATTGAATAAGTAAATTAAATTAGGTAGAATCAACATTTTTATTATATTAACTTGGGCATACTCATGAGCAATTGATATTTTTTCCAGTTGTTTAGATCTGACTTTATTTGTATAAAAAGGATTTTGCAATTGACTTCATATAATACTTGAGTTTGTCTTGTCAGGTAGGCTCCCAATTATTTTATAATGCATTATCTATCAAAATTTTGATTTTAAAAGAAAAAAAATTGCTCCAAATCTTTATTAAAAACCCAACAAAACATAATTTTGATTTAAACAATGAGAAATAAAGAATTTACTATTGAATTAAATATTTTAGATTTATGATATCATATCTATGATATTAATTTTCTTTGAGATCAGCAGCAAGTTATTAAACTTGTTTATGTTTTTTGAGAATACAATATGGTCCCTGCCTTTTGAATAATAAAGCTAAGATTATCTTTCCTGATACCATAATATTGTGGAAAGGGTCAATGCTAAGGCAATTGACAATGTTCAGAATAGATAGAAAAATGAACTTAATCTAAACTGAGTAATAAAGGAGCCATGGGTATTTGAAGGTCAAGGTATATAGCATATAAACTTGCTTCTAAGTGCAGTGTTTTCCATGGATAGAATCACTGTAAAAGCCTGTGTGAGGGTGGAGGAGTGTATATTAACTTGGTGCTCACTCTCCCCTTTCTCAAGGAAAAAGAATGCAAGGATAGTAAGTATTATTGTTCCCTACACTTATACCCAAGTTTATTATGAGGATCAACTGAGATGAAACTTATAAAGCAGTTAGTATGGCTCTTGGGTCATTGTAAAAACTATGTAAATTTTAGTTGTTGTTATCATTATTGTTGTTATTATTTGTTTTTTTTTTTTTTTGATGTGACCTCTGAGAGTGACAGTACTTACTAGAAAGAAAGAGATTAAACTAGTGACAACAAAAAATGAGGGATATTTTCTTAAAGAAATTCTTAAAAGGTTAAATAAACAAAATATTTTTTTTATTTAGGTAGCAGGGATTTGACTTGTGTGTGTGTGTATGCATATCTCAATCTCATCTACCATATCTCTATAAAAAACTACATATATCTATATCAAAATCTACCTTTATATCTGTTCTATATTTAATCCATATTTATAGCTAATTTATATCTCTAATCTATATCATTATTTACCTATATTTATGCTTACAAATATATACACAAACATGCAATTTCATTTGTAAAGGAAACTCCCAGTGTGTGGAGGCCTATCAAGAAGTTACAACCTTCTAGGATTTAGTAGATCACTCTTACACAGCTGCCTGAGGTCCTTACCTAGCATCAAGGAGTATATCTGTTGCTACAGCTAGGAGAGGCCAGTTGGTAAATAAATAATTTGTCTTAGAGGCATGAAGACCTGAGTTCATGTTCTACCTCTGACAAATATTGACAAAATGATTCTGAATAAGTCCCTAATCTGCCAGTACTGTAGGCAACTCTCTAAGATTGTAAATTGCAGAGAAAGTGAAAATCTAGATTGATAGAATTTGCTCATCTGAGATATTCTTATAAGAATGAAGTCACAGATGTAGTTTCATACTTATCTATCTGTCTATCCTCCATAAAGTGGAAGGATAAAAATCTGTTTCCTAGCATAATAGAACTTATGTTGCACCTCTGTTGCACAAATAACTTACAGCTGAGATGGGGAGTTTTAGAAATGTGTATGTAACCAATAGCCAATCAGTGAAACAGAATAGACCACAAGAAAAGTTGCGTTTAATTAAGTGTTCAAGAAAAATCAAGACACCCTCCCACCCAAGAGTGTATTCTCTGGCAATGGTGGTATTTTTTCTGGCATTGAATTTCTACATGATGTTTTCTTAAGTTAATATATATTCTGATCAAAAATTTTACCAAAGCATTTGGCAGTGTGTCTGATTTTATTCTCCAGTCAGAAAGGTTTTTGGAGGGAGCAAGAGAAACAATAATAATTTTGGAAGTATCATATCCAAAATAGTTATGGACCCTTAAAATAAACATAAAGAGACCATCAGAGCTGCATTTAGAGATTTTTGGATGAAAGGAAGTATAAATTCAGAAAAATTTTCCTCCTACACAATGGCAAAAGAGAAAGCAAGCTAGGTATCATAACAGACAGAGTGGAATCCATACAGTGGATTCCTGGAGACAGGCAGGCCTGAATTCAAAACCTCAGATCCTTACAAAGCTGTGGGAGTCCCAGGCAAGACACAATCTCTGTCTGCCTCAGTTTTCTCAGTGTAAAACTGGAATCATAATGGCACCTATATCCTAGAGTTTTTGTTTGGATCAAATGTGTTAGTATTTGTAAATTACTTATTTAAAGTGCCTAGTTCAGAGTAGGTGCTTAATAAAATATTTTTTCTCATAAGAGAAAGAGAACAATTAAAACTATTCAACATATTTTCCTATGAAAAAATACTGCATAGTTTGATTATGAGATTGAGATATTGTCTTCTTCAGCTTATTAGAATGTCAATTAAAGGGTTAATAAAAATATGATTTAATTTTTATTGTTCTACTAGAACAAGGGTTCTTAATCTAAGACAAACAAGCCTTCAAGAGGTTCCCAAATAGATTCCAGGGAGTCTATAAATTTGGATGAGAAAAATAATTACAATACTATTTCAATAATTTGTTTTCTTTGTGATCCTATGCATTTATCTCATACATTAAACAACAACAACAACACATTATTCTAGGAAATTGTCCATAGATTTTAATATGCTAGCAAAAGTACATATGGAATAAAAAGATTCAGTAGCTCTGAATTGAGCATCTATATTTCCTTGACCTATATTTAATTTTTCTATTATTCTTCCTTTAAGTTTTTCACAAGAAAAACTATATATTCAAATTTATTTGGATGAGTTTTATAAGAAAAATGTCATATTATACCCTATAAAAATGAATCTAACATGTTAGATCATCAACATATCTGCTGATCAATAATACAAAGTAAAAAATACAAAGTAAACATTAACAAGATACTACATATAAAAACATCTTTAATTTCAAGCCCATATTTTTGTTGGATCAAGAAAATATTCTCATGTTATTCTTCTTTAACACAATGATGATTGAAACATTCTGTTGTTTCTATAGCTAGTGAAATAATGAGGAAATAAATATTTTGTTTTATTGTTTGGTCAACATTCACATTTCATTGATTGAATAAAGATTTTCAACTATTCTCCTTTTCTTTTTGGGATAAAAAGGAAACTATATACTTACTTCACCAAATTTTAATCATCAAAATTATATTCCAACTCTCACAAAGAACTCAACTAAGAAAAAAGTACACATTTTATAACCTCATATAACCACTGTTGTCTTTGAAATACTTAGAACAATTTCTGCTAAAGATACTAACATTATTCTTTTGGAATGGGATTATATGAACTAAAGAGGGGATATTGTACAGAAGAAAGAACAATGAATTTGTAGTCCAAAGACATCCATTCAAAGCTTGATTCCTTTCTCCTTTCCTCTTGGGTGACAATGAATAAGTCATTTAACCTCCATTGGCCCCATCTGCAGACTCAATTCCCTCATTTCAAATGAAGGAGGTGGGCCAGATGGTCTGAGATACCTTCCAACTCTAATGCATAGGATTTCATGATCCCAAATCACTTCCTATGAATCTTTGGCAGTGACACTAGAAATTTTTATTTCAACAAATTAAGTTTGGTCAAATCTTCTCACATTCTTTTATATAGATAGGATGATTTTCAATTTTTATGTCCTTTTTTTTCTTTTTTTAAGGAATAGTTCTTGCATATAAAGGTGTGCTGTACTTGCCCTTAGAAGTTATCCTGTTATTATAACAACAGAAACTCACAAAAAATTATAGAATATTCAAAAAGAAAGGGAACTTAGTGGATCACCTAATCATATCTCACTTATAACGTCATAAAATGGAACTCAGAGGTCAACCTAGGGACTCACTAGTTGAAATTTGCTATTTTACACTTAGGGGTTTTGTGGTATTTTTCTCCATTTTCTTAGAATTCAAAAATTTAGGATTGCATCTAAGCTTTATTCTACATTACTAATATACATATTTTCCTTTGCCTATCAGGAGATATCTCTTCATAAAATGGTTTCAGTCTCACTTGTCTCCCACTCTCCCCTCCAAGAATATTTTTCTGCTTCAGCTATTTTAAGATGCATGAGTTTAGGCTTTTTGTAAGGAAGACTGATGTTTTTGTATTTCTTCATCTAATTCTGTTAATCTAGTAAAAATGATGCATGTTATTAAAAACATTCTTGACAATCTTTCATACAAAATACAGCTTAATGGATTATCATTATTTTTCTTTCAACTCTTGACTGAAGATGTGAATTTTTATTTAGTTCCTTAGTTCATTGCATTTCTAGTGTAATTTTGGTTTTTTTGTTTATTTGTTTGTTTTTCCCTGTCATTTTGTGTTTATTACCTTATTAAGTCACTTTACACAGACTAGTTGCTGTTACACAGCTAACACAACCTACCCTTAAGAGACGGGAATTTCAGAAATGACGTGATTTGTGTGCTGGCGTGGCAAGGGAGGGCGGGGAAGAATGTATGTATATGTACAAGGAATTTGGACACTTTTCAAGGTGAAACATTTAGTATAAATTCAAGATCATACACTGTATTATTGTTAATAAGAGGGAAAGCCTGGTAAACTTGGAACTCCAGGGGCATGAAAGACTTTTTGTTTTTAAATATGGAAACAGAAAAGAAGCTATAACTGAAAATAAAATAGGGTTCCTGGATAGTCAGTCTACTGTGTATGAAGGAGGGTGATAGTCAATGGAATTCTTTCAGAGTCAGCTACTGCTGGCCACAGAAGCAGCTGACATTGGAGCTTTAGCAGAGAACCCATTTTGGGTGCAGATTATTGATTTCTTACCAAACAGAAGAAATAAACAGAAAACTGGGCTTTAATTTTTAGGCTATTTTTATACCCCATTAAATTAGAAGACCCAAATGATGTCTGTCCAGAGGTACTCCTCCTTTTACTTTTTTTTTTTTTAAGTAAGCTGACAAAAGATGAAATCACTTATAATAACAGCAAGACTTAGGAAATATATTGAGAGGTACCAACCAGTTTTTGGCTCATAACTGCTACCATTTTATTTCTATCCCTCCATAACTCAGTACTCTCTGTCTTTTAATTACCTTATTCCTGAGAAACCCCAGAAGTTCATGTCAGAAGCAAGTAGCAGTATCTGACAAGTTGTTGTTTCCCCTTCATTCTTGAAAAGAATCACATAAGAGATGTGATGCCATGGCATACAAGTGAATTGAATTTAAATGAGGGAGAGTTGTGCAAAGACACCAGCCTCACTTTCACCTCTAGATGATATACATCAGAATGATAGATGATGGCCTTGGCTGTAGTGGGAGACCTTGGTCTTTTTAAAATAAGGTTTTAAAGGTTTTAATTAAGACTACACCCAATCAGTGATTAAGGTTATATAAGGAAAGAGGCATAGAATGATTTCTTTCAGTCTGGAAGGGGAAGACCCTTAGTTTCTGGCCAAAAAAAAAAAAAAAAAAACACATTGAGTCAGTCAGGGCCCAAATCATGACCAAGTAGGGCTTGGTCAGGGACCTCTATTGTTGGTCAAACAATGAGCACAAGAGTTATTTGGATTTAAGACATAGTTCTATCCCATAAGCCCCAAAGATTTCAATGATCAAAATTTACATTGTTGGGGGCAGAGCATCCTCAAAGAAGGGTATGTTACCCTATGTGTACAGAGGGAAGGAAGAAAATGAAGAAATGAAAGAAAAGCAAAAGAAAAGAGTTCTGTTGCCAAACTGGGCAATTTCATTTGGGTCTCCAGTGGGGCAGCTCTTACTCCTACTCACAGAGAGAGTTTGTACTTGTTTGTCCTTCATTCTGGAAAAGGACCAATGCATCAGGGAGGTGATGCCAAGGAGGGAGGACTGTGCAGTCACCAGCCTCACTTTCTCTGGAACCATCTGGATCCAGTAACAAGATAAAGCACTTGATAAGTAAAGCATTTGTTAAGTACATACTGTGTGCCATAAAGTGTTGAACATTCCAACGATACAACATCAATGAAATACTTATGGTCCTCAAGGAGGCAACTTTTGTGTTGTTTCTACAACAAAATTGTTCACTACAGAATGTACATAAATTATGTAAATTAATGAGTAAATAAAATTGCATTTATTAGGTGCTTACTCTGAATGACAAGTTACAAAAATTTAATTCTATGAAAAGTTTCATTTCATATCTCTCCTTTGGTTAGCATTCAGTTAAGAAACATCTAAAACATTTTTTGTATACCAGACACAGAGCTAATAGAGAGAAATTATGAGAAGTGATTTGTATTTTGTGGAGATTTTAGCAACTGAGCAAAATAAAAGTCACTACATGGTCATCTTTGCAATTGTACAGTTAATGTGTGTTTAGTCACATTTTAGCATCAGCGTTCTTGTGGTTTTCTAGTTTATAAGTCACAGTTTCATGTATCACACACCCTAAAGGGAAGGACAAGTTAACTTGTCTTCTTGCTTTTCCAAGAAATGTCAACTTACTCAGTGTTTATAATATTATTTGTGTTGTTTATATTTATTTCTTCTGTAGCTATTATTCTGTTTGATTCTTTTGCATTAAACATTTAATTACTTGGATCTTGAGTTTTAATGAATGATAAGTGGGCATTATTAATAGGACGCTTAGGAAGACAGACAAATGTCTAACATTAAAATTAATGTTCATTTTGTATTCTACTTATAAGAATTCACCTTATGAATTTTCAGAAACAAATTTCTTATATAGAGTTGAAAAAAAGTATTTATACAAAATTAACAAAATATAATTTGGGATGGGGGAACAGTAGTAACTAGGTGAATCTAAAAAAGGTATTCGTGTAGACGGTAGCACTTGAGTTGGAACTTTGAAGGCAAGAAAGGGTTTTAAGGGGCAGATATTCAGGTTCAAAAAGATAAGGAAGTCAAGTCCTGCTTAAATGTATAATGAACTATTCTATAGTCACATAGGAAATACATTTCTAATCCTAAATTAAGCCATGAATTAAAAAGAAAAAAAAAAAACTATCTTACTTCCAAATAAGTAGAAAAAGTCTGAGTTGGACATTTTTTTTTAACAAAAGATTAACTGTAGTAAAAAGTGAAAATGATTAATATTGTTCTATGACTTTGGCTAACTCTGTGATGAACATTTCCTATGATGTATTAGAGAAAAGCATAAATAGCTTCTGTTTGTTGGCATTCCTTGCATTAAAATCTAACCAAAGTATACTAATATATTTTTATTTCATCAGTGTTGAAATAAATTCCAGTGATATAAGTCACAGACTATCTCTGCCTGGCCATCCTGTATAGATCTCATCCTACCCTACTCACAAGGTGTTCACCCAATAGAAAGGAGGTCTTCCACCTTTTTCTCAAAATCTTAAATTTACCAGTGGGCTAGACATTACATTCACAGTTTGACTATTCCTTACTTTTGACTGTAAAGGGCTGAAAATCTGAGTTGATGCACTGAGGTAGGACAACTGAGAACTTAAGGCTAATTATTGATTGGACAATAGTCTATTAGTATATGCTTGGAAAATGGCTCTTCCCACTATTCTGTGCTGGTTCAATCTTTTGGTGTATACAGAGAATTGTGGGAAGGATTAAGGAGTGGAGTAAGACAAGCCAGAGTCACTTTGGTGGTAGATGAGGAAAAAGGAGGTCATGGAGATGCTGCGTCCATCCAATTCACTTCCACCCCTAAAGACCAAGGCTTTTGCTTATCCTGACTTGGGCTGATTCTAAGGTATCTAAGGTGCTAACTCGGTTTTCACACTTGGCATGTAGCCAGATCAATTTAATTAGTTTTAGAAGGCATCTAATTCTTTCAGAACTTGTATAAATAAATATTTTTTTCAAAATTAACCTTGAAAGTAAAATATTAAGATATTGTTATATTATAATTTATGAAGAATTGTCAGCTTAGAATGTAATGGATATTCTTTCAAATCAATTCAACAAGTATTTATCACATACTTATTATATAGGTATATTTTATACCTATATATAAAATCTCATTTGTTCCTTATAACAACCCTATGAGATAGTATCTACTTGTCCATTTTACATTTCTTTACATTTAAGGAAATTGAGGCAAATGTTTTAAGTAATTTGCCTAGGATTATACAGCTAGAAGGTGAAATCAGTTTTGAACACAGGTATTTATATATAACTACATATTGAGATATATCTATAAAGTTCTTGCCTTAGATGCTAGAAGTTCTGAGTAGAACTTTGACACATACTGACTTAAATGATGCCTGGAAAGACACGTAAACTCTTAGCAATTTATGTAGCTCCTTAAGACTGTAAATTGGAGAAAACATGAAGATCTGCTCTGATAAAAGAAATTCTTTCTTGAAAAGTTCCTGCCATCAATTAAATCACAAAGACAGTCATCCCCATCTTTATCCATACTCAACAGCATATAAGTCAAATATAATTCAGTAAAATTAAGTCAGTACTTAAAAAATAAAGATGGTTGATCCCTGAGCATCTCTAGAAGCATAAAACCATAGGATCACGGATAATATGGTTGTAAGATATCTTAGATGAATTAACTTATTTTACAAATGAGGAAACTGGGGCCCAAAAAGGTTAAATAATTAGCCCATGTTAAAAATGGTTATTGTAGTACATTTGGGTTTCAAATCCCGGTTCCCTGACTCCACAATGCTTTATACTGGATGATGACTCAATCTTTGTGAGGTTAGCTTCCCTTTTGAGAAGAGTTTCTAGGGAAAAACCAAACCAACAAAAATGATAGAAGCAGTATGAGAGTAATAAATATATCATTATTCTAACCAATGTGTTTTGGCTGATCAAATATTAATTAATTTACTAATACTAAATGAACATAAGTAGTCATATCATGGGCATAATTTAGAAAGAAATCAAAATCAAGATAATGGAAGCCAATTCAATGGAAATCACTCATCTAAATTTCTCACAAATTCACCTTCCCATCCTCTGACATATGTTGTTGTGATAGAGAACTATCATGGCACGTGTCTGATGATGTGACCTTTCAAAGAGCAGTATTTATTCTATAAGACCCTATTCTTATCTAATTCTTTCTTATCTATTCCATTTAGCACTTCCAAGATTATTACAAAAAGATTGTGGCACATACAGGGGACTGACTCTCCAGGAAGCCTATTTCATTTTCAGGTACTTTTTTTGCTTCCTTCCCAAAACTGATTTCTTTCTACTTGGTTTTCTATCAGCCTAGATTATTATGTGATGATATCTACGGTGACATTTACTGTAGCTGCTTTTTCTTGAACATTTTTCATCCTTGATACATATAATCACATCATTTCTGAAATGAACTTATTTCAAAGTAGAACATGTTTACTTCTGAGCAGCATATCACATTATTTAATGGAGCATCCTTGCGCTTCCCCCCCACCCCCAGATGCTTTTAGGTCTCTCTTCCTTAGCACATTGTAGGTGATTAATAAATTCTTTATACATTCGAATTTTAGAAGAAACTATAAGAAGAATATTTCTTGGACAGAATTTGCATATAACATTTTCACTTTTCACTTTTTGTCCATAGAAAGTAGATTTTTCTGTTTAAGCATATTCTTCATAGTACCTGAAGGAAGGATAGTGATCTAATGTTTGTTTAAGCAAATACTCATATGTAAGTTCCTTGCAAACAATCTAATTCAACAGATCACTGGCATCAAGGAGTCTAAAAGTGACTAAGATTATAGAAATTCAGTCAAATAAAATGAAATATGAATATTGAATTCTCCCCCAAAGAATAAAATTAGAACATCCTATTGGGAAATATATAAGAAAAAAGACCATTCCTGAAACAGATGGGTAACATAAAGTATGTCAATGATTGGTAGATTTGTGGTATTGAATATATAAGAAAGTGTAATTCAAGACTTTACACCTCAGACTTTGGAGTCATTGAAAGAATAAGGAGGAGGAGGAGGAGGTCATGGAGAACAAAAAGGAAGAGGTACAGGAGGAAGAAGGAAGGAAGGAAGGAAGGAAAGAAAGAAGGAAGGAAGGAAGGAAGGAAGGAAGGAAGGAAGGAAGGAAGGAAGGAAGGAAGAAGGGAGAAAAACTATTGTTCAGAAAAAATGAAAACTAGGATTCAACTCAGAAAAGACAAAACCACAGAATGATAATATTTTCTTTTGACCCAAGGAAACCAGAGAAGTTGCTAATACCAAGAGTTTTCCAGGAAACAACCATGTTGTTTTGGGGCTACTCATACAGCTTTTTTCCTGTTTTTTGAAAAGGGAAACTAAAAGTTATATGTGGTCAATATTTGACTAGTGACTTTTTTCTCAGAATCAAAAAAAATTGAGAGTTAAAAGGAACCTCAGTGACAATGTAGTCCAACCTACAAAATGAAATTCTAAATATCACCTATCTAACAAGTGGCTTGAAGATTTTCAAAGGGGAAACATCTATGTTTGGAGGCAGCTCATTCTCCTTTAGTGCAATATTATTAGGAAGCTTTTCGTGACATCAAGTTGAATTTGCCTTTTTGAAATATACTCCCTCTAATCTTGGTTCTGTTCTTTGAGGGCAACCAGAGTAACTCAAATTTTTTCCTTCATCTGACACTTTTTTCAAATACTTAAAGATAATTCTCATTTCCCCTCTATGTCTTCTTTAGGCTAAATTTAGTTCCTTTACCCCATTCTCATACATTATCAGTGTCAGGCCATTTACCATCCTTGTTGTCTTCTAAACATTTTCCAGCTTATGAATATCTTTCTTAAATTGTAGTGCTCAGAACTATATATAATATTCCAAATAATGTCAGTCAATAAGTCAACTAGCAATTATTCAGGGTCTACTTTATAGTAGATATTGTGATGAAAAGTAGGGATGGATAGAAAAGAAAAAGATTACAATCTAATGGGAGAAACAAAATGCAAACAATTGTGTACAAAGAGGGAATAAACAGGATAAATTGGAAATAATCAACAGAAGGATTGTGCTAGAATTAAAGGAGATAGAGAAAATGTTTCTGGAGTTGAGATAAGAAAAAAAAAAGCCAGGCCAGTTAGGTGATAGAGATTAGGAGGAAAAGATAGTCAAGCTTGAGGGATACTCTGGGATACAATTTGGAATAAGATGAGGAGTCTAGGACAAATACTATAGCATGGAGGTTAATATCACTGGATTATAGAATATATAAGGACATACAGAGTAAGAAAACTAAAGACAAGTCAGGTTCAGAGGATCTCAAAAGTCAGAAAAATTTAATATTAATCCTGGAGGTAATAGTAAGATACTAGAGTTGATTAAGATCTGACTATGATAGGAAAGCAAACAATTATCATTTCTCTATTCCTGAATAGTTTCTGTCAATCCCACCCAAGATTATATTAATTTTCATAGCAAATATATCATATTGTTCTTTTATTTCCTGGTCTTCAAAACTAAGTGCTGGTCTTTAAAACTAAGACAAACTCTTGTCTAGATAACAATATTTTTGGTCTTAAAAAGGAGAAGACCTGAGACTGAGGCAAAAGAACATGAAATTTTCTTTCAAAAATTTAAAGCAGGGATCCTCAAACTACGGTCCGTGGGCCAGATGAGGCCTGCTGAGCACGTTTATGGGGCCCGCTGGGTTATGGCAAAATCAGATTGGAAGTGACGTTTGAACTAAACTCATATTAGCAATGCACACTTCTGGCACTGGGCTCAGGCAGTAGAGACAGAGTGTGAGGCGATACCAAGGTGAGGTGAGTTCCCAGGCTGGGGTGTGTGGTGTGGGTAAGGGAGAGAGATACAGAAGACAGAGAACTGACAGCCCACTGCTGTGTACAGTAACGGCAGCCACCACAACAAACAGGCATGGGGGATGTACAGTGCATGCTGTGCATGTCACAGAGGCTGGAGGGGGAATTCACTGCAGCAGAGAAGGTCAGAAGTGGAGCGCAAAGAGCAGGAGAGAGAGTGCGGGAAACGGAGGCATCACAGCGCAGAGGCAGCTTGGAGGAACTTGGGCATTGCAGTCTATATGTCTCTGTGTGGGTAAAGTTATTGCTGGTATATTGTTTTTGTAGCACTGTATATATACATATATATATATATATATATATATATGTGTGTGTGTGTGTGTGTGTGTGTGTGTGTGTGTGTGTGTGTGTATTTTACTAATAGCAATTTGGAATCCCTAGGAAATAATGATGTCAAGAAAAAGAAAAATTGACTCAAAATGTAGGATATTCAAAGAACAGTGGACTTATTACTTTTTTATGCAGTACAAGGAAAGAGCTGTATGTCTGATATGTCAGACACTATATTCTTGTTCAAAGAATATGATTTGCGTCGACACTATGAAACTCAACATAAAAATAAATATGATTGGTTGGTTGGAGAAGTGAGAAAAGATAAAATATTAAAACTGAAAAATACACTGACAACTCAGCAAAATAGTTGTGAAGCAGAAGCAACTAAATATTTAATCACTGCAAAAAGTTTTCAAGTTGCCAAGCTAATAGCATGCACTGGCAGACCATTTATAGAGGGAGAATTTGGTAAAGAATGCCTTCTTTCTGTGGCCAAAAAGATGTGTCCAGAGAAGGCCAATTTATTTAGTAGAGTGAGTCTTTCAGGACGTACAATTACACGGAAGATTGAAGAAATGGGAGACAATCTGCATCAGCATTTGCAAAACTCCATAAAAAATTTCATATTTTTCCTTGGCACTCGACAAAAGCAATGATGTTCGTAATTCTGGACAACTTCTAATTTTTATTCATGGGATGAATGATTATTTTGAAGTCATAGAAGAGTTTGCTGCACTGCAAAGCATCAAAGGAACAACTACAGGAGAGGATATCTATGAAAAGGTTTGCCAAACTATGAATGGTTTGGAGCTGGACTGGGTTAAACTGGCCAGTGTGACAATTGATGGTGCTCCTAGCATGGTGGAGTCTAAGAAAGGAGTAATTGCTCGCATTAACCAAAAGATGGACAAACATAACCATTCTCATCAACAAACCATTCTCAATAGCCTACACTGCCTCATCCACCAACAAGCATTGTGTAGTAAATCACTGAAGTGGGACTCTGTTATGAAAATTGTGGTATCTTGTGTTAACTTCATTAGAGCTGATGCACTAAATCACAGACAATTTCAGGAATTTCTGTCTGAGCTAAATGTTGAGTATGAAGATGTTCTATATCACACAGAAGTCCATTGGCTCAGTCGTGGGAGAATTTTGAAACATTTTTATAACTTACTTCCACATATTACAAGTTTTCTGCTTTCAAAAACAAAGAAGTACCAGAGTCAATGCAGAATGGAAATGGCATCTTGCCTTTCTGACAGATGTAACAGAGCTACTCAGCAATTTCAATATGCAACTTCAAGGAAAGGGGAAGCTCATCTGTGATATGCAATCACATGTCAAAGGATTTGAAGTAAAATTAGGTCTCCTCATCAAACAAGTGAAGGAGGAAAACTTCTGCCATCTCTCCACAACTCAAAATCTGTTAGTGGAAAAACTGCTGATTGCATTCCCAAACAAAATATGTATGGATTCACTGGAAAAATTGCAAAAGGAGTTCCAATTTAGATTTAAAGAGCTTCATCTCCATGAACAGAACATACAGCTTTTCTGTAACCCATTTTCTATTGACATTGAAAATGTGGATACAATTTACCAAATGGAATTGGCTGAACTGCAGAATTGTGACTCTGTGAAAGATGCATTCAAGTCAAGCAGCCTTCATAATTTCTCTGCATCTCTCCCCTCTGAGACATATCCTCATCTCAGGAATCATGCACTCAAAATGGCAACCATCTTTGGCAGCAATTATGTCTGTGAACAGACTTTTTAATAGAATGAAACATTTGAAATCTCCAACCACACCAAGACTAATGGATGCACACTCGCTTCACTTGTTATGACTAGCAGTGACAAATATGGAACCAGACATTGACCATCTCATTAGCCAAAAGCAGGCCCATAGTTCCCATTGAAATACTGGTAAGTTTGTTTACTTAACTTTACTTCATTTTAAATATTGTATTTGTTCCCATTTTGTTTCTTCACTTCAAAATAAGATATATGCAGTGTGCATAGGAATTTATCATAGTTTTTGTTTTTTACTATAGTCCGGCCCTCCAACAGTCTGAGGGACAGTGAACTGGCCCCCTATTTAAAAAGTTTGAGGACCCCTGATTTAAAGGATTATCATCTAAAATACCCCTCTTGTGTCACTGCAAATTAAGATAACTCTGAGATACCACTACACACCTGTCAGATTGGCTAAGATGACAGGAAAAGATAATGATGAATGTTGGAGGGGATGCAGGAAAACTGGGACACTGATGCATTGTTGATGGAATTGTAACCATTTTGGAGTGCAATTTGGAACTATGCTCAAAAAGTTATCAAACTGTGCATACTCTTTGATCCAGCTGTGTTACTATTGGGCTTATATCCCAACAAGATACTAAAGAAGGGAAAGGGACCTGTATGTGCAAAAATGTTTGTGGATTTTCATGGTGCCTTGAAACTGGAAATGGAATGGATGCCCATCAATTGGAGAATGGCTGGGTAAATTGTGGTATATGAATGTTATGGAATATAATTGTTCTGTAAAAAATGACCAGTAGGAGGAATGCAGAGAGGCTTAGAGAGGACTTACATGAACTGATGCTCAGTGAAATGAGCAGAACCAGGAGATAATTATACACTTCAACAACAATAGTATATGAGGATCAATTCAGATGGAAGTAGATATCTTCGGCAATGAGAAGATCCACTTCAGTTCCAATTGATCAGTGATGAACAGAACCAGCTACACCCAGAGAAAGAATCCTGGGAAATGAATCTGTACTGCTTGCATTTTTTGTTTTTCTTCCAGGTTATTTTTAACTTTCTAAATTTGATTTTTATTGTGCAATAAGAGAACTGTATAAATATGTACATATATATTGTATTTAGGATATACTTTAACATGTTTAACATGTATGAGACTGCCTGCCATCTAGGGGAGAGGGTGGAGGGAAGGAAGGGAAATGTTTGAACAGAAGTGATTGCAAGGGACAATGTTGAAAAATTACCCACACATATGCTCTGTCAATAAAAAGCTATAATATAAAAGCAGTTCTATAAGAGATAGGTCAGGAATATGAAAGTGAATACAATAAAAAAGTAAATAACATTTTCTGTACTAGTCATTCAAAAAGAGTAAAGGGAAAATGTGCTGCTATGCAAATGAAACAATGTCTCTGTACCTCAATCTCTTAATATTTTTGTGATAATCTATAAAAAATCCTATAATTTCTATTTTCAATTATACTGTTGCATGCTCATAAACATAGCAAATAAAAACTCTGTTCCTGATCTCATCCAAGGCATCCTTGACTTTATGATTAGTCAATAAACCTTTAAAAAGAAGAATTTCTAGAAAATATTATTCTCAAAGATGATTGGAAAAATGGTGAGTCCTTTAATAGAAATAGAAAAGTTAGAATTGGAGATGGAGTCATTATTATTATTATTATTATTATTATTTTGGTTGGGGATCATTTCTCCTTTTTTCTTATTTAATATTTTATTTTTCCACAATTATATGTAAAAGCTATTGTAACACTTTTTAAAAATTTGAGTTCCAAACCCTCTTTTTTTTCTCCCCCCCCCATTGAGAAGGCACACCATTTGACGTGTTATCCATAGGTACTCAAGCAAAACATACTTCTATGTAAGTCATTTTGGGAAAAAAAAAAAAAAAAAAAAACATGGACCAACCCCCCTTCCCCCTCTAAAATAAAGTGTTTGTGGAAGAAAAAAAAATTTATTCTCCAACTTATTCATTTTACTACAGAAACCTGAAAAATGCTATATACATACACACACATTGGAGAAATGGAGAGAGAGAGAGAGGAGAGAGAGAGAGAGGGAGAGAGAGAGAGAGAGAGAGAGAAACAGAGAGAGATCCAGACAGACAGACATAGAGAGCGAGAGATACAGAGAGACAGAGACAGAGAGATAAGAAGAGAGGCAAAGAGAAAAACAGAGAGAAACAAAGAGAGAGACACACAGAGAGAAAAAGAGACAGAGAGAATTATTCCCCTCCTCCCAATCTTTTATCCAATATTTCTCCAATGTTGTTTTAAAGATACTCTTGTTTCTGACCTATGCTAGTTGTATCAAGTAAAACCATATGATTGGGCAACCACTTCTATAAATGATGAATAAATAACTTTAAAGATATCTTCCCTAACTCACATTTGTAGAATAAATGTCCCAACACAAACTCGTATAACTGGTGGTCCTTGGAGTTTTATCAGGCTATAAGAAATTACACTGTAGAAGAAACAAAATCCTAAAAATAAAAAGGAATTACACTATAGACTTTCAACACAGCATTCTATTCCCCCAAGGAAGGCCAAGTAATATAAGTAAACCACTCTGGCTAGACATGTGGATTATGGAATTGGAAAGAAGACAAAAGAAGCTTAAAGGAACACAATCTAGATGAAGGAAAGAAAAGGGAGGAAAGAGGGAAAAGCCTGTTTAATTCTTTCTGATATCAAAAGATGGTGTATTAAATCTCAAAAAAAATATCTGAAATGAAGTTTAACTTTTCAAAAAAATTTTCAGTAATGCATGGAAATAAAGTTCAATGTCATAAAAAAAAGCCAAAGTCATTCCTAAAAGGCCAACATTCCCAAGGATTAATTTATGAAATCTAGCTGAAAACTACAAGTTGTAAAAAATAAAATTCCATATTCTCCAAATGTTTCCTCTTAGAAACTTCCTTGTTAATCTCCTTTAATACTTTGCTATTGATTCTCATGGAAGAATCTGGAAATCAGATCATACTCACTAATAATAAAAAAAATAGAATTGGTATGTATAAAATTAACAAACATAGTAGCTGAATGGTATTTAGAACTTTAGCATTACCATCATTTTTACATATATTAGCACTTCTGAATCTCACAACAATCCTGGAAATTAAGAACTAGAACGTTATTTTAAGAGAATTGTCAGATGTTTACAGAATTACAGAATGAGGTTCAGAGAAGTTAAGCAGTTTCTTTTTCTGGCCCCAAAGCCAGTAAATTTCAAAGATGTGATTCCAACTGAAGTGTTCCCGAATCTAAATCCAGCACTATGTCCATGAAATCACACTGGAACATGGACATGACTAAGAAGAATGAAGAAGAAATGCATAAATTTCAAAGGTATAATTCTGAGGAGAAAGCTGTTAAGTTTATTAATCTCAGATACTATAGTTTAAATCAAGTGTTTGAGCAATAAGATGCCCCTATTATCTTCTTTGCAAAATGAAAGAGGTAGGTATACACTGAGCTCATGAATAATCCTGGATTCTTGTCTATTCTTCAACTAAATTTTTGTCACTCCTAAAGGTAGTCCTGGGAGAAATATTTAAAGAATTCGACCAAGGAAGAGAGCCAGGACCTTTGAGACCTCTGGACAGTGAGAAAAAATTCCACATCTAAAAACTGCTTCATTTCCATTTACCTAATGTATTGAAAGAAAAAAAAAAACATCATTTGCCAATCCCAAACCTTATTTTCAAGGTAAAAGCAAGCAACACTATGCTTTAGAGACTCACCAGGAAATCTGAGATTTTGTAAATTATGAATGTGTCCAGTTCATCCTATTAGTTCTAAAAATCCTTTTGATATGGTATAAAGTTTCATTTGTTAACTTAAAACTATACAAAGCTCATGCTATAATGCCGCATACTTAGAAATCACTTTACAAGGACACAGTAGCAACATTCCATCAAATGAAGTTTATGTACCAGGATCATTGCTGAAGTTATCATTAAGTGAGAACAATAAGATAAATAAAAGTTACCAAACACAAACCAAAAACACATAATATATGTCTCATCCCTGAGATATTACATCTCAACACTTGTTCTGATTTTAGAGCAGAGAAAAGTCTAACAAAGGAAATTGAGAAAAAATGGAAAATGTTAAAATTTCTAGTTTTATTTCCAATGGACAGCATGTCCACAACTATGCCTTGAGCAAATGTGAGCTATTTTCTTTGTTCTGTGCTTATAGAGAAGTACCATGGTGTAGTAGATAGAAAACCAGCCACCAACCAGGAAGCTCTAGTTTTAGAAGCTATCTCTGAAAAAGAATGGTTATGTGGCCTTAGATAAGTCATTTAATTTCTCAATGCTTTAGGCCAAATCTTCTTTTTAATATATAATAACAATAGCTTTTATTTTTTAAATATGTGCAATGACAGTTTTCAGCATTCATCTTTGCAAAACATTATGTTCCAAATTTTTCTCCCTCCCTCCCTCTTTCTTCTTCCTTTCCCTAGGTAGTAAGTAATCTAATATAGGTTAAACACATGCAATTCTTCTAAAGATATTCACACATTTTCCTGCTACACAAGAAAAAACAGAGTAAAGGAGAAGGAAATGAGAAAAAAAAAAACAAGCAAGCTAATAGCAAAAACAACAACAACAAGGTGAAAATATTATGTTGTGATCCACATTCAGTCCTCTTTCTATATGCAGATGGTTCTCTCCATCACAAGTCTTATGGAATTAACCTCAAGAACCTAAGGTTCTTGTTAAAAAGATATGCCAAGGTTTTTTAAACTCTGAGTTGTAACCCCCGCATGGAGTAACATAACTAACTGAATGCTGGGGTCCCAAAACTTTTGGCTACAGTAAAAGATATCAAATATTCTTCCAATATTTAATTCTTCATATAAAAAGAAACAATCACATCCATCTCGGTATACCAATTTGTTTTTGTCTTTAATAAATGGTAAAATCATAAGTTTACCAACTGTTTTAAAATAAGTTTCTTTGTGACTTATTATCAGTAAATATTTGATTTGTATTCTATTTTATATATTAATATACCTGGGGTAACATAAAATTTCTGAGGCAAAAAGGGATCATGAGTGGAAAAAATTGGAAAAGCCCTGTCCAAAGCAACTCTCTAAGATGGAAAAGTACAGAGGAATTGCCAACATTCCACAGAAAAGGGAGTTTTCTTCCCTAGGGGTTCTTTATGCCAATGTACTCTCAGGTTCAATTGTTAAGGTCCAAGTGTTCTATAGGAGTCATTTTGATGCTTTAGTTTAGAACCTCTCTTCAAGAACTGGGCAAATTTATTTTTAGCAATGTCAAAACAGGGCTCACACTAACTGAAAGCTAGGTCTATTACATACAACATACCAACATACATATAATTTATATGCTATGTGACATAATGTCAATAGTGCTAGGAATAAGGACATGATAGAGACTGCCAACTCCTCTCATGTTAGATGCTTTTTCCTTAAGCAACCTGACTGACACAAGCATGGGGCATAGATATCCATCAAAAAGAGAAGCATCCCACACAATGGGAATTGGACCTGGTATTAAAATCAACTGCTCCACTGGTTCATATTTTTTCTAGTTTTTAAAGCTGGAAGAAGCACAAAAGTTATCCAGGGTAACACTCATGTCATGCAGAAATAAAAATTGAAATTGAGGCAGTTGAAAAGGTTTGCTTAAGGTCATATAGATCATAAGCAGAAGAGTCAAATCTAGCGTTCCATCTACACTATGAGATAAATGCTTGGTAAATTTTAAAGTATGATATAGATTTATTGTGAACAGCTGTAATTATTTACATCATTTTCAAAAGTCACACATATACAGGTGCATTGTGCCATTAGACACAAGAACTAAAAATAAAGTGAAAAGTAATAAATGACTGAAAAATTTCAAAAATGGTATTCTTTCCTTTACTTACATAAATAAAATTTGGTTCTAAATAAAAATGATTCAAGTACTTCCAGGGGTGGAGCTAAGATGGCAAAGTAAAGCCAGAAAGCTTCTTAAGCTTTCCCAGTTTCCTTTGAAAGCCACATTAAATTAAATCTCTGAATAGAGTCTAATGGAATGAATCTAGTATCCAGATCAAGATGGAGTGGAAAATTTTCAAGCAAGGTCAGTCACACTGGGGTGAAAAAGATGCTCAGGCTAGCTCAGAAAGATTCTGGGAAAGCCAGTAAGAGGATCATAAAGACAGCAAATCAGCAACTAAGACTCTCAGTCCTTGTTCAGTAGAGAAGCAAATCCGTGAGGCAGCCTCCAGTTCCAGCTTAAAAGACAAAGCCTGGGAAACCAGGTTATTTTCTAAAAAGGCCAGGCAAAGCTACTCTCTACAAACACAAGGGAGTCTCTGTTCTCAAAGCCAAGGTTCAGAGAAGCACAAAAAGCTTGTGACAGTATCTCCTTATCCCCAGGAGCAGAGCTCAAATATAAAAGTAAAAAAGGGGCAAATATTAAAAGAGAAGGAAAGAAAATTAATAAGAAACAGAAAAGAATTTTGACTATAGAAAGCTACTATGGTGACTGGGAAAACCAAAACACCAAGTCAGATGAGGACAACATTTCCACAGAGGAAATCTCAAAGGATAATATAAATTGGTCTCAAAGGCCAAGGAGGTTTCTTGGAAGTACTCGTGAAAAACTTTTAAAGGCAAATAAAATAAATAAAGATAAGAGAATATCTTATTCTCTTATGAATATGAAAATGAAGAGATTTTACAATATCTCTATAATAAGAGAAGTAGAAGGGAAAATTAGAAAAGAAACAAGAGGAATGCAAGAGAGTCAAAACATAGAAAAGGAAGGAAAAATTTGACTTAACAACTCTTTAAAAAATTCAATTAACCAAAGGGAAAAAAATCTACTGAAGAAAACAACACCTTCAAAAGTAGAATTAACCAAATGGAAAAATAGATACAAAAGCTAACTGAGGAAAATCATACATTAAAAACTAGAATGGGGCAAATGATATCTAATGACTCCATGAGACAGCAAGAATAAGTCAAACAAAACAAAAAGAATAGGAGAAAATGTGAAATATCTGATAGGAAAAAATGACAGATGTGGAAAATAGATCAAGAAGAGACAATTTAAAAATTATTGGCCTACATGAAGGCCATCACCAAAAAAGAGCCTAGATAGCATTCTTCAAGAGATCATTAAGGAAAACTGCCCCAATAATCTAGAAATAGAGGAAGAAATATTCATTGAAATAATCTATCAATTCTCAGAAAGAGATCCCACAAGGAAAACCCCAAAGAACATTGTTGCAAAACTGTAGTACTACAATGTCAAGGAAAAAATACTACAAGCTGCCAGACAAAAGCAATTCAAATATCAAGGAGGGAAAGTCAGATTAACCCAGGATCTGGCAGCTTCTACAATGAAGGATCAGAGGGCATAAAGTAACAAATTCTGGAAGGGAAAGGATAGGGTTACAAGGGACAATAAACTACACAGCAAAATAGCATCATTTTTCAGAGGAGGTGATGAAATTTCAATGAAGAGACTTTCAATCATTTCTATTAAGAAAAACATAACTAAACAGAAATTTTAGCCTACAAAAATAGGATGCAGGAGAAGCATAGAAAGGTAAAGAGGGGAAATATATATATTATTTAAAACTTAGACTATTACTCTTGAAAACTATCTGTCAATGGGACAGATATAGGGGGCATCACATGGATTGAGAGTATGGTTGTGAATGAACTCTAATGTCATGATATTAAAGAAAAAAGACATTGAGGCATGGGAAAAGGTCTGTACTGGAAAAAGAAGAAACAGAAGGTTTAATGGAATAAATTAGATCACATGAATAGGCACAAAAGACATTACAATGAAGGGAAAGAATGAGCATTATCTGAAGCTTAATCTCATCAGTTTTGACTCTTAAGAGGAATAACTTAACCATTCAGTTGGGTATAAAAATGTATCTAATCATATAAAGAAGTGGCAGGGGAAAGAGAAAAGTAAAGGGAGGGCCAGAATAGAAGAGAGGAAAATAATACTTGGCAAAATGAAAACAGAAGGGAGAAAGAGCTGATAGAAGATAAGGTAGTGGGTAGGATGGGTTAAAAAAACACTTTTATGACAAAATGGAAAAAGAGAACAAAAGCCTATAAAGGGGAGAATATAGGATGGAGGGAAATACAGAGCTGGTAAGCATAACTATAAATGTAAATAGGATGGACTCTCCCATAAAATGGAAGCAAATAGCAGAATAGATTAAAAAACAGAATCCTACAATACATTGTTTACAAGAAACACATTTGGCACAGACAGATACATACAGAGTAAAAGGAAAAGCCTGGAACAGAATTTATTATGCTTCTGCTGAAGTAAAAAAGGCAAGGGTAGCAAATCTGATCTCAGATAAAACAGAAGTAAAAATAGATCTTATCAAAAGAGATAAGTAAGAAGGTACATCTTGATAAAGGGTACCATAAATAATGAAATAATAAGAATACTAAATGTATATGTACCAAGTGGAAAAGCAGCCAAATTCCTAGAGAAGATTTTAAGCCTGTGATATGAAGAAATAGACAGCAACATTATATTAATAGGTGACCTCAACACTCCTCTCTCAGAATAAGACAAATCTAACCACAAAATAAACAAGAAAGAAAATAGGGAGACTAATAAAATCCTAGAAAATCTAGATGCGATAGATCTCAAGAAAATCATTAGGGACAGAAAGAAGTATACCTTTTTTTCTCAGCAGTACATGGCACCTACACAAAAATTGTGTATTAGAACATAGAAAGCTCACAATCAAATGCAGAAAGGCAGAAATCATAAGTTCTTTCTTTTCAGACCACAATGAAATAAAAATTACATTCAATAAAAGGTCAGGGAAAGAAAAACTAAAAACCAATTGGAAATTCAATTAATCTAATTATAAAATGAATGAGTCAAACAACATATCACAGAATCAATCCATCGTTCTATCCAAGAGCATGACAATAATGAGACAACATACCAAAAACGATGGGATGTAGCCACAGCAGTTCTTAAGGAAAAATGTATATCGTTAAATAGCTACATGAATAAAATAGAGAAAGAGGAGATCAATGAATTAGTCATACAAATAAAAAAGCTAGAAAAAGAACAGATCTAAACCCCCAATAAAATACCAAATTTGAAATTTTGAAACTCAAATGAGTGATTAATAAAATTAAATCTAATAAAACTATAGAACTTATAAATAAAACTGACTAGTTTTATTAAAAAAAAAAAAGCAACAAAATAAAAAGACCTTTGGTTAATTTGATTAGAAAAAGGAAAGGAAAAATAGAAAACACCAACATCAAAAATGAAAAGGGTTAACTTACCAGCAATGAAAAAACTTAAAGCATTAATTAGGAGCAATTTTGCCCAACTGTACGCCAGCAAATCCTACAAACTAACCTAAATGGATAAATATTTACAAAAATATAAATTGCTCAGATTACTATAAGAGGAAATCAATTACTTAAATAGTCCCATTTCAGAAAAAGAAATTGAATAAGCCATTAATGAACTGCCTAAGAAAAACCACCAAGGTCACATGGATTCACAAATGAACATAATTGAATAAGTTTAAAATTTATTCAAATATTTAAAATTTGAATATTTAAAAATATTTAATTTAAGTTTTGATAATTTAATTTAATATTTCAAAATACTTTCAAATTTAGTATTTAATAATGTGATATTAAAATTAATATTTAATAGTTTGATATTTTAGAATATTCAAAATATTTAAAAAGCAATAAATTCCAATATTATATAAACTATTTGGAAAAAAGTAAAGAAGAAGTACTGCCAAATTCCTTCTATGACAGAAATATGGCACTGATACCTAAACCAGGAAGAGCCAAAACAGAAAGAGAACTATATCTCAATATCCTTACTGATTATTGATGCAAAAATTTTAAATAAAAGCTTAGTAAATAGATACAGCAATTTATCTGCAAAATAATAGACTATGACCAAGTGGGATTTATATTAGGAATGCAGGACTGCTTTAATATTAGGAAAACTATTACCATACCATTACAGAGTTGGAAAATGAATAGATGCCCATCTATTTGGGTTGAATAAGCTGTGAAATATAAAAGCAATAGAATATTATTTTTCTATAAAAATGATGAACAAGCTGATTTTAGAAAGGCATGGGAAGATTTATATGAACTGATGTTGAGCAAAACAAGCAGAAACACTAATACATTGTTCACAATAACAGCAAGAATGTGTGATGATCAATTATGAAAGACTTGGTTCTTCTCAGTGACTCAGTGATCCAAAGAACTCCCAATAAACTTTGGACAGAAAATGCCATCTGCATTCAGAAAAAAAAAAAAGAAAGAAAGAAATATAGAGATTTAATGTAAATTAACACATGCTATGCTCACTTCTTTGTTCTGTTCCTCTCTCCCCTGATTTTCCCTTTTGCTCTATTTTTTTCTCTCCTAACATGATTTATAAAGCCATGAGCATTAAAATAAATAAAATGGAAGGCAAAAAATGGCTCTAGGTTTTGTTTTCATTCTTCCATTCAAGGGTTAACTTTTTTTTTCCAGGAATAGCAGGAAACATCACAAGTTAAATGAACATGCAAACTTCTTTTAACTTCATTGGTTAACTCTAGAATTGGAAATGATTTTAGACTTCACCTCAAAATCTTTCATTATTTAAATGAGGTAAATAAGACCTGAAATAGATGAAGTGACCTATTTAACCACTGATCAATGTCATACACATAGCAGAGTTACAATTAAAACTAAAGTCCTCTGATTGCTCTCAATGCATTTCTCTTTGTACCAGCATTCTTCCAATATTTCTGGAAATATGGACATTTGAATAATCACTGCATATGTAAGATGTTTCCACCACCAGAGGGCAGTGTGAATATTATTCAAAATTCTTAAAAATGAAGAATCTTTGTATCAGTTCATTGTTATTCATTCATTAGCTCTACCCTCTATGTGGCCTCTTCTAGGTTCTAAATTTTGTTGAGGAGTGATTTTATTCTCACTGATCCAATCTATTAGATGTTAAAGATATTTTTTCTGCCTTAGAAACTTCCCTTCTGTCTCATTAAATCTCCAATTCCAAGTAAATTATTTCAAAATGCATCATTTTATTTTAAATATTTCAAAAAATTTATTAAAGTTTTTTTCAAAACTTGTGCATAGATAATTTTTAACATTCACTTTTGTAAAACCTCGTATTCCAATTTTTTCTCCCTCCCTTCACCACACCTCTTCCCTTAGATAGCAAGTAAGTCAGTTATGTTAAACATGTGCAGTCCTTCTATACATATTTTCACAAGAAAAATAAGATCAACAAGGAAAAAAATGAGAAAAAACAGCAAAATACAAGCAAACTACAATTAAAAACAAGTGAAAATACTATGTTGTGATCCATATTCAGTTTCCATAGTCTTTTCTCTGAGTGCAGATGGTTTTCTCCATTGTAGGACCATTGGAACTGGCCTTAATCACTTTGCTATTGAAAAAAAGCCAAAGTCAAAAAAAAGCCAGAATTATATAATCAAAATGATTGATTTTGCATCCCATCATGTACTCGAGTTCTTTTCTGGCCAAAAATTCCTTTCTTCTCCACAGATCTGAGATGTAGACTATCCTTTCTTCTAATTTTTTATAATATTACTATTTATGTCTAAATCATTAATCTATTTTGACCTTATCTTGGTATAGGGTGTTAGGTGTGGGTCAGTGTTAAGTTTTGATCATTCTAATTTCCATTTTTCCTAGAAATTTTTGTCAAATGGTGAATTCTTATTTCAGAAATTGGGGTCTTTTGATTTATTAAAAATTACATTATTATAGTCATTGACTATTGTGTTTTATGAACTAACCTATTCCACTGATCATCTACTCTATATCTTAGCCAATACCAAATGGTTTTGATGACTACTGTTTTATAATAGGCCTGTTTTCAGGCCTGATAGAGTTAAGATCATCTTCACTTACATTTTTATATGGCTACCCTTTATATTCTTGACCTTTTGTTTTTCCAGATGAACTTTGTTATTGTTTTTTCTAATTCTGTAAAATAATTTCTTGGCAATTTGATTGGTATCACACTGAATAAGTAGATTAAATTAAGTAGAATTGTCATTTTTATATTAGCAGGGTCTATCCATGACCCCCCCTTGATACTCTTAAAATTGATTCGATCTGACTGCATTTGTGTGGAAAAATTTTTATCATTATGTTCACATATTTCCTGAATTTGTCTTGGTGGGTAGATTACCAAATATTTTATATAATTTATATAAATTTATATACTATATAATTTATATAAATTTATATGCTATATCATTTATAACAATTTTAAATGGAATTTCTTTTTGTATCTCTTGCTGCTGGACTTTGTTGGTAATACATAAAAATTCTGATGACTTCTATGGATTTGTCTTGTTTCCTACAACTTTGCTAAAGTCATGAATTGCTTCTAGTAATTTTTCAGTTTATTCTCTAGCCTTCTCTAAATATACCATGATGTTATCCACAATAATTTGGTTTCCTTATTAACTACTATAATTCCTTTAATTGCCTTTTTGTCTCTTATTGCTAAAGAAACATTCCTAATACAATATTGAATAGTAATGGTGATAGTGAACAATCTTGTTAGCACCCTGATCTTACTGGGGATGGTTCTAGTCGATTCCCATTACATATGATGAGTGCTGATGGTTTTAAATAAATGCCACTGATCATTTTAAAACCCTATTTATTCCTATAATCTCTAGTGTTTTTAATAGGAATGGTCTTGGATTTTTGTCATATGTTTTTTCTGCATCCACTGAGATAATCATGTGATTCCTGTTAGTTTAATTATTGTGGATTATAGAATTATTTATTTATTTATACATATATATATAACACCATATTATAGTGAATTGGGCTAATAATTTTTCAAATTTTGAACCAGTCCTGCATTCCTCATAAAAATCCTATTTGGTCATAGTATATTATCATGGGAATTATCTCTTTTCTGTAATCTTTTTGTTAATATTTTATTTAAGATTTTTGCATCAATATTCATCACAGAAATTGGTCTATAATTTTCTTTCTCTGTTGTGACCCTACCTGGTTTAGATATCTCTACCATATCTATGTCATAAAAGGAATTTTCACTCTTTTTTCAAATAGTTTATATAGTATTGTAATTAATTGTTCTTTAAATGTTTGGTAGAATTTACATTAAATCCACCTGATCCTGGGGATTTTTCCTTGGGGTGTTGATTAATAGCTTGTTCTATTTCTTTTTCTAAATTGGCACTATTTAAGTAATTTATTCCTTCTCTGTTAATATGTACAATGTATTGTCAAATTTATTGACACACAATTGAGAAAAATAATTCTTAAGTATTACTCAATTTCCTCTTCATTGGTGAAAAGTTCTCCCTTTTCATTTTTGAGATAACCATTTCATTTTCTTCTTTTCTTTTTGTAATCAAATCATCTAAAGGTTTATCTATTTTTTAATAAAACCAACTCTTAGTTTTTTTAATTAGTTTAATAGTTTTCTTACATTAAATTTTGTTAATCTTCCCCATTATTTTCAAGAATTTTAAATTTGATATTTAAATGAGTATTTCAGTTTATTCTTTTTCTATATTTTTTTAGTTGCATGCCCGAATCATTGACCTTCTTTTTCTGTATTTTATGCCAGTAAGCATCTAGAGATATAAAATTTCCCCTAAAAACTGCTTTGGCTGTATCCCATAAAAGTAGGTATGTTGTCTCATTGTTGTCATTCACTTGGATAAAATTATCATTTGTGCCTATGATTTGTTGTTCATCCAATTAGTCTTTAAGATTGGATTATTTAGTTTCCAATTTTTGTACATGTAGGTGCTGTTCCTTCCTTTAGGATGTCTTTGGGATATAAGCCCAGTAGAAACATTGCTGGATCAAAGAGTATGTACAGATTGATAGCTCATTGGGCCTAGTTCTAAGTGGCTCTCCAGAAGAGTTGGATCAGTTAGCAATTCCACCAACAATGTTTTAGTGTCCCAGTTTTCCTACATCTACTCCAACATTAGACATTTTCTTTTCCTGTCATCTTAGTCAATCTGAGAAGTGTGTAGTGGTACCTTGGAGTTGTCATAATTTGCATTTCTCTGATCAACAGTGATTTAGAGCACCTTTTCATATGGCTAGAAATGGTTTCAATTTCTTCATCTGAAAATTATCTATTCATATCTTTGACCATTTATCATTTGAAGATTGGCTTGAATTCTTATAAATTTGAGTCTCTATATATTTTAGAAATGCAGCCTTTATCAGAACCTTTGAATGTAAAAACATTTTCTCAGTTTATTATTCCTTTTCTAATCTTGTCTGCATTAGTTTTGTTTGAATAAAAACTTTTTAACTTAATATAATTGAAGTTTTCTATTTTGTGTTCAGTAATGAGCTCCAATTCTTCTTTGGATCCAAATCCCTTCCTTCTTCATGATCTGAGAGATGAACTATCCTTTGTTTTTCTGATTTGCTTACAGTATCACTCTATATGTCTACATCATGAACTCATTTTGACCTTATCTTGGTATATAATGTTAATTGTGTCAATGCTTAGTTTCTGCCATACTAGTTTCCAATTTTCCTAGCAGTTTTTGTCAAATGCTGAGTTCTTATCCCAAAAGCTGAGGTCTTTGGATTTCTAAAACACTTGAATACTACAGTCATTGATCATTTTGTCCTGTGAACCTAACTATTCAACTGATCAACTACTCTCTCTGTTTCTTACCCAATGCCAAATGGTTTTGATGACTGCTGCTTTATAATATAGTTTTAGGTCTGGCACAGCTAGGCCACCTTTATTTGAATTTTTTTATTAATTCTTTTGAAATTCCTGACCTTTTATTCTTTCAGATGAATGTAGTTATTATTTTTCTACCTCTGTAAAATAATTTCTTTGGAATTGATTGGTATGGCACTGAACAAGTAGATTAATTTAGGTAATATTATAATTTTTATTATATTTGCTCAGCCTACCCATGAGCACTTGATATTTTCCAATTGATTCAATCTGAATTTATCTGTGTGGAAAATGTTTTGTAAGTTGTGTTCATATAGTTTCTGACTTTGCCTTGGCAGATAGACTCCCAAATAGTATATAGTATCAAAAGTTATTTTAAATGTAATTTCTCTTTGTATCTCTTGCTGGTGGATTTTGTTGGTATTATATTAAAATGCTGATGATTTCTGTGGATTTATTTTGTATCCTGCAACTTCATTAAGGTTGGGAATTATTTCTAGTAGTTTTTTAGTTGATTCTCTAGCGTTCTCTAAGTATACCATCATATCATCTGCAAAGAGTGATAATTTGGTTTCCCCATTACTTACTTCAATTCCTTTAATCTTTTTTTTTCTTATTGCCAAAGTTAACATTTCTAATACAACATTGAATAGTAATGGTCATATTGGGCAACCTTGTTGCACCCCTGATTTTAATGGGAATGGTTCTAGTTTGTCCCCATTACATATGATGCTTGCTGATGATTTTAAACAGATGCTACTAATCAGTTAAAAAAAAAACTCCATTGTATGCAAATAATATTTTGCAATAAATTTATTTGCATACTTTCTAGTGTTTTTAATAGAAATGGGGGATCTTTTTTTTTCCCAAATGCTTTTTCTGCACCTATTGAGATAATCATATGGTTTTTCTTAGTTTGGTTATAGAGTCAATTATGATAATAGTTTTCATAATATTGAACAAGCCCTGCATTTGTGGTATAAATCCTACTTGTTCATGATGTACTATTCTGGAAATTACTTTTCTGTAATTTCTTTGATAATATTTTATTCAAGATTTTTGCATCAATATTTATTAGGAAAATTGGACTATAATTTTCTTTTTCTGTTTTTAACCCAACCTGGTTTAGCTATCAGCACCATTTCTGTGTCATATAAAGAATTTGGTAGGACTCCTTCATTTTTTCAGATAGTTTGCCTAGTAATGGAATGACTTGTTCTTTAAATGTTTGGTGGAATTCACATTTAAATTCATCTGGTGCTGAAGATTTTTTCTTGGGGATTAATATTAATTTGGGGATTAATTTTAGGGATTAATATTGATTAATACTTTATTATATTTCTTTTTCTAAAATGAGATTATTTATGTAACTTATTTAGCCTTCTATTAATTTGGGTAATCTATATTTTTGTAGGTATTCCTCCATTTCATTTAGATTATAAAATTTATTGACATGCAATTAGCCAAAAATAACTCACAATTATTGATCTAATTTCTTCTTCATTGGTGGAAAATTCTCTGGATTCATTTTTGAGACTAACAAATTGATTTTCTTCTTCCCTTTTTTTTTTTTACCAAATTAGCTAAACATTTATCTATTTTCTTGGTTGTTTAATAAAATCAACTCTTAGTTTTATTTAATAATTCAATAAATTTCTTACTTTAAATTTTATTAATCTCCCTTTTATTTTCAGAATTTAAAATTCCATATTTACTTGGGGTGGTTAATTTGTTCTTTTTCTAAATTGTTTAGTTGCAAGCCCAATTCATTGATCTTCTATTTCTCTATTTTATGCAAATAAGCATCTTTTGCCTTTAAAATTTCCCCTAAGACCTGCTTTGGCTGCATCCCACAAAAATTTTTTTTTAATTTTTTAAAATTTATTTATTTTTATTTATTATAATAACTTTTTATTGACAGAATCCATGCCAGGGTAATTTTTTACAACATGATCCCGTGCACTCACTTCTGTTCCAATTTTCCCCTCCCTCCCTCCACCTCCTCCCCTAGATGGCAAGCAGTCCTATATATGTTGAATATATTGTAGTATATCTAGATACAATATATGTGTGCAGAACCAAACAGTTCTCTTGTTGCACAGGGAGAATTGGATTGAGAAGGTAAAAATAACCCAGGAAGAAAAACAAAAATGCAAACAGTTTACATTCATTCCCAGTGTTTTTTCTTTGGGTGTAGCTGTTTCTGTCCATCATTGATCAATTGAAACTGAATTAGGTCTCTGTCAAAGAAATCCACTTCCATCAGAGTATATCTTCATACAGTATCATTGTTGACATATATAATGATCTCTTGGTTCTGATCATTTCACTTAGCATCAGTTCATGTGAGTCTCTCCAAGCCTTTCTGTATTCATCCTGCTGGTCATTCAATACAGAACAATAATATTGCATAACATTCATATACCACAATTTACCCAACCATTCTCCAATTGATGGGCATCCATTCATTTTCCAGTTTCTAGCCACTACAAACAGGGCTGCCACAAACATTTTGGCACATACAGGTCCCTTTCCCTTCTTTAGTATCTCCTTGGGGTATAAGCCCAGTAAGTAGCACTGCTGGGTCAAAGGGTATGGACAGTTTGATAACTTTCTGGGCATAATTCCAGATTGCTCTCCAGGATGGTTGGATTCGTTCACAACTCCACCAACAATGTATCAGTGTCCAAGTTTTCCTGCATCCCCTCCGACAATCATCATTTTTTTTTCCTGTCATCTTAGCCCATCTGACAGATGTGTAGTGGTATCTCAGAGTTGTCTTAATTTGCATTTCTCTGATTAATAATGATTTGGAACACTCATATGAGTGGTAATAATTTCAATTTCATCATCTGAAAATTGTCTGTTCATATCCTTTGACCATTTGTCAATTGGAGAATGGCTTGGTTTCTTATAAATTAGAGTCAGTTCTCTATATATTTTGGAAATGAGGCCTTTATCAGGACCTTTAACTGTGAAGATGTTTTCCCAGTTTGTTGCTTCCCTTCTAATCTTGTTTGCATTAGCTTTGTTTGTACAGAAGCTTTTTAATTTGATGTAATCAAAATTTTCTATTTTGTGATCAATAATGGTCTAGAGTTCGTCTTTGGTCACAAATTTCTTCCTCCTCCACAAGTCTGAGAGATAAACTATCCTATGTTCCTCTAATTTATTTATAATCTTGTTCGTTATGCCTAAATAATGGACCCATTTTGATCTTATCTTGGTATATGGTGTCAAGTGTGGGTCCATGCCTAATTTCTGCCATACTAGTTTCCAGTTATCCCAGCAGTTTTTGTCAAATAATGAATTCTTATCCCAAAAGTTAGGATCTTTGGGTTTGTCAAACACTAGATTGCTATAGTTGACTATTCTCTCTTGTGAACCTAACCTGTTCCACTGATCAACTAATCTATTTCTAAGTCAATACCAAATGGTTTTGGTGACTGCTGCTTTATAATATAGTTTTAGATCAGGTACAGCTAGGCCACCTTCATTTGATTTTTTTTTTCATTAATTCTTTTGAGATTCTCGACTTTTTATTATTCCATATGAATTTTGTTGTTATTTTTTCTAGATCATTAAAATATTTTCTTGGTAGTCTGACTGGTATAGCACTAAATAAATAGATTAGTTTAGGGAGTATTGTCATCTTATTATATTTGCTCGGCCTAACCAAGAGCACTTAATATTTTTCCAATTATTTAAGTCTGACTATTTGTGTGGAAAGTTTTTTGTAATTTTGCTCCTATAATTCCTGACTTTCCTTTGGTAGATGGATTCCCAAACATTTTATGCTGTTGACAGTTATTTTGAATGGAATTTCTCTTTGTATTTCTTGCTGTTGGATTTTGTTGGTGATATATAAAAATGCTGAGGATTCATGGGGATTTATTTTATAACCTGCAACTTTGCTACAGTTATGAATTATTTCTAATAGCTTTTTAGTAGAATCTCTGGTGTTCTCTAAGTATACCATCATATCATCTGCAAAGAGGGATAGTTTGGTTTCCTCATTGCCTATTCTGATTCCTTTAATCTCTTTCTCGACTCTTATTGCAGAGGCTAGTATTTCTAATACAATATTGAATAATAATGGTTATAGTGGGCAATGTTGCTTCTCTTCAAATCTTACTGGGAAAGGTTCCAATTTTTCCCCATTGCATAACATCCCACAAATTTTGATAAATTATCTGATTATTAGCATTTTTTTGTTATTTCACCCACTCATTCTTTAGGATTTGATTATTTAGTTTCAAATGAGTTTTTGATCTATTTTCCCCTGGACAAAATTTTATTGTATGTAATTGAATGTAAAAATGCATTTATTATTTCTGCTTTTCTGCATTTGATTTTCAGGTTTTTAGGCTCTAATACAAGGTCGATTTTTGTATAGGTTCCATGTACTCCTGAGAAAAAATAAGCATATTCCTTTCTGTCTCCATTCAATTTTCTCCAAAGGTCTATCATCCCTAAATTTTCCAGTATTCTATTTAATTCCTTTTATTTTGTGGCTCTATTTATCTAATTCTGGGAGAGCAAGGTTGAGATCCCCCACTTTTATAGTTGTGCTGTTTAATTCTTCTTTCAGCTTACTTAACTTCTCCTCTAGGAATTTGGATGCTATACCACTTGGTGGATATATGTTTAGTATTGATGTTATTTCATTATCTATGGTACCTTTAAGTAGGATGCAGTTTTCTTCCTTATCTCTTTTAATTAAATCTATTTTTGCTTTTGCTTTATCTGAGATCAGGAACATTACCCCTGCTTTCTTTTTTTTTCCCTCAGCTGAAGTATAATAAATTCTGCTCCAGGCTTTTACCTTTACTCTAAATGTGTCTCTCTCTTTTAAATGTGTTTCCTGTAAACAATAAATTATAGGATTCTGGCTTTTAATCTAGACTGCTATCTGCATCCGTTTTATGGGAGAGTTCATCCCATTCACGTTCACAGATAAAATTACTAATTCTGTATTTCCTGCCATCTTGTTTACCCCCAGTTACACTTTTCTCTTTCCTTTCTTCCTTTCCCTCCTCCCCAGTATTTTTTCACTGATTGCCCCCTTCTTCAAACAGTCCTCCTCTTTTGCAGCTCCCTCCCTTTTTTATATCATTCCCCTTTTACTTTTGTTATCCCTTCTATTAGTTTCTCCCTTTCTTTTTCCCCTTCCCCTACTACTTCCCAACAAAGTGAGACAAATTTCTCTGGGAAGCTATATGTGTTTTTCTCTCTTTGAGTCAAATATAATGAGTATGATTCACACAATGGTCATTTCCTTCCCTTCTTTCCATTAATGCAGTGCCTCCACATGAGAAATAATTTGTCTCATTTTAACTCTATTTTCCTCTTCTTCCAATAGAATCATCTCTTCTCCTCTAATATCTTTTTTAAATCATCACAATAAAATCAAATTATACCTGCACCCTCTAAGTATACCCATAACAGAGATGTAGATCTTAAGAGTTAAACATATCATCCTTCCATTTAGGGATATAAGGTTTTTTTTTTTTTTTTTTTTTTAAGTTTTAAAAGAAAGTTATATTCTCTGTCCTTTTTACTTTTTTGCTTCTCTTGACTTTTGTATTTGATCTTTTAAACTGGAAGCTGCTACACCTGTCAGATTAGCTAAGATGACAGGAAAAAATAATGATGATTGTTGGAGGGGATGCGGGAAAACTGGGACATTGATGCATTGTTGGTGGAGTTGTGAACGAATCCAACCATTTTGGAGAGTAGTTTGGAACTATGCTCAAAAAGTTATCAAACTGTGCATACCCTTTGATCCAGCAGTGTTACAACTGGGATTATATCCCAAAGAGATTATAAAGAAGGGAAAGGGACCTGTATGTGCACGAATGTTTGTGGCAGCCCTTTTTGTAGTAGCTAGAAACTGGAAACTGAATGGATGTCCATCAGTTGGAGAATGGCTGAATATATTGCGGTATATGAATATTATGGAATATTACTGTTCTGTAAGAAATGACCAACAGGATTTCAGAAAGGCCTGGAGAGAATTACACGAACTGATGCTGACTGAAATGAGCAGGACCAGGAGATCATTATATACTTCAACAACAATACTATATGATGACCAGTTCTGATGGACCTGGCCATCCTCAGCAACGAGATCAACCAAATCATTTCCAATGGAGCAGTAATGAACTGAACCAGCTATGCCCAGAGAAAGAACTCTGGGAGATGACTAAAAACCATTACATTGAATTCCCAATCCCTATATTTATGCCCACCTGCATTTTTGATTTCCTTCACAAGCTAATTGTACAATATTTCAGAGTCTGATTCTTTTTGTACAGCAAAATAATGTTTTGGTCATGTATACTTATTGTGTATCTAATTTATATTTTAATATATTTAACATCTACTGGTCATCCTGCCATCTAGGGGAGGGGGGGGGGGGGTAAGAGGTGAAAAATTGGAACAAGAGGTTTGGCAATTGTTAATGCTGTAAAGTTACCCATGAATATATCCTGTAAATAAAAGGCTATTAAAAAAAAAAAAAAAAAAAACTGGAAGCTGCTAGATCCTGTGTAATCCTGATTGTGGCTTCTTGATATTTGAATTATTTCCTTCTAGTTGCTTGCAATAGTTTCTCCTTGATCTGATAATTCTGAAATTTAGTTATTATGTTCCTTGAAGTTTTCATTTTGGGATCCCTTTCAGTAGTTTGTTGATGAATTCTTTTAATGTCTGTTTAACTTTCTGATTCTAGGATATTGGGGCTGTTTTCCTTGATGATTTCCTGAAAGATGATGCCTAAGCTCTTTTTTTCATTAGGGTTTTCAGGAAGTCCAATAATTCTTAGATTGTCTCTCCTAGATATATTTTCAAGGTCAGTTGGTTTTTTTTGTAGTGGAGTATTTTACATTTTCTTCTATTTTTTTTCCTTTTTTTTTGGTTTTGTTTGATTGATTCTTATTGTTTCATTGAGTCATTCACTTCCATTTTGCAATTCTAATTTTTAGTGAAGTATTTTCTTCAGTTAGCCTTTTTTATCTTTTCCATTTGGCCAATTGAACTTTTAAATGGAGTGTTTTCTTCATTGTGTTTTTTTTTTTTCATTTTACAAATTCTGTTTTTCAACTAATTGGTTTCTTTTTCATATACATTTGGTAATTTTTCATTTCATCCAATCTATTTTTAAGGAGTTTTCTTTCAATAGTTTCTATTTTTCCTTTTCCATACCCTCTTGCAAAGATCTCATTTCTTTTCTCCATTTTTCTTCTAACTCTTTTTTAAGATCCTTTTTTGAATTCTTCCAAGAGAGCCTTGTGAAATTAGCAAAAACTTATATCATCCTTTGGGACTTCATATGGAGCTGATTTGCCCATAGGATACCCGGGATTTGAGATCTGTTTTTCTCTTTCTCTATAAAAGCTCTCTAGGGTCAGAATTCTTTTTGTTGTTGTTGTTGTTGATTTTTTTAAGGGTTGAGACCTGCTTTTAAGGCAAAGAGGAGTCAGCCTCTTTAGTTTATCCTGGGGCCAGTGTTCCCAACTGATTTGCAGTGCTGGGTAGGCATCAATTAGTTCCTATTTTGAGGGAATTTGGGGGAAATTTGAGTTTCCCTCAAATTCCCTCAAATTCCCTAATTTGAGAGAAGCTCAAAGGAGCTAAGGTAGAAATATGTCTACTCTCTGCCATCTTGACTTCACTCCCTCCCCAAGATTTTAAGGAGTGATTTTCTTAAGGCCATTTCCATGTTTCCTTTTCCAGAGCTTTCATTTCCTTTCTCCATTTTTCCTCCAAATCTTTTTTAAGATCATTTTTGAATTCTTCCAAGACAATCTTGTGAGATGGAGACCAATTTGTATCTGTGTTTGAAGCTTCATCTTGAGATGCTTTGCTTTTAATGTCCTCAGGGTCTGATGTCTGTTCCTCTCTGTCTCCATGAAGCTATCTATCATCAGAGCTCTTTTTGCTTTTTTTTTTTTGGCTCATTTTAAAAGTTTGAAGTATATATTTAGGGTAAAGGGGAATTTGTGTCAAGCTTTTTCTACAGGCGACAATGGCTTCACTTTGCCAGCAAACTGGGCAGCTGATTTCTTTCTTATGCTTGGTGGATGTCAGTGAATCCCATGTTATGCTGGGATTCAGGAACATACTATTTGCCTTTTATGGTTGCATTGGATATTCCACAGCTAGTCTGTATATCCATGGGCTTCTGCACCAGGAAAGAGAAGCTAATGCTTCTATATTTTGCTAAGAGTCTACTGGTAGATTTCCCCACTGAATGGATGGCACTGCACTTTGGGTCCCTGCATTGCACTTGTGTTTAGCTGTCTTCCCTCATGCCTTATTCAAACAGATCTTTTCTGAAGTTCTTTCAAAACATCTTCTGGAAATTTGTTACACTCCAAATATTTGTGGGTTCTGTCATTCCAAACTCCACTCAGAGACTTGATCTGGTGTTGATCTGAGGAAAGCCAGAGAGAGTTCTGACAAAGACCTGTCTACTCTCTGTCATTTTAGCTCTGCTCCCCCAATATTTCAAAATGTTAAAAAAATATATATAATTGTGCCATGGATCATTTAGGGTGGCTGTTGAAGCCTACTTAAAATACAGAAAAAATACAGAGGATCATGAAAATGAAAATTAATTATAATATATATATATATTTCCCCATCCATGTTCAGAAAAAAAATCCTGAAATCCATACATGGATCCCTTGGGAGTTTAATGATCTCAGAGAAAGAAATTTTGCTTTGGAAATTATTTCTTCAAACTTGTAGGTCAAAGCACATATTCATAACTACCACAGCTCCTACTAAACATGCTAGGCTATGGGACTCCACTGAGAGGAACTACTGAAGCCACCTGGACTTTTGGCACACAATAAGTTTTCTGCCATGTTGCAGAAATGTCCTTGTTGAGCAAGAAGGGATGATTTGTGATCATGGGAATGGGTGTAAGTTTGAAGGTCACAGACAATGGCTTATGAGCAGGACCTCTCACCTGTGAGTGAGTGGCTGAATTGCTGTATCAGCTCTTCTCCCATTGGCAGATACCACGCATATGCAAAGCCCATGAGCTGCTTCTGTGAATGGTGATTGGGGATTGTGTACTGTTCACATGATGATCATGCTTGCAAATACATATAAATATATATATATATATATATATATATATATATATATATCAACAAGACTATATAACAAAATAAATAGGATCTCTTTTCACACTCAATGAATATCCTGCCTCATTCATCTCACCTCTGAGATCAAAAGGCTCATATGCTTTGAGCTCTTAAAAAGGCTGCAACATGAACATATCCTAACTGTGATCCTCATTCAGTTACTATTGCAAACCTCCAAGAAGTGGGGAAAGCAAAATCTCAGAAGTTCAGTTCTCCATTGCTTCTAAAATAGAGCTGAATAAAGAGCAATTCACTTGTAAATAGATAATATCATGTCTGGAAGACAGGAAAGTTCCACCTAGATATAGTCAGTTGTACCTTCCTTTAAATTTATATCAGTAGTCTCTCTTGTTAGAAATCAAGTTTCTACATTACCCTACACCTCTGCCCTTTGTAGACTGAAAAAGAATCTGTTAGTTTTTCTCAAGGGTAAATATTCTCTTATTATCAAAGTCTTTCCAAAGACCAGAGATAGAAAAACTCATTTCTGACTGTCATTTCTTTTTCCTCTCTCTCCAAGTTCTGATTCTAGTTATACCCTCCCGACTGTCCAGTGCCCACATACTCTGAACATGGAAGAGTATGCTTGCAATCAACTACTCAGTGGCATGTTTGCTATAAATGTGCACAATGAGATTTTCCACTTCCATTCATAAAATACTCTAAGTAATTTGGTTAGCATATTAAAACACTAAAAAAAAAAAATCAAAGGAAATCACAGTCTATTAACAGACATAGTGAGTTGGGCACAGAATTTAAAGTAAGGTTAGAGCTGCCTCAGTTTTACTGGCTGTATGTGCCTGACCAAGTCACTTAAATCCCCCACAACCACAGATTTGTCTTCTATAAAATGGAAAGATTGGTCTCTTCCAGTTCTAAACCTATGATTTACAACTTTCTATTATTTTTTTTTTCATTTACAAATTTGGCACTATGGACATTATGAAACTCTTGATCAGAGATTTTTTTTTCTTTTTCTTTTTAATGTGGAATGGAAGCAAACGGGAAAACCAGAGAGGGATCAAAGATTTCTAAAGTTTTTTCTCACTCAAGGGTGTGTCACACTGTTTCTGTCCATCCTTTATAGATATTAATTGTAGAGGCTCACTACCTGAGTGAGGTAGTTCAACCCTTCTGACATGTATGATTTGGCTCCACATCACCCCTGGCGGCATCTTGGCCTTTCTGAGAAGTCATGAAAACCTGTATTGTAATTGAAGCAGAGTTATATTAAAGTGGGAAGGAAACATTTTACATACTAGCAAGTTGTTTATGTGGTCCTGCATATGCAGTATCCTATAGTTAGTTCATGCCCAGTGTGTTATAGTTACGTAAGTATATTAGGGTATATAAGGCTGAGAAAATTTTGAATAAAGGAACTCCTGTTTGACCATCTTCCAGAGTTCTGCCCCTTCACTCCTCACCCATGATCAGGATTTGGGCTGTTAACAAAATCCTCTAGTGAGCAGATCCAGACATTGGCCCCAGAGTGGGACTCTGGAAAACGGGGCACAGAGCAGTTTGACTGACAAGATCAGTGTGAGTTTGGGCAAGAGTCTCTGTGACCTAGGAACAGAATAAGTAAAACAAACAAACAACAACAACAACAATAAAACAGGCAAGTAGGAAGATTAGGTAAGGACTAATCTTGTCACTGTCTTTTTTTCAGCCAAAATGGGGGAAGTGCTAATAAAAGAGCCTTCCTCTGGAGGGAAGAATGAAGAGTGCTTGGTTAGGCTGATAAAGGAGCAATGTTTTTTAATGACACAGAACAGATGACTGAGTTCTTGGATGTAGAGTGTAAGTCTCTGTGGCTCTCTGGGGAGGAGAGGTTGCAGCCAGAGATGTGGAAAGTGCTGAGAGAATAATTAAAGGAATACTACCATACTATAGGTCCTGATCCCTGAGCACACATTCCTTATGTACAATGTAATAAAAATGGCTTTAAGAAATCCCACATATAAGAAAAAGAAAGCTTTTAGTATAGGGTGTCAAACAAGGAAGTATGAGAAGAATTTATCAAGGGATAGCAGCAGCCCCTGAGAGTACAGCAGTGGCATGGGACAGAGATAGGGATTGGGTTGTGAGGTTTGAGGGGCATGGCACTTCTCCCTTTCTTATCCTGTCTTCACTTCTGCCCAGTGCTTCCCTCCCTACCTCCCTCCATATGCCCTTGGGGTATCCTCTACTTCCCTATCCTCCTCTCTCAACTCCATCTTCCTGGGTAGGAGAAGGACAAGCAGGAAGAGTGGGAGGGTTAGTGGCACCATTAGCACCACCACACAGATTTGCTCTCCTCCTATATGATGATTACAAGAGGCAAGCAAGGGAGAAGGGACAGGATACATTTGGATTGAGATGGAAATTTGAAGATAAAACCGAAGAGTTTACTCCTTTTGTAGTAAAAAATAAAAACCCCCTCAATCTGTGGGGAAGAGACATTTTACAGGAATTGGTATTACAATTAAGCAGGCAGGACGGGGGAAGGCATGCCTGCCTTTTTACATATTTCCATCCAATGGAAAATTAATACAAGGGTATGGATGGAATAGTGACCCTTAACCAATGAAAAAAATCAGGCCTTATTAGATATACTACAGGAGCAACTTGTCCAAGGATACCTACAACTTTCTCTAAGCCCTTGGAATTCCCCTGTATTTGCCTTAAAAAATAATCTGGAAAATGGAGGATGTTGACTGATTTGAGGAAAGTGAATGAACATATGGAAACTATGGGAACTCTTTAGCCTGTGCTTTCATCTCCTACTCAATTGCCTAGGGAATGACCTCTTTGGGTTATAGACATTAAAGATTGTTTCTACTCTATCTCTTTGGATAGGGAGGATATGGAAAGATTTGACTTTTCAATGCCCAGTGTTAATTTAGCTGAGCCTTATAAAAGATTTGAATGGACAGTTTTGCCACAGGGAATGGAAAATAGTCCTAAGATGTGTTAAATGTATGTGACTGCTGCTCTTATTCCAGGAAGAAAAGCATTTCCAAAAGTTATGTTATTACACTAAATGGATGATATATTGGAGTGTACCTCTGAGGAGCAAATGTTAGAAGCATACCTACAGGAGACCAGAGAAACATTAAGGAACTACCAACTTTATATAGCCCCCCCAAAATTCAAAGGTATGCTCCTTTTCAATATTTAGGATATGAAGTATACTCCAAGGTACTTATGGTAGAAAAACTTTCTTTAAGAACAGAGAAGCTGAACATATTAAATGGCTTTCAGAAAAAGTTAGGAGATATCCAACAGATGTGTCCAATGTTAGGCTTAGTTTTTGTACTGTAAGCACCTTAGGGTATACTTCATATCCTAAGAATTGAAAAGGAGCATGTCTTTGAATTTTTTCTGGAGTTTATGCAATTTAATGACCGTCAACAACATCATTACTGTCATTCTCTTAGGTGAAATTATTAATTGAATCTATGAATTGCTGTTTCACCCATTCATTCATCAGGATGAGATTATTTTGCTTCCAATTACTTTTTAGTCTGTTTTCCCCTAAGGATCCCTTGCCTCCAGGCACAGTAGGCTTGACCATTTCACCTCCAGAAAGTACTTACAAAATAGTGTTCATCCATACACTGATGTGGGAAACTGGGGAATGTGTAGATAATATCCCAGTCACTAATATAGGTAGACAATGTGTGATGTACTTTGAAGAAGTAATAGCATCAGGTTTACTGATAAGCATTCTGGTGACAGTTGCCCAGATTCTGACTCCAAGCAACAAAATCCAGGAATCTTCTGGACTCCAACAGTTACAGCTGACCAACCTATGCTCTGTCTATATAAATGGCATACCATTAGAAGGATTGGTAGACACAGGTGCAGATTTGTACAGTCATTAGAGGTGCCAATTAGCCCAGTCACTGGCCAAAGATTAAGGCAGACACCTACATGTCTGTCTGGGCTAGGAGGATCAATAGCAGCTGAAGTTAGTGTTACCCCTTAGAGATGGACTTTTGAAAGCAAAGTTAACACTGGGCACTGAAAAGGCAAATCTTTTCATATCCTCCTTATCCAGAGGGATAGAATAGAAACAATCCTTAATGTCTATAACCCAAAGAGGCCATTCTCTAGGCAATTGAGTAGGAGATGGAAGTCCAGGCTGAAGAGTTCCATAGTTTCTATCTGTTCATTTACCTTTCTTAAATCAGTCAACATCCTCCATTTTCCAGATTTCTTTCTTACAACAATTACTGGGGAATTCCAAGGACTTAGAGAAGGTTGTAAGTGTCCTTGGTCAAGTTGCTCCTGTACTTTTTCTAGTAAGGTCTGGATTTTATTGCTACCTAAGGGCCACTGTTCTATCCACACCGGTGTTATCAGTTTTCCATTGGATAGGAACAGGTGAAAGTGTTGGCAGGCCTTCAACAGCAGCCCTTCCTAAAAAACTGAAGTACTCATTTGTAATCGTAATTGTTGTAAAATGTCTCTTCCCCACAGATTGATGGGGATTTTTTCAACTATAAAAGGAGTAAAAACTCCCGTTTCATCTTTAAATATCCATCTCAAAGGGGTAGCACTAACTTAAGCTGCTATTGATCCCCCTATGCCAGACATATAGGTGTCTGCCTTAATCTTTGGCCAGTGACTCCTAGTTGACACCTCTAATGACTGTACGATCTGCACCTGTGTCTACCAATCTTCTAAGGGTATGTCATTTATATAGATAGTGAGCCTAGGTCAGTCAGCTGTCAAGCTGCTGTCCAATATATTCCTTGATTTTTTTGCTTGGAGTCAGAATCTAAGTGACTATCACCAGATTGCTTATTAGGAGTCTGTATCAGTAAACCTGATGCTACTACTTCTCCTGGTTGATACATCACACATTGTCTACCTTTATTAGTGACTGGGATATTATGTACACATTCCCCAGTTTCCCACATCAGTGTGTGGATGGACACTGTTTTGTAAGTACACTCAGGAGGTGAAATGGTCAAATACATGCCTGGGGCAAGGGACCATAGGCTGAAGAGGAACAGATTTACCTCCAGGGATATCTAGTTGTCCAGCTGAAACCTATTCTCCCAGTTGTAACCTTTCTCCCATCAGATTCTTTTTGGGGTTGTTGTGAATCCCTTTTCTCCCATAATTGGGTTCCTGACTGATTGGTTATGCCTGGATACTGACTCAGGCACCTCTGGGTATAGATTGCTACCATCATGTCCCAAGTGTTTTTTTTGTCTTGGGCCTGGGTTGGGCCCTCATCCCCCCCCATGAACCTGTCACATTCTGAGGCCCAATTGAAGCCCTCTCTTTTGGAATGGGCTTTTGGGTCTTATTCTCCCACCCTGACCTGCTCTTTAAAATATTGAGCTTGCAGATGCCCCATTTTACCACACTGGCTTGCAAATTTGGAAGCCCTTCCAAAAGGACCCTGTTCCCCCATGTTTGGATTTTGGGAAGTTCATAAAGCCGGCAAAAGGGCATTTGGCAACGAAACATTTTATGACTCCTCTAAAGGACCATCCTTGTAGTCCCCTAGTATAATTTTCACAAACCAATTAGCATTTTCTTTAAAGTGACTTATCAAATGTCGAACTGCATTTTCACCATTAGTACTACAATAGTGTCATAGACATAACAAAAACCAAAGGTTCATTTGGCCCTTGTGTTATTTTTTGTGAAGGCCCACCGTGTTCTTATTGGGAAGTGAATCCATACTTTGAAGAAGGCGGCGAAATTTCCATGTTGCTAGGAAATTAATTAAATTAAATTTCGAAAACCACCCAGTTGGTCCGGTGATTGGAGGTTAATCCATTTTTATTTTGTTGGCTTTCCAAGAGCTCACTATATTCAGAAACCAACAAGTTTTGTCCAGGTTCAAGGTTTTATAGATTTCCAGTCCCTAGGGGTTAAACCTTCATAAGCCAAATTCTGTAGCAACATCTTAACATAAGATCATTATATACTTCAATAGCAATACCATATGATGATCAATTCTTTTTTTATTATTTTTTATTTATTTATTTATTTATTTTTACTTTATTTTTTTTTTTTGCCTTTTATTTACAGGTTATATGTAGAGTAATTTACAGATTAAAATTCCAAACCTCTTGCTCCAATTTTCATTTTACCCCACCCTCCCCAGATGGGGATGAAGAATGTTAAATATTTAAAATATAAATTAATAAATAAGACATGACCAACCGTTTTTTCGTACAAAAAGAATCAGACTGAAATTGTCAATTAGCTTGTGAAGGAAATCAAAATCGGTGGGCTAAATAAAGGGATTGGGAATTCAATGTTTTTTAGTCATCTCCAAGTTTTTTCTTCCATAGCTGGTTCAGTTCATTATGCCCATTGGAAATGATTTGGTTGATCTCTTGCTGAAGAGGCCAGGTCCATCAGAACTTATCAAAATTGTTGTTGAAGATATAAATCTCCTGGTCCTGCCATTTCATTGCATCAGAGTTTCTCCAGGCCTTTCTGAAATCATCCTGTTTTATTTCAAGAACAAAATTTCCAAACTATACCACAATTTTTCGCCACTCCACCTGAGGGACTTCCATGTTTCCAGCCCCACTAAAAGCCGCTACAACATTCATGAACATACAGGTCCCTTTGCCTTCTTTTGATCTCTTTGGGATATGCCCGGTAGTAACACTGTGGATCATATGCAAGTGACAAACTGTTATTTTGCTGTACAAAAAGAATGACCTTGAAATATTGTACAATTAGCTTGTGAAGGAAATCAAAACGGTGGGCATAAATATAGATTGGGATTCAATGAATTTTTAGTCATCTCCCGGTTCTTTCTCTGGGCATAGCTGGTTCGTTCATTACGTCCATTGAAATATTTGGTTGATCTCCTTGCTGAAGTGGGCCTGAACTGGTCACATAAGTTTGTTGTTGAAGTATATAATGACTTGGTTTTTATTTCCCCAGCATCAGTTCAAGTCTCCGGCCTTTCTTGAAATCACCTGTTGGTCATTTCACAGAACAAATTTCCTTAATATTCATATTCCACAATTTTTCGCCATTTCCAACAAGGGATTCCTGTTTCCAGCCAGCCACTACAAAAGGGGCTGCCCAAAACATTCATGAACATACAGGTCGTTTTCCTTCTTTTTAATCTCTTTTGGGATATAAGCCCGGTAGTAACCTGGGATCAAAGGGTATCAGTTTGATAATTTACATAGTTCCAAATTGTTAGAATGGTTGATTTGTTCACAACTCCACCAATAATGCATCAATGTCCCAGTTTTCCCGCATCCTCCAACTGATTTATTTTTCCGTCATTTAGCCAATCTGACAGGTGTTAGTGGTTCAGGTTGTTAATTTCCATTAATAATGACTTGGCATCTTTTCATGACAGAAATAGTTTAATTTCTTCATCTGAGTTGTCTGTTCATATCCGACCATTTTCAATAGGAGAATGGCTTTGATTTTTATAAATTGAGTTAATTCTTATATTTTTGGAAATGAGGCCTTTATCAGAACCTTTGACTGTAAAAAATTTTCCCAGTTTATTGCTTCCTTCTAATCTTCTCTGCATTAATTTTTTTTGTACAAACTTTTTCAGTTTGTTATAGTTGAAATTTTCATTTTGTGATCAGTAATGCTCAGGTCTTTTTGGTCAAAAATCCTTCCCCTTCCACGGTCTGAGAGGTAACATCCTGTGTTCCTCTAATTTATTAATAATTTTTTTTTAGGTCAAAACCCATTTTGACCTTATCTTGGTGTAGGTGTTAAGTGTGGGATCAATGCCCGTTTCGAATTGTTTATTTTCCCAAATTTTTATCAAACAGTAAGTTTACCCAAAAGTTGGGGTCTTTGGGTTTGCAAAGACTAGGCTGCTAAGTTGTTGACTGTTTTGTCCCTTGAACCAACCATTCCCACTGATCAACTAATCATTCTTTAGCCAATACAAATGGTTTTTGGTAACTGCTGTTTAATATAATTTTAGATCTTACAGCAAGCCACCTTATTTGATTTTTTTTCAATTCCCTTGAAATTTTGACCTTTGCCCATATGAATTTTGTTGTTTTTTTTCTAGGTCATTAAAATAGTTTTTTGGGAGTCGATTGGTATAGCCCTAAATAGTTAGTTTAGGTTTTGTCATCTTTTATTATATTTGCTCGCCCATCCAAGAGCATTTAATATTTTTCCCAATTGGTTGATCAGCAATTTTTTGAAAAGTGTTCTGGAATTTTGTTCATAAAGTTTCTGATTTTCCCTTGGCAGATAGATTCCTAAATATTTTATATTATCAGTAGCTTACTGATGGTTTTAAATAGATGCTGCTGATTATTTTAAGGAAAAGTCCATTTATTCCTATACTCTCCAGTGTTTTTAATAGGAATGGATGTTAAATTTTGTCAAATGCTTTTTCTGATCATTGAGATGATCATTGATTTTGTTAATTTTTATTAAACCCAATTATATTGATAGTTTTTCCCAATATTGAACCGCCCCTCATTCCTGGTATAAATCCATTTAATCATATGTATTATCCGAGATGATTTTCGTAGTCTTTTACTAATATCTTATTTAAGGTTTTAGCATCAATATTCATTAGGGAGATTGGTCTACAATTTTCTTTCTCTGTTTTAACCTACCTGGTTTAGGGGTATCAGGACCAGTTCGTTTAGAAGGAATTTGTGGACCTTTATTCCCTATTTTATAAATAATTTATATACATTGGGGTTTTTTAAATGTTTGGTAAAATTACTTAAACCATGGTCCTGGAGATTTTTTTCTTGGGGTTGTTTAATTGTTGTTCTTTTCTTTTTCTGAAATGGGATATTGAATTTACTTCCCCTGTTAGTCTGGGAAGCTATATTTTGGAGGAGTCATCCATTTCCTTAGGTTATCAAATTTATTAAAGTTAGAAAAACTCCTTATTATTTCTTAATTTCCTTCAGGGGAAAGTTCTCCTTTTCATTTTTAAGACTACTAATTTCTTTTCCTCCTATTTTTAATCAAATTTACAAAGGCTTATCTATTTTATTCTTTTTCATAGAACCAACTTTAGTTTTAATTAATTGTTCAATAGTTTTTTTACTTTCAATATTTTAATTTCTCCTTTTGATTTTAGAATTTAAATTTAGTATTTATTGGGGGTTTTAATTTGTCTTTTTAGTTTTTTAGTTGAAGCCCCATTCAAATCTTTCTTTTTATTCAAGGTTTCTAAGGATTTTAATTTATTTTGGCTATCCCCTTTTGGTATGACTTCATCATTGCATTATCTTGAGTGAAACATTAATTGTATCTATAATTTGGTTCACCCAATCATTCAAAAATGAGATTGTTTAGTTTCAATTACTTTTGGTGTATTTACTTAACTTTTTTGTTGAATGTAGTTTTATTGCATCATGATGGAAAAGAAAATTTTATATTTCTGTTTTTTTTTTAATTTGAGGTCTTTATGTCCTAATATTGTTCAATTTTGAATAGGTTCCATGAATGTTGAGAAAAATATATTCCTTTCTATCTATTCAATTTTCTCCAAAATTAACATACCCTAATTTTTCTAATATTCTATTTACTTTTTAATTTCTTTCTTATTTGTTTTGTGGTTTGATTTGTCTAATTCTGAGGTGCGGTTGAGACTCCCACTATTAAGTTTTGTTTTCATTTCTTCTTGAACCTCTTAACCTTTTTAGGTTGGACCATACCATTGGTATATATTTTTTTTTTTAATACCCTTTATGTACAGGATAACAATGGGTAACGTTGTTAAAATTCCAAACCTCTTGTTCCAATTTTCACCCCACCCACCCCCCCTAGATGGAGGATGACCATGGTTAAATATATAAAATATAAATTAGATGCAAATAATATACGACCAAAACGTTATTTTGTTAAAAAAGAATGACTTAAAATTTGTACAATTAGCTTGTGAAGGAAATCAAAATAGGTGTGTAAATATAGGTATTGGGGTTCAATGTAATGGTTTTAGTCATCTCCCAAAGTTCTTTTTCTGGGATAGCTAGTTAGTTCATTATGTCCATTAGAAATGATTTGTTGTCTCGTTGGTGGGATGGTTTAGTCCATTAACTGGTCATCATATAGTATTGTTGGTATATAATGATCCCTGGTCCTTATTTCACTCAGCATCAGTTCGTGGTTCTCCAGGCCTTCGAAATCATCCTGTTGGTTTTCCAAGAACAGTAATATTCCAAATATTCATAACCACAATTTATTCAGCATTCCAACGATGGACATCCTTCGTTTCCGTTTTAACTTTAAAAAGGGCCACAAACATTGTGCAAAAGGTCCCTTTCCCTTCTTTATAATTTCGGGATATAATCCCAGTAGTAACACTGGGATCAAAGGGATGACAGTTTGAAACTTTTTGAGCATAGTTCCAAACTACTTCCAAATGGTTGGTTCGTTCCAACTCCACCAACAATGCATCAATGTCCCCGTTTTCCTCCCCTCCAACAAAATATTTTTTTCCTTATCTTTGCCAATCTGACAGGTGTGTGGTTTTATCTTAGAGTTGTCTTAATTTGCTTTCTGATTAATAATGACTTGGGATCTTTTAATTACAAAATGGTTTCAATTTTCATCTGAGAATTGTCTGTTTCTATCCTTGACCATTTTTCAATTGGAGAATGGCTTGATTTTTTATAAATTAGAAATTTTATATATTTTGGAAATGAGGCCTTTATCAGAACCTTTGACTGTAAAAATATTTTCCCAATTTATTGCCCTTCTTCTTGTCTGCATTGTTTTGTTTGTACAAAACCAGTTTGGTATAATGAAATTTTGTATTTTGTGACGAAGACCAGTTGTCCTTTTGGTCATAAAGTCCTCCCTTACAGGTCTGAGGGGTAAACATCCGTTCCTCTAATTTATTAATAATTATTCTTTATGCCTTATTAACCCATTTTGACCTTATCTTGGTGTACGGCGTTGGGATGGATCAATGCCTGTTTCTGCCTATTAGTTTCCAGTTTTTCCAGCAATTTTTACAAACAGTGTTCTTTCCCCAAAGCTGGGGTCTTTGGGTTTGTCAAAGACTAGGTTGCTATATTTGTTGACTGTTTTATCCCTGAACCCAATTATTCCACTGATCAACTAATCTATTCCTTTGCCAATAAAAAGTTTTGGTAACCTTGTCTATAATATAATTTTAGATCTGGTACCTGCCCTTCATTTGATTTTTTTTCATTAATTCCCTTAAATTCTTGACCTTTTTGTTTTTTCCATATGAACTTTGTTGTTATTTTTTCTAGGTCATTAAAATAGTTTTTGGGGTCTGATTTATAGCAAAAAATAGAAGTTTAGGAATTTGTAATTTTATTATATTTTCCCCCTTCAAGGAAATATTTTTCCAATTGGTTAGATCAGACTTAATTTGTGGAAAAGGGTCTGTAATTTTCTCATGTTTCTGATTTTCCTTAGCAGATAGTTCAAATATTTTATATTATCAGTAGTTACTTTTAAATGGAATTTCTTTTGTAATACTGTTGGTTTTTTAGATATATAAGAATGTGATGACTTATGTGGGTTTTTTTTAACCGCCTTTACAAAGTTGGGATTATTCTAATAACTTTTAGAATCCTGGGGTTCTTAATAACATGTCATTGGCAAAAGTGATAATTTGGTTTCTATTTATTCTTATTCCTTTAATTCTTTTCAGCTCTTATTTTATAGATTTCTAAAAATTTAAATAGTAACTGATAGGGGCAAACTTGTTTCCCCAGATTTATTGGGAATGGTTGGTTTGTCTCCTTACATATGATGCTTACTGATGGTTTTAAATAGATGCTGCTGAATTTTTTAGGGAAAAGTTTTATCCCCATACTCAAGTGTTTTGGAAATGGATGTTGGATTTTATCAAATGCTTTTTCTGCATTATTGAGATGATCATATGGTTTTGTTAATTTGTTATTAACACCAATTATATTGATGGTTTTCCTTTTGAACCGCCCCATTCTTGGTTCCATTGATCATAGTATTATCTTGGAGATGATTTTCGTTCTTTTGCTAATATCTTTTTAAGATTTTAGCATCAATTCTTAGGGAGATTGGTTATAATTTTCTTTCTTTTTCAGCCTACCTGGTTTAGGGGTATCAGTACCTGTTGTGTCATAGAAGGGAATTTAGGACCTTCATTCCCTATTTTATCAAATAATTTTTATAGATTGGGGCCAATTGTTCTTTAAATGTTTGGTAAAATTCACAAAAACCATTTGTCCCGGTTTTTCGGGGGGTTTAAATTGCCTGTTTATTTCTTTTTCTGAAATGGGACTATTCAACAATTTATTTCCCTTTGTTAGTCTGGGAAGTCATATTTTTGGAGGGTAGTCATCCATTTCATAGGTTATCAAATTTTTTGAAAATTTGAGCAAAAAACCCTTATTATTTCTCTAATTTCCCTTCATTGGGGAAAGTTCTCCTTTCATTTTTAAGACACTAATTTCATTTTCCTCCCCTCATTTTCTAATCAAATGTACCAAAGGCTTATCTATTTTATTGGCTTTTCATAGAACCAATTTAGTTTAATTAATTAGTTCAAAGTTTTTTACTTTAAATTTTTTAATTTCCTTTTGATTTTAAATTTCCAATTTAGTATTTGATTGGGGGTTTTAATTTGGTCTTTTTTAGTTTTTTAGTTGGCCCAACATTAACCTTTTCTTTTCTGTTTTATTCAAGTAAGCCTCTAAGGATAACAAAACCCTCTTATTACCGCTTTGGCTGCATCCCACAAATTTTGGTATGACATCTCATTTCATTATCTTGATGGAATTATTAATTGTATCTTTAATTTGTGTTCACCCAATCATTCTTAAAAAGAGTTTAGTTTCCAATATTTTGGTCTATTTCCCCAATTTTTTTGTTGAATTGTTTTTATTGCATCATGATGTGAAAAGAAAGATTTATTTCCTTTGCATTTAATTTTGAGGTTTTATGTCCAATTTGGTCAATTTTGAATAGGTTCCATGAACTGCTGAGGGTATATTCCTTTCTATTCCATTCAATTTTCTCCAAAGATCCAAATACCTAATTTTTTAAATTCTATTTACTTTTAATTTCTTTTCTTTTTTTTTGGGTTTGTTTGTCTAATTCTGAGAGTGCAAGGTTGAGATCTCCATTAGTTTTGTTGTTATTTTTCTTCAACTCTCTTAAATTTCCTTTTAGGAAGTTGGATATACCATTTGAATATATTTAATATTATATTGCTTGTTGTTTATGTTACCCTTTTAGGAGTAGTTTCCTTCCTTATCTCTTTTAATTAGATCAATTTTACTTTTTGATCTGAGATGGATGGTACCCTGCATTTCACCAAGCATAAAGTTTTGTTCCAGCCTTTTACCTTTACTCTTTATGTATTTCCGCTTTAAATGTGTTTCTTGTAAACAAATATTGTGGATTCTGACTTTTATCCGTCTGCTATCTGTCTCCTCTTTATGGGGAGTTCATCCCATTCAATTTACAGTTAAATTACTAAATCTGTATTTCCTGCCATCCTAATAACCCCAGATTATGCTTTACTTTTTCTTGCCTAACCCTCTTTTTTTGAACTTACATACCCCACTTGTATCATGATGTTCACTTTAATCCCTCCTCCCGCTTTGAATCTTTTCCCCCTTCCTTATTACTCTTTTTTCCTTTTCCTCTCCCTTTTTTAATGAGGCGAGAGAATTTTCTCAAACAAATGTCAATTATTTTTTCTTTTGAGCAACCTTGATGAGGTAAGATTCACACAATGTTCCTCCCTCTAAATTCCCCAGAAGATGTTTCCTTTGCCCTTTGTGGGATGGCCTTTTATCCCTCCTTCCCACCTTATTCGCCATCATCCTTTTCCATATCACCCTTTTATGTTGTATCATAAAATCAAATTATACATGTCTTTTTCATATCTACAAAGAAATACAATTATCAAGAATTTTTACCTTTTTCTATGTCTTGAGTTCTATGATTGGAGACAAATTTTTTGTTTGTTCTGGTTTTTTTCCTTAGAAACAAAAGGTTTTTGTTTTATTAAATGTCCATCTTCTTCCTGAAGAAAATGCTCCTTAACTGGGTAGTTTATTCTTGGGCATCCCAAGTTCTTTTTTGCCTTTGGCAGATTCCAACCTTTGATCCTTTTTATTGGAGGCAGCCAGATCTTGGGTAATCCTTAGGACACCCGGTATTTAAATTTTTTTTTTGCTGCTTGTAAATTTTTTTCCTTAATCTGATAGTTCTGAAATTTGGCCCAATATTTTGGGGTTTTTTAAGGGGTCTCTTTCGAAGGTGTTTAGAATTCTTTCAATGCCTATTTTACCTTCTGATTCAATTACATCTGGGTAGTTCCTTTATGATTTCGCAAAAGTATCTAGGCTCTTTTTTCATCATAATTTTGGAAAGCCAATAATCCTCAGATTATCTCTCCTAGAATTTTCCAAGTCTTGATTTGCAAGTAGATAATTCATGGTTTTTTCCAGTTTTATTTTTTTGGTTTTAGACTGTTTTTGCTGTCTCAATGAATCATTGTTTCTATTTGTTCAGTTCTAATTTTTTAAAAGAATTATTTTCTTCATTAGCTTTTTTTTACTTTTTCTGTATAGTCCAATTGAGTTTTTAAATGTTGTGCTTTGCTCTGTGAAATTTTTTTCCATTTCACTAATTTTTTTTTTTTTAGTGAATTATTTTCTTTTTCCAGTTCACAGATCCTACTTTCTTATGAGTTCTTTGTCTTTTCCAATTTTTTTTTTTACTTCTTTCTGTATATGTCCAATTGAGTTTTTAAATGTTGTGTTTTGCTCTGTGGAATTTTTTTCCATTTCACTAAATTTTTTTTTTAGTGAATTATTTTCTTTTTCCAGTTCACAGATCCTACTTTCTTGCAAGTTCTTTGTCTTTTCCAATTCACAAATCCTACTTTCTAGTGAATTCTTTATTTTTTCCAATTCACAAATGTTACTTTCCTGAGATTTTTTTTACTTTTTCCAATTCACAAATTTTGTTCCCCTGCACTTCCTGGGATTTTTTTATCTTTTCTAATTTATATTTCAGAAAGTTGTTGCTCTCTTGTAAGGCTTCTCTTTCCTTTCCCCATTTATCTTCTAACTTCCTTTTTGGATTTTTAATGGTCCTTCTTAGAGATCATGTGGGACAGGTATTGTCTGGTGTATATTTTTTGTCTCTTCCAGGTTTGTGCTGTTTTTCTGTATAAAGCTGTCAATCGTTTTTTATCTTTTTATTCAGAAAGCCTTTGGGAAATGTGTCCTAGAAGGTTACCAACTTCCTCTGAAATGGAGAGATGTAAACCGGGCCCCAGGGAGGATGGGTGTCGGGAGGTTTTCCTTCCCCAACAGGAGGTGGATTCAGCACTGGCTGAGTATGGGAAATAAAGGGGCTGTGTGGGTTAGAGATTGTCCTAGGCTAGAGACTAAGGGGTGAAAGTGTCACTGCCCCAGGCCAGAGCCTCTTGTGGGACTGTGAGTATTAGCAGCTGAACACAGACCACAGATTCTACAGGCACTCTGCCGGAACTCTGCCCCAATGTCTCTGCCTGATACAAATTGGCCCTGCACAAGCTCTATGGCCCCAAGCCGAGACCCCACTTTGCAGATTAAAGGGTAACCTGGGCTCTGCCCTCCTGCCGTGCAGGTTCACAACTGCCCCAAGGAAAAGCCCCATACTGCGGGTTGGGGCTTCGAGCTTGTACTGAGATCTGTGCTTTCACTTTCGGTTTGAGACTCTCCTTGGAACCTAATTTCTCTCCCAGTCTATGCTGATCTCCCCCCTGTCCCCAGAACAAACCTTTTTTGGCGAGACTGCAGATTTTCTTCGGCCGGTGAGTTGTTCTACTTCTTATCTTTACAAATTGTAGCAGTCAAGACTATTTTTGAGGCTCGATATACTATTGATAAAGAGGGTAAGAGAAGAGCTTAGAAAGTCGTGTGTGGCTTCTCAGCCATCTTGGCCCCGCCCCCTATGATGATCAATTCTGATGGATGTGGCCCTCTTCAACAATGAGATGAACCAAATCACTTCCAATAGAGCAGTAATGAATTGAATCAGGTACACCCAGGGAAAGAATTCTGTGAGATGACTATGAACCAATACATAGAATTCTCAATCCCTCTATTTTTGTCCACCTGCATTTTTGATTTCCTTCACAGGCTAATTGTACACTATTTCAAAATCTAACTCTTTTTGTACAGCAAAATAACTGTTTGGACTGGTATACATATATTGTATTTAACTTATATTTTAACATGTTTAACATGTATTAGTCAACCTGCCATCTGGGGGAAGGGGTGAGGGGAAGAAGGGAAAAAGTTTGAGCAAAAGGATTTGCAACTATCAATGCTGAAAAATCACCTATGCATATATCTTGTATATAAAAAAGCTATAATAAAAAATGAAAAAAAAACCTTGGAGATCATGTAGTCTAATCCATTGATTTTTCCCTCCCTTCTCCTCCATATCCTCCCCTTGTTGGCAAGCAATTTACTATGTTAAAAATATGCAGTTCTTCTTTATATATTTCCACAATTATCATGCTGCACACACACACACACACACACACACACACACACACAAATATCAGATCAAAAAAAGTGAGAAAGAAAAAAAATATATAAGCAAACAATAAAAAGAGAGAAATTACTATGTTGTTATCCACACTCAGACCCCACAGTTCTCTCTCTAGGTGCAGATGGTTCTCTTCATCACAAGACCATTGAAACTGGCCTGAATCATCTCATTGTTGAAAAGAATCATATCCTTCAGAACTGATCATTGTATAACCTTGCTGTGGCTGTGTACAGGGTCCTTCTGGTTCTACTCATTTATTTCACTTACTATCAGTTCATTTATCACATTTTTACTTTATTATATTGTTAAATAAATTTTATATATATACACATATATTATGTTTTCTCTCTAAAATCATTATTTTTCTGAATTGGAATTTTTTCTTCCATAAATTCAGTTCTTTGCCATTTTTAGCTTAATCTATTTTACGATAGTTCTATTGCTTTCCATTTCTTTTCCTCACCCTCTTTCATCTCAAACTAATCCCCATTTCTGTTACTTCCTTTCCTTAATTTTAGAGTTTTGCTTAAGTTATCATTTTTTCCTTTCTTCTACTTATCTTGTTATCTAAATCTTCCCCTATTTTTTCAGTTACTCAAGTAAAATGCCCCTTTCTCTCCTCTTTTATTTAGTTTAACTTTAAAAAAAAATCATTTTTGCATTTTTTCTTTAAAAAGGATTTCATTTTCTGTTTATTCTGTTATTATTCTTTTATTCCTATCTAATTTAGAGTCTTGTCATTTGATCTATGGATCTTATGTTTATTCTGAATTTTGTTTCTGCATCCCTTGTGGAGTTAAAACTTCTAACATTTATTTTGGGTTTTGTCTTTTAAACAATTTCTGTACTGTTGCCTTTATATAAGTCTTTCTCCTTGGTTACTTTTTTGTGCTGTGCTTTACTCTTTAAAATACAAGTTCCTCCAGGCTATATAGCAGATAAAAGAATTGACAAGTGGTAGGAATTTTGCTATGTCCTTAATTATGTAGTTCATTATTACCCTTTGATTTGCTAATGACCATGTTTCCCATTAAAATTAAAATATCCTCTCTTTGTCCATGTCCAATTACTCTTCAGGGTGTTAGTTGAAAATAAGAGGTCCTTCTCCATAGGTCATATGAATCTCATGTTTAGATAGCAAATATCTGAAAATCATAACCATTTTCTAAACAGTTTGAAAGTCTTTCATTTCATTGAACATTCATTTTCCTCCTATAAGGATTATACTGTTTTGCTGGTTAGGTGATTCTTGATTATAATCCTGATCTGAAAAGTCATATTCCAAGCTGTCCAGTTCTTTATTATAAAAGCTGCTCAATCTTGTATTATACAACCATGGCTCCATAATAGTTGAATTGTTTCTTTCCGACTACTTGCCATATTTTCTTCTTGACTGGGCTTCTGGAATTTGGCTATAAACTTCCTAGGATATTTTATTTTGGGATCTCTTTCAGAAGATTATTGGTACATTTTTTTCCATTTCTATTTTACCCTCTGTTTCTAGGCTATTGGAACAACTTTACCTGATAATTCCTTGAAATATAAAATCTAAAGTTTTTTTTTTTATTATTATTTTATCATAGCCTTCAGGTAGTTGGATAATTCATGAGGAGACTCAATCTATTCTTCAGTTTTTTTTTTTCCAATGACATATTTCACATCTTCTATTTTCTCTTTTTTTACTTTATAATTTTTCTTCATATCTCATAAAGTCATTAGCTTCCCTTTTGTCCAGTCTGTTTTTAAGGAATTATTTTAGTCACTGAGATTAAGTACCTCCTTTTCCATTTGGATAATTCTGTTTTTTTTTTTTTTAAGGGATTCTCTTCTTCAGTGAATTTTTGTGCCTCTTTTTACATTTGCTCTATTCTTTTTTAAGCTATTTTCTTCACTATTTTTGTACCCTCTTTACTAAACTTTTGATTTTTTTCATGATTTTCTTGTAACATTCATTTCTCTTCCCACTTTCCCTCCCTCTACTCTTTTGTTTTATTTTGAAAATTCTTTTTGAGCTTTTCCAGGAATTCTTTTGGGACCTGAGACCAAGTCAATTTTTCTTTTAGGTTTTAGATAAAAATGGACTTTCTCTTCTTTTTCTGAGCTTCTGCTTTGATCTTTCCTGTCATTATGGTAGCTTTCTATGGTCAAATTCTTTTCTGATATTGTTTGTTCATTTTTTCCAGCCTATTCTTGATTTTTAACTTTATATTAAAGTTCAGCTTTGATCTTTGGGATGTCCCAAACTTCAAATTTTTCTTTGGAACTAGTAAGAGTCTGTAAGTTTTCCATTCTATCAAAGTGATACGATCTAAGGAGCCATGCAGTCACTACTCTTCTTGCTCTGGTCTATGAGTGATTCTGCACCCTTGTAGCCCCACCCCTTCTGGTGTCTTAGTACACTTCCTCCTCTAAACACTATGACTTGGGAAGCAGGTATAGGCAATGCAACAGTGTCCTGCATGCAGTGCCAGGAAAGAGTTCTCTATGATTTCCTTTTGACCAGTTCTGTGACTCCCTTACCATCTATGAGCTGTAAGCTCCAGAAGTTGCAGGTACTAATTCAGTACTCCCTAAATCTTTTGTTGGTCTTACAGGGCAGGGCCAGTGCTAGGCCATGCTCCACTTTCACCCCCTTAAGACAGACCTTTCCTTTGTCTTGGGCTGGAAAATTGTTTAACCTTGTGTTTTTGTGGCTTAGTTACTCAAGAATTTGTTTGCAGATATTATTTTAATGTTGTTTGGAGGGGAATTTGAGAGAGCTCAGGCAATTATCTGCTTTCACTATTCCATCTTGACTCAGCCCCCACCAAGATTATCCTTAATAAGAATACAAAGGTATAAACATATCTGCCTTTGACAGATTTGCTCTAAATTCAACATTATCTACAACTCATAATGGTGAATTTAATCAATGAGAGTGAAAGTCTTCATCTGTGGAGAAAGGTAGAAGAGCAGCAAAAACAAAATGGCAAAAGAAAACAATACATAATACCTTGGCTGCAACTTGAATTGAAATAAATGACCTTTTGTAATTAATGATAAAGTCTTAAATAGGCAAAGATATTGAGCAATATCATGTGGAAAAAAATGAATAGCAGGTTTTTTGTTTTGTTTTGTTTTTTTATGCGTAGCAGCTTTTTTTTCTGCCACAAAGCCTAACTATTCAATACTAATAGTGTCCTACAGGATAATATTAAGAATAACTTCAGTATGGTTGATTAAGAAGTGAGATCAAGTCTCTCTTTTGATCTTATATTTATGTAATATGGGGCAAGCTAATTAACTTTAAATTATCAACTGTGGAAAAGTGCTAACCCTGCATTGAGAGTGAGGTTCATCACTTAGGACTCCTTTAACCCCTATTATTCCAAAAAGGCAATGTGGAGTACTGAATCGAAAGCTAAATTTGGATATATAAAGATATAGATTCAAATTCAGTCCCTAAAATGTACTGTCTATGTGACCATAAGACAACTGTTTAGCAGTTTTAGATTTTAGGAAACTACCTAAGTTTTAGTGCTATATAGATACACACACACATAAACACACACACACACACAAACACACACACACACACACACAGAAACACTAGCAATTGGAGGCTTTAATGAATCAAAATCCTCATCCAATACCCGAGTTTTGAAAAAACCCAGGGATTCTAAGAAAGAAATAAGATGAATCTATCTAGTAATTAGCTCTCCAAAAAAGTATGTCTCAGTTTTAAATTTCATTTGCAATTTCTTCATAACTTTCTTATATCTAAGCAATCAAGAAAATAACAAAGGAAGTCATGATTTGTTGAGTTTGCTGATTTTGAAGTATAAATTCTCATTGTGAAAATATAAATTTCATTTGCAATTTCTTCATAACTTTCTTATATCTAAGCAATTAAGAAAATAACAAAGGAAGTCATGATTTGTCGAGTTTGCTGATTTTGAAGTATAAATTCTCATTGTGAAAATATAACATTCAGCTCCCTAGATCTGGTACCAATGCACATCCCTGCATCCATGTTAGAAGTGATAGAAAACATATGACCGAAATATATAGACCTTTAAAAGGAAGTGAATCTAAAAAAGAAGCTATAAATCAAGTTAGGAATAATAGAAATACGTAAGTGTTGAACTTTTTTCTTTAAAATATTAAAATCTAGAAGACCTCTAACATACTACTCTTTAAAAATGAAAAAAAATAATAAAACTGTGATACCCCAAACATTAAAACAAAGGTCTGTGAGTTGAATCACAATCCAACTTTTACCCCTTTTGACCAGCTCTCTCAAAATTTATGTACAAACCTTCCCCATTATTCATCTAACAGTTGGCTTTTATTGTCTAGTGATTCCAAGACGCCCATCTGGTTTTGTTTTCTTCACTAGATTTTTTTTCCAAAGTAGTACCTGCTTGTATTTGGTTGTGACCCATGTGTGCTTATTTGGAACTGGCATTTTATGCTTCCTCCTCTTATACTAGCCTTAATAGTGTAGGAATACCCTCTCAACACTTGGTTCAGAAATATTTACTGGCTATTAACCTTCATGTCATGTCCTCCCCCTCACTGCTCTTCCTTTGTAACATCAAGCTTTGATATCTTATTTCTAAATCTCTCCAGGGGGGAAATGCAGACTGTTGCTAGCGTTCTTCTATAGTCTCCATGGGAAAAAAAATCCATCACGTTTCTTTCTTCTATTGTCAAGATGGCAGTTTCTTTTTGAAAAAGAAATGCACCTGACTTCTTCCATTCTTCTTACTGCATGTGGTCAGATTCCTGTCTCTGTAACAATTGATATGTTTACCATTCAAATTTTTCTAATGGATAGGTCTTAGAAATTATTTGATAATATCATTTTGATAACATGAATGATAGCTAACATTTTGAAAACAACTACTCAGAAATATTCATCATTTTAAAATAATCATAATTCAACATTTATTATTGCTACAGTTATCTTTATTATTATTTTTCCAATTCTTTAGAAAGGGAAAAAAAACAGTCTTCTGAGAAAGGGAATGTTCTTTCTTTCCATCTGAATTTTTCTACTTTCTCTTTTCTCAGCTTTCTCATGTCTATTCCCAATTTCCAGATAAATGTCCCAACCCCCTGGACAAGGTTTTCAGTAAGCACAGATTCACTCAATGTCTTAGGACATGCAGAAATGTTTGGCAGGTACATCTTTGGCTTGGCTCCTTCTAACAGTCTTACAATGAGTTTTGCAGCAAAACAGCTCCTCATATTGACCAAAGGAGCTAGGGGATCACCATTAATGTTAAGGGAAATTTTATGTAGGGAGGTAGAATTTTTTAATTCAATGAAAAGGAATATTCCTTTTTTCCTTTCAGAGTATTTTATGTTTCAAATTGACAGAAGGAGAAGCACATAAATCATTTGAAGACCTATACCAGTGCTGAGAAAGAAAAAACAATTTAAGACATATAATATTGTTTGTATTGAATGATGCCATTGCTGTGTTAGTAAGGAATACATGAAAATTTTCACAATCAGCACTGGACCAGGAGTGTGTGGCAGCAAACTGCAAGGAAAAACACTGAGTCCTCGTCTCAGTCTAAAAGGTAAGCAGCAAGCTATCCTGGCTGAGTTATATCCTCTCTGACTGCTACTCTTAGTTTTACTCTGTCCTTCCCAGACTCAGAAGATCAGTTCTTCCTCACACAAAAACTTTTGGCTTAAAAAGCACCCAGGAAGAGATAGATTCATTCTAATATAAATTCAACTCTAGTTTCTAAGCAGTTCTTTAAACTCTTAAGCCTATTAAAATTCTTCATGAAAGGGTACCCACCTTATCTATCATTCATAGCAATAAGAAGGGTCATCAATCTTCATATATTTGATTGGCAGTGGACAAAGAATATTACAAGTACTCTAAGAACTTGGTCATAAATGGCTAGTTCCCCATGATAAATAAGAATTCAACATTCACCCTTCAAAAACCTTGTGTTACAATTTTTTCCCTCCCTTCTGTCCACCCTCTCCCCAGATAACAAGTAATCCAATATATGTTAAACATGTGCAATTCTTGTGTGTGTGTGTATATATATATGTGTGTGTGTGTGTGTGTGTGTGTGTATCCACAATTATCATACTGCACAAGAAAAATCAAATCAAAAAGGAAAAAAAAGATAAAGAAAACAAAATACAAACAAACAACAATAAAAAGGGTGAAAATACTATGTTGTAATCTACACTCCATCGCAACAGTTCTCTCTCTTAGTGCAGATGTCTCTCTTCATTACAAGATCATTGGAACTGGCCTGATGAATTAGCTCATGGTTGAAAAGAGCCATGTCCATCAGAATTGATCATCATATAACCTTGCTATTATTATATACAGTGATCTCCTGGTTCTGCTCACTTTATTTTGCATCAGTTCATATATGTCTCTGCAGGCCTCTCTGAAATCATCCTGCTGATCATTTTTTATAGAACAATAATATTCTATAACATTCATATAACATAACTTATTCAGCCATTCTCCAACTGATGGGCATACATTCAGTTTCCGGTTTTTTGCCACTACAAAAAGTGCTGCCACAAATATTTTTGTATATGTGGGTTCCTTTACCTCCTTTATGATCTCTTTGGGATACAGGCTCAGTAGAGACACTGCTGGACAAAAGGGCATGCACAGTTTGTCTTCTTTTGGGCATAATTCCAAACTAATCTCCAGAATGATTGAATCACTTCACAGCTCCGCTAACAATGCATGTCCCAGTTTTTTCACATTCCCTCCAATCATCATCATTACTATTTCCTGTCATCTTAAATGATCTGAGAGGTGTGTAGTGGTACCTCAGAGTTCTCTTAATTTGCATTTCTCTGATCAATAGTGATTTAGAGCACCTTTTCATATGACTCAAAATGGTTTCAATTTCTTCATCTGAAAATTGCCTTTTCATAGCTTTTGACCATTTGTAAATTAAAGAATGGCTTGAATTCTTATAAATTTGAGTGAATTCGCTATATATTTTAGAAATGAGGCTTTTATCAGAATCCTTAAATATAAAAAAAAATTCCCAGTTTATTGCTTCCCTTATAATTTTGTCTACAGTTGTTTTGTTTGAACAAAAACTTTTTAATTTAATATAATCAAAATTTGAATATGAAAACTTGAATCAAAATATTGAATTTTGCATTCAATAATGTACTTCTGTTCTTCTTTGGTCACAAATTCCTTCCTACTCCACAGATTTGCTCTTTTTGTCTAAATCATGAAACCATTTCAGCCTTATCTTGGTAGAGGGTGTTAGGTGTACGTCGATGCCTAGTTTCTGCAATACTAATTTCCAATTCTCCCAGCAATCTTTGTCAAATAGTGAGTTCTTATCCATAAACCTAGGATTTTGGGGTTTGTCAAACATTAGATTACCATAGAAATTAACTATTATGTCTTGTGAGCCTAACCTATTCCACTGATCAACTACTCTATTTCTTAGCCAGTACCAAAGCCAGTACTAAATTCTTAGCCAGTTTTGATAATCACTGCTTTATAATACAGTTTTAGATCTGGTACAGCTAGGCCACTTTCATTTGCATTGTTTTCATTAATCCCCTTGAAATTCTTGACCTTTTGTTCTTCCAGATGAACTTTGTTATTTTTTCTCGCTCTGTAAAATACTTTCTTGGGATTTGATTAGTATGACATTGAATAAGAGATTAATTTAGGTAGTATTGTCATTTTTATTTTATTAGTTTGGCTTACCCATGAATGCTTGAAATTTTCCAATTGATTAGATCTGACTTTATTTGTGTGGAAAGTGTTTATAATTGTCTTTCTGACTTTGTCTTAGTAGGTAAACTCTCAGGAACAAATTATATAACTGCTTCTGGTTTCTCCTCTATAGAATAAAGATTGTAGTGAGCATCAATTGAGATACTAATAAGTGCTGAACTTGGTGTCTAGCACTTAATAAGCACTATATAAATGCTATCCATTCTTTTTGATGCTCCTTCAGCTCTGGAACCCAGACTTTGGAATGCTAGGAAACTGAGGTATACCCCAGACTTTTCATTGTCACAAGGTACAAGGCTTCACTCTCCATGTCTAACGTGGAAAATAATTAACACAAAGGTCAATAATAAAGGGATGTTTCTTAAGACCACATAAGCTCAGAAGGGAAAATACTCCCCAAATACTACCCCTTAGAGAGTGATCTCTCACCAATGTCAGTGAAAGAAGTTTCCAAATGAAATAAAAAGAACCAGCCAGTGAAGTGGACTTTAGCCTTTTTGAAGATAATCCAAGTTTCATTTACCTTCTCAATAAATAAATAAAACATTTAGTATTTTTTCTATAAGTAAATCAATGAAAGTAAAATAATATGATGTTCAAGGTACTGTGACTTTTATAAACACATCTTCCAGTGATGCAGATTGTAATATGTCCATACCTATATACACAATTTCATGCATTGTTATAATCCAAAATGTCATTACCATATGACTAACTTTCTATAGATGAGCTTCTAGAATGCAGACCTCAGGATATAGGTATTGTTAGTCCATCCACTACCAGATGAATATTCAAAGCCTTTTCAGCTCCATAGAAAATGTCCTATCCTGTGCTCTTTTGATGTAGCCTTTCAGAATTCAGAGAGCTGTGAGAATGGGGCCCAAGTATGGAGAAACCCAAATGTAACTGAGGTCACTATGTTGATGTGGTTCTAAGGGAGAAAAGATAGATATCTACAGCCTCTTCTCCCCCCCCCACTCTTCTCCAGGGAAGACATTCATTCCTATTAGGAGTGGAAGCAAGAGATTGCTGCAGAAATTCATTATGTTGTTCTCAGAGAGAGAATAGGGTATAAGGCTAGAATTTTTCCCTCTTAAGTTATTAGGCTAGAGGAATTATTGGGTTCTCTAACTTCTGATCACTTTATCATTATTATTGGGGTCAAAGAGATGGATAAGCCCTTCATCCAAAGTTTGAACCCTTTTCCCACTTAATATCAGTTTGCCAGTTCTGCAATGAATACAAATAGAGAAGACCTCTCCCATTTGGGAAGAGATAACCAAAGAAAGAGAGAGAGAGAAAGAGACATCCAGAGACAAAAAGACAGAGACAGAGAAACAGAGACACAGACAGAGAGAGAATGAGAGACAGAGACAGAAATAGACACACAGAGAGAAAGAGACAGAGACACAAAGACAGAGACAGAGAAAGAGACAGTGACAGAGACAGAGACAGAGAATGTATGTGTGTATCTGGAACTCAGCTGGAGAAATTCACCAAAGTCTTTACTGTAATTAACTAAGAATAGGGACATAATGGAGTCGTCAGATCCTCTATGCTTTCCCAAAGTATTTTTCTTCAGCAACCTGAAATGGGATAGACCTCTTCCACCTTATTTGAAAGCAGTAGTCAGAAATAAGTTATCACTTGAAGAATCTTTAAAAAGACTTGAAATTTGAAGAATTTTGTAATTCCTATAATGAACACTAGAGATCTTCCATTCCCATGACAACTCTGTCTCAGCCCTCACACAAGGTAGGACATACATCTCTACCAATTAAAAAAAATAATTCAACATCAATAGGCTTTGCATAGGGGTTACAAAGGTCACATACCTCCATGAGACCACAGAACAAAAGATCCTCCATGCAGATTAAAAAAAAAACAAAAACTCTTAAAAAAGTTTGTAAACATGAAGATGTTTTTCAATCATTTGCTAATTCTGACCTCAAGTGAGGTGAAAATCAAGAAAATTTATGTTTATCAAAAAAAAATTCATTAGAATTGTAGAAGAATTCTCACTTAAAGGCCAACTAAAAGAGGGATTATTCATCAATGGTAACAAATTCATTAATATAAGTATGTGAACAAATGCAAAAGATGGACAATGGACTGAACTCAGAAACAGTTGGATAAAATCCGGCTGGATTGTATTTGGAAAATTCTGTCTCATTTTCAATAATGATACTGGTTTGCTGCAAAAACTCATATTCTTAACATCAATATTTCTGGTGATGCTTTATTAGCCATAAATTATGGAGCAACATAATGTAAGAAAAATTTAAATCGCAATAACTAAAAAGTCTCTAGAGATATGTGTAATGTCCAGGCTAGCTTTCTCAAGGCCCTTTGGATGGGCCTTGGTCTCAGCAGGATAGTCACCATGAGGATGGTCAAGAATAGAGTCAAAAGTCTTTATTCTCTCCTTCACAGTCTGTCTCCTTCACAGTCTATTCACTCTGACCGACTGTGTCCCAGTTCTCTCAGCCATTAAATACCCTATTACAATAACATCATTGCAGCATACTGAGTATATGTCATCTATAGCGTGATTATATTATTATATCATACTAGGTATATGTGGATTAGAGAACCATTATCTCATCAGTCACACTGAGTAAAACCCTTGTTGTAAGTTCCCTTGTTTCAAGTATACTTCTCCATAGTTCTGGCCCTTTACAGATATGTATGTTGGACATAAGCAGGCTATTATATGTGATAATTACTTCCACAAAAGTGATCCATAAGATTATCAAGTATTGGCATAATTGAAAATTGCTTTACATTTACTCTGTATTTATCTCAAATGTTCTGGATTCATTTATTATCTTCCCCATTAAAGTGTAAGTTATGTGAGGGTAGGGTGTGTATTTACTGTTTCTTTGGATCCCTGATCCTTAGCATAATATCTCCAACATTCTAAAAAACTATTTAATCTCTATCTTGACTTTCTAGTTTCTAGATCCTTATGTTTTTAGCTCATTTAGAACTGGATCTTTAAGATTCTGGTTTTCAAGGCCAGGATCTTAGCCTTTGTATAGCTGTTTAGGGTTGCAGGGTCTGTTTGATTTAACATGGATAGGTAGTAGTAGATGTTTAATAGATGCTTACCACCTGACTATTGACAGACTTTCCTCCACTCCAAAATGATAAGAAACAAATGAAGAGAGAGAGAGAGAGAGAGAGAGAGAGAGAACATGCAAATAGGTGAAGGCATTTGATAATACTAGACACTATTTTTTAAAAATTTTAATAGATTTTTATTTACAAGTTATATGCATGTGTAATTTTACAGCATTGACAACTGCCAGACCTTTTGTTCCAATTTTCCCCCTCCTTCCCCCCACCCCCTCCCCCAGATAGCAGGATGACCAATACATGTTTAATATATTAAAGTATAAATTAAATACAAAATAAATATACATATCTAAACTGTTATTTTGCTGTACAAAAAGAATCAGACTCTGAAATATTGTACAATTATCCTGTGAAGGAAATCAAAAATGCAGGTGGGCAAAAATATAGAGATTGGGAATTCAGTGTAATGGTTCTTAGTCATCTCCCAGAGTTCTTTCACTGGGTGTAGCTGTTTCAGTTCATTACCACTCCATTGGAACTGGTTTGGTTCATCTCATTGCTAAAGATGGCCAGGTCCATCAGAACTGATCATCATATAGTATTGTTGTTGATGTATATAATTATCTCCTGGTCCTGCTCATTTCACTCAGCATCAGTTCATGTAAGTCACTCCAGGCCTTTCTGAAATTATCCTGTTGGTCATTTCTTACCGAATAATAATATTCCATAATATTCATATACCATAGTTTATTCAGCCATTCTCCAATTGATGGGCATCTACTCAGTTTCCAGTTTCTGGCCACTACAAAGAGGGCTGCCACAAACATTCTTGCACATAAAGGTCCCTTTTCCTTCTTTAAGATCTCTTTGGGCTAAGCCCAGCAGTAACATTGCTGGATCAAAGGGTATGCACAGTTTGATAACTTTTTGAGCATAGTTCCAAATTGCTCTCCAGAATGGTTGGCTGTATTCACAATTCTACCAACAATGAATTAGTCAGACACTAATTTAAAAAAAGGATCTTTGAACTGAGTCAAAGATCAAAGAGACACTCCTGTTGGCTTACCCAGAGCCTTCCAATTTTCCTGCTCCTCATACAGAAATAGTAACAAACTCTTCCAGGGTTTTTCTCTACCTTTTTCAGAATTTTCTCTCAACTATTATTGATTTAAACTCTTTTTTTCATAAAACATCCCTAAAGGTTTCTTTTACTTTGGACTATATAAAATAATCAACATGATAGAAAGCACTGGATAAAATACTAAATTATGTAAACTCTGATAGTCTTCGAGTCATGGATAGAAGGTTTCTAAAAATATAATTCATTTTGAAAATTAGGGATTAGAAGTTTCTTCCAAAAATTACTTTGAAGTTAAGGTAAAATGATAGAGGGCAAAGAGATTAAGTTTTCTCTCCCATAAGAAGGTTAGATCAATTTGGAAAAATGTGAAGTACTTATCTATGTCATTATAATTTCCTGAGAGATGACTCTGTAATAAGGTTGAAATTGAAAATGTCTCTTTGGTTAAGATTATATGTGACTATTTTCATGACCTTTAGATTTCAAATTTAAAGTGTTCAGAGAAGCTAAAGGGATTGTCAAGAAGTGTGCAAGTATTTTAACAGGTAATACTTTGGGCTTTTTAAAATAGAATTTTAATGACACCTTGATGTAAGAATAAATGTCTACTTTAACTTTCAAATCTTGCTATATTCATTCATTTTAATTTCTTGAGTAGAAATTATTATTAAAATAGGTTGTATTTTATTATATATATATATGTATATATACATATATATGTGTATATATATATATATATATATATATATATATATAAAAGCTGATTTGTACCTTAATGCAATTTAATAGACTTTATTTCATTTAGAGAATGTAATTTGGGGTTATAACTTGGAACAGTGCTTATGGATCACTAAAACAACAAGAAATGCAGTCATCAAAAATCTGAGATATACAAGTGTAAAGCAATATTATAAGCTTGTTGTATTTCTGTGTCTTGATTTGCATCAGATTATCAGTTCAATTAGTTCTATAACATTTAATCAGAGGTAAATAAAGACCCTCAATAATTTTTTATTATGTTTTTTAGAACATCAACAAAAAGAAATGTTTTTCCTATATTGTATGTAATAAAAATTCATTATTGTTGATTTTTTTTAAATTTTAAAAGAGGGAAGATTCCAATATTAATATTCTACAAAGATTCAAAAGTATATTTTATTATATGCTCCAGGATATAAAAGTTGCATATTCAGTTTATTGCCTGAAATATGTGGGTGTGTGAATATATTGTTACTGAAGTACTTTTGGCTATCTCTTTTTTAAACTGCTTTTGTTATGCATTGTCTACTCCAAGCAATTTAGCAAGATTTTGCAAAATCTTGATAATTTGGGGTGCTTCTGTAATTGTACCCAGAAAAGGAATCAAAGCCCAGTTTATAATGAGTAAATATTGACATTTTGCTTTCAAAGTAAGAAATTATTCTTTTCATTTCTTGGTAAATAAGGCAGTTACCAATTAAATTCACTCTGGGAAAATATTTTGAGAACAATACCACCTAGAATTAAGAAGGATATAATTTCTTCCTTTGAGGCAACTAGATATTGGACTGAAACTCAGGAAGATTTGAGTTGAAATATTGCCTCACTTTCTTGCTTTCTCCCTGAAACTATTTCATGCATTATTTCCTCATCTACAAAAATAAATTTAATTTAATTTTATATGATAATAATATCAACTAACTCACAGTGTTATTGAGAGGATGACATGAGATAACATACACAAAGAACTTTGCAAACCTAAAAATATTATATTTATGTTAGATATTTCTTTCAACTAAGTGTCTGCACAAATACTCTCTAGTCCATAGTGACTAACTCTTAGTATTCATTGAGTAAGTGCTTTTCATTTTCCTATTGTCTTACTATATTTGACTAACTCTTTGAAAAGTGTCCCACTTTTCAAATGAGCAAGTGTCCCAGCAAGAAAAGATTCATACTGAAGATTTAGTGAGACATGGAGACACAAGATGAATATTGGGTAAGAGTTTTTCTAGAATTTGCTTATGATTCTTGCTAACTCTTGGTTGATCTAAGTTTGTCATTGCACATCTCTGCAGAGGGAGCATAGATGTGTACAATAAGTACACATGCTGAATATAATGTTACCAGTCAGTGTAATAATACAAATATACACACAAAGATGTAAGCTACATTCTTACCTTTTCATTTCTCATGCATATCTTCTACTATCTGTCTTCTGAACTCAGGAAAAGCTAGGAAGAAGATCTCTTCCATAATTTTTTTGTTAAAAATACTGACACAAAATCTATACATATTTTCAGTGCTTTCATATATATATGTTCTGTGAACACTCTCGGAAGTGGCAATTACAATAGGTTTCTATTTTTTTTTTCTTGTCAATTCTCTCTCTCTTTTTTTAAATAGCCTTTTATTTACAGGTTATATGTATGGGTAACTTTACAGCATTAACAATTGCCAAACCTCTTGTTCCAATTTTTCACCTCTTACCCCCCATCCCCTCCCCCAGATGGCAGGATGACCAGTAGATGTTAAATATATTAAAATATAAATTAGATACACAATAAGTATACATGACCAAAATGTTATTTTGCTGTACAAAAAGAATCAGACTCTGAAATATACAATAGGTTTCTAAATTAATAGATACTTTGGTGATCCCAAATACCTCCATTTATGTTTCTCAATTCTTTCTAGTTAAACTTCCTTCCTATGTCAATTTGAATAAATAATATGAAATAAAACTAACTTATATCCTGACTTTTTCTCTCAGTCTATAGGATGGTTTAAATCCTTCAGATACTTCATTATTCTAAATAAAAAGCAGGTTTTCAACTTATAAGCTTTTCAGGTTCCCAAACTTTAAGACAACTTATAAAACAATTTAACAGTAGAAAAGAAACAAAGAACTGACATCATTTTGAGAGTAATTCTCTATGGAGTTTCCCTAAAATTTATTCTAAATCCTGTGCTACTTATCTTTTTAATTATAGATAGTATGCTCATCAAATTTGTACATTATATAAAGCTGAAAGTGATAAATATTAGATGATGGAGTCAGTATGCCCCAAATTTTGAATGACTAGACTATTTGGGACAAATACAAAAGATGAAATTTAATAGATTAGATTGTAGAGTTAGGAATCAAAAAATAAAATAAAACATACAAATATTAGAAGGGTTATGAGTGATAGATACCAACTAATCTGAAAAAAAAATGCAATGATTTTTCATGGTTTTAAGAAAGGCAAAATGCCCAACACTAGGCAGGTAATAGTTCTGCTGTACTGTGTTATCATACTACATCTAAAATATAAATTTGAACTTGAGCACAATATTTTAGGAAGAACATTGGTTGCTAAGCTAGAAAGTGTCCAAAGAAGTATAAGCAGGATAGTGAGAAGAGACATAGAATATTTGCCCTAAGGAAGAGAATATAGAGGGCTTAGTAATAGTGTGGATATGGATGGAGAAGGAGAACTATCTTTCAAACCTGTAGAAGGATTATTTAGTCCCAGAACTAGGAACAATTGAGGAAGTTGTAAAGATTTGATGTAAGGAAAATATAATAAGAACTGGAACACTCCAAAAATTAAATGGGCTACTTTGACAATACTGAACTTTGCTTCACTAAATGCTATCCAGTGGTCACTGGATATGTTGGGTATGTTTAGTAGGCACTTATAAAATCTGAGTTTGGATCAAATGGCTCCTGTGCTTCTTACCAACTTTTATATTTTCTGATTCTATGAATAGTGCTTTTCAATTGAGTTGAAAATAGACAATTATGAGAAGTTTAGAAAGTAAACATCTTGGTTGTATCAGAGAAATTCATTATGGTGTTGGCATCTGCTAATACAACTTTAAAATATAGTGGTAACTCATGTGTTAATCAATCCTCTGAGAAAAAAAGCTCACTTTAAGATCATCTTGCTTCTAAATAAGGCAATGTTGAAAATAAATTCATATAATAGAAAATTTCCCTGTGCATTCTATATTATTCCTACCTTTAAAAATGAACATTTTTGACAACAAGATGTGCCATGGAAAGCAATATTATTGTTGACATCAGTCTTATTGCATACTGAAAGTCAACAACTACTCTACATACAGTTTTGGACACAAAAGAGGCATATTTGATTCTACTTTCATTAAACAGACATTTGTAATGTTTGTAATGAACAAACATGTAATAAGTACAAAGCACTGTATCATATGCTTAGGAAGATTGAAAAATTAATAAGACATCGTTTTTGTCTCATGGATCTCATTATTTTTAGAGGTGATAAGCCATATTCAGCATATACTATAATACTTAATAATTCCACTATTTTATTGTTATGGTCTTCCCTTGCCTCACTAATTGTGAGTTTTATTGGCTAAAACATTAGTTTGTGGTTAAAAACGTTGTTTTAAATTTGCAAAACATATCTTGCCTTGAGTTTCTTTCTACTTCCATCCAACATCCACTCAAGGGTCAAATTAATTTTTTAAAAGTACTAGTCTCTTTATGTTATATCACTATTCCATAAATCCCAGTGGTTCTTATTACCTTATTTTTCTGGAAATGAAAACTGTATGGTTTTTAAAGCTTCTCATAATGTAGTTCCTTCCTACTTTTTCATTCTTTTTACATATTACTCACATGTACTCTCTACTCACATGTACTCTCTGATTCAGTATCACTATCCTCCTTTCTGTTCCTTGCAGAAGACACTACACCTCCTGAGCAGTTTCAATGATTTTCAGGAATCCAAGAATACCAGGAATGTTCTACCCACCTCTTCCTTCAACTCCTAGCAAAAAAATTTATTTTCTACAAGGAATCTTTCCTAATCTCCTTAATAATACTGCCTCCTATTCATTTATGGGATTCTGTGAAGTAGAAAAGAGATTAAATGTATGTGTGCATATACATATCCACTTGTACAAATATCATATATGTACATATATATAATTCATATATTTTAAATTTACATTATATCTTTTGTGTAGATGTAAAATTTTTTTTCAAACTTCAAATGTTTATATATGTGTCAGTTTTCTTCATCACCATCATTATCAACATAATAAAAGAGAAAAATTGTATGCAATAAGATTTTAAGTACAGAAAATTTATTTTTAATTTTATTTATTTATTTATTTAAGATTTTACCCCATTACATTTAAAACTTTTTTTTTACATTTGTTTTTAAGATTTTTAAGTTCTAGATTCTCTTTCTTATCCCCCACCCACAAAGAAATCATATGTGAAGTTATACAAAACATTTCCATAAAACTCATGTTGTGAAACAAGAAAATAGATCTTCCACCCTAATGAAAATTAAAATACTCAAGAAAAATTAAGTTAAAAATAAAGAGAGAGTATATAGAGAAAAATAGAGAATGTTTCAATGTTTATTCAGACTCAATCAGTTCCTTTGCTGGGGTATGGATAGAATCTTTCATCATAAGTCCTTCAGAGTAGTTATAGATGATTGTACTAATGAGAATGTCATTTACATCTGGTCATCCCAGATGTAAATTGCGTTGTATACAATATCTTAACTTTATTTATGGAAGACTTTCCAGCTTTTTTTTTTTTCATTTGTTTTTCCCTGAGAGCATTCTGCTCTTCATTTCCAAGAGAATGGTAATTTTCCATCAAAGAAACTTACTTCAAAATTTTTATTATTAATATTGCTAATTATATTTCCCCCTCATTTATTTTCTCTTTCCTTTAGTCATGTCCCTCCTCAAACATGTTTTCCTACTGACTAATCTGTCCTCCAATATGCCCTCTCTTTTACCATCATCCCCCCTTCCTATATCTCATTCCCCTTCTATTTTGCTAGAGTGAGATAAGAGTTCTTACCCCTATTGAGTATATATGTTATTTCTATTCGAGCCAATTCTGATGAGAATGAAGTTCACTCACTTCCCCTCTTCTCCCCCTCTTCCACTTTGCTGTAAAAGCTTTTTCTTGCTCCTTTTTATAGCAGATAATTTGCAATATTCTACTTCTCCCTTTCTCCCAATACAATCATCTTTCAACTCTTAATTTCATCATTAAAAAAAAAAAAGATATTATTCCTTCATATTCAACTCACACCCATTCCCTCTGTTTATATAAACTCTTTCTAACTTCCATAATAATGAGAACATTCTAAAGAGTTATAAGTATCCTCCCTTGTAGGAATGTAAACAGATAAACCTTATGAAGTCCCTTATGATATCACTTTCCTGATTACCTCCTTATGCTTCTCCAGAGTCCTGTACTTGAAAATCAGATTTTCTATTCAGCTCTGATCTTTTCATCATGAATACTTGAAAATCCTCCATTTCATTGAATATTCATTATTTCCCTGAAGGATTATGCTTAGTTTTGCTGAGTAGGTAATTCTCAGTTGTAATCCTAGCTTCATTGCTCTCTGAAATATCATATTCCAAGTCCTACATTCCTTTAACATCGAAGCTGCTAAATCTTGTGTTATCATGACTATGGCTCCACTATAGTTGAATTGTTTCTTTCTGAATGCTTGCAATAATTCTATTAATCCTGGGAGTTCTAGAATTTGACTATAAAAATTCTGGGAGTTTTTATTTTGGGATCTCTTTCAGGAGATGATCAGTGGATTCTTTTAATTTCAATTTTACCTTGTGGTTCTAGAATATCAGAACAGTTTTTCTTAATTTCTTGAGAGATGTCAAAATTCTTTTTTTGATCATGACTTTCAGGTAGACCAATCATTTTAAAATTCTCTCTTCTGGATCTATTTCCCAGGTCAGTTGTTTTACCAATGAGATATCTCACATTTTTTTTTCTATTTTTTTTTTCATTTTTTGGTTTTGCTTTATTGTATTTTGATTTCTCATAAAGCCATTAGCTTCCATTTTCTCAATTCTATTTTTTCAGGAATTATTTTCCTCAGTGAGCTTCTGTACTTCCTTTCCCAATTGACCAATTTTACTCACCTCATTAGCTTTTTGTATTTTCTTTTGCTCCTCTCTCAATTCTTTCCCTAATTTTTTCTCTATCTCTCTTACTTGATTTCCAAAGTTCCTTTTGAGCTCTTCCATAGCCTGAGCCCATGTCTTATTTTTTTTGGAGGCTTGGATGTAGTAATTTCAATTTTGTTATCATCTTCTGAGTATGTGTTTTGATCCTTTTTGTCACCATAACAACTTTCAACTGTCAGAATTTTTTTTTTGTTTTGTGCTCATTTTCCAAGCCTATTACTCTGCTTTTAACTCTTTGTTAAAGTGGGACTCTCTTTCCAGAGTTGAGGGTGCATTTTTTTTTATGCAGGGCATTTTGTGCAGCTGTTTTCAGAGATCTGACCTCCTGAACTTTTTTCTGCTTTGCAGCTTTCTGTTAGGTTGCCTGCCCTAATGTAACTATAAGATTTAGTGTGCTGATCAGGGCTGGAACCCCTCTGACTAGGGTTGCACTGGGACTTCACACCAGACTCCCATTCATTGAGACAGATCCTCTTTAGTGACCTTCTGAGTCCTCCCTAATGTCCCCAGGTAGAGAGTCCAGCACCCTCCAGCTGCTAATTCAGAGGCCCTGCCTTACTGAGGCTGGGTTCCAGGCTGGATCTAGGGCCAGGGATAGGTTTGTGCTGGGGTTGCTTGCTGGATTCCCATTCTGATTCTACAGGCATTTTCTGCTAACCTTCCAGGGCCTCTTTGGGGTCTATGGGCTGAAAGGTCTGGAAGCCACCAGTACTGATACTGTTTCAGAAGTCAGGCTGGGGTTGGGGCTGTACTCTGGACTCTCACTCTAGGGCAGTGGTTCTCAAAGTATGGTCTAGAGAATGCTGGGGATCTCTGAAATCCTTTTAGAGGATCTACAAATTCAAAAATAGTTTTTATTTCCAATATGGTAAATGTCTATAAATATAATCCAGATAAACAAAAACGTAGGAGAGATCCTCAATAATTTTTAATAGGATAAAGATACCGAAAACAAAAGTTTGAGAACCACTGCTCTAGTGTTACAGATCTTTTCTGCTGAGTTTCTAAGTTGCCTTCAGCTGGAAGATGTTTTACTCTGGGTTTTTTTGGGGGGTGTTCTGTGCTCTAAAATTTGTTTAGAGTAATTATTTAAAGAAATTTGGACCAGTTTGGAGGAGAGGTTGGGCAAGTAAGTTCCTGCCTTTATTCTACCAACTTGGATCCACCTTTAAAAACAGAACATTTATAATAACCCTGAATTCTAGATTAAGGGGTTTTAGCTTTATTCTGCAAGCATTTGGGAATTAGTATAACTAAATGATATAGCAGATTAGTACCTTGTGATGATTGTTAGGAGAGAGCAAAGTTAGACTAGAAATGAGGGGTTTTTTTAGTTATGACAACAGGGCAAAAAAATTTTATATTTATAGCTAGAAAAACCTCGGAGATCACCTAGTCTGACTTTTTTTTTTTCTTTTTATACATAAGGAAACTGAGGCCCAGAGCTATTAAATATTTTAACTAAAATCATGAAAGTGTTAAAGTCAAGACTTAACTTGGAGTACTCTGATTTTAAATCCAGTGAAGCAAACTTTCAGTGAACCATGCCATCTCTTAAGGTCTAAATTAAGGCAGTAGTAGTGGAGATGATAAGTAAGTAATAAACAAACATTAAAAATAGTTACAGAAAATACATCAAGAAAACACAATGGGACAGAATCACTTTTTATTTACCAAAGGTGGTAGGAAAGAAATATGAAATTATGTTCATTCCTGCTGACCAGTGATTATTGCAGGTCCATGATTTCAAACCAGGATTTTGTAAAAATAAATAATAAATGAATGAATGAAAAGTAAAAAAGAATATATACTTCATGATTTCAGCAAAATTGAACTGAATGAAAGAGATACGATCAACTCACTAATGACCTCAAAACTTCTTCCTCCATCTTTTTGAATCTTCTCATTGATTATTTTTCCTTCTAATCTCTGGTTATCTCTGATCTTTCAAAGATTAGTAAACTAAATAGTTGATTCTCTAAGTAAAGAGGGTTAAAGAATTTTTATTTTTAATACTCCATTCCATATAACTTCAAGCCAGGGTTTCAGTATCCTTTCTTTGGGGGATTCAATAAATAATAAAGTCATACTGTGAGTTCCCATGGATAGCAAATAAAGTGCTAAATATAGAATCAGAAAGATCTAGATTCAAATCCCATTTTAAACTCTTAGTACCTTTGTGGCCCTGGTGTAGATGGATTGGTCTTTATTACCTCCTAAGTTACTTCAGATATGAACTATGGTTTTATGAAATAATCCATCTTTTCTAGTTGAATTTATTCTGTTCAACACCCCTCCCTCAAATAACTTAAAAAGAAATAAGCCTTTAGGGAAGGTCAAAAAGTGGATATTGATTTCAAAATGACTTTACTAAATTCTCAATTATATTACTTCTCCTGAAGTGATTATTTATTTGAAAAAAATTTCTTCTTTCCATTGAATTCACATATATTATCTACTATTTGTCATGTACTGTGCCAGAATCTAGGAATAAAAAGTCCAAAACAAAATAGGCCTTGAATTCACAGTTATACTTTGTCATGATAGACAACATGTATACTGATGACCAAAAAAAGGAACTTCAAAGTACTCTTTAGAATGAATGAGTATTGGGAAATCAGTAAAGCCTTCCTTAGAAGGGGTAGTATCCTTTAAGACATTTAAGGATTCAAAGAGTAGAAGAAAAAGAGGGAGAGATTTCCAGGTCTAAGTAGCCTCTCTGAAGCTTGTTATTAAATATCTTATCTATAATCATGAAAGTAATAAATGTTAGAGGCAAGACTTAACTTGGAGCACTCTGATTTTAAATGCAGTGATGCTTTCAGTGAGCCATATTGCCTCTTAAGGCCTAAACCAAGATAGTGGCAGTGGAAATGATAAAGAAGTCACAAAGAGGACTAGTCACAAGAGACTAACATTTCCTGCAGAGAAAGCTACAAGTAGGATAGTTTGCTGGGAAATAGAATAAGACAGGGAAATTAAATTGAAATCTCTTTGGAAAGATGGTACTTAAAGAGTTTTAAGTGGCAGATTTTCTATTTTATCCTATATGCCATAGAGCATTCCTGAAGTTTTTTAAGGAGAAGAAGGACATGGTCAGATTTGTGCTTTCCAGTAATTCTATATGAACATTTACCAAAGTCAGGTTTTAGAGTAATAAGATTTAACACATGAGTTCTTAGGGAAAATTTTAGTACCCCAAACCATTAATTCTTCCATTTCCTGCCCTTTGTCTCTTCTCTTCTCCCTTTTCCTCTCCTTTCTTCTCTTTCTCTAACACATGTTCATCAAATTCAAGCAAAGTCACATGTATATGTACAAGTTTATCACAGCAGAGTGGTTCAAATTTATGCACAATAAATCTGTGTTGAATTGTAATGAATCAAGGATACACACTGATATTTGGTTCTCTGGCATAGCCAAAGCATTGAAAATTGAGTCAAAACCCAGCATTAATATCACAACTTTCATACATTCTTAAGTCCTTTAAGTTATTAGAAGTTAAACTTCTAGGAACTCATTTTCTTCAGTAAATTAAGGATTTGTAAACTTTGGCGCTATATACTAGGGAGCTCCTTAACTCATAATTTCAAGGTCTAAAAAAGTGCCATTTTTTTTTCATCTAATGATTCAGCCTCTGCTTATTCAGTCTTTGGAGTTTGACTTTAGCATCTGATAATTTAGAATAAGTGAGTTGAGATGGATGCCTAAGATGATTTAACAATAGCTGCTAAGTATTTCCTTCCCCACCCACTAAGATACAGTACAGGATAATTAAAAAAGAATCCCAAGTACATCCCATAAATAGAATTCACCTATTATGTTTACATATACTTTTATATTTATTTCTTTTATCTATGACTAAATCAATAACATAGAACATTTGCCATTATTTTATCAACTTAGGTTTACAAAATTAGCTCATGGGAAGCTGCTGATTTTTTTCTGTATTCTGTGCTTACAAATTGAAAATATTGAATTGATTCTTTATCATTTTCTTATTGATGCCATTGATTTTGTCCTATAACTGCTTAAGTCTTGGTTATTTGTCTCTGAACTTAGTTCAAAGATTCTGAGGGTCTGTCATGGGTTAAGTTAAAAATACAGCTCTCCTGCTAACCACTGATCTGTTCTGGCACCAAGGAATTTAGCTGACCTTGAAGGACACATGTACATATGAGAGATTTGGCTCTTATATCTTTATGCCACCACACTATCCTTCAAGAATGTCTAATTCACTGTCCAAAAGCCTGGCTCCTGTCTTGCACCTGGACCTTCAGGAAAGAAGGAGGAGGTCATTGTTAGCTCCCACTATCAAACTTCCAATCAGTCATTTTGTTTTCTGTTCCTCAATTTTGTATCCAATGTCATGATGTCATATATCCTGTTCTATTCTTTGTTCTATACTCCCAAAAATCTGTAGAAGAGGAGCCATCCTTTTGCTTGTAGTCTTTGTCATAAAAGGAAGCAATCCACCAACCCATTTATTGACAGGCAGGATGCTCTTGTTAATAAATGTTATATTGCTCAAAGAAATGTGCCCTAATTTACCTTTTTATTACCTTTCACCCAACATCAACTTAAGCAATTGTTTTTGGCAGTGATAGTCAAGCTATCATGGGTATTCAAAAAGATATCTCAATTGTTAATGCCAGGAAACATGTAGCTGTGACCTAATGGTCCCAAGTTAGGCTAGGTCAGTAAAATGTAGTTGAAAGAATATGTATAATTAAGGTAATTTCTATTTTTCAAATTCTATGATCAATCTGATTTTTTTCTAGCTCTTAGATGTGATTGTAGTGCATTATATTGCTTTGCATTCTATCTATCCTAATATGTTATCATATATATGTGTAATGGGCTGAGGCTTGAGTTGATGCACTGAGTTCCCAAGCTCGTGAGGCTAAATAGTAATTGGACTATACTCTATTAATATACGTGATTGGATAAAAAGTGACCCCCGCCCACTCTCTGTACAAGTCCTGATGTGTTATATAGGAAATGACAATTTTGGTGGGTGGAGGCAGAGAGAGACAGGAAGAGAAGCTGAGAGAGATTGGGCCTGGGTTCTATGCTCCTAGCTGCTGGTCCTGTAGCTACTGGTCTAGCTAGCTTCTTGACTCAGCTACACACATTGCTATTGCCCATTCTCTTCCACCTCCGATCTTTCTTCACTGAGAATAAAGATTGACGATTTTCCCCTAACTTGAATTCCTGACTCCGGCTGATTTTAAAATACGCGGTCTTTGCATATATGTATATAAATATATGTTTGTGCATATATGTGTATACACATACATATGTATATATGTTTATATGTGTTTGTAAGAGTTTGTGGGATAGGCAGTGTGGTGTTGTCACTAAAGTACTGCACTAGAAATCCTAAAGACCATGGTTCCCTTACTACTTCTGACACTTAGGCATTTGAACATGAGAAAATTCTTTAATCTCTTGGAATATCATCTGTAAAAGAGAGATAACTCCTATTGAACTCACAGCTCAAATAAGATAAGATATATAAAGTATTTTGCAAATTGTAAGCTTCTATATGAACATCAGAAGTTCTTTTTAATAGTTTTCCAAATGTCTTAGTGAAATTTTATGCTTTAAATGTTTCAATACATATACATATATATGTATGTATAGATAGGAAATATTTATTATTATTTATTTATTTATTATTATTGCCCATCATATTTTAAGGGACAAAGAAGTAAGCCAGACTAGTAGCTGGGACAGCTCAAGTGACATACGTTAGAATTAATATTAATCATATTTCAGACTGGGGACAATTGAATCAAATGAGATAACAGACCCTGATAATTATTACTTATTGGTAAACCTAGTATCTGACAAGTAAGTAGATCCAATTATATGAGCAAATAGTATCATGAAGGATAACAATTAGCTAATAAGATGACCCCTATCAATATATATGCAAAAAGATAATCAATATAATGGAGGTTTTACAGATAGCAGGGATCCATTCATTGGGACTGGACTTCAGTATAGATTTATGGTTCCTACTTGACCAGGGATACAAGAATCTATTAAAGTAGGAACCAACTTGAGTTCTCAAATGAACTAAAGGCAAGAATCCTAATCACATAGGGACTTGGTCATAAGAGAAGGTAAGAGTCTAATTATTAGACATAACATAGATGTTATAATCAGGGTACAAGGTCAGCCATCCCAGAACCAACAAAAACATTTCATGATGCTGGAGTAGTGAGCTATTGACTAGAACAATATATGTTTTTGGGTCCCAGATTCCAGAACATAACTAAATTAAGAAATAAATAAAATAACTAAATCAAAAGGCATCTTTTCATTACCACTGCTTACGTTTTCTAGATATTTACTAATTTTGCTAGGTATAGAAGTCAAGTTCATTTGTTTATTAATTGTAGATTCTTGTAACCTAGTTTTCATTCAAGTTGGATTAGAGAGGAACATCCTGATGTCCCTATTTATGGAGCACTGTCTATGGAGCAAAAATTGAATCGTGGAGAGAAAAGACACAGTGTTGTATATTTGAGTTAAGACACTTAGCTGATTTGGTACCAGGCATTTTTTTGGCAGGGGTGAGGGAAGAGGGAGAGGCATGTGGAGAGAGGACACATCAGAGAGTCAATCAGTCAACAAGTATTTAGCAAGAACTTATTACACATCAGGTTCTGTGCTATGCATGTGGAATACAGAGAATGACTTTACTAACTTCAAGGAGATCACATTCTAAGGGGACAAGACAGATGCAAACAACTATTTACATACAAGATATGTACATTCATGGAACAGAAACTCAGAAGTAAGGCATTAGAAAAGTATATTGGTTGGGAAAAGAAAAGATAGTTTACAGAAGAGTTTCTGTGGTTGAAAATTTATTATTTCATTGTCCAACTTTTGATGATGAACGTCCATAAATTTCTTTAATATAGTTTTCAGGTAAAAGACACATTTTGTTTCCAGACTCATTTTCAAAGACTTAGTAAGTCTAAGATCAGTTTCTTGATATTTTTCCCATTAAAACTTAAATCATTTCATAGTCACATTTGTAACTTGTTTTTTAGAACTTTACCAATTTATATTTTGCAATTGGCAAATAATTTAGCTTAGATTCCAATATTTTGCCTTCTCTTCCTTCCACTATTCAAGACTCTTTTGTCATGCTAACATGATTATTTTTAAGCTTTAGCTTTCTCATCTGTTATATAAGGTGTGAATAAATAAAACCAGTTATTCTGATATAGTTTATTGGACTTCCTAATACAGATTGTAATCTCAATACAATTGATTGGCCCCAGTTTCCCTGATCTAGCTTCATGAACTAGATGCATAAAAGCTCCCAGCCTCTTGTTTGGGCCTCTTGTACTTGATGGATATTTGAAACCATATGAGCTGCCATACACTGATCACATAATGACCAGATGTATTTTCCAGATGGAGAGAAAGGGGACTACACGTAGAAAAGCTAAGTTTCACTGTATCCTTGTTGTATATCCTTGCTGTTTTAAAGAAAAATTAACCTCCTCCTCTGTTAATTGATCAGTGTTTTATAAATTCCTCATTTTGTCCCAATTTCATCTAAACTAAGAGATTGCTAGCTTTAGAGATGCTCCTATGACAAAGGACTTGGATCACATGATCTCCCAGTTCTAGAGCTGAGGTCTTTAGTACAAATAAAAGCAAAACAACACTTAAGGAATAGCAAACAGTCATTTCCATTTCAAAATCAACTTAGAAAGTGTTTCAAATGTCTTTTAAGATTTAAGGTAACTAGAGAAAGTGGGCATCACTATACCTCCTGATATATATTATATATTAGTTTTAAGTGGTGACTTTTTAAAATATAAATAATAGCATCTTTTAATCTTTTAGGAATAGTTAATTGAAAAAGATCTTCAAAAATGTTACATTTTTCCCAATGAAAGCTCTCACTGATATTCTTGAGATTTTCTGTTTTGTATATACTAGCTCAGTGGATAGAAATCTGGGGCTAGAATCAGGAAGAATGAGTTCAAATCCAAACTCAAGCACTTAATAGCTTTATGACCCTGCACAAGTTATTTAACTTTTGTCTCAATTCACTGAAGAAGAAAATTGTACATTTCCAAAGAAACAAAGAAACAAAACCGTGGGCACTAGTGGCATAGTATGGTGCACTGGATCACAAAGATACTTCACAATAACAGTAACAACAGCTAATCCCAACAACAGTAACAAAACAGTAAACAACAGCTGTCAATAGTTGATATCAACTAATGCTATTTTAAAAGTAGTATTTCTGTAGCACACCATGAGTGGACCTCATCTAGAAATATTAATGTATCAAAAGGCAGATAGATATGAACCATAAGATGATCTGACCTGTCCTTGAACAATAGCAAAAGCTCAACTCCTATTCACTGAATGTTGTTTCTATGTCAGATGAAAAGAGAGGCTCACAGGCTTCTAATTCAATTTAGAAAAGGGGAAATAAAACAAAGAGGCACTTCAGAGGAAAAACTGTACCTGTGCCCATTTAATTTAGTTTTTAAAAGCTCTCCTGCTGAGTTTTATGGATGGGAAAAAATGGTAGATGCTCTGTATTAAAACAGGCAATAGGGGCACTGCTCTTAATGTGTTTTGGCCAAGGAAGGACTTCAATCCTAAGACTCTTAAAGAAGTGAGAAGTGCAACTTACTTGAAATAATCATGAGAAGAAATATGGAAAATGTGAGGGTATGTTTATATGTTTCCAATGACTAAACTGAAACAGAACAAAAGTATGCATTTGCATCTCTTAAAAGTCATTTAAGGTTGATTCCAATTATATGGGTCAGCAGATGTTGTCCCTACCTTTAAGAGATGTGTCCAGTATAATTTCATTTTGCAGATGCACAGTCATTCCATAGTAAGAAAACAAGTATTTATTAAACGACTAATGTATGCCTAGGGTAGCTAGATAATACAATAAATAGAATGCTGAGCCTGGAGTCAGGAAGGTTCATCTTCCTAATGTCAAATCAGACTCTTACTAGATGTGTGAGGCTGGGTATAGTATGGCAAACCTTGTTTCCCTCACTTTCCTCATCTGTAAAATGAGCTGGAGAAGAAAATGGCAAAACTTCCAGGATCTTTACCAAGAAAGACCCAAATATCAAGAAATCTCCAACCAAAGAGTTAGACTGGAACTACGTAAACCTCTGGAAATACAAAGGCAAAAAATAATTTTATTCTCAAGGTGTTCAATCTAAAGGGGAAAACAACCTTCAAACAACTACTCATAAACAAGATATATACAAAATATATTAAGTGTAATTGCAAAGGGAAGGCACTAAGATTATTATTACAATGCTTTACTCATAGTAAGTTGTTATGGGCCAGAACTCTGAAACAAGGATTCTTACAAGGTGTTAAGTCAGTGGAATTGATAAATACAATGGTTATCTAGTTTAGCATGGTGCTTAATAGTTCTCTAGTTCAATACTTATAGTTAGTACTTAATATAGTTCTATAAGATTCACACCTATGATAATGTAATTATAAGAGAGCATATAAGCTGGGACAAACTCATCCAGAGAGAGAGAGCCAGAGAAGACAAACTGACTGGAGATGGGAGCTCAAGCTCTGGGACTCAGAGAGATTCATTTCCATCTTTATCAGTCTCACGGCGGCTGGCCTGTCCTCCTGCTCCCCCCTACTGAGACCAAGGCCAGTCTGAAAGACTCTCCAGAAAACTGGTCCGGGTCCCAGACAAGGAAACTAGATTGTGAAGGACATAATAAAGGATTTGGACTTTAACACCTGGTTATTCTTGTCATGATTACTCAACTGAAATAAAGGCTGCTCCAAGACCTCCAGAAAACCAAACAAGAACATTACAGTAAGTTCTTAATAAAAGGTTAATTCATTCATTTACAATTAAGGAGGTCTGCAGCTATGTGGTACAGTGGATAGAGCAAAAGATAGGATAGAGGAAAAAGATAGGAAAAGAGTTCAAGACATGAAAAACAGCCATGAAAAACACTTAAAAATTGGAAAATAGAATAATATATGCAAGGAAAAACAAAGGAGTGAAGATCACTGGATTGTAAAGGTCAAAGAGGTGTAGGACAACACCAGATCATGAAGGACAACACCAGATCATGAAGGACTTTAAAAGCCAAGCAAAGAGTTCTGTATTGAGATAATAGGGTAAAGACATAAAAAAGCTATGTCCTCTTCAGAGTTTCCCCTGAATGGCCTTACATACTGATCTCTTCTACCTCATTACCAGGCAAATATGAACCCACCAATCAATGAAATTTGCCTTTTTTGCTATCTCTGACTAGTCAGAGAACTTCATTTTCTCTTGAGCACCATTTTCTCTTGATACACCATTTTTCTTCAGGGCTACCTGAATTCTCTATGTCTCTCTCTGTGTCTCTCTCTTTCTCTGTGTTTCTCTCCTTTTGTGTGTGTGTCTCTCTGTCTGTCCCTCTGTCTCTCTCTATGTGTCTCTGTCTCTGTCTTTGTTTCTGTCTCTGTCTCTGTCTCTCTGTCTCTGTCTCTTTCTCTGTGTGTCTCTGTCTCTCTGTCTCTCTCTGTGTCTCTGTCTCTCTCTGTCTCTCTGTCTCTCTCTCTCTCTCTCTCTCTCTCTCTCTCTCTCTTTCTTTCTCTCTCTCTCTATCTATCTATCTATCTCCAGCTACAATTTGGGGCCCACAGTCTTGAAAAGACTAAATCTCCTGAGAGCACAGATGTCTACAATTACATCAGTGATATTGGTCATACCAACTGAAGTCACAGTAGCAAAGTGTGCAAATCAGAATGTTACTCATGTAAGGAAGAAAGAGTAGGCTATCAACCTCAGAAAAATCCAGGATCCAGAGTGCTTAGACAAATTTGGGGAAATACAGATTACAAATGTAGATGATTATAGATGCAGGCTAAAGTAAGCTAATAATGTAATGCAGTAGGTACCAACAGTGGACAACAGTGTTCAGGAAAATCCAATGTCATGACCATTGGGAGTGAATAGCATTGCAAATATTTCCTTTTGCTATTCTGAGGGTCCAGCCTTAGATCTAATACCTTTGTTATTCTACTAACCCAAAGGGCTTCTGTCTATAAGAATTTGGATCATAAGCCTTTTTGTGTTGTCTTTGTCACTAATTGTACCATCTAATGAAACAAAACCCAGCATGTTCAAATGCTCCTTGTTGACATTAATTTTCTTCCTTTTAGTTTGCTATGTAATTATTCCCCTCTTTATCTTCCTTCCCCCAATTTCCCCTTTCTTCAAGGGCTTAATTAAAATCATTTGTCCTTTCCTACCCTCCAACTACTGCTGTTTTTTCTTCTTGTCCACATTTAATTAAAAAGAATTTTTGCTTTGTTTTTTTTTCTTTATAACTTTTATTAATCAAGATATGATCTGTACACATAATTATTTTCTTTGACATCTATTCTGTTTTTATTTAATTTTCCCCTTCACTTCTTTATTCCATATTTACCTTATGATAGAAATTTTCATTTGTTACAAATCTTGATTCTCTTTTGATGTGCCATGAAATTTCTTCTTTGGTTCTATGTTTTCTCACTTTACAGGATAACAGTTGCCTCAAGAGTCTCAGCTTTCTCTGAGAAGGGACATTGTCTGGGGAGGATACAACATTTTCAGAGCAAATGAAAGTATGTGCCAAATCCCTGTAAATCAGATCCATATTAAAGCTTCTTCTCCCATTATAGAGTACTGATCTCTCTGCGATTTCTTCCATTCTCCTTTGATCTCTACTTACTAAAAGATTGCTGAATTTGTCATCCCTTTGTTGTTTACTCATGGACTTAATGAGGATATATAATAAGCCCTATATCCTCAAAATCTCACTTCCCCTTTTATGCACATCCCATTCTATAATTTAATCCCACAAAATGCATTGATTCACCTGTAGAAATGGTTGCAGAATTTAATATAAGATGTTTCAGGTCTGATTGTCCACTGTCAGTTCTCTTATTTTTTTAATTCTTTCTGTTGTTATTGTTGCTACTGCTTCTTTGCTATTGTTGTTAGTGAAATAGATTCAATATTTGTTTTTTTCCTCTAACAATCACCTTTTTAGCCCTCCCCTTTGCTGATTGACCTCTGCCCCTAATTCCAGATGGTATTTCAAAGTTATACATTTAAAATGTTTATTTTACTTTTTACCACCTGAAGTCCCTGCCCCATGTAAATAATGAGGAGAAAATATTATTCCCAGTTAGATTCCAATTCTCTTTTATAAAGGCCTAGTGCAGTCAGGCACACTAGGTCCCTTTCAACTTTACTTTTCTGACTCTGCTGAATCAACATTCTGTTGTTTTTCTTGGGATTAAGGAGAAAATCCAATGGAGTGCAGGGAAAAATTCCTATTAACTTGAAATCTTCCAACATGGGGGTAACCTCAAGAATCAGGAAACTTTATTTTTTGCCCCTCAGATGCCCTAGTAGATTTGAAGTTAACTATTTGTAAAGGAAGAAGGGTAAAGTAGGGTGTGTGGGGCAAATATAGTGAAGTGATCAGAGAAATCCCTGAGTGATTCTCAAGGCATCTAACCATTGGTATCCTCATGATACTGTTGGGTATCCTTCTGAGCATAGAAGCTAGTGGGAGAGGGGAGGTTTCAAATGTTAATTTAAATGCCATTACTTTGTTGAACATTTTTATTTTCTTGTGCAGCTATAATTTCTTTAACTCTGGTAAACAATTCTTTTGGATAATTTTTGAGACAGGAGATACTGGGAAAAAAATGTCTAGTCATCATCATTTTGAATATCAGGATTAGACTTCTGATTTTACCAAAATAGGGAATTCCTTGATGAGGAAACTTTTTTGCCAATAAAGGCTGGCACTTCTAATTTACAATTTTAGAGTATTGCCTGCATATCTGGGAGGTTGAATTTCCCAAGACCACATAACCAGCATGTATCAGAGATAGGAATTGAACCCAGATCTTCTTAGTTTCAGGTCAGTTTTCTATTCACAAAGTTATGGCTACCTCTCAAATTTATTTAAAAAAGTTAGTTGTAATTTAATTTTGTATAAGATATAAATAGAACTTTGTGTTTCAATAAATAGAAACACATCCTTAAAAGTCAAACCTTAGATGAGATTTTGAAAGAGAATTTGAAAATAAAGGACTGAGTGTGAAGGTCATGCATGGAACATTTGAATATTCAATTTAAAAAAATCAATTAAAAGAAAGCCAAGTAAAATAACATTTTTTTATTTATGCAAAGGAATCACAAACATAGGGGCTATGTATTAGAGAATGATCCATGGATACTTAAGTACACTGACACAATGGTGACCAGTTAGCTTATGTATTTGGCATGAGAGTAGAACTCATAATCTTTGGTTTCAAAAGCATTGACTTCAACTACTCTAGTTTCTTGGCTGTTCTTACCTTGGTGTGGTCACTCATTTCAAGTGTTTAGTGCCATATCCTGAGTTTTGTCCAACATGATTTACAATGACAGCATAGAAGTAGAAATGACTAAGATTGGGAAGAGAGACTGCCAAAATAGCTATTTCATTTCCCTAGGAATTCTGTTAAATCATTTGTCCTATATTGAATAGGTTTATCTTCCAGGATTTCTCTTCTTCAAATATTTAATATATTTTTTCATTCATCAAGTAAATTTTTCCATATGCCCATTAATGCTTTGGTTTTTAATGTTCTTTTTTTCCTTTCATCTCTTCCACTTTTCTTTATCAGTTTTTTTAAATGAAAACTATTTTATCCTATAAATAGATAAAAAAGAAAATATTCAGATATATCTTTTGGTTGAAAATCTAACACCTTTTTAAACAAATGAAATTATTCATTTTGACCTAAAATATAGGTTTATACATTGAGACATGGTTTTGATGGCAAATGAAAACTGGACTAAATTCTGACTTGTAAATGTGACATTCATTTATAAATTAAAATAGGATGAATCAATAGTGCCATATTCACAATAAGTGCTTGATAAATGTTGGTCTTATATAGAAGTTGTTTGTATATATTTTTTTCTCAATGGTCTTACTTGTGGTGTTCTCTTCTTTTTTATAATATAATGGCTCTCTGGGAGCAGGTTTCTTGAGGAGGTTTTCTGGAGGCAGGCTTAGTTTCAGTTCCAAGTAATAATCACCTCAAAATGCAGCCAGCTGATAAAATCCAAACGTTTATTTCTCCTTCCAAGTCTTGTCTCTTTCCTTGGGCCCAGTTAGCTTTCTTAGAGACCTATCTCCCTCCTTGGTTCCAAGAGCTCTTGAAGCTTGTAGTTTAGCTCTTCCAGATTCTGCCTCTAGCTCAACTCTGACTCATGGTTTCTCAATCTCCAACTGACGCTCCCTTCTCAATATTTTTCAACTGACTGACTGACTGAAGCTCTACGAGCTTCTTATATATGATCTCTTAAAGGTATAAACCCAAAGGTTGACTCCTCCTCTGAGAGTGGGATTATAGGAGGTGTGAATTTGGATATCTCATACTGAACCCTGAAATCTCCCAAATGTGTAAACTAATGTGTGAGCTAATGTGTGAATTCTCAAAGGTGTTAACTTAAGCATTGTTTCTATCAATTCCATTGAGTTATCACCTTGTAAGGATTCACTCTAATGTATGAACCAATAAGCATTGTATTAATTCCATTGTGTTAACACTAGGATTCTATCATTTGCTCTTGGTTCATTATCTCAATCTTGTTGGACACTACACAACCCCATTTGGGATTTTGGCAAAGACATTGAAATGGTTTGTCACTTCCTTCTCCAGCTCCTTTTATGATGAGGAAATGAAGCAAACAGTGACTTACTTGACTAGGCTCATATAACTAGTAAAACTTCTGAGGCCACATTTAATCTCAGGCATTCCTGAATCCAGGCTTAGTGCTCTATTCCCTGTTCTACCTAATTTCCATGATGGCCTAATGAAAGTTAATTAATAGCAAAACGGCATTCCTGTGCTGCTTTAAAGTTTGTAAAGCATTTTCTTTATGTAAGGGTGTTATTCCCATTTTACTAATGAGGAAACAGACTTAGAGATGATAGCTGACATGTCTATAATCATACTACTAAGAAATGTCTGAGGTTGTATTCAAACACAAGTTTTCTAATTATAAGTTCTATAGGATTTTCATTTTAAGGTCCTCTTTGTTTTAAGATATGTTTAATTATATTTAAAATACATACATTTATACCCACAAAATCCAATAACAAGAGAGAGAAATTTCATTTAAAATAGTTGTAAAAAACAAAATATTTGGGAGCCTGCCTTCCAAGAAAAACCCACGTACTATATGAACACAATCACAAAGTATTTTTGCACAAATAAACAATTAGAAAAAATATCAATTGCTCCTAAGTAGGCTGAACTAACATAATAAAAATGATAATTTGATCTAAATGAATTTGCTTATGCAGTCCCATACTAATCAAACTGCTAAAAATTATGCAGTTAGAAAAATAATAATTAAAAATTTTCTGGAAGAAAAAAAAGTCAAGAATTTCAAGGGAATTAATGAAAAAAAAAATTCAAAGGAAGGTGACCTTGCTGTAGCAGACATAAATGTATATTATAAAAAGGCAGTTACAAAATTATTTGAAACTACAAAATCGAGTATTGTGTCTGTGGAATAGGTTATATATACAAGACACAATAAATAAGGACTATCATAATATACTACTTTATTAACTCAAAAACTCCAATTTCTGGGATAATAATTCACTATTCAATAAAAATTGCTTAGTAAATTGGAAAATAGTATGGCAGTAACTAGGCATAGATTAATGTCTCATAGTCTATACCAAGATAAAGTTGAAGGGCGTTTGTGATTTAGACACATCACTATTGACTAGAAAAATAACGTTAATATAAATGTGAGGGACCATCTCATACCTATAAAATTGGTTAAGATGATAAGAAAAAATAATGATAAATGTTGTAGAGGATGTGGGAAAACTGAGACATTGGTGGAATTGTGAAATTATTCAACCATTCTGGAGAGCAATTTGGAACTATGTTCAAAGTGCTATAAAACTGTGCATTAAAATGCAGCACTGTCCCTAGTGGGTCTCTATCTCAAAGAGATCATAGGAGAAGAGAAGGGACCCATATGTGCAAAAATGTTTGTGACATCTGTTTTTGTGGTGAGAAGGAACTAGAATTTGAATGTAAAAATTCTGGGACTGGGTGAATATATATTTGTTCTATAAGAAATGAAGAACAGGATGATTTCAGAAAAGGGTGGAAAGACTTACATGAACTGATTCTGGGTGAAGTAAGCAGAACCAGGAGAACATTGTACACAGTAAGAGAAAGATTTGTGATGATCAACAATTATAGACTTGGCTCTTCTCAGTGATACAATGATCCAAGATAATTCCAATAGACTTGGAATAGAAAGTGCCAGCAGAATTCAGAGATAGAACTGTGGACAATGAATGTGGAACAAAGCATACTTTTTTTCACTATTCTTTTTCTTCTTTGCTTTTTCTTTCTTGTTTTTTTTTTTTTTCTTTTTGGTCTGATTTTTCTTGCACAACATGAAAAATATGGAAATACATTTTAAATGATTATACATGTATAACTTATAACATGTATAAGTTAAATTAGTAATTGAAAAATTTATTATTGACTGCCTAAAAGAAATTCAAGAATGAAAGTTCCAGGAATATTATAGCTAAATTTCTAAGCTCCTAGGTTCAAGAAACTGAGGCAAAGTGGGGAGGGTAAACATGAAAGAGAAATTATAAGGAACTCAATAAAGTTAAACTTTTATATTTCTGACAAGCAGGATGAATACAGAGAGGCTTGGAGAGACTTACATGAACTGATGCTAAGTGAAATGAGCAGAACCAGGAGATCATTATATACTTCAACAACGATACTGTATGAAGATGTATTCTGATGGAAGTGGATTTCTCTGACAAAGAGACCTAATTCAGTTTCAATTGATCAATCAGTGATGGACAGAAGCAGCTATACCCAAAGAAAGAACACTGGGAAATGAATGTAAACTGTTTACATTTTTGTTTTTCTTCCCGGGTTATTTTTACCTTCTGAATCCAATTCTCCCTGTGCAATAAGAGAACTGTTTGGTTCTGCACACATATATTGTATCTAGGATATACTATGACATATTTAACATATATAGGACTGCTTGCCATCTAGGGGAGGGGGTGGAGGGAGAAAGGGGAAAAATCAAAACAGAAGTGAGTGCAAGTGATAATGTTGCCAAAAATTACCCTGGCATGGGTTCTATCAATAAAAAGTTATTATAATAAAAAAATAAAAAATAAAAATAAAACATTTATATTTCTATATGGAAAGATGATACAAGTATTTTAAGGGGAATTTATTATTATTATTATTATTATTATTATAGCTTTTTATTTACAAAACATATGCATGTTTTGCACTGACTCTTGCAAAACCTGTTCCAAATTTTCCCCTCCTTCCCCCCATCCCCTCCCCTAGATAGCAGGTATTCCTACATGTTAAAATATATGTTAAATCCAATATATGTACACATATACATAGTTATCTTGCTGCACAAGAAAAATTGGATCTAAAAAGGAAAAAAAACTGAGAAGGAAAACAAAAATGCAAGCAAACAACATCGAGAGTGAAAATGCTATGATGTGGTCCACAGTCCTCTCCCTGGGTGTAGACAGTTCTCTTCATTACTGAACAATTGAAACTGGTCTGAATCAATTCATTTTTTAAGAGAGCCACGCCCATAAGAATTGATCATCATATATTCTTCTTGTTGCCAGATACATGTACTTTCTAAGAACTTTTATCATTATTAGGGTGGTTAGAACAATTCTACATCAAAAGAGTAGGTTAGAGTGAGATAAATAAATTAAAATGCTGAAAAATTGTGTAACTGAGAGAGAAGGATGGCCTGGGAGAAGGGGAAAATAAGAGAAAAATAAGGAAAATTATCTTATATAAAAGAGGTATTTAATGAATAACTTTTACAATGGAAGGGGAAGTGCATGTATATATTGGGGAGTGGAGAATGATAGGCAAAACTTGAACCACACTCATATATACCTACATTTGTTCAAAATATGTGTTTTAGATATGTATATGTATTTGTGTGAGTGTATAATATATAACATATATGCCATATATACTATACCTACATATATTACATATAATTGTACATAATATTATACAGTATATTTACATACACTCTTTCCTACATTGTGTGTGTGTGTGTGTTTGTGTGTTCATGGACAAAATAAATCTATCTTTTCCAACAGAGAAGTAAGAGGAGGAAGAACACAAGGGGAAAGGAAGGAGGAATGAAAAGCAAGAAAGACATATAAAAGAAAGCAGAATTCATAAGTAAAATGGACTCTAGAAGAAGAATGAGATAAAAATAGAGATAGAGAAAGATAAACAGAACAAAATCATACAGAGAGAAATACACAGTTAATAACCATAACTGTGAATGTGAATGGGATAAATTCACCCATAAATTGGAAGCAAGTAGCACATTGGATTAGAAACTGGAATCCAACAATACGCTGTTTATAAGAAATATATTTGAAACAAAGAGACACACATATTTAAAATTGGGTACTGAAGTAAAATTCATTATACTTTAGCTGAATTTTCAAAAGGGCAGAGGTAGCAGTCATAATCGCAAATAAAAGGAAAAAAAGAGATCTAATTTAAAGTGATAAGTAGGGAAACTACATTTTGCTAAAAAGAATCATAGACAATGAAGTCTAGAGACAATGTAATACTATATATATATATATATATATATATGTATATATGTACATATATATATGTATGTATGCATATGTATATGTACATATGTATGTATCAAGTGTTATAACATCAATTTTTAATAGCTTTTTATTGACAAAACATATGCATGAGTAATTTTTCAACATTGACACTTGCAAAAGCTTCTGTTCCAACTTTTCCCCTCCTTCCCTCTACTTCCTCCCCTAGATGGTAGGTAGTTCCATACGTGTAAAATACATTAAAGTATATGTTAAATACAATATATGTATGCATATTCATACAGTTGTCTTGCTACACAAGAAAAATAAGATTTAGAAAGAAGGTAAAAATAACAGGAAGAAAAACAGAAATGCAAGTAAACAGTAACAAAAAGAGTGTAAATGCTATGTTGTGGTCCACACTCATTTCCCAGTTTTTGTTTTTGTTTTTCCGCTGGGCTTAGCTGGTTCTGTTTATTACTGATCAATTGGAACTGATTTGGAGCCTCTCATTGTTGAATATAACCACGTCCAGCAGAATTGATCCTCATATATTATTGTTGTTGAAGTATATAATGATCTCCTGGTTCTGCCTCATTTCACTTAGCATCAGTCATGTAAGTCTCTTTAATCTTCTTTGTATTCATCGTGCTGGTCATTTCTTACAGAACAATAATATTACATAACATTCACATACCACATCTACTCAGCCATTCTCCAATGATGGGCCATTCAATTTCCAGTTTCTAGCCACTACAAAAAGGGCTGCCACAAATATTTTTTTCACATATAGGTCTCTTCCCTTCTTTAGTATATTTTTGGGATATAAGGCCAATAGTAACACAGTTGGATCCAAAGGGTATGCACAGTTTGACAACTTTTTGAATGTTCCAAATTGCTTTACAGAATGGTTGGTTCCGTCCACAATTCCACCAACAATGCACCAGTGTCCCAGTATCCCCACAAACCCTCCAACATTTGTCATTATCTTTTCCTGTCATCTTAGCCAATCTGAGAGCTGTGTAGTGATATCTCAGAGTTGTCTTAATTTGCACTTCTCTGTTCAGTAGTGATTTGGAACATCTTTTCATATGGGTAGAAATAGTTTCAATTTCATCATCTGAAAATTGTCTGTTCATATCCTTTGAACAGTTATTAATTGTAAAATGGCTTGATTTCTTATAAATTTGAGTCAGTTCTCTATATATTTTGGAAATGAGGCCTTATCCTTTAACTGTAAAGATATTTTCCCAGTTTATTGCTTCCCTTCTTATCTTGTCTGCATCAGTTTTGTTGTACAAAAGCTTTTTAAACTTGATATAATCAAAACTTTTCAATGAGGTGGGAGAAGTTTCTCTGTAAACCAAACATGTCTAATATTTTCTCTTTGAGCCAATTCTGATGAGAGTAAGATTCACACTATGATCATCCCCCACCTTTCTTTCCCTCAGATATAAGAGGTTTCCTTTGCCTCTTTGTGAGATGTAGTACATCCACTTTTCCCTTTCTCTGGCACAATTTCCTTTCCACCTCTAGATCCTTTTTGTATATTATAACAGTAAACCAAATTATATATGTACTTTTTATGTATACCCATAACAGAAATATAGTTCTCAAGAGTTCTTTTTTACCTTTTCATGCTTCTCTTGAGTCTTATATTTGGAGGTCAAACTTTTTGTTTAGCTCTGGTTTTTTCATCAAAAATAGGTGAAATTTGCTTATTTTGTTGAATGTCCATCTTCTTCCCTTGAAGAAAATGTTCAGTTTGACTGGATAAGTTATTCTTGGCTGCATGCCAAGTTGCTTTGCCTTTCAGAATATCAAATTCCAGACCCTTCAATCCTTTAATGTGGAAGCTGCTAGATCTTGAATATCCTTAGTGTGACTCCTTGATATTTGAATTTTTTTCTGTCTGTTTGTAGTATTTTTTCCTTGGTCTGATAGTTCTGGAATTTAGCCACAATATTTCTTGGAGTTTTAATTTTGGGATCTCTTTCTGTAGATGTTCGATGAATTCTTTCCAAATCTATTTAACTTCTGCTTCTACGACATCCGGACGTTTTTCTGTGATGATTTCCTAAAAAATAATGTCTAGGCTCTTTTTTTCATCATGTATTTCATGGAGTCCAGTAATCCTTAGATTGTCTCTCCTAGATCTATTTTCCAGGTCAGTTGTTTTCCCCATTAGGTATTTTTCTATTTTTTCTGTTTCTTTTTTTTTTTTTTTTTTTTTGGTTTTGCTTGATTGATTCTTGTTGCCTTATTGAGTCATTCATTTCCATTGTTCAATTCTGAATTTTAGTGTGCTATTTTCTTCATTTATTTTTTTATACTTCTTTTTGTGTTTGTATTTGTCCAACTGAATTTTTGAATGTGTTGTTTTGTACTATGGAATTTTTTTCCATTTCACAAATTCTGTTTTTTAAGGAGTTGTTTTCTTTTTTCCATTTCACAAATTTTGTTTTTAAGAAGTTATTTTCTTTTTCTGTTTCACAAATTCTGTTTTTTCTGGGAGTTGCTTTCTTTTTCCAGTTTATCAAATCTCTCTTTTAATGAGTTATATGCTTTTTCCATTTCACTATATCTATTTTGTCTTGCCTTTTCTAAACTCATTTTTCTTCTAGCTCTCTTTTAAGATCCTTTTTTAGGTTATTCTAGGAGAACCTTATGTGATGGGGATTAGGTTATTTCACCTTTTGGAGCTTCATATGGAGACAATCTGCCTTAAGTCTCCTCAGGGTTTGAAATCTATCCTTCTCTTTCATCACAAAAGCTGTCAATTGTTAGCGTTCTCTTACTTTTTTACTCATTTTTTAAGTTAAGTTACAGTCTGCCTTTATGGTGGGAAAGGTTTTCCAAACAACTGCAGCTGTGCTTGGTCAGTACTGCTTTACTCCTGGTGCTGGCTCTGCCACATGGAGTTGTCAGCAATGCTCTGGGGCTCTGTGCTGTCTGTCCTGGTGTTTGTGGTTGTAGTCTGCTCAGCCTTTAGATTGCACTGCCCAGGGACTCTGAACTGTTTTTGCTGGCCTTTGTGGTTAGCTGCCAGGGCTTCACTATCTCCCTCCCACTTTCTGATTGAAACAGACCTTCTCTGCTATGCTTCCTCCCACAAACTCTCTACCCCATGGTGGTCACACTTCCACACTGAGACTGCTCTGCCCCGGGCCTCCACTGTGTCTGTGATAGCATTTGTGGTCAATTGTTTGTGCTTTGCTGTCTTTTGCCAATTTCATATTTAAACAGATCTTTTCTGGTCTGCTTCCCCCCATAAATACTCTGCCCGGGACTCTGAGGTGTCTGGACTGGCATTTGTACTGGCTGCCCTGGCTCCCTTCCTCCTGTTTCCAATTGAAACAGACCTTTTTTGACAATTTTGAAATTATCTTCTGCTTATAATTTGTTACACTCCCGATATTTGTGGGTTCTGCCTGCCCAGAGCTAATTCAGAGGCTGGATTTCATAATTATTGTGAGGGTTGTAAAGAATGTCAGAGAGAACCATGTGCTGTCTCCGCCATCTTGGCCCTGATCCATCAGTATCAAATTCTTAAAGGAAAAGCTAAATGAATCACAGGTAGATAAAGACAGTAAATTTTTACTTGTGAGGGACTTTAACTTTCTCTTCAAATATACATAAACATTAAATAAAAAAAAACAAATATACATAAACATAACAATAAAATAATAAGAAAGAAGTCAAGGAACAAATAGAAATATAGAAAATTAGATATGATAGCCATCTAGAGACAAGTGACTGGAAATAAAAAGAACTATATATTTTTTCTTCAATTGTACATTTGCAAAAAAATAGCCCTGCATTAGGGCATAATTAACTCCACAGTCAACAGACCATAAAACAATAAAATTTTATTTAATAAAGTACAATGATAGCATAAATTTAAAATTAATTTTAAATAATATATGGATAAAAACATTTATCTAACCATTCTGGAGAACAATTTAAAATAATTTATACCCCAAAGAGCTGCAAAATTGTGAAGTATAAGACAGGAGCCAAGCAATAGTCTAATAGTACTGTTTTCTCATTTTAATAACATTAAATGTATTTATTTCTTCTCTTCTCTGAAAACAGCAAAACAAAAAGAAAACAAAACAAGGCAAAACAAATCATTTCTTCCCATAGTACTTTAAAATATATACTCATTCACTGATTTAGACTTTGTCCTGCTTTTCATAAATATTCTATAGCATTCACATGTATTGCCCTGAAGTACACATTTTTTTCTGTTTTATATTTATATTCTTGGTAAATATAAGTTTATTGTCGTGATATGTTGGCAGTTTTCTTGGTTCCTGCAGATGTATTCTAATTTTCTTTCACATTAAATTGTTAGATTGTGTTTGTATAATTAATTTACCCTACAGAAATATAGAACTACCATATAGTCTCTGAAAGGCTTCCAGCTGAGATAGAATCTGAAAAAAAGAGAAAGATCAAATGATAAATAAGAAAATTAAGGAGATAATAAGGTCAATGACTTCTTCCACTTGGGAATGTAGAAAAAACAACAATCAGATATCCATGAGCAACAGAAAATTGGGTCCCTAACAAAACTAGTATCTTTTTAGGCTAAAATAAATTTACTGCTTCATAGTTTCCTAGGGACTTCTAGACATCTAAATATCAAAGCTCTTTATACTGAGGAAGCAAAATTTGAGGGAACTCAGGAAATCTTCAAGAAGGGATCATTAGAAACCCACAGAATTAACAATGGAAGAGAAGGGGAACAATAATGACTAGTGTGGACAGAACTACATTGCAGATGAGAACACTTCCAGGTCTTGGGCAGCATACCATTCTGTCTGATATAATGTAAATGAATGTCCAGCATTGAACTTGAAAGATCCAAGGAACCTAAATTTAGTTGGTGTGGATCAATGCAGAAATACTTTTAATGTAGATGACAGGTCAAGTATAAACAAGGCCAGCTACCTTACCTAGTATGGTTACAAAACCACAATTTGGAAATTAAAGGTGAAGAAATGTGCAAAAATGAGAAAAGACCACTATAAAGATTATCTCAAGATTTCCCCAGATCTAAAGTTAATAATTCCATAACAATTTCAAATAGAGAATCAGAAGAAAAATTCCTTTAATATGTGAACTACATTAATTTCCCAAAGATGTGCTAAAAGAAAAATTTTTAAAAAGCAATAAAAACTGTGTAAGAAAGAATTGGAAGAATCTTAGCTTTTAACATAAACTACTAAATCTCACCAAGTAATGGTATCCTTGAAAATCAAAACATATCAAACAAAAATCAATGATTCCAGAAGACAAGAAGACATAGAAGAAAAAAAATAAAGAAAAATTTTAAAATAAAGGAAAATATAAAATATCTACTATCAGAAACATCACCCTAGAAAATAGTTCATAGAAAGATCATTTAAGAATCATACTCATTTAACATCCTATAAACTACAATTTTTAAAAAGTTCTTGACAATATGTTTCAAGAAACTATAAAAGAAAACTGCCCATATGTATTAAAATAAGAGAGCAAATTGAACATATAATCTAAAACTTGTTTCAAGAAAGAACCCCTCCTAAAGGAATAGTGCTGGTAATAGCAGAGGTAAAATCACAAAATCCCAAGTTTAAAAAATGTGATAGCTAGAAGAAAAATAAATGTTTACTCTATGCGAGATCTTGCAAAATGACATTCCAAAAGGAATATATCCAAAAATATAGGCTTATAGCACAAAAAAATTGACTCCAAAGGCTGAGTTAATTCTACAGAATGGAGTAGGTGATGTACTTTTCATTAAATAGAGGATTTTCAAACATTGTTGATAAAAAGTCTCAACTTAAGAACAAATTTTGAAATTACATGAAATCATGTAAAAACATGAGCAAGAAGAAATATCAAACAGTAAATTTATTTGAGCAATTGGAAGGGCCGATTTGATGATTTATCATTCTAATCAAGGGAGAATAAGCAAGTGACCCTTTATTTTTTTTAAAATAACTTTTTATTGACAGAACCCATGTCAGGGTAATTTTTTTACAACATTATCCCTTGCACTCACTTCTGTTCCTATTTTTCCCCTCCCTCCCTTCACTCCCTCCCCCAGATGGAAAGCAGTCCTATATATGTTAAATAGGTTACAGTATATCCTAGATACAATATATGTGTGCAGAACCAAACAGTTCTCTTGTTGCACAGGGAGAATTGGATTCAGAAGGTATAAATAACCTTGGAAGAAAAACAAAAATGCAGTTTACATTCATTTCCCAGTGTTCTTTCTTTGGGTGTAGCTGCTTCTGTCCATCCTTGATCAATTGAAATTGAGTTAGATCTTTTTGTCAAAGAAATCCACTTCCATCAGAATACATCCTCATACAGTATCGTTGTTGAGGTATATAATGATTTCCTGGTTTTGCTCATTTCACTTAGCATCAGTTCATGTAAGTCTCTCCAGTCCTCTCTGTATTGACCTTGCTGGTCATTTCTTACAGAACAATAATATTCCATAACATTCATATACCACAATTTACTCGACCATTCTCCAATTGATGGGCATCCATTTATTTTCCAGCTTCTAGCCACTACAAACAGGGCTGCCACAAACATTTTGGCACATATAGGCCCCTTTCCCTTCTTTAGTATCTCTTTGGGGTATAAGCCCACTAGAAACACTGCTGGATCAAAGGATATGCACAGTTTGGTAACTTTTTAATCATAGCTCCAAATTGCTCTCCAGAATGGCTGGATGTGTTCACAATTCCACCAACAATGTATCAGTGTCCCTATTTTCCCACATCCCCTCCAAAATTCCACATTATTTTTCCCTGTCATTCTAGCCAATCTGACAGGTATGTAATGGTATTTCAGAGTTGCTTTATTTGCCTTTCTCTGATTAATAATGATTTGGAGCATATTTCCATATGGCTAGAAATAGTTTTAATTTCTTCATCTGAGAATTGTCTGTTCATATCCATTGACCATTTATCAATTGGAGAATAGGCAAGTGACTCTTTAGAACTTAACTGAGAGAGTTAGTTGACCAGCTTTGTTTGGTCCTGATAGTGGAGGGTTTTAATATGGCAAATAAAAGATAGTAATAGATATATATTAGTATAAAAATTAAGAAAGGAAGCAGAAGCAATTTCTTCTCACAGAAATATATATGAGAAATATATACGAATATAGAGGAAGAGATGGGTCAGCAAGAAATGGATGAACTTCACTTTATTTGTACAGGATCAAGGGAAGCTTAAGCAAGGGTGTAATGAAGGCCTAGTCAATAAACCATATTTTTCTAATATACTACCTGAAGGGGAACTTGTAATTGACCTTTAACCCAGAGTTGAGAAGGCATTCAAAAGGTAGTGACGAACCAAAATATTTTCCCTTTCCTCCTGACTACATTTGGATAAGTAGTCAAGGACTATTGTACAGCTCCAAATTAGGAGAAAGACATTAGACCTTTTAATTTTCCATTATCATATGGTCCTTAAGCACAATGCCCTACTGTTGTTTCTGTCTTTTTGTCTCTATCTTTTTTCCAATCTTAGGTAATCCAGAGGTCATTTTCTGTAAGCTTATGAGCTCTGAAAGGTTGAAAAATAGTTTTTTTAAGAAGTCCAGGAGCCAGATTGTAGAGGGCCACAGATAGTGAAGGAACTCTGGGCGAGGTATAAGATCCTTCAACCCAGAAGGAACCGCTGACAGTGTCTGGTTGGGCTCCCCATCTCCCCTAAGGACTCTCAGCCTTCCTGAAAAGCCAAGAGGCAATAACAACCTGTGTTGTAATTAAAGCAAAGTGAGACCAAATGGCAAAGAGATATTTACATACAATCGCAAGTTGTTTATGTGGTCCTGCATGTGCAGTGTATAGTTAGTGTATGTGGAGTGTGCTATGGTTATATAAAGGTATATATATAAGGCTGAGAGAATTTGGAATAAATGGACTCTATGTTTGACCATTCACGTGAGTCCTGCCTCTTCACTCCTCTTCTAAGACCAACGACTCAGGCTAGTACCGAGATCCTCCAAAGAGCTAATCTGGACAAATCAGAGTTCAGACTACTTTGCCATACACCAGCACAATTCAAGGAATAATCAGAAACCAAGCAGCAGGGGATTGACTCTGAAGCTAAAAAGAAAGCAAGGGGAAGATAAAGGCGCAAGGCCTCTTTCTCAGCTACAGATTTGAAGCAATTCATATTTAAATGAAGTTTAGAAGGAAAGAAATGGCATCTTTTAATTAGTCTTTTGAATGTACTCTTAGTTCTGACTCAAAAACCAATCAAAACACTTTTATTCTTCATGTAATTAAAAATCAGAAATAATACTTGGATGTACTCTGAAGTTTTAATTGAAGTTGTATCAGCAAAGCATGTTATGTTTGAAACAATAACAGAAAAACTTAAGAGTAGACTTTAAAATAAAAAAAAAAGCAATGCTTTTTAAATTTACAAGTAACAATACTCAGTAGATATCTTCAGGAAAATAAAAAACAAATTTGATGTTATGATTAAAAAAAACTATGTCCAAATTTAATCATATTGTGGGGAATGTGACCTTTTCATTCCATTCTCATATTTGTAATCAATTAGCATGGATATTTAAAGAGCTCCTGCTTTCATCAATCATTTCATATGGTTGCTTGTGAGCTATTGTCCAAGTGACAAATTGGAGAAATTGATTTGAGCCATTTGACATAAAGCTACAAAAAATAAAAGAAACAGTGATAATATAGAACCAAGATGTGCTTGATAAACAGATTAGGGCTGAGTGCTTAAGATAGATTTATGCCTCGAAAGCTAGCAAAGAATCTGATATCGATTTGCAGGAATTGGAGAATTTAACAGAATCCAAAGATTTCAGTTGGATAGAATTTCAAAGACAATGTGGGTCAAACTCTAATTAAACAAGAATTCTCCTCTACCACATACTAACCAAGTTTTTTCTTAAGGAAACCCAGAGAAAGGGAACCCCCAAAGCAGACCATTCCATTTTGAGGCAGTTTTATTCACTTGAAAATATTTTTTCTTCCCTCCTACATAATAATAATTTTCCCAATTCTATGTAAAGGAGATTTCAGCCTTCATTTTTATAAGGTTTTGAACTCCAAATTTTTCTCTTTCTTTCACTTCCCTCTCCAGATTACAACAAGTAATCTGATATAGGTCATATAGACTCATGGTAAGCAAAGAAATATTTCTTTATATCAAATTAAAACTCGTTTCTTAGTACCTTTGCCTCTTTAGAGATCCTAATTCTTCCCTCTGGGCCTAAACAGAACAAATTCATCCTCTCTCCTACGTGCTGGTTCTTCAGAGATTTTTAAGACAGCTAACATTTAAAAACTTCTTTTTTACATGATACATCCTATTATACCCAGTGTCTTGTGTGGATCTTCATATGTATAAAGTTAATGGCATTTTCTCTAACTTTCTGTTCAACTCCTCTAACTCATATGATCCTCACTAAATGATGTCTAAAACCAATCATTCCAGTCATAGTCTAACCAGGGCAGAGGACATCAGAATTATCATCTCCCTGTTTTCCTTATAGATTTTTGATGAATTCAGTAAATATACTAAGAACAGAAAATTTACTAAGTTTCAGGGATGAAGAGGAGAAAAGGACAAATGAATACAAAAACAAATTTCAAAATATCCCTTCCCTCCAGAACTTTACATTTTAACAGTGGAGACAACATATGAATATATGAACATAAGACAACACCAGGTAGATGAAAATAATCTGGAAAGAGATTCTAAGACAACATTAACTTTCTTATCTGAGAATGGAAAGAAATTTATTTACATGTTTTTTTTTTTCCTGTCTAGGGTAAATTAAAAATTGTAAGTGAGCTACAAAGTGGAAATGGAGAACTAGGTAAAATCAGAAAATAGAAAGAAGTGATTGCTGAAATCCTATTTCCAATGGAGGGGACAGAAGAAAGACTGTTAAGAAAGAGATATGAGAAGTTAAGGGGTGGGGAGTGGAGCCCAGATGGTGGAATGAAGTGAGGAAGCTTCTTGAGCTCTCCCACTTTCTCTTGCAAACCACATGAAACCAAGCCTATGAAGAGAATCTGACAGCATGAAACTACTCTCCAATTCAAGACAGGTTAGAAAAACGTCAATAAAGATCATTTTCACTGAGGTGAAAACAATGTTCAATTCAACTCAGACAGAGTCAAGGAAAGCTGGTGAGAGGATTTATTTTTTTTTAATTTTTTTATTATAATTTTTATTGACAGAACATATGCCTGGGTAATTTTTTACCACATTATCCCTTGGACTCACTTCTGTTCTGAGTTTTCCCTTCCCTCCCTCCATTCCCTCCCTTTGATGGCAAGCTATCTTATACATGTTAAATATGTTAGAATATATCCTAGATACAACATATGTGTGCAGAACCAAACAGTTCTCTTGTTGCACAGGGAGAATTGGATTCAGAAGGTAAAAGTAACCTGGGAAGAAAAACAAAAATGCAAACAGTTCACACTCATTTGCTAGTGTTCTTTCTTTGGGTATAGCTGCTTCTGTCCATCATTGATCAATTGAAACTGAGTTAGATCAGTTAGATCTTCTCTTTGTTGAAGATATCTACTTCCATCAGAATATATCCTCATACAGTATTGTTGTTGAACTATATAATGATCTTCTGCTTATTTCACTTAGAATCAGTTCATGTAAGTTTCTCCAAGCCTCTCTGTATTCATCCTGCTGGTCATTTCTTTCAGAACAATAATATTCCATAAGATTCACATACCAAAATTTACCCAACCATTCTCCAATTGATGGGCATCCATTCATTTTCCAGTTTCTAGCCACTACAAAAAGGACTGCTACAAACATTTTGGAACATATAGGTCCCTCTCCCTTCTTTAGTATTTCTTTGGGATATAAGCCAAGTAGTAGCACTGCTGGATCAAAGGGTATGAACAGTTTCATAACTTTTTAGGCATAATTCCAGATTGCTCTCCAGAATGGTTGGATTTGTTCACAACTCCAACAACAATGCATCAGTGTCCCAGTTTTCCTGCATCCCCTCCAACATTCATTATTATTTTTTCCCGTCATCTTAGCCAATTTGAGAGATATGTAGGTGGTATCTCAGAGTTGTCTTAATTTGCATTTCTCTCATCAATAGTAATTGGGATTTCTATTTCATATTAGTGGAAATAGTTTCAATTTCATCATCTGAAAATTGTCTGTTCATATCCTTTGACTATTTATCAATTGGAGAATGGCTTGATTGCTTATAAATTAGAGTCAATTCTCTATATATTTTGGAAACTAGGCCTTTATCAGAATCTTTAACTAAAAAGAAACTAACTATAAAAATTTTCCCAGTTTGTTGCTTCCCTTCTAATTTTGTTTGCATTAGTTTTGTTTGTACAAAGGCTTTTTAATTTTATGTAATCAAAATTTTCTATTTTGTGATCAATAATGATCTCTAGTTCTTCTTTGGTCACAAATTCCTTCCTCCTCCATAAGTCTGAGAGGTAAACTATCCTATGTTCCTCTAATTTATTTATGATTTCATTCTTTATGCCTAAATCATGGACCCATTTTGATTTTATCTTGCTGTTAAGTGTGGGTACATGCCTAATTTCTGTCATATTAATTTCTATTTTTCCCAGCAGTTTTTGTCAAATAATGAATTCTTATCCCAAAAGTTGGTTTGTCAAACACTAGATTGTTATAATTACAGACTATTTTGTCTTGTGAGTCTAACCTATTCCACTAATCAACTAATTTATTTCTTAGTCAATACCAAATGGTTTTGGTGACTGCTGCTTTATAATATGCTTTTACATCAAGTAAAGCTGGGCTACCTTCATTTGCTTTTTTTTTCCCCATTAATTCCCTTGAAATTCTCGACTTTTTGCTCTTCCATATGAATTTTGTTGTTATTTTTTTCTAGATCATTAAGATAGTTTCTTGGGAGTCTGATTGGTATGGCACTAAATAAATAAATTAATTTAGAGAGCATTGCCATTTTTATTATATTCACTCAGCCTATCCAAGAACACTTTATATTTTTCCAATTATTTAAATCTGACTTTATTTGTGTGGAAAATGTTTTGTAATTTTGCTCATATAATTCCTGACTATCCTTTGGTAGGTAGATTCCCAAATATTTTATGCTATCAACAGTTATTTTTAATGGGATTTCTCTTTGTATCTCTTGCTGTTGGATTTTGTTGGTGATGTATAAAAACGCTGAGCATTTATGGGGATTTATTTTGTATCCTGCAACTTTGCTAAAGTTATGAATTATTTCTAATAGCTTTATAGTAGAATTTCTGGGGTTCTCTAAGTGTACCATCATATCATCTGCAAAGAGTGATAATTTGGTTTCCTCATTACCTTCTCTAATTCCTTTAATCTCTTTCTCGATTCTTATTAACGAGGCTAGCATTTCTAATACAATATTGAATAATAATGGTGATGGTTGGCAACCATGTTTCACTCCTGATCTTACTGGGAAAGGTTCTAGTTTTTCCCCACTACATATGAGGCTTACTGATGGTTTTAAATTTATGCTCCTGACTGTTTTAAGGAAAAGTCCATTTATTCCTATCCTCTCAAATGTTTTTATTAGGAATGGATGCTGGATTTTATCAAATGCTTTTTCTTCATCTATTGAGATGATCATATGATTTTTGTTCATTTAGTTGTTGATATAGTCAATTATGCTAATGGTTTTCCTAATATTGAATCAGCCATGCATTCCTGATATAAATCCTACTTGGATATAGTGTATTATCCTGTGGATGAATTTCTGTAATCCTTTTGCTAATATTTTAAAGATTTTAGCATCAATATTCATTAAGGAGATTAATATATGATTTTCTTTCTCTGTTTTCATCCTACCTGGTTTTGGTATCAATACAATGTCTGTGTGATAAAAGGAATTTGGTAGGACTCCTTCAATCCCTATTTTTTCAAATAGTTTATATAGTATTGGAGTTAATTGTTCTTTAAATGTTTGGTAGAATTCACATGTAAATCTATCTGGTCCTGGGGATTTTTTCTTAGGGAGTTGATTAATAGTTTGGTCTATTTGTTTTTCTAAAATGGGACTGTTTAGACTATTAGCTTCTTCCTCTGTTAATCTGGGCAAGCTATATTTTTTGAAGTTATTTTTCCATTTCATTTAAGTTAGCGAATTTATTGGCATAAAATTGGGCAAAGTAACTCCTAATTATTGCTCTAATTTCCTCTTCATTAGTGGTGAGTTCTCCCTTTTCATTTTTTAGACTAACAATTTGATTTTCTTCTTTCCTTTTTTTAATCAGATTTACTAAGGGTTTGTCTATTTTATTAGTTTTTTCATAGAACCAACTCTTAGTTTTATTAATTAATTCAATTTTTTTTTTTACTTTCAATTTTATTGATCTCTCCTTTTATTTTTAGAATTTCAAGTTTAGTGTTCGACTGGGGGTTTTAATTTGTTCCTTTTCCAGCATTTTTAGTTGAAAGTTCAATCCTTTAACCTTCTCTTTCTCTATTTTATGCAAGTATGTCTCTAGAGATATGAAATTTCCCCTTATTACCCCTTTGGCTGCATCCCACACATTTTGGTATGATGTCTCATTATTGTCATTTTCTTGGGTGAAGTTATTAATAATGTCTATGATTTGCTGTTTTACCCAATCATTCTTTAGTATGAGATTATTTAGTTTCCAATTATTTTTTGGTCTATTTTCCCCTGGCTTTTTATTGAATGTAATTTTCATTGCATCATGGTCTGAAAAGGATGCATTTACTATTTCTGCCTTACTGCATTTGAATTTGAGTTCTTTATGTCCTAATTTATGGTCAGTTTTTGCATAGGTTCCATGAACTGCTGAGAAGAAAGTGTACTCCTTTCTGTCTCCATTTAGTTTTCTCCAAAGATCTATCGTATCTAAACTTTTCTAGTATTCTATTTACCTCTTTGACTTCTTTCTTATTTATTTTGTGGTTTGAATGATCTAATTCTGAGAGTCAAGGTTGAGATCTCCCACTATTATAGTTTTGCTGTCTATTTCTTCTTGCAGCTCTCTTAATTTCTCTTTTAAGAATTTAAATGCTACACCACTTGGTGCATATATGTTTAATATTGATATTGCTCCATTATATATGCTACCTTTCAGCAAGCTATAGTTCTCTTCCTTATCTCTTTTAATTAGATCAATTTTTGCTTTTGCTTGATCTGAGATCAGGATGGCTACCCCTGCTTTTTTGACTTCACTTGAAGCATGGTAGATTCTGCTCCAACCTTTTATCTTTACTCTGTATATATCTCCCTGCTTCAGGTGTGTTTCCTGTAAACAACATATTGTAGGATTCTGGCTTTTAATCCATTCTGCTAACCATTTTCTCTTTATGGGGGAATTTACCCCATTCACATTTATGGTTAAAATTACCAATTCTGTATTACTTGCCATCTTGTTAAACCCTGCTTATGCTTTTCTCCTTTCCTTCCCCCTTATCTTCCTCCCCAGTATTAAACTTGTGAGCACCACTTGCTTCTCACAGCCCTCCCTTTTTAGTATCCCTCCCCCCACATTAGAGTTCCTCCCCCATCTTACCCCTTTTCTTCACAATTTCTGTATTCCCTTCTGCTTAGCTTACTCCTTCCCTTTTCACTTTTCCCTTCCTACTTTACAATGAGGTGGGATAAGTTTCACCATAAATCAAATATGTCTATTATTTTTCCTTTAAGCCAATTCTTATGGCTGTAAGATACACACTATGTTCATGATCCTCCATTCTTTCTCTCAGATATAATAGGTTTCCTGTAGTCCCCCCGCTTTATGCTTTTCCGGGTACAATTTCCTTTCTACCTCTAGTTTCTAGAACCAAGTATACATGTGTTCTTTATATATCTTTATGCAGAAATATCATTCCTAATATTTCTTTTTGCCTTTTTGGTTTCTCTTGAGTTCTATATTTGTAGATCAAACTTTTTTGTTTAATTCCAATTTTTTTTCATCAAAAATAGTTGAAATTCACTTATTTTGTTGAATTCCATCTTCTTCCCTGGAAAAAAAGATGTTCATTTTGGCTGGATAAGTTATTTTTGGCTGCATTCCAAGTTCCTTAGCATTTTAGAATATCATATTCCAGGCCCTTTTTTCCTTTAATGTGGACACTGTTAGATCCTAGGTAATCCTTATTGTGGTTCCTCTATATTTGAATTGATTATTTCTAGCAGCTTGCAGTATTTTTTTTCCTTCATCTGATAGTTCTGGAATTTGGCCACTATATTTCCTGTGTTTTGATTTTAGGGGTAGGAGGGTTTTAATTGCAGCAAATCATGAAATGAAACTTTGATCCTGGCTCAGTAGAGTAGTGGATCAGTGGGGCAGCCTCAAGTCCCAGTTTAGAGGACAAACACTTGGAAACCAGGCTTTGTCCTGAAAAAAGCAAACACTAGGGGACCCTAAATCCAAAGCCAAGGCTGAGAGCTGCACAGCAAGCTTGACACAGTGCCCCCTTAATCAAGGAGGAGACTTTGACTATAAAAGTGAAAAAGAGGAAATACCAAAAGAAAAGGAAAGAAAATGAGGTGGAAACAAAAAAGAACTTTGATCATAGAAACTACTAATTAGAAAAACAACCAAACTGGAAAATAGATGCAGAAGAGACCATTTAAAAATTGTTGGTCTGCATGAAGGCCATGACCAAAAAGAAAAAGAGCTTACATAGCAATCTTCAAGATACATCAAGGAAAACTGCCCTAACATTCTAAAAACAGAGGGGTAAATAAATACTTGTTGAAAAAAAAGATCTATTGATCACCTTTGGAAAGAGATCCACAATGAAAACACCAAGGAAGATTGTTGCAAAACTCCAAAACTACAATCTCAAGGAAAAAAATACCGCAAGCAACCAGACAAAAATAATTTAAATATCAAGTATCAACAGTCAGGATTACTTGGATCTGGATGTTTCTGTGATAAAGTATTGGAGGGTCTGGAATACCATATTCTATAATTCAAAGGACCTAGGATTAAAACCAAGAATTAACTACCCAGTGTGACTGAGCATCATCTTGGGAGTATATGGATCTTCAATAACATAAGAGACTTTCAATCATTCTATAACAAAAATAAGGAGTATATTATATATATATATATATATATATATATATATATATATATATATATATAATTTAAAGGTTCAACTGTTTATATCCCTAGTTGGGAAAATGCTGTCTGAACTTTTTTGAACTGTATCTGTTACTGGGACAAAGGAGGACATCACATGGACTGAGGGTCGGTTTGTGAATGGACTATGATATGATAATATCAAAGAAAAAGACATTAAGGAATGGAAACAGATCTGTTCTGGAAGAATTCAAAAGGGTAATTATAATGGAATGAATTAGAACATGTGAAAAGGCAAAAGACCTATTACAATGGAGGGGAAAGAAGAGAAGATGATGACCATTATCTGAAGCTTGATCTCACCAGTTTGGTCTCTAAGAGGGAATAACTTAATTATTCAGTTGGTTATAAATATTTATCTGCATTATAAAGGAAGAGAAAAAAGAGGAAATAAAAGGGAGGGATTGGATAGAAAAGAGGACAGAAACATTGTGGAAAAATGTAAGAAATGGGGGAGGGTGATAAAAGATAAAGTAATGGGTGGGGTGGGTTAAAAAAAAAAACACTGCTAAGCACAGAGTAGAAAAAAAAGAACAGAAATATATACAGGGAAGAAAATAGGAAGGAAGGAAATGCAGAACTGTTAAGCATAATTGTGAATGTGAATGGGATGAACTGCCACAAAATGAAAGTGAATAGGAGAGTGGATTAAAAAGAACACAGAATTCTATATCTTGTTTACAAGAAACACATTTGACACACAGAGTCATATACAGAGTAAAGGTAAAAGGCTGGGATAGAATCTATTTTTGCTTTTGCTTTATCAGAGATCAGAATTGTTATCCCTGCTTGATTTATGGCTTATTAAATTTCTTTTTCTAGACTATGTAAGTAATTTATTTTTTCTTCTATTAATTTGGCTAATTTATATTTTTGTAAATATTGATCTATTTTGATTAGATTATCAGACTTGCTGGCATATAGCTGGGCAAAATAGCTCCTAATTATTGTTTCTTTTTCATTGATCATAAGTTCACCCTTTCATTTTTGATGCTGGTAATTTGTTTTTTACTTTCCTTTTTCTAAGCAGATTAACCAAAGGTTTATCTATTTTTAAAATAAAACCAGCTTTTAGTTTTATTAATTAGGTCAACAGTTTTCTTAGTTTCAATTTTATTTATTTCTTTGATTTTCAGAATGTCTAATTTGGTATTTAATTGTGGGTTTTTAATTTGTTCTTTTTCTAATGTTTTTAATTGCATGCCCAATTCATCGATCTCCTCTTTCTATATTCTATTCATGTAACTAGTTAAAAATATGAAATTTTCCCTAAGTACTGCTTTGGCTGCATCCCATATGTTTTGCTATGTTGTCTCATTGTTGTCATTCTCTTCAATAAAATTGTGGATTGTTTTGGTCATTTGTTGCTTGACACATTCATTATTTAGATTTAGAATATTTAATTTCCAATCTGCTTTTTATCCTATAGTTAACTAGCCCTTTACTGAATATAATGCTTGTGCATTTTGGTCTGCAAAGGAAGCATTTACTATTTGTGTCTTTCTGCATTTGTTTGTGAGATTTTTATGTCCTAATATATTGTCATTTTTTTGTGTAGGTGCCATGTTCTGCTGAGAATCATATCAAGGTTTTTTAGGATTCTATTAATCTCCCTAGTTTCTACTTTAGAATGATAATAATAATATAATAATAATAAAATTAATTCCAATGCTATGTAAACTATTTGGAAAAATAGGTAAAGGTTTCCTGCCAAATTCCTTTTATGACACAAATATGGTACTGGTACCTAATCCAAGAGGTGCCAAAACAGAGGAAAAAAATTATAGGCCATTCTTACTAATAAATATTGATGCTAAAACTTTAATTTTTAGAAATTTTTGCTTTTTATTTTCAAAATATATGCATTGTTTTTTAACATCCTCTTGCAAAATCATGTGTTTTGATTTTTTTTCCTTCCCTCCATTCCATGCCCTCCCTCAGACAGCAAGAAATCCAATATGTTAAACATGAAATTCTTCACACATATTTCCACAATTATCATGCTGCACAAGAAAAATCAGATCAAAAAGGGAAAAAGTGACAAAGAAAAAAACAAGCAAACAACAACAAAAATGTATTATGATGTAATTGTGTGTTTTGTGTTATATGTTGTGAACCACATTGAGTCCCCACAGTCTTCTTTCTGGATGCAGATGGTCTCTCCATTAAAAATCTTTTGGAATTGGCCTAAATAAATTCATTGTTGAAAGGAACTACATCACAACTGATCATCGGATAATCTTATTGTTGCTGAGTACAATGTTCCTTTGGTTCTACTCACTTCACTCAGGACCGGTTCATGTAAGCATCTTCATGACTTTTCTTAAATCATCCTGCTAATCATTTCTCAAAAGAAAAAAATTGCATAATTTTTATATGCCTTAATTTATTCAGCCACTCCTCAACTGATTGGCATCTAATCAGTTTTCAGTTCTTTACCACTAGAAAAATGACTGCTACAAAAATTTGATGCAAAAAATTTAAAGAAAATATTAGCAATGAGATTACAACAATTTTTCACAGGATAATATGCTGTGACCAAATGGGATTAATATCAGGAATGCATAGTTGATTCCATATCAGAAAAACTATTGCCATAATTGGTCTATCAATAAAAAAAAAAAACCTACAGAAATCATACGATAATCTCAAAAGAAGCAGTAAATGTTTTTTTTGAGAAAATATAGCATGCATTCCTATAAAAACACTAGAGAACATAGTAATAAAAGGAGATTTCCTTAAAATAATAATCAGTATCTATTGAAAATCAACAGCAAGCATTATTTGTAATGGAATGAAGCTGGACACATTCCCAATAAGATCAGGGGTAAAATAAGGATGCCTATTATCACCAATATTATTCAACATTATACTACAAAGGCTGACTTTAGCAATAAGAAAAGAAAAAGAAAGTGAAGGAATTAAATTAGGCAATGAGGATCACTCTTTGAAGATGATTTGATGATTTACTTAGAGAATCCTAAAAAATCATCCAAAAACCTACTGGAAAAAATGCACAGCTTTAGCACAGTTGCAAGATAGTATAAAATAAATCCATATAAATCATCAGCATTTCTATATATGAGAGCTCATCAGCAAGAGATAAAAAGAGACATTTGATTCAAAATAATTATAGACAAATAAAATATTGGGATGACTACCTGCCAAAACAAACCCAAGAACTATTTGAACACAATTACCAAACACTTCTCACACACTCAGATCTAAACAATTGGAAAAAATCACTTGCTCAAAGGTAGACTGACCTAATATAATAAAAATGACAGCTCTATCTATATTGATCTACTTGTTTAGTGCCATACCAATCAAACTGCCCAAAATTACTTTATTTAACTATGAAAAATAATAATAAAATTCATCTGGAAGAAAAAAGGTCAAGAATACCAAAGGAATTAATAAAAATTGCAAAGGATAGTGGTTTAGCAGTACAAAAATTGAAACTATTATAAAGCAACAGTCATCAAAACTATTTGGTACTGATTAAGAAATAGAGTGGTCAATCAATGGAATAGATTAGACACATGACACAATAATAAAGACCTACACTAATCTACAATTTGATAACTCCCAGATTCTGGAATCAGGACTTACTATTGCTCGAAAGCTGGAAAATAATAAGTAGAAACTCAGCATAGACCAATATATTATACCCTATACCAAAATGAGGTCAAAATGGGTACATGATTTGGACATACTGGATGATACCATAAGCAAATTAGGAGAGCTAGAGATAATTTACCTATGAAATCTTTGGAGGAGGGAAGATTTTATGATCAAAGGACTAAAGACCATATGTAAGACAACATGAACAACTTTGATTACATTAAATTTTAAAGGTTTTGTATAAACAAAACCAACAGAAATAAACTAAAAAGGGAAGTACAAAGCTGACAAAAAATCTTCACAATCAGTGTTTCCGATAAAGGTCTCATTTCTAAAATATATAAAGAACTGCCTCAAGCATAAGAATACAAGTCATTCCCCAATTGATAAATGGTCACAGGATATGAACAGACAATTTTCAGATGACAAAATTAAAGCCATCAATAGTCATATGAAAAAAATGCTCCAAATCACTATTGATCAGAGAAAAGCAAATTAAAACCACTCTGAGGTACAACTCAAACCTCTCAGATTGGCTAAGATGCCAGAACAAGATAATGACGAATGTTGAAGGGGCTGTGAGAAAACTGAGATGCTAATGCATTTTTGGTATAGTTGTGCAATGATCCAAGCACTCTGGAGAGCAATCTGAAATTATGCACTACTGGCTATAAAACTGTGCACACTCTTTGACCCAGCAGTGCCATTACTGGGTCTGTATTCCATGGAAATCATAAAGGAGTGAAACGACCCACATGTGCAAAAATGTTTGTACCCACTTTTTTTGTGATAGTGAAGTATTGGAAAATGTGTTAATGTCCATCAATTAGGGAATAACTGGACATGTTGTGGTAAATGAAGATAATCGAATATACTGTTCTATTAAAATGATGAACAAGTTGATTTTAGAAAGACCTGGAAAGATTTACATGAACTGATACTGAGTGAAACAAGCAGAATCAGGAATACATTGCACACAATAACAGTAAGAATATGTGACGATCAACTATGAAAGGATTGGTTCTTCTCAGTGGTTCAGTGATCCAAAGCAATCCCAATAGACTTTGGACAGAAAATGCCATCTGAATTCAGACAAATAACTATGGAGATTGAATGTAAATTAATACATGTAATGTTTACCTCTTTTTTTCTGGTTTTTTTTTTCCTCTCCCACGGCTTTTCTCTTTTATTCTGATTTTTCTCTCCCAACATAATTCATAAAGCAGTGTCTTAAAATAAATTGATGAATTAAAAAAAAAAGAAATGGACATGACTAAAAATGTACAGGAACATAGGAGAAATGTAGGGAAAAGCATCTCTGTACTACTCAATAGTCCCTCAAACTATCATTTTTTTACAATTCAATGAAATACTTAAGAGTATTTAGATTATTCAAAGAGAACACTGATTTTTATTGAGTGTCAACTATTTATCTGCATTGCATCATGACAGAGAAAGTCTATATACCTGTACATATGTGAATATTTGTATATGTTTATATATGTGAATATTTCTATATTTTTCTTCAGAAAAAAATATTCACAGCAAAAGAAGAAATATGTGATTAAGTTGGGAATAAATTTGAGGCACTAGAAAATCTTCTTACAATGAACATTTTATCCCCAAACAGTGTTGGAATAATGAAGCATTATTACACAGTGTTCCTCACAATTTGTTAGTGACTTTTCCAGCAAACATTTCTCCATTTAAATCACTTTTATATTCATTCATTCAATCAGCCAGTCAACAAAACATTTAGTAAGTGCTTATTATGGAATAGAAACTGTATTGAGGATATAACGAAATGCAAAGGACAATCCCTGCTCCCATCCAACTTTCTACCTTTTCCATCTCTGACCACACTTGCCCTGAGTTCAACCTTACTTTTCTCTCAATGCCACTATCTCTGCCACAATTTTTGTAATTTGGTGAGTGTACATTTGTTCAATCTCTTTCAGTTTTCATAACTAAAACTCTTCTAAATATTCAATTTTCCTTTTTTAATTTTATAGCCATAAAAATATAGCCTACTTTTGGATCTTTCACATCTCTCTTGGTTCCTTTCCAGTGTGGTTTTTATGTTAATATAAAATCAGATGAAAATACCTATGAATTTGCTGTTAGCAAGCACACTTATTCATTTTATTCTAACACTGTTAATCCTAAGCAAACTTGCTCAACTATATGAGGTAGTCCACATAGCAAATAAGGTTAGGAAAAAAAAAAACTCTGAAACATCAAGAATGTCGATATATTTATGGGAAGACAAAATAGTAAATTCATGAGCAGAAAAAAATACCAAAAATAAAGTTTAACAGCTTTTTAGTCTTAAAGCACAATACATTTTTTTCACAGAAACAAACATTACATCATCATTATATGTTTTTTATATACCATAATATGGTAAAAATATTTATTCACGAGGCCATTCACCATGAAGAAAATCAATGGCAATGGTGAAGCAATCAAATGAATTCATCTTCATAAGATATTTTGCCTCCATACATCCTGGCCTGCAGGAGTATTTGCCAGGACATAAAACAAAAAATAATATGGTTTTAGTCTCAAGAGTACATAATTTTTTCAATCTGTTCACTCTTGTATCTACTATATATGCTATATGCCAACTATGCATATGTTTACATCATCCTATGTTGTTTTTTTTCCATCTACCATTAAAGACACAGTCTATTTGGGACCATCTATTTAATCTGAAAGATTTAGAGACATCTAATTATTTTTATCTTCATTTTAGGGAGATTTATTTTTGAAAATTAGGAGAATGTTTATCCAAAAAATAGAAAACCAGTATGAAGTATGAACACAACTTATGCCTAAACTTAAAAGATGGGAAAAACTGTACACAAATAAATTTGAAAGACACTGGAACTTATTTGGGTAAGTAATAGTAGATTTTAGAAAATGGAAATAATGACAGCATAGTTTCTATTTATTTTCAGTTAGCTATTTTTAAATGTACAAGGTGATCTCTCTGAGGTCATCCATTTTATGCTTTTAGATTTATTATATTAGTGGCAAACATAAAGCATCACATAATAACATTCAGATAGAAGAAAGATAGCCCATATATGACTGTAATTAATCATAACAGAAATAATTGCTAAGAAAATATAGCAATATTCAACACAGGATTTCTGAAACTGCTTCATATTCAAGATATTTTTCTAATAATATCCCATATTTTTATTTTACAAAATTAATCCAGATTTACATGCACTGACATTTTTGAGGGCTACAAATAGTTGATATCTTCTATACAACAATGTTACATACAGCTTTATACAATTTAGAAGTACAACATAGCAATCTGGTTTATCTTTATCATCCCCTTCCAAGTGTTCATTTTAACACTGTGCATTTTTATTTGCCCTATTCAAATAACAGCGAATACTCTGAATGCCTTCCCTCCTGGAGGATTCTGCAAACTGCAAAATAAAAAAAAAATCATAAATTATAGGCATGAGTGAAAAAATGTTTATGAGAATGGCATAATAGATTCTAAATTCTTATATAATTTTCTTCTTAGTCAAGTTAATAGGGAAAACAGAATCTAATTTTCTCTCAAGGAGTGATTAGAATTTTAGAAAAAATCAAGTATATTCATTATTTTGAACTCTCTTTTCCCTCTCTTCCTCCCCCTCCTCCTGTCTCTCTATGTCTCTCTCTATTTGTCTGTCTGTCTGTCTGTCTGTCTCATTCTTTCTTTGTGTGCCTTTCTCTTTCTCAGCCTCTGCTTCTCTCTTTCTCTCTCTCTCTCTCTCTCTCTCTCTCTTTCTCTGTGTGTGTGTGTCTCTCAAACACACACATCACACAACTATGCTAACTATATAAATTTCAGTTAATTTAGATAAAGCAAATAATTGTGCAATTCTCAATAATAATAATTTAAAATGCATTTACTCTAGGAAAATCCAGAAAATGAAGAAAATATATTTTATTAATTTTTTTTGTAAGACTAATTAACAATAGAGTTGTTTTGACTAGTAATCAGCTTTTCAGGCCATGAGTTAAAAGCTTAAAGGAGACAGGCAGTTCTGCTACTGCAGTTTCTCCAGTAATTTAAGGTCCAACTGCTACACAAAAGCATGATAAATTCACATGCTGCCCTACTTACTTGACCCTTAAACCCTAACAACTACATAGACCTATTAACTGAGAAATAAGTTAATTATTCTAGTTGATAATGATAAAATTTACCTTTCTGAAAAGATGCCATTCTGAAAGGAAGCAATATAAACTTTTCTCTTGTCTACTGGCATAACATCAACATAACCACCCTGATTAAGAACTACACCAGCATGAACAGCTGCTCTGCAAATACTAGACACCTGAGAGAGTGAAAGAAAAAAAAAAACATTTCATTTTGCAATTAAGTTTCCTTATATTACATTGAACAAACTAATCATAAATTCAAAGGTTTATTTAAGTAAGCAATTGACAAGATATATTGCATCAAAAGGCCAGGATCAATCAAAAAATTATAAAGGTCCATAGATGTGAAGTATGATATGAACTTCAAGGTCATCTAATCTATCTCTGGACTCTGTAGCCAATCTGGACTAATGTTCAGAGATATGAAAAAAGATCAAATAAGAAAACCATAAAATCAAACAGGCCATAGGATTGAAATAGTGAGGTGAATCATCTTACAATCCCATTTGGCCAAACATATCTACTGTTCAAAAGGCTTACACAATCCTCCTGAACAGATCTAGTGGCAGGAACTAGTTAATAAACTAGTTTATTTTCTCTCCTTTTAAGAATATTCATTATTCTTGTTCTTAAAATTTTTAATTAACTCAAACCAATAATATTCAGAATGAAGAATTATTGGTTTAGCCATTTTAGTCTACATTTATTTTTCCCTTTGAGGTAGGGGTATATTAGGACATGGCACTTCCTAAGGTGAATAATCAATAAGAAAAAGGACAAATAACCGCAGACATCTCAGATTTTGAATGATATTTGTTGACTAAATAGTTGGTTATATAACCCTCCCAGTTCAATAGAATTTCCTGGAAACAGCATAATGTTATGTAAAGAGCAAAGGGATTTGGAGTAAAAAATAGATGATAATGGAAAAATTAGAAGGCCCCTTTCTGTTTCCTTACATGTCCTACTCTGATGCATCATTCTGGCATAAAGATGACTCTGGGTACTTAACTATGCCAATACAATGCAATGTCTAGCAGGTTTTACTATACTGGAAAACCATCAAGAAAATGTCTAGAAACAGAATGGATTCTGTTGACCAAGGACAAACAGGTTAAATGTGAAAAAGTTTATCATTAAATATCTACCTTTAGATGTATTAGACTACCATTGTACCATTAGATAATTAATTTTTACAACCATTGCAAATAATGAAGACAGTCTACTAAGGCAGAGAAGGAATATAATATGCATCACTCAAGGAATTAATAATACTGGGGGTTCATAGATAGCTTACATAGAATTTCCTTTAATTTATATATAATATAATATGTAATTCCTTTAATAATACTTTAATTATCCATTACAAAAAAAAAAAAAAAAAAAAAAAAAGGATCCCTGAGGTAGAATTCATGAGAAAAGGCACTTACTGGTTGAATGAAAGATGTTCACATTTTAAACTACTTTAAGATTATAAGAACAATTCTATTTCTAAAGCAGGGATTATTAACTTTTTTTGTACACCACAAACACCTCTGGCAGTTCAGAGAAGTATACTGACCTATTTAATCTTAGAATATTTTAAATATGCAAAATAAAATATATAGGATCACAAAGGAAACCAATTATATTGAAATACAGTGATTGAAATATTTTAAAACTATGTTTACAGATAGATTAAGAATTCTTATGAAGATGCAGTAATAATCTGAGTTCTTCAAAATGTTTTGTGTTTAACATTACCTTTCTTCCAAATATTATACTAATTTTTTTTTTTTTTGCAGTTGAGTGTGGTTAGATTAAAATGATATACTCTTTGCTTGAAGACTTCCCAAATACCCTGAAACAAGATAATGTATCTCCAATCCCAGGTCCTCATGTATCTTCTTTCATCCTTATTTCATTGATTTAGATTATTTTTTTCACTTTCTACACATAAGGTCTGTCCCATGAATGCTATATGTTAATGTAAATAAACATTTCATCCACAAGTACACAACCTTACTTTGATCCTATGATCTGAACTTTCTGTTATATTTTGGTATTTAACTTATCAGGGAATCTAAATGCCAAGAACCTTAATTATTTCTCCCCTTTGGTAATACAGTAAAATGGTTGCTGTCTACAAATGTACATCATGACTCTGCAAAGGCATTTTAATCATAGTCTTAAGCCCCTAACTCAATTAATATTTGCATTTGATATAATTCATAAGAGATTGGATTAACAGTAATTCAGCACACATTTCACAATTCATCCCATAGAAGAGAATTATCAACCTGTTCCAAAGGCAATAAAAAGTGCCTGGATATACCATTCATTAAATTTTAAGCACTTTAAAGTATTCTTAAGCAATCCTTTTTCCTATGCCAGAGTAGCTGGTATGCATTCCTGATCAAGTTCAAAGGTCAAAAAGGATTTTCTCTTCATATCCAGTCTTTCCCAGAACAAAGATGCACAGTGTGAAAACAATGAAGAATTTATAGTGGAACAATGGTACTCACTTATATTGAACACAGAGAATTTGCAATTAACCAGAATGAAAGTCCAAAATCTTTTTTCAAGAATTAAATGTGTGAGCTGTATCTACATATATAGTGACAACAAAGACAAATCAGTTCCCAAAAAGACATAAAGAGAGAGTTGAAATGAACTGCAAAGTCTATCTAATGTAATGCCCTTATTTTACAAATGAGGAAATTAAGATCCATGGAATTTAAGTGAATCATTCAAGGGACACAAAAGTCAGGGCCAGAACCAGGACAAATTCTTTTGTTTTTACCCATATCATCCCTGTCCCCACCCCCACCCCCACCCCCGGCCCCAGCTCTTTTATACTTTATTTGAAGTGAGACTGATCCTTGGAAATGAATGGCATATTTTACAATTCATCTGATTTTCTTTTTTATTTATAGGGGTCTTAATTTATCTGTCTTAATCTTCCAGGATAAAAAAATGAGCTTACTGTGTTCAACCAATTAATTTTACTGGAATTTTGAGAATGGTAAAATTTTTATGAATTTGCAATCTTAAGGAACTAGACAACTAGACACTTCTATAAAAGAAAAACTTTACTTAGAAAACCAATATCTGAGAGTACTTTGACATGGAAGTTATAAAAGATTTTTTAATTCAGGGATATTTAAGAAAAAAAGAATTTATAATAACTTTTATGAGAGATGTTATACTGAAATAATGTATAAAATTTGTAGACAAATTTGGAATTCTCAGATAGAAGCCAAAAATTTTAGTACTCAAACATCCAGAAAAAAATCTACAAACATAAATAAGTATACCCCAAAAAGATTTCTAAGAAGTCTAGTTAATCAAAAATGTAATTTATTCATAAGGAGTGGCTGAGTCACGCACTTTCTCTAATACCCAAATAGAATGAATAAAAATACAGTGTCAAATAATGAAGAAAAAGGATATGATGGAATCTAGAACACAGTTGAGATTATCAGAACTAGAACTAAAATTTAGCTCTTAGTAGCCAATTTGATACTTTTTTTTTTTATCCCCAACCTCTCAGAATTACAGAAGCCATAAAGAGGGAAGAATGTCCTTCTAGGAAAATAAATAAAATTATACCACCTAATGTTCTATTCAGTCATTTTCCAGTCACACTTGACTCTGAATTTCTACCTTTGGAATTTTCTTGGCAAAGATACTATAGTTGTTTATTATTTCCTTCTCCCATTCATTTTCTATATTGAGGAACTTAGGCAAACATAGTTAAATGATTTGCCCAAGACAAAATAGCTAATAAGTGTCTGATTTCAGATTTGAACTTATAAAGATGGCTTCCTGACTACAAATCCAACATTCTATATATAGTGCTAACTAATTGCTTATTCTACTGGGTACTAAGAAACATCCTCTCTCACAAAGCAATAAAAGAAAGCAATTTTAATATATGTGACCCTCAGCAATAAAAAAAAAAAAAAAAGTTTAATTATTTATGTTTAGGAATGGGGTAGTATATAGAAAATCTGTTTCAGAACCAGGAAAACCTGGTCTTAACTGGTACCTTTGATAAATAATGGCCATGTGAACCCTTGTCATAACTTCTGTTTATCTCAATTTGCTTACTTGCAAAGTGGGAAAAATAATAGCTCCTACTCTCAAGGTTGTTGTGAGAATCAAAGGAGATATTTGTGAAATGCTTAGCACAGAGCCTAACAAAGCCTAGCACTTTACAAATGTTGTTGTTTCCTGATAATGGTAGTAGGTGGAGTCTATAGACTTGGCTTTAGTATCAGAAAATCATGGTCTCAACTACTCCCTCTGACATTCAACTGCTGTGTGAATCTCTGTAAATTACTTAAAAAGGACCTAGCCAACTCCAATATTATAGTGCTGACATACATACTTTAGGAACTAAAGTTTGCTCTTCATGGATTTCCATATGCAAATTAAATCACAAATCTAGTTCCTATCTCTATTGCTGTGCTTAAGTTCTGTGTAAATGAATGGGAGGAAAGATAGTGCAACTTCAAGGATAGAGAGCAGAGACATAAAGACTTAAATTCAAGCACTTCTTTTGAGACACACCAATTATGTGACTCTAGGCAAGTCACTTCTTAATTTTCCAAGGTACGCCTCTAAAATGATAATTTGAAAAGCAATGATCAAATTGAATTGGTAGAAGTTTTTTTCAGAACAAGTTTCTTATCTTGAAGAAATCAGAGATACACAAATCTACAAAGAGACACATACAGACACAAACACAGATACAGACATACACAGATGTACAGAGGTTACAAATATCTGGGATATTTACTTTATAGAGTTCCTCATTCTCTAAGGTTGATAAAATTTCTGAGTTCAACAAATGTATGTACCAAATGTCTAAGTGCAACTTTAACCTATAAAGTATAAAACTGTATTAAGAATTTTGGGGAAACCCTGTTTTTTACAGAATGTTTATGGACAAGGTAAAATGCTGGAGTATAATGATAAGAAAAGATACATTTGGAAAATTAAGCTGAGGTTGGATGATCAAGAGCTTTTGATATCTTAGAAGCTTATTAAGTAGGGAAATAAAACCCCTTAAAATGTTTTTAGAAGAAGCTTCACATAAGAAGAACTTTGCTTTCAGTGTGTGGTGAGGGGAGGAGGTAGAATAAAGTACAAAGAAGGAAAAGCAGTAATAGTCCAAGTGATAAGGACACTAGCAGTGAAGATGAAAAGAAGGAGGAAGATGAGAAGATAGCACCAATAGAACTTAGAAATTAATTCTTTAGGATTGAGAGCAATCAAAAAATAACTGCTTCAATTAGACAAGTAAGATGCTAGATGCTAGATGCATCAACAGAAGATAAAGATTCTGGCCCCAGCTGTGACTATCCTCAGCTATGTCTCCTTGGACAAATTTATTTCTCTTCTTTCTATAATCAATTTCTTCATCTGCATAATAAAAAGAATTGGTTGTCTACCATTTAGTTTTAACATGCTAAGATATTACCAAGAGAGATGAAGTTTTCATGACACTCATGGGCAGCAAAAATAATTTTCCTCAATTATTGTTTATGTGAATTCTAATTGCTTAAAAGTCTGTAACAGATCATAAGGACCCTCCACCTATATGTTTCAAGGTACCAGTTCTGTCCTCTTCCAAGCTAATTGTCTTCAGATTTTGCATGTAAGGGTTAGCCAAGCTTACAGTTTTCAATCTAGATAAGTAAACTACCTTGTAAACCCTGTATGTATGTAGCTTGTTTCTTCTTGTCTTGGAGACTTATGTAAATTGCTTTCATTTTATCTTTTAGCTTACCCATAATTCAAAACTTAGCTTAAATATTTTTTTCCCATGACAACTCCACAGTAAACCTCCCTTACTCTACTTACATCATTCATTTCTACATTCTCATCTATCTGTTCTTTTTAGGTATTAATCGCATGGTCTCCACTGGAATCTAAATTCCTAAAGTGTCATGTTGGTAATAAAAGTATTGTTAATACAAGATACATTTTATTTTATTCCTTTTCACATAACACCAATGAATGACCTGCTTTTTTCTTTCCTAATAATGTTACAAGAAATTTTCTTCATGAGTCAAGGAATTGGGTAAGAAGAAAACAGAAAAAACAAGCACAGTGATATACATACATATATAAATATATGTTTTTATATATTTATGTTTAACTCCACATTCTTATTCTTAACCAAACATAGGTTAATTCAGTCCTAAGGAATAGTTTAGTAAAATGGTGATAATGTTTATGACCAGAAAACAATTATGAATAAGATTTATTTTGCAACTCCACTATATACTTGTTTAAAATATATGTACATCAACCGATATTTTTCCCTTGCTTTGCCATGTGGAAATACAAAAAGCTAATGGTATACAGTTCATGACTAAGTACTTTAGAATTATACAAATTAGATTACTTAGGTTACTTACATCAGAATAAATTCGAGTTCCAATTACACGAGCATAGTGAGGGTTTGCTTGCATGCAATTGCGAGGACAGTATACCCTGAAAAATATATTTTATAAAGAATATACATTTGTAGATATGAAATATCAAAAAATAACCCTGACCAATATTCCTTTTTTTCCTATTTCTTTTTATAAACCATGATAAGTGCATGAATCTGAAAATAGAAATCATTTGTCCAACTTATTTTTAACTTTCCCTAGAATTTAGTACAATGTTTTCTCTCATTTTTCCAGTCTTGTTCTAATTTTATGGGCTAAGAAAACAAACAAACAAACAAAAAACAACAAAAACTTTGCATATCACTCAAGAAGCAACTTTTCCATATGTCTTTGGAACATAATAGGTTTTGTAAAAAGTACATTCCCAATGTTATTTTACAATCCACTAATATAATCCAGGGAGTAATTCTGAAACGTTTGCCTGCCTCATTCATGAAGATGTTATATGCCTCAGCTTTAAACATTTTTCCAGATCTTTACTCTTTATACAAACACTATTAGTGCTCAACTAACCACACCAAGTTTAGATGACCTGCATTTTCTCAGCTCAAGGGGCTGTCAGAAAAAAAAAAAAAATCAAGTTTCCTTAAGCATGTTCCAATTGGAATTTCTCAAAAGAGAAATATGTAAAATGGATAACAACAAGAACAAACACACAGCATAGAGAGGCACAGACAACTTCAAAACAATAAAGGAAATTCTTAGAATGCCAAAGACTTTGCCCACATTCAAAAAAAAAGTAATACCTTGTCAGAAAACTACCAAATTAAATATTTTAGATAATTCTTTCAGATATTCTTCTACTTATACTAGGAATGGTTGATTCATTTTTCAGTTTCAGATAGGACTTCTTTTCAATACACAGATATACATATGTGTGCATGTGTATACACTCATACAATTTTAAGGCAATTTAAAAGTAAAATGTAATAAAATAAATTAGTTCAGGGACTTTTGGTTGGAAAGTGAGGTTTTGGAAACCTATAGGGAGATATTCAGTAATATTTCCCATAATGTCCTATTACAAAAGTAATTTTGAGGTAATAAGATATTGAATAGCCTTTCTTTCCTAATTCATTATCTATTCATCTAAACAATCTATCAAAAAGGACTAGGACAAGTCACTGGGGGTATATAAATAAATGACATGGACCCCTGTTCTTAGACAATTTACAATATAATGGTAAGAGGGAAGCAAAAATAAACAAATAATAATGGTATAAACAAGAATGATATGAACACAATTTGTTCTACAAAATTGAAGATGAAATCACTTTTACCTGGGAGGACAAGTGATATGTCAAGGTTTTGGGGAGAAATAGCAATGAAACTGGATGAGACCAGTTAAGGATTGGGATAAGTAAAGAAACACAGAGACAAAAGAAGACAGGAAGATCTCAAAGTAGGAAAGAAAAAATGAAGTTTAACGGAGGAATAAATTCAAGGATGCGAATACCATGAATTCAGGTTAGAACCAGATTGAGAGAGGTTGGGGGAAGAAAAAGGAATAAACATTTATAAAACTCTATCAGGTACTGTGGTGAGCACTTAAAAAAAAATTATCTAGAGGAGGATCCTAGGAAGATGGCAGAGTAGGTTGGTAAATTTCAAACTCTCCTGATTGAAGATTGAAGAAGACTTGGGGCAGAACTTCTCACCCCCTGATTAGAGGAGCTTATGCAAATACCTCTTATTAAAAATAATGAATTAGAAAATAAGAATCCCATCCATTTAAATATATTGGAACAAGGAAGACTGAGATTCATCTTCAGAGGAGAACACTTCAGTTTTAAAAAAAAGCTTCTATAACAAAGAACAAAATGAAATGACTCTCTGTCTAGAGAGAATTTATAGAAGAATTCTAAAGAGAATTGAAAAAATTAAATGAGAGACATTAAGGAAAAATTAAAGAATAAAATTAAAACTATTCAAGAAAAACAAGATTATGAAAAAATAAGTTAACCAATTAGAAAAGGAGGTACAGAGTTTCAAAGATGAAAATATCTCTTTGAAATTAAAATCAGCCAAGGGGAAGCCAGTGAAGCTATGAGAGAGATCAAATAATAAAACAGATTACAAAGAATGAGAAAATAAAACAGAATGTGAAACATCTCATAAGAAAAACAGCAGTTCTGGAGAACAGATCAAGAAGAGCAAATACAAGAATAATTAGACTGCCAGAAAGAGAACCTCAACACAATAAAGCAGGAAGTAATCCTAGAAAATCCTAGAATGAGAGAACATGAGGGGAAATTGGAAATATTAAAAAAAAAAAAAAAAAAAAAACACTGATCATAACCTCAAAGATGTTCTCTGTGGAAAACTCATAAAAAGATTATTGCCAAATTTTGAAACCCCAAGATCAAAGATAAAATTTTGCCAGAAACAAGAAAAAAATTCAAATACACTGGAATTACAATTAGATTTGTACAAGACTTTTCAGCAGCTACAATAAAAGACTGTAGGCCTTGGAATCATATCTACAGAAAAGCAAAAGAACTAGGCCAATGGCCAAAATATCATATTCAAAAAAATGATATATAATTTTGAATGACAAAAAATTCAATGAACTTGCAAATTTCCAGGACTTTCTGCCAATCAAATTCAAACTAAACAGAAAATTTAACTTAGAAGAGCCAATATCAGAAAACACTTTTAAGGAACTCATCATGGACAAACTTTAAACATGGACAAATTGTTTATGTGTTTTTTTTTAACAAAGAAAATGTATACTTTATTTTGAAGATTTATATCAACAATAGGGTAAGCTCAGAAGAAACATTGGAAAGCAATGGTAAAAATTGTAATCATGTTATACCAATGAGATGCAGAGGTGGAATAGATACAGAAGCCTTAGAGGGGGAGGAGGGTTCATAGTTCTGAAAAACTATTCACATTGGAAGTAGGTTCAATAGGCAACACTACATATATACCATGAAGAGTATAGCACCCTCCAAAATGTGTAAAGAAATATGAGGAGGGATAGATGGATAGGGAAGAAAAGGATGAGGCAAGAAGACAACAGAGAGAGCCCTGGATGGGTGGGATGTTAAATAATAGTAAATCAAGTTTTGGAGTAGAATTTTTATTTAAATAAAAGAAACCCAAATATCGCATTTGATATATAAATGGTACTAGATGATGGCTGAGGACCTTCCTGAGTCTAATATTCTCAGGTTATAGCTGATTCATTTAACATTAAAACTATGTAGAATCTGAAAGCAGGCTTTTTGCTACTCTATTCTCTTTATGTTTGATGCTAAGAGAAATCATCTTTGGTTGGGTGAGTTCCTTGGCAAATAGTTCAGTGTACATAGTACATTGCACAATAGTACAATGCATGAAATCAGTAGCTCCTCAGATGGTGGCTGGTCTATAACCTGTAGTGTGTGTGAGCTTTTAGAGTTTTGTAGAGGGCTGAAAACTCTGAAAAGTTGTACTTGAATCAGACAGCAGAGCACTTAAGGCTAATTACCTATTCAATGTGAGAAAATGGTTTTATACATATATTTAGGTGAGTTGATGATGTGAAGGCTCTCCTCTGGCACTTGCTGAATATGTGGTGGTGAGGTAATCATAGGCAAGGATTGGAGGGCTGAGGGAGAGTGTCAGAGTTGCTCTGCCAGAGGACAAAGGACGAGGAGGAGAGAGAATTTAGGCTCCGGACTCCAGGATTCACCTTTGGCAAGCTACATGGCAGCTTGCCTGCCTCCTTTACTTCTTCCCCTAAAGACCAAGGACTTTGATTGATCCTGACTCTGACTGATCCTGAGACCCTCCAGAGAGTTAGCCTGGATATTAAAGAGTTAGCCTGGCCATTATAGAGTTTACTAATTTTTTACATTCATATTAAGAAACAGGCTTATTATTTGCCTTAAAAATTAATCAGATTATTATTCCTTCCTTTGTGTAAGTACACTTTGGGAAACATGATTTGACTCATGGTACACTTCAAAACTCTTGACAGTCAGTAATTTTATATTTGAGATTTATAGTATTCTTGTGGAGCTCCATTTTTAATTGTTATTCTTCTTTACTTACAAAGGGCAAGTAAGGATTTGTATAAATGAGGGAAATAATATTTAGAACTTTATAAAAATACTTTATATTTTAGAGCTTTATAGAATGTATAGAACTTTATATTAAAAAAAAAAAAAAAAACCTTGATTTGATTGTCCCTAAGCTTAGGTTTTCTTATGATAATGTTTTTAAAAGTTAAGATTACAGATTCAAATTTCAGTAAGACAAAACAAGTTTCTTTTCATGAAGATTACAATTGTCAGTCTAAAGGAATCATTTCAATGTGTGTCCCAAAGTAACATAATTTGTCATTTAAAAAATTACCCCTTAACCTGTTTATTTTGTTATTTCTTTAGAATAATTACAGGTAAGGGAAACTTTCAGGGAAGGGAATAATTAGGGGTTTAAAAAAAATTCAAAGAACAGAGAAGCCACCATCATTTAAGACTTTCAATTTTGTTGGAATGATTTCAAAACCCTGCTGTTTTGGAGCACTCAAAATAATCCCAGATAATATTGATTGTAGCTATACAGTACTTCAGTGGTTGAGCAATATTTATAACCTTGCAGAAAGTCAAGACAGTCTTCAGTATTGATGCTTTCTCTGAAAACCACAAAAAGATGCCCCACCCACCAAACATGGAGTTAGAAGTACCAAAGAGCATGAGTCTTCTTTCCTTTTGATGTTATCCCCCACCAAGGAACCTAAAGGATGAAGAGTTTTCTAAGGTTACCCACAATATTCTGAATGCACAAAATGGAACGATTACCTACTAAAATGTACTTCTTCTTTACCTAAATTTTCCATTACTTTGGTAACATCTATAATGTGCCTACAAAGTAACAAGATCACCCTTCTTCTCTGGTTTATAGAACTTAGTGTATATTACATTTTGTCTGAGATAAGAGACTAGTGATTTCATTGGGACATTGAACTCTTAATGAGAACATTATTTTTACCAAATTAGATTAGCATACATCACTCAACTGAAGTTTCAGAATCCCAGAGGTTGTTTTATTTATAGTAAAATGTGTCTTTTAAACACATAAAATTAATAAAGTAAACTCAATTCAAAATTTCATATATGTAAAAGCTGAGACTTTTAAAACATTTTAAACAGAAGGTAAATACAAAAAAAAATCATTATGAAAAATATTATATCCAAGGAGTCAGCTAGATGGCACAGTAAAAACAAAACTGACCCTGGAGTTGGGAGGATCTAAGTTCAAATCCAACCTCAGACATGTAACACTTTTGAGGTGTGTGACACTGGGACTTTCAAAAGAAGAGAAGAAAAATGCTATCCATTTCCATAGAAAGAACTTACAGAGACTGAAAACAGATCAAAACACACTACTTTTTTTTAACTTCATTTTTCTTGTAGTTTTTTTGTTGGTAGTGTTTTCTTTTGTTTTGGTCTGTGTTTTTTTTTTTTTTTCACAGTATGACTAAAATGGAAATTCTGAAAAATTTCAGCCAATCACTAAAACTAATAATTTAGCTATTTAATTTTATGAAATGATCCAAAGAGCTCCCTTACTTTAGTAAACAAAATATTTATAAACTTAAGTAGATAATGATAATTTATCAGGTGTAATTCAACATACTTACCATGTATTCATTATGATAAATAAATTGAAAGAGAGAGACTTGCCTACCACATTTCATTTGTGTTTGTATTTTTAGAGAAAACACTCTTATGCTATGTATTAATGTTTTCATCTTCATTAGAATATCTGCAACCTGAAGATATAAATAGCAATTGTAACTTGGGTGCTTTCATATTTACTATAGAAGCTAATTTCATTCAAGAAATATTTATTGAATACATTTTCAGTACATTGCTATGTCAGGTTCTTTGTACATAGTACATAGGATGCACTTAAGTATTTGCTGAATGGAATTAAGCATTAATGAAAAACTCTCAACACTGAGGTCTTTGCAGAAATATTTTTAATCCTTTACACTATAAGCTCCTTCAGGGTACCAATTATTTTCTTTTTGACTTTGAATCACCAATCCCCCCTATATAATGCCTGTCACACAGTAGGTACTTAACAAATGAAAGGCAATGACCTTTTTTACTCATCTAAGTCTGGTTTTTTTTTTTTTTTTTGGTAGTAAGAATTAAATTTGATCATATTTTGGAATTACAAAATACAGAAGAAAAGTTAAAAGTAGGATGATTAAAAAGAACAACTAAGTACTTTTAAAAATAGACCATATATTTAGTCTTATCTGTTTCTGAAAGATGGCAACTAGATGGTATACTAAATAGATTGCTAGGTCTGGAGTCAAGAAGACTCCTCTTACTGAGTTAAAATTTGGCTTTGGAATCTTACAAGCTGTGTGAGGATGGCCTAGTTACTTAACCCTGTTTGCTTCAACTTCCTCATCTGTAAAATGAGCTGGAGAAGAAAAACAAGCTATTCCTGCATGTTTTCCATGAAAACCCCATGAAAAGGTGACAAAAAGTATCAGACATGACCCAAAAGCAATAACAAGGAATGTCACAGAAAATCTATAAAACCAAAATATACTGATCTCCTTCTATGTGTATGCAAAGCTAAAGAGAAAAATTAAACATATTCCATCAAGGAACTTTACAATTCTTTAGTGGGTTTGTGGAATGGGAAAAACAGGGAACTGAAGTTTACTCACTATTGCAATCTTAGAAGATTAGATGGATAATGCTATCTTTCATAGAAATAAGGAATAGAGTGGTTGGTTTGATGCAAAAGACAATGAGTTCAGTTTAGAACATACTGAAATTGAGACAAGAAATTTAATTGGCAATACCCAAAAATGTTGGTGATGCAAGACCAGAACTTAGTAGAGATTTAGGTAGAATATGTAGATGTTAATTACACCTATAGAAGATAACAAATTCACAAAGGTAGAGTGAACAGAGAGATAAGGGGACAAGGTGGTACAGAGTTCAAGGTTGTAATATAGATTATGATCCAGCAAAGTTTTCAAGAATCTTACCTCGGACAATGGGAAGCAGGCTTGTGAAATGGGCATAACTGTTCCACAGTTGTTTCACAAGTGATGGCTTGAACTAAAGAAAAAAATGTTAATAAACACCCAGAGAAAACAATAAAAATCAGCAGTACTAAAATAAGGTTAAAAACATAATTGCTAACCTGTCACTTTAGAGACTGTGAAGGAATTAGCAGACTGATATTTGCTAAAGATAAAAAAAAAAGAATGAGTCAATAGTTTTTTAGCCATATCAAGACTGTCATAAATACTGCTAATGGTATTAACATAGCTTTGATAATTTTATTTTACTAAAATGTTTGTAAATTACATTGAATCCAAAATACATCTGTACTTTGTTGGAATTTTCAATAGAATATTTAACACATGATAATAAATAAATAAAAACAATAAATTACATGTCAAATGCAAAGTTTAAAATGCTCTTATTTATTCTAAGTTCACAAGATATCAATAGTAAAAAAAAAAATTAATGTCCATTTACAAAATAAAAATAATTTGTACTTGGGAACTTTTATTCCAAAGGAAACTAACATTTACTAAAAACTCCAGCATACTGTAATGAAAATCTTTTTACAGTCTTATCACAAAAATGAGATAACAACTCTATTTAAGTACTGCCTGAGTATTTAACACCAGCACTCTCAATACACTTTTCCCTTGTCTTTGCCTTTTTTGGCATCCCAAAGAGTATTATGTAAGTAAGGATACTGGGTTAGAAATGAAAGTAGATGGGAGAAAGCAAGGAGTTTGGATACCATAATATTTGAAAACAGCAGTTCTTGCCCTCTTGCAAATTTCCTAAAAATAGACTATCTAATAAAAACCACCAAAAGAATAAAATAATGCAAAAAAATCCAACATAATAGGCCTAAAATCAATATAGTTAGTAATACTATAAGACAACGCATATCATTCTTAGACCATATTATTAACACATTCTGAAAAGTTAGATATGGCTTTGTGACAATAAAATTATTCCTTATATATCTTGAACGAGTAAGGTCACCATAAATCTAAATTTTGTATAACTGGCTACTGCAAGAATATATTATGAAAATGATAGAAATGGTTTTCATATTACATTTTATTGGAACTTTCCTCCAATTTATGCCTTATTGCATTCCAGATCTTAAGTTGCATTAAATAAAATGTATAATGGGAAGACATCTATATTAAATCAATCTCAAATATTGGATTTCAAATGCAGCTCTACATTGTTTTAAATAGATCCAATATTTTCACATCAAGATATGAATATAATGAATGGAAGCATTCTTTGCTTTATAACAGTTTTCATTAAAGATTTCATTAAGCATCAAACTTCCCTAGTATATAAAATAGGTTTTGATTGAAGCAATTTTCCAAGAACATAGCTACTCTACAAAGTTACAGCTGAAAAAAAAAAAAAAAACAGTTAATTGGTTAATTATGAAATTAACTCTCCAAACCCTCATTTCTATCTATCTCAAAATTGTATAATGTTCAATATTGCATGTTATCCTCTTCCCCCAACCCCACCAACAAAATCTCAATTTTACATAAATACAAAGATAACTACTGAACACAGACAAATATTTCAGGATGCAGTTGAGTTTCAGACTGAAAATATTCTCTTATAAACATTCTAAAAAGAAAACAAAATTTTATTATGCAAATAAGGTTGATCTACAATTCTATTTCAATAAATATCAATAATAATGATCATTACTGAGATACAGTATAAGAAGTCTCTGAATCTGCCTATACCTGAAAACTTGTGTAAAACATACTCTAATTGTTAAGTACTCCACTTAAGCACCCTTTTTGGGTGGATGTTTTAATTCTATGCAAATAGAGTACAATAAAATTTTGCTGCATTTAATGAAGAAAATATTGTAAAATGACTATAAAAATATTTATAGCATACCCCATAGAAAAAGGGGGAAAATTCTATGAATTTATTTCACAAGCAGTATTTTATTCTATCTTCTACTATATACATATGTATATGAATATATACAAATATATACACACACACACAGAGAAAGCAAGAAGTATATTCAATATTTTTAATGTGATACTTGGTACACGGAATAAGAATCTAAAGTTAAATTAATAAAAATGAATGTGCTGCATATATTAATATGAATGAACACTTAAAGTTGTGATAAATGACATTTTATCACTAGAATTTTAAAATTTCATATCTATTAACATCTATCTTTTCACATTTACCATATTGATCAATCTTTTATGTTTCACTAATTTATTGGAAAAGACATTTTTGCTATTGTATATAGAATTCTAACCAGGACTAAAAACATATGCAAGCAAATACTAAAAGACTTCTCTAATGATATTTTATGCAAGAGTTTTAAACTCAAGTGATATCCAAATAATTTGTACTGGAGTTTTTATATATGTCTTCAAAGGAAACGTATGCTTATTTGCACTTTAAGACAACACATTAATAGTAAAATGTTGAAAAAAATACAGTGAATAGAATCTTGGGCTTGGAAACATGGAAGACTTGGAGTTCAATCCTGCCTCCAACCCTTTGAAGCTGCATGATCTTGTCACCTTTCTCAGACTCATTTTTTTCCATCTTTAAAATTATAAATTAACAGTCTTTTAAGATCCCCTATAACTCTAAACCTATGATTCTGTGATCCAAATGAAAAACACATTGCTAAAAAAGACAGAATTAAAACCAAAAAATCATGATTCTTCTTCCCTGCCAAAAAATGATATTTTCCAAATAAAATGTTTTTTAATGAGAATTTTCCCCCAAGCTACACTATATTTTATATTATGGGAAAATGGTGTCCTGATAAAAGATGCCAAATTATGATAAAATCATTCATCACTATTAAGTTCTTCAGTATCTTAAATACCAATATATTATATATTCATGGAACAGAATATCTTAAATATTACTTTGAAATATTATGGCAGCTTATAGGCAGGAGAAACTTTGAAAAATTTAATTTCTTCTTAGCATGTAGAAAGCAAATTCCTTAAAATGTTTCTGAATACTCAATTATTCTCATCATGAAAAACAAAATATGTAACTGTTAATTTTCAAAATTATGGAGAAAAAATCTTAATCTGAAACCTGAAATATAATTTTGAATTTAAAAGATGAAAAGTTGTCTTCCAAATAAAAATGGCAAAAAATAAATCATACTTTGCTACTGAAATTAAGTATGGACATTTTCTTATGTATAAGAGGAACTTTGTTCTCAAAATGAATTTCTAAACATTAGTTCAGAAATTTGGTCATAATAGTACACATGTGGATTTTTGTTTTGCACAGATAACTATTTATGTTAAAGTATCAGGGTACACTAGAAGCACAATTTAAAAATGATTATGGATTACAATTTCACATAGATCAGATGTATCATAATTATGAAGGAAAAAATTAAATCAGCTATCCCTCAAAATGAAAAATCCAATTTGTCTTCTACTAACCTCTTTTAAAAATTTGGTTTTTTAGTGTTCAACAGAGAAAATTAGACTCTGATTTTTAATATTTTCTCTATACTTCTATTGTTACATTTCTACCTTCTAAGTATCTAATCTGTAGTGCAAATGTACACACACACACACACACATACGCACAAACACAAATACATATATATATATATATATATATATATATATATATACACTCCTACATATAGAGATATTAGCTTTAGAGTTGCATTATCGCATACTTCAATTTGAAAATAAATGACATCCTATTTGTTTAATATAATATTGAGCAGAGATTTTCTGAAAAGATAAATGCTATTTTATCACCTACAATAATGTGTTTCTAAATAAATTGTTTTACACTTACCCAATTGACTGAATGCCATTTCTATAGGATTTGATGAAATAATGTTTTCTTCCTTGTCTAGTGATATCTACCCAACCACCATCATTGTCTATTATTCCATAATGTATTGCAGCTCTACAGATGCTTGATTGCTTCGGGGGAGGTGAAAGGGAAAACACAGAGTAAGTTATTTTCATGATGAAACCACATTTTAGATCAAAAAGAATATCAAAGTATTTACATGACTTAAGAAAGAATAGATCACACAGTATAATGATCATATATATGTAACATGCATTTAAAATTTTTAGTATATATGAAAATTTAATAGAAATTTATCTTTGCTTTAATTCTAATTAATAGATATTTATTAAGTGCTTATGCTAGGCACTCGGAATATAAACAAAAATATCTGCCTTCTAATATCTTACTTACTCTTCCAATCATTTCAATTGTTTTAATAACAAATGGTTAAATAATTCTTTTCATCATATTTACCATTTCATAATGTACACTTCCTATAACTTTGGCACTGCTATCCAAGCAACCAGCAGGACATTCATATCTAGAAAGAATAGTTGAAAGGATGCTAAGTTGTTTATATTTGAAAATAATTTTGTATTGCTTTATATAAAATCCTGAGGAAAAAATATAAAGGGTACCTATTGCAAGTTGTTCCTTTGCACTGGTCTCTTAATCTCACCTCACAAGCAACAATTTGAGCTAAAGATAAGAACAAACCATCACAAAAACATTTTAAATAATAGAACTTTTTAAAATTTGAGATATGCGATCATTTTGATTTAAAAGTATTAAAATATCTGCAAGCAAATAGTGAACATGTTCCCTAATTTTGAAAATATTCGTCCTATAACAAAAAATTCAGTCCTGTATAAAAGTCAATTATCAATATCTGAACTAATGTGAAATCTTTAATCAAATGTTTTCCAGGATTATAATATATACATGATTTCAATTACAGCCATAAATCCTCTAATAGTCTAGTTTATATATAATCCATCTTTGGCTTCTTATCCTGTTAAGGTCCTTTTATAAATTCTCCAGAGAAAGTCCATTCAATGTACTAAATGCTTTCTTTCATTCTTTTATATTATGTAATTGTTACAGCAACACTTCTCTCCTCATGACAGGCTCCAAAATTGCTCTAGCTTCTTTCCTAGTCATATATGTATGTGTATGTGTATATATATATGTATTATATATATGCATACATATGTTTTATGAGTGTAAAGTATCTGTGCATACATGTGTATGTATGTGGGTAAATATGCATATTTATGAATGCATATACATGCACAAACACACACATATATATATATACAAATAGACATGCATATATAATTTTAAATTTCATTTATTATAAAATAGACATTTAAAAAATTCATTATATGTAGTCTTTAAAAGAGAAAAATAGTTCATAATATTAGATCTGAGTTCTGACCATTTGAAAAATGAAAAATAAAAGATATGAATGTCATTGGCGCTCAATATAACATTCTTAAAATTTCAGTAGTGTGATTTCAAAAATGTACAGCTGATGCTACATGTATATGAAGAATCTAAGACCAAACTCTCAGAGGAATCAAAATTGCAAAGGATAATGGAAAGACAAGTGGTAGATATAAGTTAGACATAGGATATCACCCATCAAAACTATTAGAAAGTCCACCTGTAAGTCCATGACCAGAACTAGACATTGGTCAATCACAAACAAAGCATGAATCTGATGTGTTGGGTAGATTAATTAAAAAAAAATCTCTAAGTTATAGAAGCAGCTAGATGGTACAATGGAGAGAACAACTTGGAATCAGGAACACCTGAATTCAAATCTGGCCTCAGACACTCTAACATTTCCTAGCTGAGTTGATCCTTGGCAAATCATATGACACCAATTGCCCAAAAACCTCCAAGTTTTATAAAATTTTTCATATATTGATTCTATTACTGTGAAAGACAGGCCCATCAAGAAGCAGATCATAATTGTACAAAATGAAAAATTAGGAATATATTTTGATCTTTGCCAGTAGAAAGAATCTCCATATTGATGGAAACTATCAATGTCTTTTAAAGTTCTAACATAACCATTCCTTTTAAGAAAAACAAAAAGTCTTACACATTTGCTGTGTACTTATAACTTCATTTCTGTTACTGTCATCAGCTCTTGTTTGAATCTGGGGATCATATACTTGTGACTGTTGTTCAATTTCATTTGTTTCTTCTGGTTCATGAGGAGAAAAATGTCTTTCTGAGCCTTCTGTTATATAAAGAGAGAGGGAGAAAGAGAGAGAGAGAGAGAGAGAGAGAGAGAGAGAGAGAGAGAGAGAGAGAGAGACCCACTTTGCATTTATATCGATTCAAGAAACTTTCTTGTTAAGATATTTTTCAAATACCAATCAAGTTAAAATTTGGGGAAAAATTCTGGGGGAAAATCTGTTGAGCAAATGTAGTTATTGGGAGACATTACTGTAAAGCAGAAGAATGAAAACTGTAATCAAACTAGAGACTTGTGTTCAAATCCTGATCACAAACTATAGGAGTAGGGGTTTCTATAAATTTAAACTGTAGAATATAGATATTCAAATAGTACTGTATTCAAATAGTAGTTTACATAATTCTTATGTTATTCCTGCAATAACCTGCCTTGAGGGTACTGGTTTTCAGCATTACAAACCAATAAGTTTTCAGTTGTGGGAACTATTTAGAACAGAGGTGTCATACAAATAGCCTGTGTTCTTTATGTAGCCAACAATTCTCCCAAGTGGGGTACAAAACACATTAAAATGTAATTGGGAACTATTTCATGAAATAAATAAAAATATGAGAAATAATAGACAACAATACGTTTTAAAAGTAAGTGAAAAGGATTGCAGAATCTATATATGGTTTAGTGTTCCCATTTCTATTTGACTTCAATATCACTGATCTTAGATATAGAAAGAGCAAAGAAAGCACACCAGAAAAGAAGAAGTTCTCGTTCACAAATAGTAACTAGCTGATAGTGTGGATAGGACACTGAAGAGAAGTCAGTAAGTCCAAAATAAGTCCTATCACAGACACTTTCCAGCTGTGTGACTCTGGGAAAGCCACAATCTCTGTTTCCATAGTTTCTTCATCTATAAACTGGGAATAATAATCATCCTCACCTCTCAGGACTATTGTGTTGATAAGATGAGATATTTATAAATGATTTTGCGAAACAAAGTTCCATGTAAATTCTATCTATCTATCTCTCTAAAACAGGTAAGAGACTAGGAAAATTCAGTGCTGCTAATGTGCTCCTCTAGCTAAAGAAAGGCTAAACATAAATACCTTAAACCCTTCTGAAGAGTAATCCAAAATGGGCTTCATCTACAGGAGCCAATCACCCTCCACTATGCTTAATGTTTGGTGAGCAGCAAAAATATAGAAGACAGGCTATGTGTACAAAAATATAAGGTTACGTTACTTCTAAAATTAGAATATTATGAATTATATTTTAAGATTATAATCTAATTTTTCCTAAAGCTGTTTAAATCATATATCTATTTTAACATATTAAGATAGTAAATAATATTTTCACAAATAATCTAGTAGAATCCAAATTCCTTAGAGAAACAGATTGTTTTATTTCTGTCTTGGCACAGTGCAAGTAGGCACTTCATAAATGTGCATATAATTGAATTTAAATAACATGACCTACTAACTTCTGTGTAGCCTATTTATTTTAGGGAAAGGGGGAAAGCTTAGGGCCCAGCATCAGGAATGCCTTATGTGACCATAACAAACCACAAATCAACAGACAGCTCTTTAGGGCTGTAGGTTATAGATCTAACAGGATTGCTACATTGATAAAAATCACAGGTTGTAAAATATTGGTTTGAATGAATATTTTAACTCATTCATTTTATAGCATCTTTTTATTAGATAAATTTGACACATTTTTGCTAGCCACTTCTATTTAAAACTTCTCATAACTCTTTAATAGGAAAAAATTTTGTTCCAGTGTTTATACCTTGTAATATTTCAACAGTAAAAATCTTGTCTTTTTACTCCTTGGCCAAAGGGACATGCAAAGACATTTTCTGGCTTAAGCACAGTGAAATATACACTGCATGAGATGCTGGGCACAAAATCTACAATCTAACAATTATGTTGAGGAAACTGAGTTATAGAGTCCCAGTATACAAAAGTAAACCACCCAATTAATACAATGTTAACCCAATTCCAAAATATTACAAGAGTATTGAAAATTGGCAACAAATAATATTGATATTCAAAAGAAATAAATATTAATTTCTGATCTAAACATATTTTCCTCCCTTGGCCATTTGGAATAGCCATGATAATATCCATTCATCAATTTCATACAGTTATTATAACTTGGATATTTTACAAATAATTCTGTGTTTATTTTATAAAACTTTCCCATATAGTTCTTTATATAACTCTGATCACTTTCCTGGCATTAATGTTAACATATAATATGAAAGCCCAAATATAAAAGCTGCAAAAATGTAACCTTAACATAACAATAGTGGTTAATATACCTTTGTAGCAAAGATTTTCTCTACAGCTCCCTCCAAAACTGGGTGGACACGCAGAACAGGGCCGACCATGCTTGTAAGGTGCATGGCCCCACCAGTTACCCCTTAAAGAGAAAATATAACTTACCAAAAGTTTAACTTACAATTGTGAAGAGTTGAACAACCTAATATTTAAAATTCTTCCAAAAGTCAATGTACTAGATTTTGTCATTTGGATCATACCCTTATCCTTTTACTCTACAATTATAAAATATAGATAATTGCCCTGCTTGAACCTTTGGAAAGCTTCAAAATAATCTGACTATATATATTCCAGTTATGTACCACAGGCCTGAATCTTGCCATGGAATATAGCTATATGTCATTGCTTGTAACAAAATCTGCTTACCTTAGAATTAAATTAGATATAATGTGGCTGTGTCATATATACAGAACTGTTTTCCAAATATTGTTTATGTTCCCTGTGAAATAATTCACATACTTCTATTGAATTAACATAAGGGAATGATTATGGAGCATAATACATACTAAGTAAAAGAGAAGAGATCAAAAATATGGCCTCAAATCATGGAATTTACATCTTCAAATTTTACAAAAGCCACAGCCTACTGAATCCAAGAAGTAATAATTTCATTTGCCTTTCAAGGGTCTATATTGTGTGAGCATGCTGAAAACATTTTAAGAGTACAAATGAAAGCATTTTCAAGTTTTAAGCATAAATTTAGAAATTCACTCCTGTTTCTATACTTACTTTGGAGAATAATTGCACACTAAATAAACTGCTTTAGGCCATATCTGTCCCCAGATGTTCATATTGTGGCACAAATTAATAGCACAACCTATTCTGCTACTTGTAGCCCAAACAACCTACATGACAGGAAACAAAGTTACATCCAATTAGATAAAGAACACCAACATTTCTTTGAATGAATTCCTGATTATGAGAAAAGCAATAATCATTTATTAATCATATAATGCTGATTGTTAATCAAGAGCTATTTGTTACCTTTGGGTTACCTTACCCTTCCTAAATCTGAAATTCCAAATTTGTATAATGGGAATGTAAAATAAGATGTAAAATGTGCCTACTTCTAAGAGTTGTTCTGACAAGCAAATAAGATGATAAATGTACGTGTGTTTTATAAACTGTGGAAGATTATATGGAAGCAGGGTTATAATAATTACCCTAGTGTCCAAGAACAATAAGTAGATTTAATGAGTGATGGACTCATCACTTTTAAATGACCTTTTTTAAAAATGATTTAGCTATAAGTGCTATTATCTGTAGATACATCACATTTTGCTACTTAAATTAAATGAATATTTTTCAGAAGAAATAAATGGAAAGTTGTAGGAAGCACCTCTGACAGCTAATTGTTTTTTGTTTTTATTTTTTTTTTTGGTAAGCTTTAAAGAATAGCCAATGTCATTAAAAACTGAAATGACTAGATACTTTTTAAAAATAGTTCAATCAGAAACTTAAATCAAATACACCGCCAAATGAAATTTCCTTTGGACCTAGCATAGTGCTGCCATTTGTTAGCATCTATGGGAGGTACTTAATGAAAGTTGATGGAATGAACTGGTCAAGAGTTACAGAAAAAAAAAAAAAAACAAAAAAAACAAGTGAATGAATAAAATAACCCTTTAATTTATTTTTGTCCATCAAACAGAATGTTCTAAGATTATAGAATGATTTTTATTAGGGGAAAGGGAAAATAAACTTAAGGATTAATTTTCTAATTTATAGGTCATAAAATTTAATAATATAGATGTTCTAGTCCAACCACATTTTATTTTATAGATCTACAAAGAAATGATTTACCCAAAGTCATAAAGTTAATTAGTAACACAACTGAAACACACACACAAATGTGTATGTCTATACATGAAACAAAAAAACTAGATAGACACACATATATGTATGTAGGTCTATAAAGAATTAGTACACTTTTATGCTTTAGCTTAAAATTGTACTGAGACATTTGGGATACAATATATAAATACACAAAAGTCTCTACTGGAAAATAGATTTCTTTACTATCAACTTAATATATTATTTCTACTAAATTATGTTTTTCCTTGATTTGCTCTTTTTCATAAAATTTTGTTTATTCCTCTTTTTTCCATAGTATTTTTGACTCTTGAACCATCCCTTATGATAAAGAAAAACACAGGCAAAACCAATATAGAAATCACATCTGATAGCTTATGCTGCTTTAATTTCTCCTACTTCCCCATAAATTTATCGATGTAAGTTGTGTGTCTTTCATTATTAGGTCTCAGAATGGATAGAGACTGACATTTATTTTAAATAGTTACAACTGCTTAGTTCAATTTTCATATACTGTGAGGGATTGGAGAGAAAATGGCCTATAGAAATATAGGCTTAGATTGCTTGCTTTAAACATTGGACAAAGAAAAGTCTAGACATCAAACTGATCAGAACAATGATAAATGAAAATCTTAGTATATTTTGACTATCATATATCTGATTTTGTTTAAATTACATTCTTAGGGAAAAAAAGAAATAAAAATTCTTGCTTTTGTATAAGTATCTAAAATAATTGAGAAAATATCAATTATGGTAAATAAACAATAATGAAAAGAGAAGTATATAAAATCCACATTAATCCATACATAATATGTACATTTTAAATTAGATCTCCACTATTTCAATAGCAATGAGTCAGGTGGTAGCAGTGTGGCAAACAATAGAAAAGAACACTAAATTTTGAGTCAAAGTACCTGAGGTTCAATTCCAGCTCAATTACTTGCTATCTTTATGAACCTGAACAAGGCAGTTTGCTACTATTGGACTCAAGGTAGTCAACTGTAAAAATAGAAGATTGTAATAAATAATCTCTGAGGATGATTCCAGAGATAATGCTAAGTGGTAGAACCAGGAAAAGAAACTAAATTCCCCAGTTCCAAATCTAATGCCCTCTCCACCTTATTATAAATTCAGTTACCTCTCCTAGAATAACACTGATCCAACCTTAGAGGTAGAGACTTAGTATGAAGCCAATAAACATACCTGAGTATAATGTGTGCAAACTGGACCAGAACATCGAAAGGGGCAATATGGGTTACATTCATGTGGATAAGGATAGGTAAAATCTCTCACTTCATCATACCATGCTTGCACATGGAATGTTGGAGGTCTGTATCTATGTTAAATGAAATAAGAATTTATTAAAGCTCCAAACTAAGTATGGAAAAATACATAGTAATATATTGTAATGAGTTAAATAGTATTAGAGATAGATTTTTTTGAAATAAAGTGTTTCCAAAAAAGTGTGACTTTATTGTCACTAATTTAACCCATATAACAAGGAAGCTGTTAGGGCACCATTATTATTACTTTTATATCTAATTTAAATTTAGTCCTAAGATTGTATTAGTTTGTAGATATGTGCTATGTTATGTTATATATATATATGTATATATATATATATATATATATATATGTTATATCTTCAATTTGTAATAATTAAGTTTCATTTTAAATTACCTTCCCCAGTGTGCCCCCAAATTCTGTCCAATTGATGGAAGAAGGCTTGCAGGTCCATGTTCCCATAAGCAAGTTTCAGCCCAGGATTCTGCAGATCTCTCCAGCTCTACATCCCATGTCTATAATTAAAAAAAAAAAAAGCTTATGTATATATGTGCATACATGAAGTTTGAGATTTTAGTCACATCTCATTGGTGGTATTCAGTTCCCAACCTATCTTTTGCACTGAGACATCACTTTAAATGTTCCAAATGTAATTTTTTTTTTTTCCCAAAGAGAGGTAGAAAGAAATTACAATTAGTAAGAATAAATGTTGAAAATCTTGATGTGTGATTTGGAAGAAAATAATTTAAAACTATATAAAGTCTTCATAATAAAAGAAGACTACCAAGTTTTCACCATTCACTGACATAATTCAGCAGGTAGGTGGCCCAATGTATAAGGACACTGAATTTGAATTAATAAAAATCTCAGGTCAAATTACACTTCTGATACTTATTACCCCTGTGATCCTGGGAAAGTCACTTAATCTTTATTTGCCTCAATTCCCTAATCTGTAAATCAAATAGTAATAGCATCTAACTCCCAGTGTTGTTGTGAGGCTTAAATAAAATAGGAGGTTCAGCATTTTGAAAATATTATGTGCATATAAATTCTAGTTATTAATAATGTTATGAATAACATTTTAAAATCATAATATAGAAAGACTAAAACAAATAATTTGGCTTTTGCTGATAAATTCATTACAAAATATTTTCCCAAGGTTTCGCTGTAATATATACATACATACACAAAAATAAACTTTTAAAAAATTCTAAGTTATTAATATAATTTATTTCTTGACGTGAGTTATTTTTACCATTGTAAATTGGAAATCAGTTAATAAGAGACTTTTTACATGACCTTGTTTTTATTATTAATTGAAGGATTTTAGATATATATAAAAAATTGAGGCTTTTGACACAATTTTGTGATTGTTCAGTGTCAGATACCTATAACAGATTTAAACTATGTACACTGTTAAATGCATATCTGATGAACTAAACAATTTATATAACAAGTATGATTTTAGATTGAAAGTTTTAGTCCCAATATAAGAGTCAAATAATCACTAGTCTTCCTGAAATGTTTCCTGTTAGTATGGTAGTGATCCAGTTTTCTAGAAAGCTATGCTATGGAAGTATAAGTTTCAGCATGTTCCACCTTAGATGTTTCAAATATAGGCCCAAGAAGCAATCTAAGTTTGTAAATCATTTCCAGACTGTTTTGTAGAGTGATGAACTTTTCAGTAACAATCATTCTTTAAAAAATCATCCATTCTGTCTAAGTGACATCAAGAAGGTGTAACCTGTATTACTTGAGAATTGCTGTTGGTTAGCCATTTTCAGTAATGTCCAACTCTTTGAGATCACAATTTGGGGTCTTCTTAGCAAAAATACTGAAGTAGTTTGCCATTTTCTTTCTCCAACCCATTTTACAGATGAGAAACTGAGGCAAATAGGGTTAAGTGATTTGCCTAGGATCACATAGCTAATAAGTGTCTGAGGCCATATTTGAATTCATGAGGATGTGTGTTCCTAATTCCAAACCCAGTTCTCTAGAGAACATTTGTACTAACAAAATCATAGATCATTGAAGTACTAGAATAAAAAAAAGCAGTATAATTCAAGTATTTGCAATTCACTGTGGTCTATAATCAAGATCCTAGAAATAGCAATTCTCTAGAAATCTCATTCAATTGCTATTCCATCTTAATATGATACAGGAAAAAAAAACAACATTTTGCTTATATCTATTTCTTTCACATATGAGTAAATAAAGTTGATGCCTTTTATAATTTTCTGCCTTTAAATTTCAATCTACAAATATTACAAAGCATTCTTTGCTTAAAGAATTTTTGGAATTTTCCTAGAAGATAATTCCTTCCCATAGAATATACCAGCAATCAGTAATTTATGAAAACAAAGTAGCTAAGGGATATAAAAAATAGAGCATTTGCCTTGAAGCAAGGAAGACCTGAATTCAACTCTGGCCTCAGGCACTTACCAAGTATGATCCTGGGTAAGTCACTTAACTCTCTTTGCCTCAGTTTTTTTTTTTTTTTAGTTTAGTTATTCATGTCTTTCATTCACTATTCCATCACCACTTTCTATCATTGTTTCTTCAAAATGTTTCTTATATTCAATTTTCAATATAATCCCCCTACATCCATTATTATAAAGATATCCATCATCTCACTATTGGATTGCAATAACAGCCTCATAACTTTCTTTCCTCAGCACAACTTCTTTTTCCTCTTCAATGCAGTGTGCTCTGGGCCACAAAACCAGTCTTCCTTCAGTAGCATTTTTACCATGTTGTTCTTTGGGTCAAAAAATGTCAGTTCCTCCTTACTTTCTGCTATATGCCTTTGACTGACTTTCAAGATTGTCCATAATCTGGAAGTATATCATTTATCCTACACCATTTTACATTATTTTCTAAATGTAAACTTTAGTTTAGTTTAGTTTAGCCTCTAAATATGCCATGATTATTCATATTTCCATGTACTTTTTTCTATCAGTTCTATCACCTTAAATACCCTTTCTTTTTCTAGCTAAAAATTGTATACATATTTGAAAACACAGTGAGATCCCATTTTAGGCCTTAATGGTCACTTTATTCTCTAGATTTAGAGAATGTTCACATAGGTGATATCTTGACTTGTGACTGTATTGGATTTAAGTGCAATGGAACAAAAGTCAAGATGACAGTAGATGACCATGGTAAATTTGATATCTAACCAAGCTCTAAGTGCTCCAAAGTCCTTGCTTTAGCCACTTTCATGGTCCACTACAACAATTTACTCTCATTCACCCATTCTGATGGGAAAAAGTCTTCAGATTCTTTTGGATAGATATCCCTTTAACTCAATCTATAGGTTTGAGGCTTATAGATTACCCTCAACTTGATTAAGTTGTTTTTGAAGGACTACCCTCAACCATACTTCAGTAAACCATCTCAACACAAATAGCAAAAGATAACCTAGTTCTTTTTCATCTACAAATATACAATTATATCAGTTTTTGATAGAATTGTTAAGTTCTTTTAAACTGTTTTTCAAATTCTATCATAGAATTCCTCTTCTGTTCTCATTCCATGACCTCTCTTGGAATATGACATTGAATAAAATACTCTATCTGTGGTCTAACTAGTCAAGAATGCAATGAGATTATTAACATCCTGTATTACTTGACAACCAACAGAAAGGTATATGGTATATAGAATGGTTTCTTTATTGGGAGTCAACTTTGGAAAGTCAGGAAAAGCACTAAATTGTTTGATAATCCTGGAATCTAATGTGAATATTTGTCAATAGATAAAATCATGGTTCAATGACCAGAATCTTCTAAAGTTTAAAACATCAAGGAAAAATCTTTCAGGCATAGCAGTTAGAATAGTGTCCTTTATAGCAGGCAAATTTCCATAACTTTAGATCAATTAGTTAATGATCACAATCCCTCCTGAGTCAGGCTTAATCTAAATAAGGGTTCCTATAAGGTTATTAATAAGTTATTAAGGTCCCTATGTATCCCAAGCATGCTTAGAGGGCATTAGGAAATGTTGTCATGGACACAACTGTTATAAACTTCATGACACAAAGTCATCATTTTGAACAGCTCTTTGTTGTTTTCTGAATCAGGAAATATCATTGGCTAACATGTAACACTTTTTGACCCTAAATACATAACTTTCTCAATTCATTGAAATATTTTGGGAGGATACAAGTAAAGGACTTTTGATTCTCTCATTCAGCTATTCTTCTTGAATGGATAACATTAATAATAATATATAAATCTTCATGAAAAAACTTTTGAAGAGGCCAATATCTATGACAGAACTACAATAAGCAATTACAGAGCTCTCTCTGAGTACAGAATAATCACTAAATAATCTTTGAATATGAACATTCTCCTAGATTTTCTTGATTTAAATCTGCAGTCTAATAACTGAATCAATCAACTATAACTTAAATGCAGTACAAAAATTTAAAGCTAGACTTGTATATAATAATTTTAGCTAAATAGAATAAATCTAAAGCAACAAATCCTAATCTATTTAATCCTAAAAGTCTACGATTTTAAAATATATAAATGCTGATCATATGACATAGGCAACTTTTTTCATTTTAAAAATACCTAAAAAATCATCAAGAGGCAAGGTAACTACAAAACTAAGAACTGGCAAGTGATTATTCATAATTTGGAGGTGAACTGGTAGAGAATATAGGCCAGTATCTCTGTCCCTAAATAACCCATGATTGATAATGGACTCATTTTAATGCATCAGCAGTACTTACAGATTTACTCTATATTAATTTATAATTATTCTAAAATTATTAATTAACAGTGCTAGAAGAGTCATTGAAAGTCCTCTGTCATTGTTGGTGGAGTTGTGAACGAATCCAACCATTTTGGAGAGTAGTTTGGAACTATGCTCAAAAAGTTATCAAACTGTGCATACCCTTTGATCCAGCAGTGTTACTACTGGGATTATATCCCAAAGAGATTATAAAGACCTGTATGTGCACGAATGTTTGTGGCAGCCCTTTTTGTAGTGGCTAGAAACTGGAAACTGAATGGATGTCCATCAGTTGGAGAATGGCTGAATAAATTGTGGTATATGAAAATTATGGAATATTACTGTTCTGTAAGAAATGACCAACAGGATGATTTCAGAAAGGCCTGGAGAGACTTACACGAACTGATGCTGAGTGAAATGAGCAGGACCAGGAGATCATTATATACTTCAACAACAATACTAATATGATGACCAGTTCTGATGGACCAGGCCATCCTCAGCAACGAGATCAACCAAATCATTTCTAATGGAGCAGTAATGAACTGAACTAGCTATGCCCAGAAAAAGAACTCTGGGAGATGACTAAAAACCATTACATTGAATTCCCAGTCCCTATATTTATGCACACCTGCATCTTTGATTTCCTTCACAAGCTAATTGTACAACAATTCAGAGTCTGATTCTTTTTGTACAGCAAAATAATGTTTTGGTCATGTATACTTATTGTGTATCTAAGTTATATTTTAATATATTTAACATCTACTGGTCATCCTGCCATCTAGGGGAGGGGGTGGGGGGGGTAAGAGGTGAAAAATTGGAACAAGAGGTTTGGCAATTGTTAATGCTGTAAAGTTACCCATGTATATATCCTGTAAATTAAAGGCTATTAAATAAAAAAAAAAAAAAAAAAAAAAAAAAAGAAAGTCCTCTGGTCCAATTCTTACTCAAATTATTCCTTTTGTTTAAGTAGCCTTTTTTTGAAGTCCTCCAATGAATACTCATTACCCACTCTATTTTTGGACAACTCTTAACTGATATGAAGTATTTTGTTATCTTGATTCATACTTTACCCTCTTGAAACTTCCATTTATTGATCTTAATTTTATTTTTAATGCCATACGAAGAAAGTTGATGCCTCTTCCACAGGGCTATCTTTCAACAAGGTGAAGATTGCTATCATGTCCTATCTAGGTCTTTTCCCCAGGTTCAACATTTCTAGTTCCTTCAACCAATCCTCCTATAGAGCCCTCTCCAGATTCTTCACTATCCTTTTCTTGATATACTTCAGCTTATCCAGATTCTATCCAAAATGTGGCATCTAGAATTGGAAACAACCACTTTAAATGGCCTCTCTATAAGGCTGAATGGGATGATCATTTTTCTCTTGATGAAAATATATCTCTATTAATGTAACTTCTACATTATGCTAACTGAGTTTATGGAAATACCAAAGGGAACCTTTTTCACATGAACTATTTGCTTACCATATCTTATCTAACATATATTTGTACAACTAATTAATTTGTAATCTGATGACTGCTTTAGTGACAAATTTTATAATTCTCAGGATTCACCTGCCTTGACCTTTCTGAAACATCTGATACTTGATCAACTTCAACTCATGAATACTCTTTTAGCTCTTGGATTTTGTAACCATTCTCTTTTTTGGTTCTCCTCTTGCCTTTCTGATTATATTTCTTTCTTCCTTTATGAATTATCATTCATGTCTTCCCCAAATCACAGATATTCCCAAGAGTCTGTTTCAATCATTCTGGAGTCTAATCCTGTTATTCAACCTATGACATATATGTCTCCAAGCTTTGAACCATCCACAAATTTACTCTCTAGGTGCTCAAAAAACAGAATGGACCAAGGAAGGAGCACCTAAATATCCATTACAGAAATCTACTACTTGATTGTGTGATTATTCTAGTAAATTATCTTTGGGCTAAGTCATTAAATTCCTTTCAAATGTATCTCAACTTGATGTACTTACACCTTGTCTATAAGCTTGTGAAAGAGTATCAAATGCTTTTCTAAAATCTGGATATAGGATGGCCCTGAAATTCTTTTAATTTATTTGTCAAAAAACAAATGAATATGAAGTTAATCTGACACATCTTATTTTTAATGAACATCTTTTTTTGTTTCAAAGTACTGATTCTAAATCATTTTTATGTCCTAATTATTATGTCCTGTCCTTTATTCTGTATTAAAATTCTATAAGGAATCAATGTTAGCTTTTCTGACCTATGGTTTAAAATATTCAGCTTCTTTCTCTTTCTTTGGACATTAGAATGCTACTTATCTTTAATCTTAGGAAACTTCTCTTCTGTTTCAAGATACTTCAAAAACCATGGACAGCGAGTGATCAAATGCATTCAAAACTCGATCAAATGACCTGGTGCTGTTCATCCTTGCCTGATGAGCAAAATGCTTTTATCTGCTAATTTGTCTTATATTCACCATTCCTCTTTTATCCTTTTAAAACAAATGGTTCTTATTTGAATATGATCTATTATGATATAAAAACTATTTGATCACCTATTTTGATAGAGAAAATTCAAAATATGTCTATCCTTTGATACATAAACAGAATACTTTAAATAAAGTTTTATTGAAATATTTTATAAAATTTTGAGACAATAATGGTATTTGCAATTTATTTTTTTGGTTACATATTAGGTTACATTAGGCTAAGATTACCAGTAGATTCTAACCACTTCTATTTAATTGCAGTTTAGTACCCACCAATTCCTGCTTAAATGTAGATTTGCAAATTCAGGCAAAATTTTCAGAAAGATTTTTTTCCCCAGTTCCTCACAAAAACTTATTTTAAATCCAATGTAGCTCTAAATATCATGTCACAATAGATATTGGTCATGAATGAAATTCCCTCTCTTACCTGCATATATAGATCATACTTTATAAAAATAAAGTATTTTTTCAAAATAAGTATTTGTTAATCTCTCTGCCCCCCATAATATTTTTCCTAAAAACCATCTAATTTAAATAGAAGGTGCTATTATCTTCTTTTTTCAAAATACCTGAGACAACACTTTAAAAATTAAACGCACACACTCCCATTACAGCTAGTGATTTTGGTAGTTATATACCCAGAATTGGCAAATTTGTCCAGAGGTCAAATCTGGAAGCTGCCTGTTTTTGAGTGACTTGAGGATAGTTTTTATATTTTTAAATACAATAAAACCTTATTTAAAATGAAAAAAAACTATTCTTAGCTCATTGGTCAGACAAAAACTATTAACCTTAATTTGCTTACCCCTGATACAGACAACTGCAAACACTTCTAACTTCAATAAAACATGAAATGTTATCCCTCATGACAAGAAATACACATTTTGGAAATGTCCAGAGTAATTCCTACTTATACCATTACTGGCTGGCCAAAGAACCAGAAAATAGTCAAAATTTTAATTTTTAATAGATAAAGATATAAATGGTACAGTGAGAAGAATGCTGGTTCTCTATTCAGAATCTCAGTTAAATCCCATATGGAATACTTATTACATGTGGGACTTTGGCTATATCTCCTGGATTAACTTTTCTTTTTAAAATGAGTAGATTGGACCACAAGGCCTAAAGTTCCCTTCCAACTCTAACTCTATGATATGATTCTCTCATGTCTCCAAAAATGGTTATCACTATACATTAGCAAGGAATAATTATTAATGTGAATGTTTTCTTTTGTTCCTCTTTCAATGAAAGACTCAAGATAATACTTTACTGGTTCAGTTTACAACAAACCATATGTTTCATCATTGATGCATATAATATAGAGATATACATGCATGTGTGTATATACATATAGATAAATACATATTACTTATACATATACACAGTATAGGTATAATATACTGAATCATCTGTATGATATCACCATATCTCTGAATGGACCTAAAATCTAATAGAGAAGGAAGCAGCTTGTACATTAATGACTTTGAAAAAAAAAGATAAATGTGATAAGGAAAAAGAGGATCTCTTCACTGTTTGCTACAAGAAAATTGAAGAAGGTAAAAATACTTTCAACCAGGGTTTAAAGAAAAATGAAAGAAAGCTTCATAGAAGAGATAGAACTATAGTTGCATCTTGAAAGAAGGAATTTAAACAGAAGGATAAGAAAAGGAGTTGGGCATAAAGGGACAGTTAATCCTATCCAAAATGTATAGAGTAAGCAAAAGTATGAGAATAGGAGAGGACAAATTGAGAAAAGGAAACAATGCTCAGTCTAGGATATAGACTACATAGAGGTAAGGTTTAAGTCAAAATAAGAGGAACAGGGGAGGGCAAGGGTTAAGATAAGGACTTTATGCTCCATTTGGTACACAAGAGGAAGCCACTAAAATTTTTTCAGGGATGAGTGAATTGATATGATCAGATTTGACTAGACATTCATGTTACAGAAGGATTAGAAAGTAATACAGATGGGAAGGAATAAGGCCAGTTTTCACGTAATTACAATACTCTATGCACGAAGCCATGGATACCTGAAGTAGAGTAGCTAAAATAGGAACTATAGAAGAAAGAAAGAAAGAAAGAAAAAAAGAAAGAAAGAAAGAAAGTTGTATGCTGAAATGAATATTCTTCATAATTTAATAATAGCCAATAATAGTATTTATATCTTTGCTTTAAGGTTTCCTTAATGTTTTATTTTTATTATTTCATTTCATCTTCACATCAACTCTGAAAGGTAACTGCTATTATCATCCCTATTTTCCAGATGGGAAACTGAGGCAATCAGGCACTGCTAATGTATGAGCTATTTAGATTGTTGTCTTTCTGATCCTTGGACAAAACCACCTAACTGCCTTTGAAAGCTATTACTTTTGAAATCTGACCTGTCCTTAAAAGGTAAGATAAAATACCAACTTCATTTTCTCTGATTTCTTTCTACTATAGTCAGTCAAGTCTTTTCTTTTTTATCCACCACTTATATTCCTGGAATCTTGCAAATAGCTCTTTACTCTAATGAAATTAAACACAAATAACAACAATACAAATTATACATAGTTATTTCTATTCATTGCTCCTTCTCCCAAACAGATCTTAATTCTATTTCAGCTTAGACCCCATCTTATCAAAACTGTAGGTATCTTATAGCATTGAACATAGAGCTCTGTATATAGTCCATACTTAATATTATCAAATTATAATTAAAGCCAATTAATAATTTATCTGGAAAGTGGTAATTTTTATAATTCTTAAACCTAGTTTTTCTCCTTTAATACACACATCCATTAAAATGTATACTAAAGAGAGAAGACTATTTTGTTGAGGCTATAATTTTTGTTTGTTTGTTTTTGGACTTTCTTTTTCTCTCTAATACTATCATAGTGCCTAGCATAAAGCAAATTAAATAAATATTTCCTGATTTATTTGAAAAGGGTAGCTTTAATAGTAAGAATGCTTCAAATTAGTTGTCTTAACTTTAAGAAAAAAAAATTTAAGTCTGTGATGAAAAGAGAATAATTTTTACTGAAAATACTATCATAAATTTTATTATCCTCAAGTATTTTCACTAATTTTAGCAGTCTGAAATAATATCATAGAGACATAGCTGAAAGTGCTGGGACAGAAATATTTTGTTCCAAATAAAAACTGTGTAATATCTGTCCCTTTTAAATGTAAATTCTTTGATGGATGATTCAGCTGACAATAATAAAAGAAAATTCATTCATGTAAATACTATTATACTGATGGATCAATGGGCATTTTAAAACTGAAATTACTTGAAAAATGGTGAGATATTTTAAATGTGAATATCTCAATATCAAAGAGCCTTTGGATCTATGATCCTATACCCTTGCTCTCCAAAGGTTGTAAAGTGTTCAGGGCCCATGGATGGAAACTCCATCAGAGAAAGGGGGAAATATCCTACTGGTAGATATGCCAAAATGGCCCTGGGCCTGCATACACCACCCACACATGTTTCTTTTGGCAATAGAATGTTATGAGATTTCATGGCCAACAAGTCATCTGTGGTGAAAATATTATTTCCACATTGGGGAAAATACCTCTGGCAAGATTCCACCACTGTCCTAGAAATCTACACCAAAGAGAATTAATCCATAGTAAATAACTTGACTCTGAAGATGAAGTTTGCTATGTTAAAGACAGAGAGAAATGATTGCCTGGCATAATGCTTTTTTGATCATTTGTTTAAACATTAAATATGAGAATTTACCCCTTTCCACTTAATGACACTGTCTTGGAAAAAAAAAACCATGATGCTATGCCAGAAATGAAATTCTTACAATAAATAATTGTTCTTCAAATAGAGAGACGTATTTCAAGTATAGTATTACATTGTTTGCAACTCATCACTTTTAACTACTGATGACCCCGTTAAAATGTAAGCCTCTTTTAAAGCATGCTTTAAAGTAATTGAGAATAGTGCCATGTATTATTATACACTAATTCAGGAAGCCATATAAAAAGAAAAGCAATGAACCAGAAATCAGGTAAAAAATAAAAAGGGATATAAGCCTCAGCTCCATCAAGAATATGAATAATGAATAATGCAATGAAAAAACTGCAGTTTTAGCTCCTTTTGAAGCAGTTAAGTGGCAAAGAAATTACAATGCCAGACTTAGAGTCAGGATTCATCTTCCTGAGTTCAAATCCCGTCTCAGACACTTATTTGACAGGAGACACTGAGTAAGACACCTAACCTCCATCTTCTTCAGTTTCCTCAATTACAAAAAATGAAGATAACTCTCAGAGTTGTTGATGAGGTTCAAATAAGATCATATTTTTAAATGATTATTTAAATGATTTAAATGATTATCAGTGGCTGGCACATAATATACTGTTAATAAGTGGTTATTCATTTCCTTTTTCTCCTTCCTTTTCTAAGATCTAATAATATATATTAATGACCTAGTGGAAGTAGCATGCTAGAGTGTTTTTATTATTATATATCAGCTGATTGCAAATATTACTTCTGACTATGTTTGATCCTAAAGGTTAAGTAAGCATTACAACCTCCCTTCAAAACCATTTCATAGAAATTATTTACTAAGTCACACATAGGTTGTAATCTACTTTGATATAGAAAACTTATACTAAGAATTCCTCATGATAAGAAATCTTACAGTTACATTATAAAGCACAGATCATCAAGTGGGTCATAAGTATCCTACTCACCCCTATATTTCTTAATACTCTATGGATGTAATGTCTGTTAATAAAACTATTCATGAGAATGTAAATTGAGGATTCTAAATTATTTTTAATATGAAAGCTTTACTGGTCCTTTTTTTTTTTCTCTTGACAGACTCAAAAGGATGATCCAAAATAAGTATATTTAAAAGGATTATGACTTTTGTTTGGCAAAGTGAAAAAAGAAAAACAACATTACCAAGCATTCTTACAAAGGTTAGATATATGATGAACTTATGTAATCAACCTTATTATCAGTAATTTAATGTTAATTTAGTTGGAAAGATATTACACCTCAACTCTAAGTTCTATGAAACATGGAACTAAAAGTGCCTACTTCATAGAAATGTTGTGAGCATAATATTTGTAAAGTTTTCCCCCTAGAATGGATGAAGAAAAATACATTACACTCACAAAAGAATCTCATCATAATTCTTGACTTGGTTCATAGAAATTAGATGTGGAATGAACCTTGGAGATTAGTCTCTCATTTTACAAATGAGGAGTAAAGTGTTATCATGCTCAGGGGTACTTAGAGACTGGGCAATAAAGGAATGATCTCCATTAGTGCTCTTTTCATTATTCCAAAAGTGCCTCTACTCTAACACAAGAGAATAGTTCAATAAGTAGAAAATTTCTAAAAAAAATCTTATTTTGATTTCTGAAATATATAAACAAATTTAGATGCTCTCAAAGGCAAATTTTTGTTAAAATGAACTCTGAAAGACAGTTTGTTTTTTGGGCTACCATACTTTGAAATACAATATAACAAACAAAAAAGTGACAAAATTTTAGGAAGAGTTAACTGAACAACTGAAGGGATACAACATTAATATTTGTTATGTCAAAATATAGAATATGAACTTATTAATCAAACCCCATAATAACAAAATTCTAAAACAAATGATTCTCTCCTAAGTTTAAATGTTAGCAGAATCAAGAAACCAGTGCATACTATAGCATTAACAATGAAAAATATGTCTCTCTCAAAGATGTAAAAATTGACCGCTGCAATGGCCAATCATCATTCCAGAGAATTCATGAAGAACTCTAGTTATTTGCAAAGAGATGATGCATTAATATGCAGATTGAAAAACACATTTTTGGATGTGATCAATGTGGGAATTTGTTTTCTTTTATTATGCTTATATGACATAATGGTTCTGTATTCTTTTTGTAGTTGATTAGAGAAGCTGAGAGGAAGAAAAAATTCTTGATGATCAAAAATCTTAAAATTATTTTTAAAAGAATAAGTTAAAATATAATAATTTTAGAAAAACATATTTTTTTATTTCTGTGGCAGATGTTAGGTAGTTTGATATACTAAGAGGTTGTAAATAAATTCCAGAAAGGATTAGATAAATTCATAATGACAAAGTCGTAACTATTTACAAGGGAAAACTAATATTGTTCAGGGCTATTTCCCAAACTTTCAAGAATGATAGCAATAGGGTACCAATAGGGTCCGTCCAAGATATATCCTTTAGCATATTTAATCTAGATTTTGACAGTATATTTTCAAAGGACAAGGAAAAAAGCAGTGCTGCTATCTTTGAGATATTGACTTTACTCTCAAAGAATCAATTGCTAATGTGAATCAATGCATTTATACGGTCTTAATAACAGATATGATTTCTACCATAATATCAATGGTATTCTCAGTAAAAGCATAGGGGTAGTTATGATATCAGTTATAATACTTCCTTGAAATGCTTGACATATTAGGTTCTCCTTTAGACACAAAGGATAGGGAGAGCCAGGCTTGTAGTCAGGAAGATCTCAGTTCAAACCCAGTCTCTGACACTTACTATGTGACCCTATGCAGATCACTTAATGCTGTTTAACATAGTTTCCTCATCTGCAAAATGAGCTGGATAAGGAAATGGCAAACCACTCCCATGTCTTTGCCAAGAAAACCTGAAATAGTGTCATGAAGACTCAGTCACAACTGCAACAACTAAATATAAACATCCTTCTTTAAAGGGCCCATTCTGTGGGCCCATTATTGATTTGAAAAAATAATTATGGGAGTTATATGTGGGAGAGCTATCTTTCTTCCTCTCATAGTGATTTTAACTAGAGTTAAAAATATCCCTTGCTTTATGGACTAGTTGATTTTAGTAAAGCAAAATATGAAATAAATTATTTCAAGGCAAAATCTATTTTCCCTCAACTGTCTTTTTTGTTTTTTGTTTTTGTTTTTGTTTTTTGCTGAGGTAACTGAAGTTAAGTGACTTGCACACGGTCATACAGGTAAGAAGTATTACATTTCTGAGGCCAGATTTGAATGCAGGTCCTCCTAACTTTAGAGCTGGCAGGTACTCTATTCACACCAATTAGCTGCCCCTCAACTGTCATTTTTAAAGTAAAATGCTAATATATATATATATATATATATATATATATATATTCCCTTGAAAAATTTCCTGCACTAAATGAATTTACAATATTTTTAAGAAAGATTAAGATCAAGGATCCCTTCATGGCATGCTGACATTATAGCAATGGGAACATTTTCAAAACATTTTTAGAATTTTACAAGATATTTCTCACTGCTGGATTTCTCCTCTATCATGGTGGGTCTCCAAATTTTTTGTCCTTTCCCAGTCCATACCATAGGAATTCCTCCCATTATCTAGCAATCACTGCACCCATTAAAATAACTAAAATTACCTTTAGTCCTATTCACTTCATTGTTTAATATTTTATGATTTCTAACAAAACTGAACTGTAATCACACAACTTTGCCAACATGTCCTAACATCTATTTTCTTATGTAATACAGTCTGAAAATTTATCTTAAAAGTCTTCAAGTTCCAGTAAATGAATTTCTATATGACTTTATTCTTCAGAGTTTTAAATCCTGTTTAACAGGATCATTAAAAAACTGCTATATTACTACTAAATAATTGATAATGAAGTGACTTCAAACTAAACAAATTAGTTTCTCTTTAAGTAATGCTATTCTTTGATTAGCGAAGAACATCAATGAGCACAGTGTTCATATAGCAGGCATCCAGCAAATACATTTAACTGAATTAGTAAACATTATTTTGACTTATTTTATATATATAAAGATATGTGTGTGTGTGTGTGTATGACATCTTTATTTATATGTATTCCTATATTGCGTTAAACCTCAATGGGAGATAAATATTTCATTCCTTAAAAGTATAGGATATATTTCAAAATATATTAGAAAACAATAAAATCTTTTAAAATCCATTAAAATAATCAATGAAATACTCTGTAGGTTTTAATAAGCGCAGAATAAAATTCTAAGATCTGGATTCACTAAGCATAATTTAATCATTTCTTTTTTACCTTTTTCCTTCATTAGAAACATACCAATGAAAAACAGTGTCAAAAGGGATTGAATTGATGAGAGGAAACAGGGTAATACACAGGCTAAACTTTCACAGGTTTGGGCAGATGCCATATTGAGGCAGAGGTTGGACATAGCCCACATTGGCACATACCAAGGTCAGCTCACTAGCTATGGCATTCTTAAGTTTCTAGGATTGCTTGGTGAGTAGTGAAGCACAAGAAGGAAATGATTTCCACAGTAACTTGCAAATATCCAAGTTCTAAAAGAGCTATCAAATGTATCAACATGGGTCCTGGGCTGATTTCAATTTAATTCAACAAATATTTATACATGACTGGCTATTTGGCTTACAATAGAAAGTTAACTAATAAAAAGAATAGCGAACTGGGAATCAGATGTCTGTATATCCTTGAAAAATGCCAAAATTCTAACCCATTTCCTCCAGGTCTGCCATAAAAGAAAGGAAGAGTGAAATATATGCCAGTCAATATCTTTCCCAGCTGGGAGACTGGCAGTAGGGTTTTAGAAGTGATGGATAAGCAGAATTGTCAATAGCAACTGCCACTTTAGTATACCTGGCATAATTTTGATAGTATTTATTTTTAGATTCAGGTCTATCACATTATCTACCTAACAAATCTATAACCTAATAATGGGGGAAGAAGAACTTAGAAATTCAGTGTTAAAATCAGAACTCACAATTTAATTTCAAATGTTTATTTTTTAAATGTAAGATTATTATTTCTACTTAGTCATAAATTAACAATTTATACATCAATGGACTCAAAACAAGTCAAAACTGAAATGGTTTCTTTCACCATCTACAGCACCTTTATCATCTGTCCCCATCATCCAAGTTCATTACTTTTAAAATCATTTTCATATCTCTCTCTTATTTGTCATCTGCATCCAATAAACTATCAATTCTTTCCCTACAAAAATTTATTTTTCTATTCAATACCATTGTAACTATCTTATTTTAAGACAACATCACCTAATTTCTGGATTCTAGCTAGAACCATTGAGATGGGCTAACTGTTCTAATCTCTTTCCATGAAATCCATTCTACATATTCTTTCAAAAATTTACTTTCTCAGTAGATCATGACATTCTAAATTCAACAGTGGTTCCAGAACATTCATCATAAATGTAGCCCTAAGTCTATTTCTTGTTTCTTAAGATTCTTGCGATGGAATATTTTGATCTAACCAAGACAATTTACTTGCTGTGTCCTGAAAAATACAAACTCATTTATTACTGGTTTATTTAATTTCCTTAAATTCCTCCCTATAATCTGGCATCCCTTCATTCAAAATGCAATCTAAAACCTATAGTCTCCAGAAAACCTTTTCTGATTATATGAATTATTCATTCTGTTATTCTATATCCCCTTATTTTAAGTGTAGTTTGAAAAAAATCTAAAGTTTCTAAAGTTTTTACATGTATGCTTATCCAGTCTTTCAAATTATATTACATCTTCTTTAAAAATAGCAATAAATTGCCTATTTTTCTCATGTGTTGTATTGCTAATTGGATTTCAGATCACTGCACTGCTGTGAGTGCAGATCTATCTTGATTACAATTGCAATTGAGGGCTTAACTGTGACTAAAATGAGTTCTATTTTTAAAATGATATTAGTAGTCATCCATGAGGTTAAAAGTGGATCATAAGGTAACTAAAATAGATAATATTAAATATATTGCACTAGATTTAAAAATATAATTACCATTGAACCTTTGAAATAAATGAGAGATTAAGTAACTAAGAAAAATAATGTGTTCACAGTAAATCAACACTTGTAGCTATAAACTTATTTGGTATTAATCCAAAGTATCTCAAAACAAACACAACTGCTGTTAGACTCTTCCTTAACTTTGTAGTCTGGAAAACATATTGCAATATTAAAATCTGCTCTTTTACTTTACTTTGCCAATGAACTCCTCTGTAGACAAATTAATGGCCAAGTCATGGTTCCAGAGCTAATAGTATCTAGGGGCAACACAACATAAATCCTGTCTGGTTTCTGGATCTCCATTTCAAGGCTAGGATAAAACCAGTGAAACTAAAAGAGAAGTTTATATAAACTTCTTATACCAGACTTCATTCAAAAGGTATTAGTTAACTTTGGAAGTTTGCTACAACATACACACACACACACACACACACACACACACACATGCTCAGAGAGAAATATTTTTTTATAACTTCTATGTTTGTGCAATATAATAGGTTATAGTTTATAACCTATATTGAGATTTCTGGGATCATCTTTGCAGATGTTTTCCTCAACCTCCCCTTCTACAATCTTCTTTCAATTAGAAAGCAACTAATTCTTCAAATTCCCAAAAGCATTGTAGGTACAAATAAAAATGAATATTCCTGCTTCTCTTTACACTGAAAAGAGTATTCTTCGAATTGTATGATAAAATACAAAATAATAAATACTGTGCTTTAAGATTCATCAAATAAGCAGAAAGTTGAGCTAACACTCTTCATAAAAAATTTTAAAAAAACTTGGCTTTTATTTTCAATACATTAAAATAGATAACATAGATTGGTGTTCTTGGCTGAGTTTTTCTAAATGCTATCTATTCTCTTAATGGTAAATCTTTTTAAGAAAAAATTTTAAGCAAGATTTGAATCCTATGTGTTCATGGAATTTGGTTTTAAAGTCACTTTAGGATGACTTAAACACCTTTATCTTCAGGCCTTAACAAAGGTCACTGAAAGCCAGCCTACTATGCTATGATTTTAAATGAGTAATGTTGATGTCCTGAGAGGTCACTGAAACCAAAAACAAATTCAAGTCTCGTTACCACTTATTATTAGACTTTTCTAATTCTAATACTATCCTCTAGCTAATAGTAGTCTCTTCGGTAAGTGCCTAATGCTCTAAATCACTAAGGTACCATGTAATTTCTTAGCCAAAAGTAATCTTGTGACTTTAAAATCTATTCCCTAATCTTCTTATTTTGCTGTAGAAATGGGTTAAACATTTGAGAGGGACATAAGAAAAATCTGCTTTGAATTCATAGTTCAGTATTTGATGCTTTAACTAAAGTATTCTCATATTACAAACATTTGCAAATCAGATACTGTAGAGATATATCAACATGGCACATTTATAGATAAACTTTCCTTATAATCTATTGAATTTTTATCAGAAGACTTGTATTAGTAACCTAAATCTAGAAATATGTATGTGTTCACATTCATATGTTACATATCTGTGTGTGTGTATTTCCCTATTACAGGGCCCCAACCTTTTTAAATGTTTTAGTTACTGTAAAGTCTTATGGAACAATGCCTCTCAGGTCACTAAATAGAAATGGGACAGTTGCTCAGTGGCTTTAGATACCAAAGACTCAAGTAATTTAGCCAATTAAAACTTATGCCATTCATTTTAAAATTTAAATTTAACTATTGTATATGTATGTAGTCATTTGTATTACCTCCATATATATAGACATATAAATATATGTATATGTATGTGTGTGTGTGTGTGTGTGTGTGTGTGTGTATCAACATAGAGTGGAAGTTTACCATAGAAAAGTTACCATACTTCTTACAATGCAGGTAAATACTGAAAATTAGCAAGTAACATAGGACATTTAACTGTGGTGCTGAAAGAAAGCATCTATCAACATTTTTTTTTCTGTGAAAACCACTCACAATATGTCCTTACCATATATTCCATATTAGAAGCTGGTGGATATACCTGACTTCTTAATTTATTATGAAGGTCCAAGATACTCTGCATATCATTGTCTGTGATCGCCCTTTTCCCTCTTTGCTTGGCGATCCACCACTCACCATCTTCATCCATGTACTTTTCCAAAAGTTTCTCCAAAACTGTTGCATTGGGGACAACCATTGCTGGAATCGCATTAGCAATGAATAGCAATGAAGTTATTCTGAGCCACTCTTGTGCTGCCCACTTCATTGTGAATGATTTCAGGATTTCCCTAGGATAAACTCCAAGACAAAGTCTTCCTTCCCCTCCTTTTTGACTCTAAAGATATGAATGAGAGTTCAATAATTAAGGCAAAAGTTCAGGATGAAATGACTTTTAGTTATTTTTTTAATTATACAATAATTAGAAATGAATAAAAGATACCATTGTAAGGTGAAGTAGAAAGGGACACTCATTATTTATGGTTTCTACATAAATTATCCTCCTTTATCATAACTTTATATAAATGTAGGTTTCACATATACATAGAAATCCATTTTGTTCAGTTATGTGCCAAGTTGTGTATCATTAAGTCAGTTGTCCTCTAAGACTAAAAAAAACTAGAAAAAATAATAAAGTTTTAATTATAAAACTTCAGATGACACAAAAAGGTGACTAGGGTACCAGTGAAACCCAAGATTATGATCATTTGTACCATCAACCAAAGTAGTTTTAAGAAAAGAAGGAAGAACAAAAACAAGAAGACCAAGAACAAGATCTAGAACAAGAACAAGAAAAGAACAAGAACAAGAAGAAAGAAGAAAAGGAGAAGGAAAGAGGAGGAATGATTGGATGTAGTTTGTTGTTTGGGGCAACTCTGAAAGAAAGTTTTGAAAATAAGTGTAAATCCTTGGTAACAATTATCAAAAACACTGAGTTTGGGGGAATTGGAATGAAAAAATGTCACTCTTCTTTCTAAAGAAATTCACAATGCAATTTTTACATCAGTTACATGTGCATTTCAATTGTACTACCTACAACTACCACTACCATCTGAAAGAGCAGAAATCAGCACTGCTTCTTAACCACGTGTATCGTTTCTTTCCTCCCAAAAAAACAAAAGTCCTTATGCCCTGGATAGTGTGTTCCTCTCCCATGGCCCAACACTGTTTGCTCTTGGGTCTCTGGTGTCACAAGCGCAAGCTTTCTCAAAAGCAACCAACCAAAATTCGGATCCCCCTTTTCATCTCTATACTCTTCTGGGAGAGTTCCTCGTATAAACAACCCAAGGGGTAAAGAGCAGGACAAAAGAGGGGCCGGACACCCACACTTTCAAAATAGCAACACTCCTGGAAGCCTTTCCTTTTCTTACTTTTCAAGGACTTTACCCTCCCCATTGCCTTCTAATTTCCTACAGATTAAGTATCATGAAAATATAAACAAACAAACAAAAGAAAAAGTAAGCAGGAAAGTATAGGAAGACGCTACCTCCACATTGTACGTAGGATATATGACAGGGAAAAAAACAAACAAAAAAAAAAAAAAACCTTACCTCTCCAGCGTGATGTCCACAGTTAGGAGCTAGAGGCTGAAACACTGTGCGCCTGCCTGCCTGCCTCCCCCAACTAGAGCCGAACTTTCCAATTTGTTAGTAACCCAGATTGAAGACCCAGAAGTGACTGTGATGAAGGTTGCTTTCTTTTAGTGAAAGCCAAGGTAGGGGCTTTTCGCTGCGCAAGTCGAGGAAGAAGTGGAGCGCCCTGAACCACTTCCTTAGCAGCCTTGGAAGAAGTTGATTGAGAAGTGAAGTGCTCAGATGTCCAATGTCAAGAGTCGGAGCCGAGCCAGGAGTGCTTGGCTTGACTGCCAGGGTGCTCACCTCGGTCTTTTGGGCTCTTTATATCTTGAGGGCCCCCGGGGAGAAAGCGAAGCAGGGACTGGGGTAAACTCGAGCGCCTCGCTTCCCTTCTTCCACTCAAGTTCCTCAGTTCCCAGCCCCTGCTCAGAGAGCTTCTCCAGGGCTCCTTCTTGCTCCAGGACATTTATCCCAGGCTGAGGGAACGTGCACGTGACGTGCACTCACCCTCTTTGCCCACCCCACCCCACCTCCACCTCCACCTCCACCTCCACCTCCACCTCCACCTCCACCCCCAAACCGGGCCCTGGCAATCTGCCGGCCAGCCCGTCCGCCCGCCGGCCTGCCAGCCTCAGGGAGCAAGGAGTTCAGTCCCTCCTTCGCGGGGCAGGACCTTTTCTTTTAGCTTCCGACTGGTTGGTTTGACTGTGAGTTAGATGGAGGAAGCGTGGGAGGTCTGGAATTGAGGACGGAGGAGGTTTGAACAGGAAGGATGGAAAAGGAGAAGTGAGGGGGAAGTGAGGAGTAGGTCTATCTGCAAGAATTCTGCAGCTATAGGCTGATTTTTCTTTGCGCCCCTCCCATGGCGGGGCACAAACTGGTACTGGGGCTGAAGGGAGTTATGGCCTCTAGGGGGACGGAGGAAAAAGACTTGAAGTGGCCGGGTGAACGAAGAGGGATTCAGAAGAAACCTTAAAAGAGGGAAAGACACCCACTTTTTTTCCTCTAAGTCTCCCGGGAGTGCACCCCAGCCTCCTGCAACTTGACTCCGGAAAGCTGCCTGATGTTATATTTCATTCAGCTTTGGTAACGTGCAGGGTGAAGTAGAGAGGCGGACCCGGACAGTGAAGATTGAAAGAGGAGGATTTGAGGAGAAAATCCTTGGGAGACATTATCTCCAAGAATTGAGAATTCAGACTCCTTCACTAGCTCCTCCACTTTTGTCTCCCACCAGATCTCTAAACAACACTCCTCAAAGTTTCTGGACGTTTAAAAAAAAAATTCAGTTGTTTAAAGTGTGTCCACGTGAATGTGTAATAGAGTATGGAACCCTTTAAATTAAAAACAAACAACAACAAATTGTTTCATTGTTGTTCTGAAATAAAGTGTTAAAGCATTATGTATAAGGTACTAAATAAAGTATTAAAATAAAGAATAAAGCTGTAAACTCTAAAATGAATATCGGATACATATTTTCATCCTTTCTCTTGTAATCAATTTTCTTCCTTTCCCCTATATGCTTTCCAATCCACCTCTTTTCGTCTATCAGATCCAGAAACAGCTACCAACAATTCCAAACTGTTAATTTTTCTCCCTCTCAAAAATGAAGAACCCTAGGATGAGACCTTTTTTATAGTAGACTCTGTAACCCTTTTTGATTATATTTTTTCAGAAGTCTTGTGAAAGATGCATTCTTTGTATTCACAAACACTCAAAAAATGAGGAAGCTGAGGTGCATGGCAGATTATAGGTACTGAGTAAATTTTGAATGCAGAACTAAACTAAATTTGACAATAAATTTGACTAAGACAATAAACAAAATGAAGATTTTGGAAATAACCCAAGGGGAATTTTACATCCTAAAAAGCTATTAGAAATATTATTCTAGTACATCTTCCTTTGGTAGAATGCAACTCTCAATGGGCAAAGAGTTTCATTTTTGTCTTTCCATCCCCTAAGCCAATCACAATGCCTAATATCAAATTTGGTAAATGCTTATGATTTATTGGTTAATTGGTTTTTCAGTTGTCCAAAACTATAGTTTTATTAATATCGATGCTTCTACTGGGATACAATGCAAACGCTAAGTATTTTGACTAAAACAACAAAAACAAAAACAAACAAAAAAAACTATCTTACTTTGAAGAATTAATTGTCCTGAGGCTAACTCGTTTATTCCTGTAACTACAGACATAAAGTATATCACCAGGTTCATACTCCAAACTTTTCTGATTTGGTAAGACTTGAAACAATATCTGCTATACTGATATGATCTTAAAGAATTCATTCATTCCTATTTCATGATGAGGCACTTAGGTAAAATCACCTCCCTGAGAGAGAATAGAGTGACATTTCTAGGATCATGTAATCTTTACAAAATTATTTTTTTCTATATAACATTGATATAACATTTTGAGACTTTCAAAGTACTTTTGCAAATATCTCATTTTAACTTTACAGCATCTCTGAGAGGTAGGTGCTATTTTAATTGCTATTTTATAGATGAGAAAATATACATAGTGAAGTTAACTGATTTATCATGAATCAAATAGCAACTAAGTGTCTGAGGCAAGAAATCAGGTCTTCCTAAATGCCAAGTCTAGCATTCTATATACTGATTATCTACTTATAATCTGTAATGCAAGTCAGACTGATTTTATTTCAGATTAATCAAATGTTTATTTTTAAGATTCTATCACTCAATGACTTTTGTTTCAAACTATTTCTAAGAAATACATATCATTCAACTATTAAAATTTACATACTTCTTGCAAAAGTCTATGCAAAGAATTGCAACATGAATAAACTAGCATCTGTGACTCTGAATCAAGAGAACTGAAATTAAAATTTAACAATGAAAAATATAAAAAGAGCAAAGTTATGCATTTTGTGTTAAAGAATTATCTTTTACTCTTTACAGTCAATAATAATTAGAAAAAGTAGAAAAACCTTGAAAATTGAAAATCATAACCTTGAAATCTGGTTGCAGCTGCATTATTTGATGAATATTAGTCTTTCCAAAAGACATTGATATTTCTGGAGAAGAAGTTTCCAATGCATCTAAATGATAGATTGCTTTTGGAATTTACAGAGAAGGAGCATTAGAAACAAAACTTTCAAAAAAAGTATCCGAAGTTTCAACTTCAGAATTAATTCTCAGAAAATGACTTTAAGAGGACTAAGAAAATGCTCATGTAATATTAGATAGTCTACAATAAGGGAGTAAATTAAAACTAAGTTTTTAAGTCTCCAAATATTTAATAAAAGCAATAATTAATTTCCTTTAAGTGAAATGTGCCATACACATTTTAAAGGAATATTTGCAAGATTTATAAAGAAAAATGTGGCAAAGTCAAATGTAAAACTCATAAAAAGGAATTTAAACCATAAATGTACTAATGAAAATAATTTCCAAAACACTTTAGAAGGACTAAAGACATAAAAGATTATGGAGTAAAAATTGATCATAGTTAGGATACAAGATATTGCCTGAAGTAATTTCAAGGAGTAATTCAGGAAGACTAAAGTTCATTTTTTGGTACTGGATACATACAAGCTGTGACATATATAAAAAGTCACTTTACTTCCCAGTAACCCAAGAAGATAAGTTGAAGTAAATAGGTGTCTAATCTGCATTCAATATTTACTCAATATCTGTAATGTGCCATCACCTTGGCAAAGATACTGGGGTGGTTTGTCACTTCTTTCACTATCTCATTTTACAAATGAGAAAACTAAGGCAAACATAATTAAGTGACTTGCTCAAGGTCACACAGCAATAAGTATCTGAAGTCAGATCTGAATTCAGGAAGATGAGATAAGTAAACAATTTATATGAGATAAGTACAGTAAATAAATAGAAAGTACTTACCTACAATCCAGCAGAACCTAATTTTATAACTTCTAATTTGTTTTGTTGCTTTGTAATTAGCTCAGACCTATAATAGTATGGGTTTAGGAAGTTTCCAGTGAGAAAACTCTCCGTATTAATGTATATGAGGAATGCTCTTACAGCACTGGGGTTAAATTCAAATACAAAAGAGAACCATTAAATCATTTATCAGCATGTTGACTTAGAAAACCATATGCTAATATTCTGTATGCTTTACTCTAATTTCATTTCTTTTTTCTTTTTTATTAAAGCTTTTTATTGTTAAAACATATGCATAGATAATTTTCAACATTCACTCTTGCAAAATCTTGTGTTCAAAAAAATTTTCCTCCTTTCCCCTCTCACTCTCTCCCCTAAGCAGCAAGTGATCCAACATATGTGCATATCACGTTGCACAGGAAAAAAATCAGATCAAAAAGGGAAAAAAAAAAAATGACCAAGAAAACAAACAATGACAAAAAAAAAAAATGAAAATACTATGTTGTGATCCACACTCAATCTCTACAATCCTCTCTAGCCTTACAAACAATTCTCTTCATCACAAGACTATTAGAACTGGCCTGAATCATCTTGCTGTTGAAAAGAGCCATGTCCATCAGAACTGATCATTATATAATCTTGATGTTGTTGAGTATAATGTTCTCCTGGTTCTTCACTTAGCATCAGTTCATGTATACCTCTCCAATCCTTTCTGAAATCATGTTGTAGCTCATTTCTTACAAAACAATAACATTACATAGCATTCATATACCATAAATTATTCAGCCATTCTCCAACTGATGGGCATCTACTCATTTCCAGTTTCTTACCACTACAAAAAGGACTGCTACAAATATCTTTGCACATGTGTGTCCTTTTCCCTTTTTATGATCTCTTTGGGATATCAACCCAGTAGAGGCTCTGCTGGATCAAAAGGTATGCAAAGTTTGATAGTTCTTTGGGCATAGTTTCAAATTGCTCTCCAGAATGGTTGGATAAGTTCACAACTCCACCAACAATGTATTAAGTTCCTAGTTTTCCCACATCCTCTTAAACATTTATCATTTTTTCCCAGGCATCTCAGCCAATCTGAGGTGAATAATGGTACCTCAGAGTTGTCTTGATTTGCATTTCTCTGATCAATGTAATTTAGAGTATTTTTTCCATATGACTAAAAATGGTTTTAAGTTTTTCATCTGAAAATTGTCTGTTCATATCATTTGAGCATTTGTTAATTGAAGAAAGGTTTGGATTCTTATAAATTTGAGTCAGTTATCAATCTATTTTTAAAATGAGTCCTTTATCAGAACCCTTGCATGTAAATTTTTTTTTCCAATTTATTGCTTCCCTTCTGGTTTTATCAAACAGTAAATTATTGTAGTCATTGAATATTGGATCTCATGAACCTGACCTATTCCACAGATCAACAACTTTATTTCATAGACAGCACCAAATGATTTTGATGACCACAGCTTTATAATATAGTTTTAGGTCTGGTACAGCTAGGCCATCTTCATTTACATTTTTTCATTAATTCCCTTGAAATTCTTGACATTTTGTCCTTCTATATGAACTTTGTTATTATTTTTTCTAGCTCTGTAAAGTAATTTCTTGGCAGTTTCATTGGTGTAGCATTGAATAAGTAGATTGATTTAGGTAAAATTTTCATCATTATTTTATTAGCTTAACTTACCCATGAGTACTTGATATACTTCCAGTTGCTTAGATCTGACTTTATTTATGCGGAAAGCATTTTGTAATTGTATTCATATAGTTCCTGACTGTTTGGGCATGCAGATTCCCAAATATTTTATATTATCAATGATAAGTTTAAATGGAATTTCTTTTTGTATCTCTTGCTGCTGGACTTTGTTGGTAACCTATAGAAATGCTGATGACTTATGTGGATTTATTTTGTATCCTGCAACTTTGCTAAAGTTGTGACTTGTTTCTAGTAGTTTTTTAGTTGACTCTCTCGGATTCTCTAAGATCATTTGTAAAGAGTGATAATTTGGTTTTCTCATTACCTACTCTAATTCCTTTAATTTCTTTTTCTCTTCTTATTGCTAAAGCTAACATTTCTAATACAATATTGAATAGTAATGGTGGTAGTACACAACCTTGTTTCATCCCTGATCTTATTAGGAGTGCTTCTAATTTATCTCCATTACATATGATACTTGCTGTGAATTTAAAAAGATGCTACTTATCATTTTAAAGAAAACTCCATTATTCATATGCTTTCTAGTGTTTTTAATAGGAATATGTTGGATTTTGTCAAATGCTTTTTCTGTCTCTTTTGAGGTAATTATATGATTTTTGTTTGTTTGGTTATTGATATGGACAATTATGCTAATAATTTCCCTCATTTTGAACCAGCCCTGCATTCCTGGTATAAATCCTACTTGGTCATAGTATATTATCCTGGCAATGATTTTCTGTAATCTCTTAGCTAATATTTTATTTAAGATTTTTGCATCAGTATTCATTAGGGAAATTGGTCTATATTTTTTTTCCTCAGTTTTCACCTTATTTGGTATAGGTATCAGTACCATGTCTGTGTCATAAAAGGAATTCGGTAGGAGTCCTTCATTCCCTATTTTTTCAAATAGTTTATATAGTATTGGAGTTAATTGTTCTTTAACTGTTTGGTAGAATTCACATGTAAACCCATCTGGTTCTGGGAAGTTTTTCTTAAAGAATTAAGTAATAGCTTTTTCTATTTCTTTTTCTGAAATGGGATTATTTAAGTATTTTATTTCATTCTCTGTTAATTTGGGTAATTTATATTTTTATAAATATTCATCCATTCACTTAGATTATCAGATTTATTGGTATATAATTGGGCAAAATAGCTCCTAATTTAGTGCTCTAATTTCCTCTTCTTGGTGGAAATTTTACACTCTCATTTTTGAAACTAATAATTTGATTTTCTTCTTTCCTTTTCCTTCAAATTAACTAAAATATTTATCTCTTTTGTTGATTTTTATAGAACTAATAATTTTCTTACATTCAATTTTATTAATCTTTCCTGTTATTTTCAGAATTTCAAATTTGTTCTTTAATTAGGGATTTTCAATTTGTTCTTTTTCTAATATTTTTGTTGTAAGCCCAATTCATTGATTTTCTCTTTCTCTATATTATACAAGTAAGCATCTAGAGATATAAAACTTACCATAAGAATTACTTTGGCTGCATCCTATAAGCTTTGTTATGTTGTCTCATTATTGTCATTCCTTTGGATGCAATTATTGATTGTGTCTGTGATTTGTTGTTTCACTCATTCATTCTTTGGGATTGGATTATATAGCTTACAATTGTTTTTTAGTCTATTTTCCCCTGGCCATTTATTACATGTAATTTTTATTGCATCATTATCTGAGAAAGATGCATGTATCATTTCTACCTTTCTGCATTTTATTTTGAGGTTTTTATGCCCTAATACATGATTAATTTTTCTAAATGTTCCATATACCACTGAGAAATGAGCATATACATTTCTGTCTCTATTCAATTTTCTCCAAAGGTCTATCATACCTTATTTTTCTAAAATTCTATTTACCTCTTTAATATCTTTCTTTTTTATTTTGTAGTTCAATTTTTCTAGTTTTGTGAGAACAAGTTTGAGATCCTCCATTAGTATAGTTTTGATTTCTAATTCTTCTTGCATCTCTCCTAACTTCTTACTGGGAATTTGAATGCTTTACCACTTGGTACATATATGTTTAGTTTTAAAATTACGTCATTACCTATGGTACCCTTTTGCAAAATGTAGCTTCTTTCCCTATCTCTTTGAATTAGATCTATTTTTGCTTTTGCTGAATTTGAGATCAGAATCACTACCCCTGCTTTTTTACTTCACCTTAAGAAAATAGATTCTGCTCCAATCTTTTGTCTTTACTCTGTATATATCATTTTGCTTTAAACATGTTTGTTGTAAATAACATAATGTAATATTCTGGCTTTTAATTTTTATTTCATTTTATGGGAGAATTCATTCTATTCACATTTGTAGTTTAAATTACTAACTGTATTTCCTGAATCTTATTTTATCTCAAGTTAAATTTTTTTCTTTCCTTTTTCCCTATGTCATCTCCCAAGTGTTTTGCTTCTGACTACTACCTCCCTCAAACATCTCTCCCCTTTTACAGCCCCTTCCTCTATCTTATCCTTTTCCCCTTCTATTTCTGTTCTCTCTTCTATTAGCATCCCCCCTTTTTTCCCTTTTCTTCTACTACTTCCCTATAGGATGAGACAACTTTCTCTGTGAAGCTAAATATAGCTGATATTATGCCTTTGAGTCAAATCTCATAAGAGTAAGGTTTGCTCAATGATCAGTCCACATCCTTTCTTTCTCTCAGTTTTTATAGATCTTTTTTGCCTCTTCATGAGATGCAATTTATCCCATTTTATCTCCATTTTTCTCTTCTTCTACTACAATCCCCTTTCCACTAGTTTCTTCTTTATATCACCACAATAGAATCAAATTATATCTACACCCTCTAAGTATATTCATAATAGAGACACAGTTCTCAAGTTAAACATATCATCTTCCTATATAAGAATGTATACTTTTTTAAGTTTTAAAAGAAACATTTTTTTCCCTTTTCCATTTTTATGCTTCTCCTGAGCTCTGTTTTTGAAAATCACATTTGCTATTAAGCTCTTATCTTTTCATCAGAAATATATGAAATCTACCTGTTTCATTGAATGTCCATCTTTTCTGTCAGAAAAAAAAATAATGCTTAATTTTGATGAATAGTTGATGGTTGGGTGAAATCCAAGCTTCTTTGCCTTTGATCCTTTAAAGTGGAAGCTGCTAGGTTTTGAGTAATCCTGATTGTGGTTCAATATTTGAATTGTTTCTTTTTGGCTGTTTTCAATATTTTCTCCTTGACCTGATAATTCTGAAATTTAGCTATAATATACCTTGGAGTTTTCATTTTGGTGTCTCTTTCAGGAGGCGTTCTATGAATTCTTTCAATGGCTATTTTTTTACCTTCTGGTTTTAGGACATCAGGGCAGTTTTCTTTGATGATTTCCTGAAAGATGATGTCTAGGCTCCTTTTTTTCATCATGGTTTTCAGGGAGTCCAATAATTCTTAGATTGCCTCTGCTGGATCTAATTTCTTGGTTGTTTTTCCAATCACATATTTTACATTTTTTCCGTTTTTTTCTTTTTTGTTTGGTTTTGTTTGACTGATTCTTGATGTCTCATTGAGTCATTCATTTCCATTTGCTCAATTCTAATTTTTAGTGAATTATTTTCTTCAGTTTGCTTTTTTATCTCCTTTTGGCCAATTGAACTTTTAAATGAGCTGCTTTATTCATTGTTTTCTTATTTTCCATTTCATTAATTCTGTTTTTCAATTAATTGGTTTCTTTTACCATTTCATCAATCTATTTTATAAGCAATTATATGTTTTTTTTTCATCTTACCAAATATATTTTGTAATGATTTATATCCTTTTTCAATTTCACTAAATCTATTTTTAAAGAGTTTTCTTCAGATAATTTCTGGGTTTCCTTTTCAAAACTCTCTTGCTATTTGTCTTTTGTAGTTGTATTGGATTTCTCATAGTTAATCTGCTTATCTACTGGCTTCTGATCCAGGACACAGTAGCCAATGCTGTAGGTTGGCTAACAGCTTCCTGGTAGATTACCCTGCTGCCCTGGATCCTTTGCTGTTTCTGTTTTCAGTGGCATCCCCCATGTCCAATTGAAACACACCTTTTCTGAAATTATTCCAAAATATTTTCTGCTGAAATTTTGTTATACTTTAAATATCTGTGTCTTCTGTCTCTCCAAAACCAATTCATAGACTTGATCTGTTGTTGATCTGAGGGACACCAGGAAGAGGTCAAAAACCTGTCTACTCTCTGCTATCTTGGCTTAACCCCTTCCCCTCCTGATTTTCTTGCTTCTTTTCCAATTACATTTTAATCTGGTTCAGATGCACTGAACTGGGCCCTCTGATGCTTCTCTCTCTGTCCAAAATGTATTCTTGAAGTTTCAAGAGAATTTAAGTAACTTGGTTGTAGTATGACTCTAAGGCAAGATTTAAAACAAGGTCATTATTTCCCCAAGAGCAGATCTCTAGCCTAGACAACTATTCCATGCCGCCCCTTTAATTTTATTAGATAGAACAACAAAGTCCAAAAAGAAAAATAAGATTTTCATAGTTTCTGACATAGAAAATTTTCAAGTTATTGCTTATGCCTAAAAATAAACAAATATCCATCTCATCTTCTAACATTTCAAAAAGTAGTGAAACATCCATCTATTTAAGCAAGAACAACAAAAAGACAAGAAAACATTGAGAATCTTGCTTCCAGAAAGTCATTTTGTATTATCCTGGGGATGATTTTCTATAATCTTTTTACTAATATTTTACTTAAGACTTTTGCATCAATGTTTATTAGGAAGATTGGTCAATAACTTCTTTGTCTGTTTCAGTCCTACCTGATTTAGGTATCATAAAAGGAATTTGGTAGGACTCCTTCACTCTCTATTTTTTCTTTCTTTTCTTTATTATAACTTTTTTATTGACAGAGCATATGCATGGGTAATTTTTTTGCAACATTATCCCTTGCACTCACTTCAGTTCCAACTTTTTCCTTCCCTCCCTCCAGGCCTAGCTGTACCTGATCTAAAACTATATTATAAAGCTGCAGTCACCAAAACCATTTGGTATTGACTAAGAAATAGATTAGTTGATCAGTGGAATAGATTAGGTTCACAAGACAAAATAGTCAACTATAGCAATCAAGTGTTTGACAAACCCAAAGATCCTAACTTTTGGGATAAGAATTCATTATTTGACAAAAACTGCTGGGATAACTGGAAATTAGTATGGCAGAAATTAGGCATGGACCCACATTTAACACCATATACCAAGATAAGATCAAAATGGGTCTATGATTAAGGCATAAAGAACGAAATTATAAATACATTAGAGGAACACAGGATCATTTACTTCTCAGACCTGTGGAAGAGGAAGGAATTTATGACCAAAGAAGAACTAGAGATCATAATTGATCACAAAATAGAAAATTTTGATTATATCAAATTGAAAAGCTTTTGTACATACAAAACTAATGCAGAGGAGATTAGAAGGGAAGCAATAAACTGGGAAAACATTTTTACAGTCAAAGGTTCTGATAAAGGCCTCATTTCCAAAATATATAGAGAATTGACTTTAATTTATAAGAAATCAAGCCATTCTCCAATTGATAAATAGTCAAAGGATATGAACAGACAATTCTCAGATGAAGAAATTGAAACTATTTCTAGCCATATGAAAATATGGTCCAAATCATTATTAATCAGAGAAATGCAAATTAAGATAACTCTGAGATACCACTACACACCTGTCAGATTGGCTAGAATGACAGGGAAAGATAATGCAGAATGTTGGAGGGGATGTGGGAAAACAGGGACACTAATACATTGTTGGTGGAATTGTGAATGCATCTAACCATTCTGGAGAGCAATTTGGAACTATGCTCAAAAAGTTATCAAACTGTGCATACCCTTTGATCCTTATATCCCAAAGAGATACTAAAGAAGAGAAAGGGACTTGTATATGCCAAAATATTTGTGTAACCTTGTTTGTAGTGGCTAGAAACTGCAAACTAAGTGGATGCCCATCAATTGGAGTATGGTTGGATAAATTGTGGTATATAAATGTTATGGAATATTATTTTTCTGTAAGAAATGACCAGCAGGATCAATACAGAGAGAAGCTGAGATCTTTGGGTTTATCAAACACTAGATTACTGTAGTCACTGAATACTGTGTCTTGAATTTTGTTAGGGTGGTGGATATGTATTTTATTTCACAATATAACTTTTATGGAAATGTTTTACATAACTTTATATGTGCCTTGTCAATGAGTAGGGTAGGCATGGAGAGGAAGGAAAGAACATGATTTAAATATTTAAAGTATGTTTTCACATGTAACTGGGGAAAAAGAAAAATTTCAATTTAATTTGTTCTGGGTAGAGAGATTTCCTGCAAGAGGGAAGAAGGAGGGACATGATTATCATAGCATCAGTACAGTGTTCATAGGTCTTCCAGGCCTACACACATTCTGTCAGAGGAAACAGAATGCTTCAACACAAGTACGACAGCATAAAGCATTCTTAATTCAATTAAATTCTATCTTAGAAGAGCATAAATAGCCAAATTTATGGAAAAATACACAGCAAAGTACAGAATTAACCAGATTTGCAAATATCTCGTATGGGAATGAATTGAGAGTTCAATTTTAGCCTTCCCAAGATCATCTTTCCAATCTTATTCATACAGGTAGATACCTGTCAGTCTTTGATCTGCTAGCATTTTTCCTTGAATCAATGAAAGATTGGCCCTGGGACACACCAAAGCTAAAAATGAAACATAAAAAGAATACTTTATGTTCCCAAAAAAGTTTCATCTCAAAACTCATCTATTACTCTAGGGCTGGACACAATTATTATCAATATTCTCAAATTATTGCAATAAATTAGTAAATACAACTTTATCTGCCCTTATAAAGGAAAAATTACCTTAAAGATTTTACTTAACAATTTCTTCTCACCAATATTTCTCCTTCTCAAGAACAGCTTAAAATTCATCCTGATGTAGATATTAGAGTCTAATGAAGTAATAATATTCTGTAGATACGTATATATAGTGAATATATGATAGCTGTAAACCTACAGATTGACAGGTATCTATCTCTTATTTAACCCTTACAAAAATAAATCTTTAATACTGGAGTTTATTAAGACTAAGGTGGTTAATATGTAACTTCAGTAAAGATTATTCAGAAACAAACCAAAAAACTTAAGGTACTTAATTAGCAAACTGCATTTGTCATTTTGTCTATAAAGATCAACTGAAAATATTTTTTCCCAACTAAAATGAATTTATTTTCTTCCCTTTTCTGCTTACTTTTCACTTTTCAGAATGTGGAGAGAGTTAATATTTTGAAACTCATAAGTTGAGTTCTGTTTTTCAATTCTTTTGAACAACTTTCATAATGGTAACATACATTTTAAATATAAATTGCTGAAATTCTAAATTTATTGCACTTAAGACTTCTATAGAAAACTTTGATCAAAATGTGCCTTCAAGGGGGAAAAATATTTTGCAGTGTTAAACACATAGTCCTAATGTCAGATTTGGGGTGTCAGATATTGTAAAGAACAGAATACTGTCAGAGAGCAGAGAATGTACCCTAAGTCTGCTCATGAGATCTTGTCCCCAATATTTCACTGGTGGATTTAAGGATAAGGAGAAAGGAATGTTTTTAAAAACAGAAAGAAAACTTATACACTATTGTTACTTGTCTGAGTTCAAAAAAATTCCTTTCTGTACTCAAGTTCAGTTAGTCTTGTTAAGTTTCCATTGGAAGTCTCAATTGGAAAGGCAGTTATTTAACTTCTAAAATTGGTGGGAAGAGAAGGAAACAGCTAGAAAAAAGCTGGGGTTAAATTCTGCAACCTGATCTTTCTCCAATTTCTTCCCCTCTTTTTCTTTTTTTCTGGTTTTCCTTTTCCTCATAGAAATTATATAAAGCAGCATCTTTGATGTATTCAATAATGGGTTCAACTTGGTATAAACTGTAAAAATGGTTTCTAAAAGGGTTTCGGTAATAGAAGTATCTTGCAAACTAAAAGGGACTAGTTTTGAATATAGTTAAGTACTTTTACATAACTTATTGAGAAATAATAATAACAACAACAACAACAATAATAATAGGCTTCTTACTTTCTTCTTAACTTCTCTGAGAGAAGTTATCTGGGAGTTTATCTGGGACATAAAGATTTGTATCATCTGAAAAAAATCTCATCCTGATTAGCAAAGAGAAGTTTTTAGATGACTTAATTGCCTTTCCATTTGCTTCTTTCTCTGGGGATTAAGAAGGAAATCCCTTTGGCTATGGTGTTTTTGTAATTCTTAATTTCCATCATATGTAGAAATTCTTAAGCTTATTTAGACTTCAATCTTTCAGTTAAATTTTCAATTTGGTCTTTTGAGTAACAAAAATTCCCTCTTTAATGTGGAAGGGAGACTGAATTAATCTCAATTTCAATTGAGATGTGGGTAGTCTGCCCTTTAAAAATTAAAGCTACAAGACTCATAATAATCTTCCCTACTTCATAAACTATCGGTGATGGGATTCTAATGGCAGTCAGAAAGTTATGGAATCCCCTTTTGATGGGAAGCACAGGTCCTTGATGAAAGAATTCATAAGCCTGAAAAGATTTAGGTGGCAAAAAATGGAAGTTTATTGTTGGATGTAAAGTCAGCTTTGCTAATAAAACTGACTTCTTCAGTGGCAAAGTCCTGCTAGGGAAATAACAAAATGTTTTTCACTGAGAAGAGAATATCTTCACAGCAGGCATGGTCCTGGCTGCTATGCCAGAGAGGCAAAGTATGCTACTTTGTACATTCTGCAAAGAAGTGAGTTTAGAAATATCCTTTATAGAAAATTTGAGGCTCAGATTTCAGATTGAAAAGAGAGCCAAAGTCCTCAGGCCTAGATCTTCAATTGAATGGAAATCACTTCTTGAAGGCTTCTGGAATTTGGAATTTCCTGAAAAGGGTCTGCAGCAACAGGGTGATTTGCTTTAGAAAAGGCCCAGCCAAAACGTGGGGGTGAGGGAGGTCAGGAATCAGAGGGGACAGAATTTCAAAGTGTTAATTTTACAGATCAAAAGGAAACACAGTTTCACATCCCTGTCATCCCTCCCTCAAGCAGTTATCACCCAAATTCATTTGGGGAAAAGGGGGTGAAGATCTCAGACTTCTGTAACTACTTCAAGCTGACAAGAGTGGTAGAGATACTGGAGGGTGGGGTATTCTCAACCAGGCATTCCTGAGAAAATACTGCTCCAGCCTGGAGCTCCAACAACACAAATCTTCCCAGGTATTTGAGTGTCATGCTATAGAATAGACCAAAAAAAAAAGGCTTTAGCTTGTCCAGATTTTGGGGGTTTTCCCAGTTGGTCAGGGAACCAATGATAAGGTTCTAGTGCCATTCAAAGAGTTGTGGGAATCCCCTTTTGATCAGAGGCACAAGGTTCTTCATGAAAGAATTCACAAACCCAAAGAGGCAAAAATGGAAGTTTATTGTTGGATGAGAAGTCTGCTTTGCTAGAAAAACTGACTTCTTCAGTGGCAAAGTCCTACTGGGAAATAACAAAAGGTTTTTGATGAGAAGAGATTGTCTTTACAGCAGGTAGGGTTCTGGTTACTATGCCAAAGAGGCAAAGTATGCTACTTTGGACATTCTGCAAAGAAGTGAGTTTAGAAATATCTTTTATATATCTGAGGCTCAGGTTTCAGGTTGAAAAGAAAGCCAAAGTCCTCAGGCCTAGATCCCTAGATCTCTAATTGAATGGAAATCACTTTTTGAAGGCTTCTGGAATCTGGAATTTCCTGAAAAGGGTCTGCATCAATGGAGTGATTTGCCTTAGAAAAGGCCTAGCCAGGAGGGGGGGGGAGAAGGAAGGGGAGAAGGGGAGGCCTCAGGGGTCAAAGGGAAAAGAATTTCAGAGTGTTAATTGTACAGATCAAAAGGGAAGACAGTTTCACACCCCTGTCAATGCGATGCTGTAGACCCTATCTCCTTTCTTCTTGTCTATACAAAAATAAGAAATCTGACTTTCTTATAAACAAGATTAGGAATCTCATATAATTTATAGCAAAATTTATAAGTTTAAAATACATAAGAAAAAGTTATTCCTAAATTGATTCCTACTTCAAATTAATTTGTAAAATTGTCAAGTGTATACTTTGATTTTCTAATACTTCTTACAAGCCTGTTTTTCTCTTCTCTGTGAGATTACCTTTCTCTTTTAATTATAAAATCATAAACTGGATATTCTTGACAATGGATGTTCTTCTTTAAAACAACTTTAAAAATAGTAATCCAATCCTTACATTCCAAAACCTAGTCAGAATCAGAAAATTCAAGGGAAAGGAAGTATCTTTTTGAAAATATTAAGCTATCAGTTGGAGAATGGCTGAATAAATTGTGGTATATGAATATTATGGAATATTATTGTTCTGTAAGAAATGACCAACAGGATGATTTCAGAAAGGCCTGGAGAGACTTACACGAACTGATGCTGAGTGAAATGAGCAGGACCAGGAGATCATTACATACTTCAACAACAATACTATATGATGACCAGTTCTGATGGACCTGGCCATCCTCAGCAATGAGATAAACCAAATCATTTCCAACGGAACAGTAATGAACTGAACCAGCTATGCCCAGAGAAAGAACTCTGGGTGATGACTAAAAACCATTACATTGAATTCCCAATTCCTATATTTATGCCCACCTGCATTTTTGATTTCCTTCACAAGCTAATTGTACAATATTTCAGAGTCTGATTCTTTTTGTACAGCAAAATAACGGTTTGGTCATGTATACTTATTGTGTATCTAATTTATATTTTAATATATTTAACATCTACTGGTCATCCTGCCATCTGGGGGAGGGGGTGGGGGGTAAGAGGTGAAAAATTGGAACAAGAGGCTTGGCAATTGTTAATGCTGTAAAGTTACCCATGCATATAACCTGTAAATAAAAGGCTATTAAATAAAAAAAATAAAATTTTAAAAAAATGAAAATGTTAAGCTTTTCAGAGTAATTCACAAGATACAGATTTTCAGCCAAAGTTTTGTATAATGTTCAGGCTAGCTCTCTGGAGGGCCTCAGGATCAATCAGAGTCAGGATCAATCATTTATTATTCTTTAGAGGGAGAAGTGAAGGAGGCAGACAAGCTGCCACACAGCTTGCCAAAGATGAATCCTAGACTCTGGAGTCCAGAGACTGAAGCCTCTCTCCTCCTTGTCCTGTGGCACCTCTCTCCCTCAGCCCTCCAATCTTTGCCTACAATTACCTCACCACCACACATTCAGCAAGCATCAATGGTGAGGAGAGCCATCACATCACCCTCTCATATATATATATATATAGAGAGAGAGATATAGATCTATCTATCTATATCTATATTTATCTATCTATCTATCTATCTATCTATATAAAACCTTTCAGAGTTTCAACCCTCTACAATTTTGTTTTGTTTTTCCTAAACTCCGTGTGTACAATTACATTCACACAAACTCAAAATCACACAAACACAGAACAGAAAAGCACAGAATGATGGATGTGAGACAGTGGACAAACAAACAAAAAGCTCTCCAAGGTGTGTGGTAGTGGTTTTGCTGGGGATGGGGAGGGAACTTGTTTGAATTTGAACAAGATAATAGGACAAAAAGGACACAGAGGTTCTTATTCAAAGTCTTCTTCTTTATTCCTGCCTAAGGGTTTAAGTCTTTGGTAACAGAATTGATGGGTTTAAATCTTAATCCTGATCAGCCTTCTGCTGAAGCAGGTATTTTAAAAAATACATAGAAGCACATAATAAAACATGTTTAATAATAGACAAGATTCTAGTCTCAATTTGTGTTACTAGTTCATTTCAATCACACACATAAATACAAATAATTTACTTAACACTCCACAAAGTTAGAAAAACACTGCAATGTCCTTAAAAACAACTTAGCGTATACAAAAGAAAGTGCTTTTGTAGATCAAATTCAGGGGTGTGTGTGCCTGTGTGTCTGTGTAGATAATATAGAAATTCTTGAGCTCCTCTTTCATATCTTTCTTATATCTATTTTAGTTTTTCTTATATCTATTCTAGTTTTCTTTTCTTTTTTTTCTAATCCTTTCTGGAGGAAAATATTTTAGATTCAGTCTCCTTTCTTTGAATTTTCAATTAAAAAAAATTGAAACAATGAAAGTCTAGAGTCTATTTCCCTCTTAATGGTTAATAATTAAAGGAATTCCATTTAAGGTGTCCTATTTTTTGCCCTAATTATTGAAGGACATCTTTAAATGTTAATTTTATTTCTACCAAAAGACCCTCGCTGTGGCCAGAACTTTTTATGGATCAGATCCTAGAATTTGCATCTGAATTTGGGAAGAAAGGGGAAAGGGATATTCTTAGGTTCTGAGGCTTTATGGCTAAGAAAGATTAATGATTCATGAACAAGAAGTAAGAAGTAAAAGCAATGGGTTGAGTTTGGGATAAATTAAAAACACTGATAGATTCTAAGAGAGATTGGTTCCATAATGATCTTATATGATAAATATACTATTTGAGTCCAAGAGACTGCATCTTTGGGAAGCTAGGTGGCACAGTGAATAGAGCACCAAGGGCCTGAGTTCAAATTTGATCTCATACACTTAACTTTTGACCTCACTGTGTGACCCTGGGCAAATCATTTAACCCCAATTGTCTTAGTAAAAAAAGAGAAAAAAAAAAAAAAAAGAAAAGACAAGAAAAAAGAAGACTTCCGTCTCTCAAAGAACTTACATTTTAATAACATAAGCAAGTAATAGAATGTAGACTGTTAAGTTGACAGCAGCAATGGAGAAGGAAATGAAAAAAAATTTGAAATATGAGACTCCCCAAATTATCTAATGATTAACACTGCTATTTCTTAAAATAAACCTACAACAATTCATAAATTCCTTCATATCAAAATTCTATTAGATTAAATTAGGCAGCATGACCTGATGGATAGATATTTAGAGTCAAGAAGATTTGAATACACATTGTGCTTTAAACAGTCTCTGTGTGCTAGTAAACAAATTAACTCTTAAATGAATCTCAAAAGCACTGATTAGACAACTCCTTAAGACTTACCTGCAAAGTAGTTATTACCTTGGAGGGGGTTCCTTAACTTAAAAAAAAGTCAGTTAATTTGATACATTTTTAAATGTACTATACTTCAATAAATGGGATGTGAATACAAAGAGAAAGACTAGAGTAAATGTGTCAACATTTTATTCTAGAAGGATTTCATGCTATTGGAAGAAATATTTCAGTCACAAAATGAACAACAGGAAGTATGTATTACTAAATCCAGTGAAACACTAAGTTCTTGATACTGGAAAAAAGGAAAATCAACTACAAGTTGCTGGCCTCAACAACATTGTGTGAAGGAAGTTGAGATCAGAACAGTAGGGCCATGCTGGTGCCAGGAAGGAAGAAGTAGGTGTGCTGGATTTGGAGAAGGAAGTATAGAGCCCTCCAGATGGCAGACATAACAGTTAAATGAGAAATCACAGGAATTGAATACACACTTTGCTTTTTTGCCAAAGCAGCAACCTGCCCAGGTCTGTTCAAGATTTAATATTTTAAATTTGAGGTGAAACTGTAACTTTAATTATAGATTTGGAATATTTGAAAATTAAGATTCTGCCTTTGGGTAAAAAGAACATCTGGAAGAGAATATGTAAGCGAATTTATTCCTTCTGCAAATCCCATGAGATGGATTCAATTTCTTTTTTAAATTAATAGCTTATCTGTTAGTAACAATTCAGCTTACAGAGCATCTATTAACAGATGAAGCACTGCTCCCATGTGTTGAACAAATTGCCTTTACTCTATCAAACCAAGTTTCCTGATCCACTTTTGGCTTACTACAACTTGTCTGAAGCTTGCCCTTGGCTCTCTTTGTTAAATCAAGTGGGCAGGAATAAAGTTAAAGGAATTCAAGCATTAAAAATAATTTTAAGTTATACAATGTACTCTGTTAGTATTCTGTGCTTCCTCTTAGTATTCTGCAGTAAGTTTCAAATACAAATGAAAACTTCTCTTTCAAAAATACAGCTGAAATCAACTTCCTTATTAGTCATAAGTAAAATCGAGAATTCAATTTTGTCAATCATTTGTAAACATTTGTGTAATATCTCAAATGTATATTTAGCCATGAATCGATCTATGAATTCATTGAAGATATGTTTTATTGATATCTAGGTTAACAAAACATATCTTGTAATTTATCTTTGGTCTGTGGCACAATCATGTCATCTGTGTGCTGCCTCAATTTTCGAATAGGGAATATAGAATCCTTGCGCAGAAATAGCTCTGTCCTTTCATGAATAGTGAATAATTTTGACTTACTGATTCCTAAGTCTACATGATTTTGGTTATTTTCCATTGGTAATCAGCACCATGAAAATCCCTATGGTAAATCTCAACAGACCTCGGGAAAAGTACTTTATCCATTTACGTCATTTTCACTTACTCATTTGTAGTATAATTACAGACTGAAGACACCTTTCGTTGTATATAGAAATGAACAACTTCACATTTTTGTTGACATAATGGCGCATGAAAATACATATTAAAAAGACACTTTCTGCACTAGTTCAAATTTGCTGAGAAGTAAAGTCAGTTGACAGAAAATAACTTTTTCTGTTGGTTTTTGTGGCTAATGGACTTACCAAGCTAAATTGTTGGCAATAGAGTCAATAATAACAATAACACCACTGCAAGTCCATTTAAATTTTTAATTGAAACATTACTAACTTTAAAATTTGGTGCCAAGGAAATGTTACAATTTAGCTTGCTTTGGTTTGTTCTCAAGTGCAAAAAACATGCCTTTCATGATTATGGGAATTTGTATTATTCCAAGAGTCAATTTGGTCTTGAGATCTAACAATGGTAGAATTTTTAAAGGACAGCTAATTTTTAAGCTATCAATGTCATTATTATGTTTTCAATTAAATATGGCACTTCAAATGTCAGGATGCCTGTTAAGGACAATTCAGGATGTTGGTTCTGTACTCTGAGTTATGATTTCCATCCACTGTGCCAATCCACTAACACTATTTCCATTTAAGCTTGTAACTGTTACAAGGAGATACCCAATAGAAGTCTTGGATCTTGTTTTACTTTTGAAATCTGATAGAATCATTAGTGAACTGGTAAAATTAAGGTCTCTGAACACAAAATCTTTTCTTTACCTTTTCTGACTTTATAATTCAAAATATTCTACATTTGAATTTCAAAGCCAAATTCATTTTAAAAATGCCATCAATGCTATTCCACTTAACTCCAGATATTGAGTAGAAAAGTTCTGAGTCCCATCTAGAGCGACCTAAATGAGTCAATATTATCACTAAGCACATCCATGGAATACAGCAATATAGGGACTAAAATTGGGCTTAGGAAAGAGGGGAATGAGAACAGCCCAATTAATATTGCCTTTAGTGATTATTAGGAAGTGTAATATAGTGGATAGAGAGAACATAGAGTAAAGATAACCTGGGTCCAAGACTTGGGTCTGATATACAATAGCAATGTGATGTTGACCACACCCTTTTACTTCTCATTGCCTTAGTAACTCTGAAGAATTGTTCTGTCTGAATTGGTATATGCTTTCTCACTGAGCAGCTCATTATACAAATTAAATCTCATAGTATTATGATATTATCTTGGGCTAAAACAAAATTTTGATTCTGAGAATATTACTTTGTTTCTGAGAGTTAATATAAGGAACATTAACTTCCTGGCAGAAGTAAGGATTATAGATTAGATAAATCTTATAGACCAGAAACTCATTGTCTACATTTACTCATTGCTTGAAGAAATAGGATAATTGTAGAACTGAGAACTGCTAGAAACCCTAGCAATCTTCTAGCCTAACCTACTCCTATTACTAATAAGATTGATGCTGTGACTTTTAGAGGGTTGTGACTTCCTTAATTTTATAAAGATAGTAAATAACACCTGGGATAAACGTATGTCATTTAACTCCAAATCAAGTGATCATAAAAGAAAGTAAGTCATTAGCCATCTTTTCAAAGAATGTATTTTTTGAGATAGGTAAAATCTGTTTAACACCCTCAAAAATTGTGAGATTAAGTGGAACTCTAAAATAACAATTTGTATTTAAAATAGTTCTTCATTTTTAACTTATGTTTAATTATGTAATGTGATGATATATTATTTCATTTGATTTTCATAATAATACCATGAAATATGGTGAATACTATTAATATATATTTTAAAGATGAGGAAACTAAGGCCCAGAAAGGATAAATTGTGTATTTTTATATTTTTAAAAATTACATTCTACCATAATACCCCCTTAATATGCAAATGTTGAGTAGCATCTGATTTGGAGTGTGTTTTAAATGAATATTAGATAAATATGGATTGGTTCCAAATGGATAAGTTTGTTATCAAGAGAATTTTAGTAATTGGACAAAAGAAGGAACCACAAAGTAATGAATGGTACCTGGAATCAAGAAGACTTAGGTTCAAGTTCCACCCTGGGTATTACCTATTTCCTTTTACCTTTCTTTGCCTTAGTTTCTTTATTTGTAAACAGAGAATGGAGCTAATAATCTTATAGTTACCTTTCACTTTTGATTTTATGATTCTAATATTGCCAAAGCTTTTTTTTTAATCTTGATAGGTAATTTTTTCCCCCTCAAATGGCTTCAGAGCAAGACTTGTGGAACCATTGTTCCCTGCTTAGGAGTTCTCTACCTCCAAACATGAGAAAGTACGATGTTAACTTTCAAAATCTAGGGTTTGGGATAATCATGACTAGGTATATTAAATTGTATTTTGCTCTGATTCTTTTGTCAACCTCTTTCCTCTTAATATAATTAAATTTATAACTAGCTAAAGTAGCATAGTAAGCTTAGAGTAGGAAGTAAGTTTGCAAAGGGAAAGCATCTACTGACCCTCTGCTCTTCCAAATGCACCCTGTTACTATTTTTCTAATTTGGTAAGATAATTTATGGTAATTTAATTAGAATGACATTATATAAATAGATTAGTAAAATTTTCATTTTTTATTGTATTGGCTTTACCTACCCATGAACAATAAATGCTACTTCAGTCTTCTTATATATTTTTGTATTTTATTATAATTTATATATAAGCTGTTTGGTGTTTATATTCATGTAGCTCCTATGTCTTTTTTTTTTTGACAAGTATCCTATCAGATGTTTTTATACTCTCTTATTTTAAGTGGTATAAAACCATATTGATTAATATAGCTGATCTTTTATTCTTTCCCTATTTTTCTCTTTTGATTAAATTTATTTTACCTTTAACTTTGAAATCATGATCACTTTTTTACATCATAAATTCTACTTGTGACTTTTATTTTATATTAGTGTGGATCTTTCGTTTTTATAGCATTGCTTGAAAGCATTTACTGAATTCAAAATTTTGGTCTGCTATCAATTTGTATTTTATAGGTAAATTGACAGATAAGATCATCATGTGATGATATTTGTTAGTTAATCACATCTTCAAAAAAAGGAAAAAATGATTATGAGCATTATGATTATTCATCGTGGAAGCGCATTTTTCTTTTTAATTTTTTTATTACAGCTTTTTATTGACAAAACATATTTCAACATTGACCCTTGCAAAAACTTCTGTTACAACTTTTCCTTCCTTCCTTCCATCCTCTCCCCTAGAATGCAGGTAGTCCCATACATGTTAAATATGTTAAAGTATATATTAAATACAATATATGTATACATATTTTTACAGTTATCTTGTTGCACAAGAAAAATCAGATTTAGAAAGAAGGTTAAAAATAACCTGGGAAGAAGAACAAAAATACAAGCAAACAATGACAGAAAGAGTGTAAATGCTATGTTGTGATCCATACTCCTTTCCCAATGTTCTTTTGCTGGGTGTAGCTGGTTTTGTTCATTACTGATCAATTGGAACTGAATTGGATCCATTACCGAACATAGCCACTTCCATCAGAATTGATCCTCATATAGTATTGTTGTTGAAGTGTATAATGATCTCCTGGTTCTGCTCATTTCACTTAGCATCAGTTCATGTAAGTCTCTCCAAGCTTCTCTGTATTCATTCTGATGGTCATTTCTTACAGAAAACAACATTCCATAACATTCATATACCATAATTTACTCAGCCATTCTCCAATTGATGGGCATCCATTCAATTTCCAGTTTCTAGCCACTACAAAAAGGGCTGCCACAAACATATTTGCACATACAGGTTTCTTTCCCTTCTTTAATATCTCTTTGGGATATAAGCCCAGTAACAACACTACTGGATCAAAGGGTATGCACAGTTTGATAACTTTTTAAGTATAGTTCCAAATTGCTCTTCAGAATGGTTGGATCTGTTCACAACTCCACCAGCAATGCATCAGTGTCCCAGTTTTCCCACATCCCTTCCAACATTCAGCATTGTCTTTTCCTGTCATCTTAGCCAATCTGACAGGTGTGTAGTGGTATCTCAAGAGTTGTCTTAATGTGCATTTCTCTAATCAATAATTATTTGGAACACCTTTTCATATGAGTAGAAATAGTTTCAATTTCATCATCTGAAAATTGTCTGTTCATATCCTTTGACAATTTATCAATCAGAGAATGGCTTGATTTCTTATGAGTCAATTCTCTATATAGTTTAGAAATGATGCTTTTATCAGAACATTTGACTGTAAAAATGTTTTCCCAGTTTATTGCTGGAAGCACATTTTTCAAAGGGTTGAGTATTATGTACCAATTGAAGCTGCCATCAGACTCATAAGAGACTAGTCTGGCAAGGGTTTACTCTTACATACTGACTTGATGAATTGTATTACATTAAAAACCATGAAAGAAGCTCCAACATATGCTATTGATGTGCTTGACTCATCATTAGGGGAAAGATCAACAAATTATCAAAACCCTTTGTTATCTCTTTTTCAGAGTCATCCTTTAATTTTCCTCATCCTTTTCTGTATCTAATGAATTACCAAGTCTTAACAATTCTACTTCTACAATATCCCTTCCATTTGTCCCCTTCTCTTCTCACATAGCTATTGTCTTTCAGATTCTGATCATTTCTTCCCTGGATTACTGAAACAACCCCCTGTTTAATCTAATTCCAGTCTTGCCTCTGTCCAATTGGTGTATCACACAGTTGACAAAATTATATTCTCCATAAAATCAAAATCAAATCCAAACTCCTTTATTAAACATTTAAAAGTCCTTCAAACTCTAGCTCCAACTTATCTTTTCAAATTTATTTTTGCATTGTTCCCCTGCACATTCATTCATGACTACATACATATATATACACATATACACATATACACATATATACACACACATACTCTCACACATATACCATACAAACACTTATATTGTTGCTTTTATATGCCATGTCATCTTTTCCACTTTTACCTTTCATATCAGCTCCCACTTTCTTGCCTTTCTCTCCACTCTTTTCCATTCTTGCAATTGTTTTTCCTTCAAGCTCCACCTCTTGGAGTTTCTTTTGATGGATTAGCTTAAGTGTCACTCTCCAATGCAAAGTTGGTACTGGTCACCTTGCTGTGAGTACTTATATTTCTGCTACCCTCAAATTACTTTGTGTAAGATAAACTAAAAGTCTCAGTGCAATTTAAAGCTACAAAAAATTAAAAGAAGGAACAATAGAATAGTGAAGTATAATTGGGATTACAAAAATCTAGGTTTAACTCCTACCTGTAAAGCTTAAAATTGTGCTAAAACCTTTCAGAAACCCTGTCTATAGTTTTTGTATTGACTTACTATTGATTGCATTCTTTCTCCCTTAGTACATCGTAAACAACTTGAAGGCAGAGACTATGTGGGTTTTTTCCATTGTTTTCCCAGTACCTGAACAGTACATGAAAATTGCTTAAAAATTCTTGTCAGATTAAATTAAATTAAATTTATCATGGGTTGGCATCAAAACAGCTGAGGTCTGTTTTGTGTATACTCTTCTCATTTTTCCTCTCAACTTTTCCCCACAATTTGGGAAACTTCTATAAATTTCTAGGGGAAAGTAAGGTTTCAAATATGAAGTCAATTTTTGGTACTATCTACCCAAGTTCTCTTGGGTTAGTGACTTAACATCTCTAGTCTTCAGTTTCCTCATTTAAAGAATAAGGAGATTCAATTAGATAACATCTATGGTGCCTTCCAATTCCAATTCTATAATATTAGATTATTTATTCCAATTTTCTCATTTTACATATGAGAAGATTGAAACCCAATGACGTTAAGGGATTTAATTAGTAAATATCAGTCAGGATCAAAATACATTTTCTCTGGTTCCAGAGTGAATACTCTTTTCACTGTGCTACACTACCTGTGTTAAGATCTGTAGTGCCAATGCAGAATAACTTGGAAGAGAGAGAAACTGCTATCTGAAAGTAACATGGGCACTGGGAAAAACTAGCTTCAGTATGAAACTCATTTCACTTTTGCCTTTCTGCCAAGAGGCTACCTGACAGAGAGAACCAAGAGCCAGAGGTTCAAGTAGGGACAGTTGCATTTGAAAAAAGGCAACTGGGGGGGAAAAAAGCCAAACCACAACCATCTACACACTAACCTGGCCCTGTAGCATCCTAATTCCAGTAACACCCTTGGACTGCATCCATCTTTCCCAAAGGCTCTCTCCCAAGACTTCTTGAGCCAAAGAGCTGCTTCTTTTTTGTAAAGGGGCACAGAAACATACCCTTATGGCATAGATGTGGATTAATGTGGAGCAACTAACTTAATGTGCATCTAGAAATAATAGACTATCTCTTTTGGATCAAAAGGTCTCAAGTTCTCCTGAGAAAAAGATTCAAACATCCTTAGGTTTTATTAACACAGTTAAAGAACCAGATCTGAGAATAACAAAATTTATCCACAGGATCATTGTTTTCTAAAACATATGTCTTTTTTCTTTTCCAAAACATTTATTTTTCTTCCTGAAAAGTAATTTAAAGCAATATGAAATAATATGTAATGCATTTGCATAATTTTAATAAGAATATTTGTGTTAAATTCTTCTAATAAGCGAATCCCCCTTTTTACCCCAAAAGCTTCCAACAATACACACCTGTTAATTTTATGTGTGTGTCTACACATGTATATGTATAGACACATACATGTATATATGAATGTATTTTTATTATGGAATGTTTTATGAACATATAGAAAAAATGATCTTCAACTTTCTCTGATTACTTTTTCCCCTTTATAAGAATATATTTGCTTTGAATTTTTGAAAGTTACATAATATTTTATGAATAATCCTGAACCATTCCAGCATAAATCAGGATTGGCTGTGAAGGAACCATCATTACCAGAGAATCCCAGTGCTCTCTCTTTTGCTACCCATTGGATTTTCCATCTCCCTCAGTTACTTTTCTCTTCACAGAGTTTAGATGAAATGACAAGTCAACAACTCCATTCCTTCTGATGAAACAGTAAATCAGTAGACCTTGTCATTTACCCTAAGATCCTCTAGGCCTAACTATCTGTCCTATGTTCTCTATGCTCTACAACTCCTGTCCTATCACTGTGTAACTTGAATTCCTCTGGGTCTTCCTCTCTGTCCCACTGCTGAACATGAAGTCTTCTGGGCTTCTTTTTTCATGTATTGTCTTTCCCAATTAAAAGTGTGAACTCCTGAAGAGAAGGGACTTTATGGCTTTATAAATTTGTATCTCTAGTATTTAATACAGTGCTAGGTACATATAAGAAAGGTATGCATGTTTTTCATTCATTCAATTATGCAATACAAAGGATTGCTTTATAATCATATAATTCACTAATATGAAAGAACAATTTTACCTTTTATAGAAAAATGGGTCAACTCTCCCTATTTGATTCTTTAATCAGTTGAGAACACATTTTGATTATTCACTGGGTATGTGCAAGTCCTGAATGCTTGTCTAGTACAACATAAAGTCTATTTGGATTGTTTGGAGAAATTTGGCCACATATGTTATCGGACCTCAATAAATCCTTTAAGCTTGAAAGAAAAGAGAGATTGAAGCAAAGGGAATGAGAGTATACTATTTAAATTCCTGGAAAAAAATTCACTGAAAGAGAGGAGCAAAGACAAAGGCCTTGGTCCTGTTTCTATCTCACTTCCATGTTATGCCGCTAGAGTATTTTTCAAGCTTCATCAATGAGAACAGTAACTGGGATAGTCAACTCACACTGTATGCTCAGAATGGAAAGAAATAAGTCATCCAAGAATAAAGCTACTTAGCCTTATTCTTGTCTATGGTATTCTTTTTCAAATTTGTTGTCTTGATAATATTACTCTATTCATTATACTACATGTATATATGAGATACTACAAAGGAAATATGTTTAAAAATGCATTTCAAGGCTGAAGAGAATATTTTAAATTAGGCAGATCAATACAGATTTCCTACAAGTGGTGCAGCTGAGTTCAAGGCTCACCTGAAAGGAAGTTACTGATTCTGAGAGAGGATGAAGAAGAAATGCATACTTTTCATGGCTAACTTTGCTATTTAAAAAAATGAAATTTTGAGCAATAATTTATTATGACAATAAAGTATATCCTAATTAATTCTTTTTTTTCAATCATTATTACCTTTTACTTATATCAACCACCCTTTACTTTCTTTAGCAATCATAGCTAGGTCAAAAAGGGGGGGAGGGGAGAAAGGATTAATACCCTAACAATAGTCTACTTTTGCTTAAGATAGTTTGCTACTTTTCATCTATTTTGTTTTCCAAGAATATGGTTTAAATAAACACAAATCAGAAATAGTGGGGAAATATTTTTAAGCCATATAAAATGCACATTTTCTTTTTGTATACATATGCATTATGAACTTAAGTTTAAAATGTGAGTAGACAAATTGCTCCCTCTTCTGGTAGGTAATCATATTGTATTTTTTAATCCTTTGAAAATGTTTAAATTTATCTTTAAATACATTTAATTGTTAAAAACATGGGAGAGGGGATAAAGTGGAAAATTTTATTAAAATGTTCTTCAGTCTAATAGTTACATTCAGATTTCAGAAATCTGTTGTAGATAGAAAGGAAAAAGAAATACCAGAAGGAATGAAAGTTTGTGTCAATCACTTTAAAATTTATATTCTTTCAGATTGATGAAACAATAAATTTAGGCCTCAGGAAAGGCTGTCTCAACTATTATGTAGTTGTCATTATGAATCTCTAGTCACAATATCAACTCTTATCCTCTTGATATTTAGCTTTCTTTTAACATCTTTGATTATAATTTTCTTCTTTTCTAAGATAATTGTCAAATATATAATGACTTTATATAGTGATTTAACATTTTCAAATTACTCTCCACATTGGCTAATTTGATCCTCACAATCACTTCAAGAGAGAGGAAAAAGGGATGAACAAGATGTTATAAAGTGCCTTCCAGCTTTGAATCCTTTGAGTCTATAAACATTACAATGACTGCAAGATAGGTTCCATGGGTTTTTAAAATAATGTATAGGATAGGATTAATTTTCTTAGTCTTCTCAAATTAATTGAACTATGAAGCTTAGACTATGACCCACTAGAAGCTCTCCCTGAAGACTGATACTGATACTGATAATCTCAAAACTCATCAAGAAACTTGGGGATGGATGAGTATCCCCTTTTCTGCTAGGTGACAGGAATAATAATATTATCTCTGCTAAATAAGTAATGTGAAGATCACTTCTCTAAACATTTTTCAGGAAATGTCCCATTCTGCTTTTTTAAAAGAGATAATTTGGGGAGGCAGAACCAAGATGGTACAGTAAAGATGGGGACTCAGCAATGAAAACTTCCCCAAACTTCTCAAAATTATTTTGATGACTGTATATAAATTTTAGAGCATCAAAAAACATAAAATGATGGAATGGAACAATTTTCCAACCAAAGTCAACTTAGGAGATCAGGAGCGAAGAGTCTGTGGCACCAGGGTGGGAGTCCAGTGCAGGTCTTATCAGTGCAGCCTGGGCCCAGACAGCAGTGCAGCAGGAGTAGTCTTGGGGGCCTCTGGACTTCTCAGCCCAGAGACATCAAAGATGACTTGAAAAGTCAGCAGGAAAGATTTGTGAATAGGGTGAGAGGGCCTTGGGAAACCAGGAAATCGGAAAACCTAGAGTGGGCATAGGTGATGGTGGCACCAAAAGCTTTTTTTTTTTTCATATGTGTCAGCTCACAAGAAATTTCTTTGCTAGCACTGAGGAAGGACACTCTTGAGTGAGAACATTAGAACTTATAGCCACAGTGGAGTGGGGACACTTTTTACAATTCTGGGGCAGAAAAGCTTACTTGTAGTCAGATCCCTAGAAGGATCTCTGAAAACAGCTTGTGACAGCTTGAAATAAAGCCCTCCTTTAACAAAATCCAGGTAATACTCTGGATAAATGGACAGACAACAGGAAAAGATTCTGACCATAGAAAGTTACTATGGTAACAAAAAGATCAAAACACATATGCAAAAGAAAACAAAGTCAAAGTTTCTACATCTAAAGCCTCTAAGAAAAATAAAGAATTAGATTTATTTACAGAAGAGCTTAAAGGGATTTTGAAAATCAAGTAAGAGAGATAGAGAAAAAAATTTGGGGTGAGAATGGAGAGTGGTACAAAAGGATATACAAAATCAAAATTGACTAAATGGGAAAGGGGGTACAAAAGCTTATTAAGGAAAATAATTCCCAAAAAATTAGAATTAAGCAAATAGAAGCTAATGACTTTATGAGAAATCAAGAAACAATAAAGCCAAACCCCTCCAAAATAAAAAAATAAAAAAACAGAAAATAATGTGAAAATCTCATTGGAAAAATAACTGATCTGGAAAATAAATATAGAAGATATCATTTTAAAAATTATGGTCTACCTGAAAGTCACAATGTTAAAAAAGAGCCTAGAAATAATCTTTCAAGAAATTATCAAGGAAAACTGTCCTGATCTTCTAGAATCAGAGGATAAAATAAAATTGAAAGAATCTACCAATCACCTTCTGTAAGAGATCCCAAGATGAAAAATCCCAGGAATATTATAGTCAAATTCTGAAACTCCTAGGTCAAAAAGAAAATATTGCAAGCATCCAGAAGGAAACAATTCAAGTATAGGGGAGTTAGTCTGGATAACACATGATTCAACATTAAAGGACCAGAGAGCTTGGAATATGATATTCTGGAAAACCATGGAGTTAGAATTACAACCAAGGATCATGTACCCAGAAAATATAAGTATAATCCTTCAGGAGAAAATATGGGTGTTTACTGAAATAGAGGACTTTCAAGCATTCAAGATGTAAAGACTAGAGCTGAAAAGAAATTTTTATGTTCAAATACAGGACTCAGAAGAAACATAAGAAGGTATCATAAGGAACTTAATAAGGTTTTCAGGTTACATTCTTATATAGGAAGATGATACATGTAACTTATAAGAGTTTTCTCATTATTATGGAAGTTGGAAGAACAATATATAGACAAAGGGCACAGGTGAGAGTTTAATATGAATGGACAATACCTTAAGGAGTTAGAGAGGAATATACTATAAACATGGGAAAAGAAGGAGCAAAACAATGTAAATTATCTACCATAAAAAAGACAAGAAAAAGGGTTTTTTTAATAGTGAAGGGAAAGAAAAGTAAAGAAATGGCAGTGAGTGAATTTACTCTCATCAGAATAGACTCAAAGAGGAGTAACATACATACTCAATATGAATATAAAAAATCTATCTTAACCTGTAGGAAAGTATGAGAATAAAGGGATACAGGAAAAGTAAAGGGTGATAGAAGAGAGGACATAGTGGAGAAGGGATTGATCAGTAGCAAAACACTTTTTAGAAGGATCAGGTGGAAAGGAGAGAGAGAATACCAGGAGGAAATGCAATTAGCAACAGTCTGTGGCAAAATAATTTTATAGCAAGTTTCTTTGGAGAAAACCTCATTTCTCTAGTGTAAATGGAAATAAGTCAAATTTATTTTAAAAAGAGCAATGGTCATTCTCCAATTGATAAATGATCAAAAGATATGAACTATGTCCAAAAGGTTATAAAATCATGGATAGCCATTAACAATACTACTACTAGCTATGAATCCCAAAAGATATTTTTTAAAAAGAACATATATGTACAAAAATATTTATAACAGTTTTCTTCTCAGGGCAAAGCATTAGTAACTGAGGTGGAGGGATGCCTAACCAAATGGAAAATGGCTAAATAAATTTTGGCATGTGATTATGATGGAATTTTATTCCATGGAAAATGATAAGTAAGATGCTCTCAGAAAAACCGTATTTTTGTACAAAGTAATAACAATGCTGTGGGATGATCAGATGTGAATGACTGCTATTCTTGGCAATACAATGATTTATGACAGTCTTGAAGGACTTTTGATGAAAAATATTTTCATCCAAGAGAAAGAACTGATTCTTTCTGAATACAAATTGAAGCATATGTTTTCTGAAAATACTCTTTATTTATTTTAGTTTTCTTTAAGGTTTTGTGGAGTGGGTTTGTATCTAGGGGAAGATATATGTTTTCTCTTTCACAACATAATTTCTTTGGAGATGCTTTGCGTAACTTCACATATTCCTCTTTAATGGGAGGTGGGGGTGAGGAGGAGAGAGAATCTGGAACTTAAAGTTTTAAAAACAAATATAAAATAGTGTTTAACATGTAACTGGAGGAAATAAGAAAATTTAAAAAAAAAAAGAAAGAAAGAAAAAAAGGAAATATTTCAACAAGAAATGCCTAGTAGATCTTAAAAGTTTTTCAAACCTTTTCATTCTTCCTCCCATGATTCCTCTGGCCTTCAACTTCTCAGCTGAGAACTTTCCAAGTATTTCACTGGAAAATCTTGTGACTTCCTCAGGACTCCATCTTTATTACTGCCATTCATTTTATATCACTAAGATGCCTTCTCCCATTTTCCCCTCATTCACTCTTGTTTCATATGAAGCAGTGGTCTTTCTCCTTGCTAAAATTCAACTGCTTTTATGCATGAATGATTACATTTAATTTTGTCTTCTCCAGCAGGTAAGACCTTTTATCAACCTCACTTTCTCACTTAATCTTTTCTCATCTACTGGCTGCCTTAAATTACCTTCACTTGATACATCACTTCCTTGTTTGCTATTGTCTTGAAATACTTTGTCTTTTCTGGATAAACTCCTTGAGAAGGCTATTTATAAATCAATGCTTCCCCTTCCTTAGTTTATGCTGCAGCTCATCATTCAAATGGAATTGCTCTTTCCCAAGATACTAGTGATTCTTATATGCTAAAGCTAACAACCTTTTCTCAATCCTCATCTTTCTTGATCTCTCTGCAGTCTTTCATAGTATTTACCACCATTTTTCAAACTTTTTCACTGCTCCTCCAAGACTCCTTTGCCTCTCAGCTGAGAACCTACAGAAAATGTCATGGATTCCATTTTGAGATATTTTGGGTGTTATCACGGTTTTGTTTTTCAGAAAACAAAGCCATTTGGCCCTCCCACTTTCTCTTTCTAAAAATATCATTATGAAAAACTCAGAGTATCATCTTTTTTTAACCTACTGTTCAAACATGTATTTCTTCATCTATTCTCTAGTCTGTAATCAAAAGTAGGGCTAGAAAGTAGAAAATTAGTCTAAACTATAATAAAAATGTGAAAATAAGCAACTCAAAACCTCAGAACCTCTGTTTTTTCATCCAAGAAGTAGAGTTAATGATATTATGTAATTACTTAGCTCCCCAGAGAAAATATTAAACAGGCTTTAGCATGTAATCTAAATGTCATGTATCCTGTGGCCTGGCACTATCTTTCATTCTTTTGCTTTTTTTTTAATCTTGTTGATCATTTAATAGAGTCAAAAAGGTAATGACAATTTATCATTGCTAATTCTTAGTCAAATTATGCAAAATTGTTCTTTGTTTTTTCTAGAATGCAATAAGCCTGTCAGATTGTCAAATGGTTATGTTTTAAAATAGTTCATTTCTTACTTCAGTGCAAACAGGTAAAATTTTATTGTTAATATGGCAATCAAAATCTCTGGGGCGTCACTTAGTTCTATAGAGAGGTAAATGTGCAGAAAATTTGGGGAAATATTTAATTATTATCAAGCATTATTTAATCATCATTTTGGAAAATTCCAAAAATATTGTTAATGATATAAGTTGAATAGAAGAAACACATTAAAAGTTGGCCTTAGCTAGCATTCTTTTTTTTTAATAGCTTTTTATTTACAAGTTATATGCATGGGTAATTTTACAGCATTGACAACTGCCAAACCTTTTGTTGCAATTTTCCCCTTCCTTACCCCACTCCCTCCCCTACATGGCAGAATAACCAATACATGTTAAATATGTTTAAGTGTAAATTAAATACAAAATAAGTATACATGTCCAAACCGTTATTTTGCTCTTTTGCTATTTTTTAATTAAATTTCTTTATTTTTGAAATATATACATGGATAATTTTTACCATTCACCCTTAACAAAACATTGTGTTATTATTTTTTCTCTCCTTTCTTCCAATCCCCTTCCCTAAAGGGGAATTTAACTAATATATGTAAAACATGTGCAATTCTTCTATACATATTACTACAGATATCAGGCTGCACAAGAAAAATCAGATCAAAAAGGAAAAAAAAGATTAAAAAACAAATGCACAACAAAAGAGTGAAAATACTATGTTATGATCCATACCCAGTTCCCATGGTCCCCTCTCTGGATACAAATGGCACTCTTCATCATGAGACCATTGGAATTGATCAGAATTATCTCACTATTAAAGATAGTCATGTCTATCAGAATTAATCATCATATAATCTTGTTGTCATCTATAATGATCTCCTAGTTTTGCTCATTTCACATAGCATCAGTTCATGTAAGTTCTCCAGACCTCGCTGAAATCATCCTGCTGATCATTTCTTATAGAACAATAATATTCCATAATATTCATATACCATTGTGATGACCGTGCTAGCATCCAGGACACCCCAGAATCAGCCGGAGTCAGGATACGTCTTTATTCTTGGTCTTTAGATGCAGGATTGAACAGGATGGAAGCAGAATCTCCATGACCACCTTCTCCCTTGTCTACCACCAAAGTGTGACCCTGGCTAGTCTTATTCCACCCCCTAGTCCCTCCTACAATCCTCTGTATACACCAATCATTGAGCCAGCACAGGGTAGTGGGAAAGACCATTTTCCAAGCATATGCCCATAGAGTATTGTCCAATTGGTACTTAGTCTCAAGTGCTCAGCAGTCCTGACCTCAGTGCACTGACTCAATAGTTTCAGCCCCCTACATACCATAACTTATTCAGCCATTCTCCCTCTGATGAGCATCCACTCAGTTTTCAGTTTTTGTTACTAGAAAAAGGGCTGCTATAAATATTTTTGCACATGTGGGTCACTTTCTCTCCTTTATGATCTCTTTGGGATACAAACCCAGTAGAAATAGTGCTGAAACACAGTATATGCTCAGTTTGATAGCTCTTTGGGAAGAGTTCCAAATCGATCTCCAGAATCAGTTCACAATTCCACCAACAATATATTAAGATCTGAGTTTTCCCACATCCCCTTCAACATTCATGATGATCTTTTCCTCTCATCTTAGTCAATTTGAAAGGTGTATAGTAGTACCTCAGAGTTCTCTTAATTTATATTTTTCATATCAAATGTGATTTAGAGCACCTTTTCATATGACTAGAGATTTTAATTCTTCATCTGAAAATTATCTGGTTATATCCTTTGATCATTTCTTTCTTTTTCACAGATATGAGAAGTAAACTATCTTTTTTTTCTAATTTATTTATATTTTCTCTCTTTGTGTCTACATTATGAACCTGTTTTCACTTTATCTCTGTATACAGTGTGTAGATCTATGTCTACTTTTTGCCATACTAATTTCCAATTTTCCCAGCAGTTTTTGTCAAATAGTGAGTTCTTATCCCGAAAGCTGAGGTCTTTGGGTTTGTCAAACATTAGATTACTGTAGTTATTGACTAGTTTATCCTTTAAACCTAACCTATTCCACTCTATTTTTTAGCCAGTACCAAATGGTTTTGATAATCCCTGCTTTAAATATATAGTATATATAAAGTATAAAATATACTTTTAGGTCTGGAACAGCTAGGTCATCTTTATTTGCATTTTTTTCATTACTTCCCTTGAAATTTTTGACCTTTTGTTATTCCAGATGAATTTTGTTATAATTTTTCTAGATCTGTAATTTCTTGGGAGTTTGATTGGAATGGCACTGAATAAGTAGATTAATTTAGGTAGTATTGTCATTTTTATTATATTAGCTAGGTCTACCCATGAGCACTTGATAGTTTTCCAATTGGTTAAATCTGACTTTATTTGTGTAGAAAGTATCTTATAATTGTGTTCATATGTACCTGACTTTGCCTTTGCAGGCAGACTCCTAAACAATTTCTATTACCTACAATTATTTCAAATGGAATGTCTTTTGGTATCTCTTGCTGCTGGACTTTGTTGGTATCCTTTTGCTAATTTAAAAACCTTTTATTAAGAAATTTAAAAATACCAACAAAAACTAAACAGCCATTGCTATGACTGAATTTCTCATGTTATTGGTATTAAAAAAATTATACCAAGGATCAGTTTTGAAAATGATTTAGAACGAACCCAGATGCTATCTAGTCCATTTTGAATTTTTGCATTTATGCAAAAATTGGCTCAATGCAGCTGTTGTGACTTTACAAAATGTATTTCTCATTATTTTACCCATAAACCTTATCCAGCAAAGAGTACATAGCAGTGTTAATGAGGCACAATTCTTAAATATCTGCAAATTTAATAATCTTTTGTGAGGGTCAATAGAGACAATTTTAAGAGGAGACTGAGGCCTAAACTTACCCCCCAAAACATAATGATATAAACTTCTTCTGTACTCTGATATTCTAGGTGCCTTATTGCTTGCAAGAGTTTATATAAAACCTTAAAAAGCAAATAGAACAATTAAACTAACTCACATCTAAAATATGATGTATAACAATAACAAAATTTTTCAAACTTTTCCACTAAGGGAAAAAGTACTTGGGATTACTAGGGTATCAAAGAACCAGATTCCTATTAATGAATAACACAAAGAGATCACAAAGAGACTCTACAAATATACCCCATAGCCTAGCACCATGATCCTTTTACTGAGAGAATCTAGGTTCAGTCTTTGGAGTATTCTCTTGATTTTATCTTTCATTTTATATTATTCCCACTAATAAGTTCCTTTATGAAACTTAGAATAAAGTTAATGATTAGGTATTTGTAATGTTCTTCTCTAAAATATAATGCTCTCTGGAAGCAGATTTCTTGGGGGGCTTCTAGGGGCAGCCTTCCTTTCTGTTCAGTGTAATCACCCCAAATGCAGCCAGGAGTTAAAAGTCCAAATCCTTTATTGTCTCCTTCAAAGTCTTATCTCCTTCACGTGGGGCTGGGCCAGTTTTTCTTAGAGGCCTTCTGTAATCTTGGTTCCAAGAGGTTAAGTAATTTATGTAATTCCTTCTCTGGCATGTGAATCTCCTTGACTGAATCCTGGCTGAGGTTCTGAGCTTCTAGTGGGCTTCTGAGAGTTTCTTGCTTATATGCTGTACACTGAGTATACATCAATCATTATATCACTAGGAAACCATTATTTGTTGTAGGATTAAATCAATGCTAAACTAGATTTACCACTGTCTCCTCAATTCCACTTACTTAGTACCTTATAAGAATATTAACATCTCCCATTTTCTTTTGATTTAGAACATAAATGGTCATGACCTCCCTGACTTCTCAAGGAGGTGAGAACCCCCCCAAAAAGGTGATCACACCTTCCCTGACTGCTCAAAAAAAGAGTGAAGACACCATAAAAAGAAGTGAACACACACTCCCTGATATCTCAGGAAGAAAGATGAAAACACCAAAGGAAATGGGAAATCAAATAAGATTGGCAGGTTTCTGAAGATGCTCACTCTTAAAACAGGTATATATAAATTCATCAATATGGGAAGTATTACATATAATTACATAAATTACATAAGTATATAGTAACATGGTGAGTAGTGATGTAACAAATAACATGAATCAAGATGAGGAATTATACATGTTCATAAGTCCTAGAAATAGTCCAAAATGAATCTGTTGTCTATTGTTATTGCAAACCAATAATTCCTGCAAACTTTAAGTCCTGCTAGTCCATCTTGTTTAGGAATCCAAGATTCCATGGTTTTCGTCCTGCAACATTCATTATCAGCTTAACATCATTCCCTTTATTTACCACTTTCTAAATCTCCCTCATCATCTGGCAATTACATTGGAGTTTTGACTGAACTGCCCTATTGGTTTAAAAAAAGCCTTATTTGGGGGAGCGAGGCGAGAAGACACACGACTTTCTAAGCTCTTTCACCCTCTTTATCAATATTATATCGAGCCTCAAAAATAGTCTTGACTGCTACAATCGAAAGATAAGAAGTAGAAAACCACCCGGGCCGAAGAAAATCTGCAGTCCGCCAAAAAGGTTGGATCCGGGGCCAGGGGGGTCGGGGCAGACAGGGAGAAAAATTGGGTTCCGGAGAGTCTCAAACTGAGGGTGGACAGATCTCAGCACAAGCGTGTAGCCCCAACCCTCAATGCCGGGGCTTTTCCTTGAGAGTTGTGATCCCACGGGCAGGAGGAAGGGCCCGGTTACCCCAATCTGCACAGTGGGAGCTCAGCTTTGGGGCCATAACTTTTTCCAGGGCCGATTTCCGGGAGAGACACTGGGCAGAGTTTGTTTCTGCAGCCGTAAACTCACAGTCCCTCAAAGGCCCGGCCTGGGGGGAACACTTTCACCACTTAGTTCAGCCCAGGCAACCGATAATCCCTCAGCCCTACTCAGTTTGATTGCTCGGCAAAGCTGAATCCACCTTGTTGGGGAAGGGAAAACTCTACAAAAATCCCAACCCGAAAGGGAAACCTTTCTCTCCTATTCTGCAGAGGAAGCTTAAACCCCCTTTAAGACCTACCCTAAACTTTAAAACATGAATAAAAAATATGAAAAGAAAACCACACTTCTATGCAGAAAAAACAGGTCACAAACCTGAAGAGACTCAAACACAAAAAACATCAACTGTCCCCTTTACATAATCTTCATAGAAAGACCATTAAAAACTAAAAAATTAGAAAAAATGGGGAAAAAGGAAAAAATTTTAAAAACAACAATTCCTAAATTTGAAAATTTAAAATTTTAAAATGAGGGAAACAAAAGGGAATTGGGAAAAAAAAAACTAAAGTAGGATTTAATTGGGGAAAAAAAACCCAAAAAAAAATTAGAAAAAAAAAAATTAAAACCAAACAAAATTCAAAACCTAATTAATATAAAAAAGGTAAAAACTTTGAAAAAAACTTTAAAAAATTGAAACAAAAAAATTAAAACAAATTCATTAAAAAAAATAAATAACAAAAAACAAAAAAAAAACTAAAACCAAATTATCTACTTGAAAAAAACGAAAACTTGAAAAAATCTAGGAAATCTAGGATTACTGACTTTCAAAACTATATAAAAAAAAGCCAAAATTTTACAAGAAATCATCAAAAAACCCCAATTAAAAACAAAAAATAAAATTAAAGAATTCAAACACCTTCTGAAAAAAACCCAAAAAAAAACCCAAAATAGGGCCAAACGAAAAAAATTAAGGAAAAAAAACCCCAAAACCATTTAAATAAGGTCCAAAAAATCACCAAAATCCTCCTTACATTAAAAAAAACCAATATTATTAAAACAAAATTAATAAAAAAAACACCCACAAAATTTTTTCCAGGGAAAAATGAATTTAATGAAACAAGAATTCCATTTTTTTGAAAAAAAACCAAACTAAACAAAAAATTTGATTCCAAAAAAAATCAAAAGAATGCAAAAAAATAAAAAAAAATTTTGAAATTTATTTTGGGATATACAAAAAAACATGAAATTTTATATATATAACAAAAAAGGGAATAATAGAAAAATATGGCAAAAAAAGGAGGGAAAAAAAAACACATCCCCCAAAACTAAGGAAACATATATCTGAAATTTAGAAGGGGAAAAATTTGTAATCTTTTTCATCAAGTTCTCAAAAAAAATAATTAATTTTTTTAAAAAATTCTCTCCCTTATTAAAAACAGAGGAAAAGGAAAAAGAAAAAAGAAAAGGGAAGGGGGAAAACCAAAGGGGGGGGAATTATAAAAGGATTATCATATACAAGAGGGCATAATTTAAAAGGGGAAAAAGGTGGGGAGCAAAATAAAAACACAATCTGGGGTTAGGATGCAAAATACAATTTAAATTTAACCAAATTAATGGGAAACTCCCCATAAAAAACAATAGCAACTGATAAAATCAGAAACCCACAAATTTGTTTAAAAAACACATTTAAAAGCAAGAATAAGTAAAACCAAAAATGGACAAAATCATTACCTTCAGGTAATCAAAAAAAAATAGCCATCCCTCAATCAACAAAAATAAAAAATTATCTAATTAAAAAAAAAAGGTCCACCTCAAAAATAAACAACAACAAATCAATAAAACATATATCACCGTGGTAACTCAACCCAAAAAATTAAAAGTTCAAGCAAAAAGCAACAAAACTTAATAGAAATCTCAACCCCACCTCAAATTAGAAAATCAAACCACAAAACAAATAAGAAAAAATTAAAAAGAAATAGAATATTAGAAAAATTAGTATTTGGATCTTTGGAAAATTTGAATGGAATGAAGGGAATAACTTTTTCTCAGCAGTTCATGGAACCTATTCAAAACTGACCATATTTAGGACATAAAGACCTAAATTAAATGCAAGAAAGAGAAAAGTAAATGCTTTTTTCAGATCATGATGCAATAAAATACATTAACAAAAAGTTAGGGGAAATAGACCAAAAAGTAATTGGAAACTAAAAATTCATCTTTTAAGAATGTTTGGGGCAGCAAATTATAGATACAATTAATAATTTCATAAGATAATGACAATAGAGACATCTCCAAAATTTGTGGGATGCAGCCAAAGGGTAATAAAGGGAATTTTATATCCTAGAGGCTTACTTAATAAAACAGAGAAAGAAAAAGATTAATGAATTGGTTAACTAAAAAAAAAAAAAAACCAAATTAAAAAACCCCAATCAAATACTAAAATTGGAAATTCTAAAAAAAAGGAGAAATTAAAATATTGAAAGTAAAAAAACTTTGAGCTAATTAAAAAACTAAGAGTTGGTTCTATGAAAAGCAATAAAATAGATGTTTTTTAAACTTGATTAGAAAAAGGAGGGAGGAAAAATGAAATTAGTAGTCTTAAAATGAAAGGAGAACTTTCCACCAATGAAGAGGAAATTAGAGAAATAATAAGGAGTTATTTTGCTCAACTTTTGCCAATAAATTTGATAACCAAGGAAATGGATGATACCTCCAAAATACAGGATTTTAATAAGGAAAAAGTAAATTGTTGAATATCCCATTTCAGAAAAAAAATGAGCAGGCAATTAAACAACCCTAAGAAAAAATCCCCAGGACCAGATGGATTTACGAATTTTACCAAACATTTAAAAACAATTGGAAATCTATATAAATTATTTGATAAAATAGGGAACGAAGGAGTCCCCAAATTCCTTCTATGCACGACATGGTATGATACCAAACCAGGTAGGTGAAAACAGAGAAAAAAATTATAGAAATCTCCCTAATGAAATTGATGCTAAAAATCTTAAAAGATATTAGCAAAAAGACGAAAAACATTCCAAGATAAATCACTTGATCAATAGGATTTATACCAGGAATGCAGGGCTGGTTCAATATTAGAAAACTATCAATATAATTCCATGTTAATACAAATTAACAAAAAATATATCATCCCCAATAGTGCAGAAAAGCATTTGATAAAATCCCATCCATTCCATTAAAAAACTTAAGTATAGGAATAAATATTTTCCTTAAAATAATAGCAGACATTTAAAACCTCGAAGCATCATATGTAATGGAACAAACTAACCCATTCCCAATAAGATCTGGAGTGAAAAAGGTTGCCCCTATCCCGTTACTATTTATTTATTAGAAACGCTATAGTTTAAACTGAGAAAAGAGATTAAAGGAATAAGAATGGGAATAAAGCCAAATTACACCCTTGCCGGAAGATGGTATACTTAGAAACCCAAATTCTGTAAAAATTAGAAATAATCCACGATTTATAAATTGTTTAATTATAAAATAAACCCAATAAGTCATCAGCATTCTTTATATCACTAACAAAACCACAGTCAAGTTACAAAGAGAAATTCCATTTAAAGTAACTACTGATAATATAAAATATTTAGGAATCTATCCCAAGGGAAAATCAAAACTTTATAGAAAATTACAGACCACTTGTCCACAAATTAAGTCTGATCTAACCAATTGAAAAATATTAAATGCCTTTGGATAGGAGAAATATAATAAAATACAATATTACCAAACTAATCTATTTATTTACGCTATACCAATCAGACCCCAAAAACTATTTTAATGACCTAGAAAAAATAACAACAAAGTTTATGGAAAAACAAAAGGTCAAGAATTTCGGGGTTTGAAAAAAAAATCAAATGATGGTTTAGCTGTACCAGATCTAAAACTATATTATAGAGCAGCATTACCAAAACTATTTGGTATTCAAGGAAAATTAGTTATGTGGGAATAGATTATTCAAGGGATAAAAAGCAACAAAAATAGCAACCTAGTCTTTAAAACCCAAAGATCCCGCTTTTGGATAAGAACTATGTTTATAAAATTGTGGGAAAAGGAAACAATATGGCAGAAACAGGCATTGATCCCATACTTAACGCCTAACCGATAAGGTCAAAATGGGTTCAATGGCTAAAGTAAACTATTAATAAATTAGAGAAATGGAAGTTTACCTCTCAGACCTGTGGAAGGGAAGGTTTTATGATAAAGCAGAACTAGGATTTTGTCACAAAAATGAAAATTTCGATTATACCAAACTGAAAAGTTTTTAACAAAAAAACTAATGGAAAATTAAAGGAAGCAATAAACTGGGAAAATATTTTTACAGCGGTTCTGATAAAGGCCTATTTCCAAAATATAAAGGAATTAACTAATTTTAAAAATGCCATTCTTTAATTAAAAATGGTCAAATGATATGAAAGACAATTCTCAGATGAAGAAATTAAACTATTTCTATCATATGAAAAATGCCCAAGTCATTATTAATCAGAGAAATGCAAATTAAGACAATCTAAGATACCCCACACCTTCGTTTAAAGGAAAAAAAATAAATTGATTGTTGAGGGGATTGGGAAAACTGGGACATTGGTTGGGGAGTTTAACAACCAACCTTTTGGAGAGAATTTGAACTGTCTCAAAAGTTATAATTCAAACCATTATTTTTAGTTATATCCCAAAAGTTATAAAGAAAAAAGGGACCTTATTTGCACGTTTTGGGCTTTTTATGGTAAAACTGGGAAACGAATGGATTATCAGTTGGAAATCTAATAAATTGTGGTATATAAAATTATAAATTTTTTTTAAAAAGAAACAGGATGATTTCAGAAAAGGTTTTTAACGAACCGATGTGGAGGAAAAAGGGACCAGGAGATTTATATACTAAAAAATAAGATGATGACCAGTTCGAGGAAGCCATCCTCAGCAACGAGATTAACCAAATCATTTCAATGGAGCAGTAATGAATGAACTAGCTATACCCAGAAAAAAACCTTGGAATGACTAAAAAACCCATTCATTGAACCCCAATCCCTATATTTATGCACACCTGCATCTTTGATTTCCTTCACAAGCTAATTTACAATAATTAAATTGATTTCTTTTGCAAAAATAATTTTTGGTCAAATTATATTAATTATATTTTAATTATTTAACATCTACTGGTCATCCTGCCATTTAGGGAGGGGGTGGGGTTTGAAGGGAAAATTGGAACAAGAGGTTAATTTTAATCTTAAAGTTACCCAAATATCCGTAAAAAAATATTAAATTAAAAAAAAAATAAAATAAAAGCCATTTCAATTATAACCCTTTCCAATTGATTATTTTTTTGATAGATCACATAGTCCACCTGATTCCTGGTGTAAACTCATGTCATCATTCCCACCTGTCTTTTGTATGATATCTTGGGTCCCCGCCTCTCTTTCCTGTTTCATCTGGCCCAGGGGCCCTTGTGGCATTTTGACTTGGGAGATCTTCCTCTTGCCTGTCTTCACTTATTCCATATCTACAATGGGCTCTCAGATGTTCTATTTTTCCATACTGAAAACATCGAAGACTCTCTTTAGAAGTCCTTTGCCAAGAAGGACCCTGTCTTCCCATGTTCATCATAGTTTGGATATAATAAGCACTTGTGCCCACTGTGGCACAGCGTCTTATGATTTCCTCTAAAGCTGCATCTTTGTGTAGTCCCCATATAATTCTTTTGCAAATCTCATTAGCATTTTCCTTAGCCAGATGTCTAGTCATTATTTCTGTAGCTGCATTTTCTCCAGTGGTTCTTGTGACAGCTGTTTGCAAACATCCCACAAAATCCGCAAAGGGTTCATTGGGACCTTGCCCTATTTTTGTGAAGGCTTTATCTCCATCTTTCTCTGGGAGAGAATCCCAAGCTTTTGTTGCAGCAGCAGCGATCTCTTCATAAGCTGTTGTGGGGTAATTAATCTGTTCTGAATTCTTTCCATACTGACCTTTACCTGCTAGTTGGTCAAAAGTGATTTGTATATTAACTCCTGTTTGCCTATTTTGTTGGGCTTGAATCCTATGTAATTCATGATATTCCAAAAAGCCACAAAAGTTTTGTCCAGGTTCTAAAAATGTCCTTGCTATGGATTTCCAGTCACTAGGATTAGGATTTCATAAAAAAAATTATCTAGTAACATCTTAACATAAGATGATGTAGCCCCATAAAGAGTGCAACCCTTTTTCAAATCCTTGATTTTGTTTTTCCAAATCAAAAGGAATATATCTTCTCCTTTGTTTACCTGAAGAGTCAAGCTCTTCAATCACAGAATATGCATTTATTTTAAAATCAGATACATCCTATCCTTCTCTCTTAGCTTTGACCTGCCTTTTGTAATCTTGTCATAGGCTGTTTAATAGATGGTTCTGTTTGTGTCACTGCGTCTCTCCCTCCTCCTCCCTCCACCCATGAAGGGTTAATTGAGGGAAATAGGTCAGGCAATGTGGAATGACCTAATTTCTCCTGTTGTGAAGTATCACACTCAAAACTATACTTCACTCCATTCTTGTGGTGCTTTTCTTCTTTATAATATAATAATACGGTTCTCTCTGGAAGAGAGGTTTCTTGGGGAGGTTTTCTGGAGGCAGCCTAAGTTTCAGTTACAATCAATAATTACTCCAAAATGCAGCCATCTGGTAAAAATGCAAACATTTATTTTCTCCTTCCAAATAGCCTGTTTAGTTGAGGCCTAGCTCTCTGCTTGGTTCTAAGAGCTCTTGCAGCTTTGTCCTTGGCTTCCACCTCTACTTTCTTCAGCCTCCTGCCAACATCAAGGTGGAAGATGCAATGAATCTCTCTTGCCTCTGAGAGAGGGCTTCTGGCTCTCAATCTCCCAGAGTGCTGAATCTCCAACCCCTGGGAATGTTTCCAAGTAAAAACTCTTGAGTGGCTCACTGAAGCTGTATTTATGCTGCTTCTCCGAGAGTGGGATTGTGGGATATCTCCCAGTGTGCTCTCTGGCCCTAAGAGCTTCAAGGGAGGTGTGAATTCAGATATCTCATACTAAACCCTGAAATCTCCCAAACATGTGAACTCCAGGCCTTTTTGAAATCATCCTGCTGGTCATTTCTTACAGAACAATAATATTCCATAATATTCATATACCACAATTTATTTAGCCATTCTCCAATTGATGGGCATCCACTCAGTTTCCAGTTTCTGACCACTACAAAGAGGGCTGTCACAAACATTCTTGCACATACAGGTCCCTTTCCCTCCTTTAAAATCTCTTTGGGATATAAGCCCAGTAGTATATACAGTTTGATAGCTTTTTGAGCATAGTTCCAAATCGCTGTCCAGAATGGCTGGAAGTAGTCACAATTCTACCAACAATGTATCAAGTGTCCCAGTTTTCTCACATCCCCTCTAACATTCTGCATTATCTTTCCCTGTTATTCTAGCCAATCTCACAGGTGTGTAGTGGTATCTCAGTGTTGACTTAATTTGCATTTCTCTGATTAATAATGACTTGGAGCATCTTTTCATATGACTAGAAATAGTTTCAATTTCTTCATCCATTGTCTGTTCGTATCCTTTGACCATTTATCAATTGGAGAATGGCTTGATTTCTTGTAAATTAGAGCCAATTCTCTCTATATTTTGGAAATGAGGCCTTTATCAGAACCTTTGACTGTAAAAATATTTTCCCAGTTTATTGTTTCCCTTCTAATCTTATCTGCATTAGTTTTGTTTGTACAAAAACTTTTCGATTTGATATAATCAAAATTTTCTAATTTGTGATCAATAATGATCTCTAGTTCTTCTTTGATCATAAACTTCCTCTTCCACAGGTCTAAGAGGTAAACTATCCTATGCTCTTCCAATTTATTTATAATCTCATTCTTTATGCCTAGGTCATGAACCCATTTTAATCTTCTCTTCATGTACAGTGTTAAGTGTGGGTCAATGCCTAGTCAAACAGTGAGTTCTTATCCCAAAAACAGGGGTCTTTGGGTTTGTCAAATACTACATTATTAAAGTTATTGGCTGTTTTGTCCTTTGAACCTAACCTATTCCACTGATCAACTAGTCTATTTCTTAGCCAATACTAAATGGTTTTGGTAATTGCTGCTTTATAATATAATTTTAGATCTGGTAAAGCTAGGCCACCTTCCCTAGCTATACCTGATCTAAAACTATATTATAAAGCAGCAGTCACCAAAATCATTTGGTATTGGCTAAGAAATAGATTAGTTGATCAATGGAACAGGTTAGGTTCACAAGACAGAATTGTCAATGATAGCAATCGAGTGTTTGACAAACCCAAAGATTTTAACATTTGGAATAAGAATTTATTATTTGATAAAAACTGTTTTGATAACTGGAAATTAGTATGGCAGAAATTAGGTATGGACCCACCCTTAACATCGTATACCAAGATAAGATCAAAATGGATCCATAATTTAGGCATAAAGAATGAGATAATAAATAAATTAGAAGAACATAGGATAGTTTATCTTCTTCTTTTATGGCACAGCTTTTCATCTTGAAGTTCACTTCAGTCCTAGAATTCAGACATTGAACATATCTTTTTTTCCTGGTGGCCTCTCTCATTGAATGTGTGGGTCCTCCCAGAACTTCCATTTAAAGAGATTGTACAAGCCAATCAGGTTTCATTCTTCTGGACTTTTTCTATCATATTTCCTCTATAGATACATTTCTTTCTCTCCTCCCTCCCCTAACCCCAGTCTCTTTCATTTCCCTTTTTAGTGTCTTCTTCCTTTAGAATGTAAGCTCCTTGAAGGCAGAATGTCAGTGTTTCATTTGTAAAACAACTTAGAATGGGTGTGTGATCAATAAAAATACTACATTTGCTGAACAGCCTTAAAGATCTGTAACCATATCTACAATGTGTTGCTCCTGAGAAGTACAAAGGAAAGATCAGTTGTATTCTGGAGTCAAGGGACCTTGGGAAAAGTATGTACCCTGATGGCTGTTATGAGGATCAAATTATATTATATTTCTAAAGTACTTTAGTTCAATACTTGGAACATATTAGGGTTTGTTTGTTTTGTTTTCTACAAATACTTATTTTATTACTCTAGCCTATATAAGTATTGAAAAAAAATTTTCTATGTAAACACCAATTTTTTTTAAAGAACAATGTCTCAATTAAATTGACTGCTAAATTAACAGACTTTTGAAAGTATTTACTATAAAAGGGTCAGACATATTTTTATCCATATGAACAAGATGCTAGTATTATGATACAAAAGAAAAAAATCTTATTACATAGAATTATGATGTTAAGAATTAAAAATAGACGTCTTCCAGCTAAGATGGCAGTGAGGAGGCACACAGCTGTGTAAGCTCCACATTTTCTCTCAGAATCCATCTCATTACAAGCTTCTGAATTAATGCCTGACTGAAAAAAAAAAAACCACAAATAGTTACCAAGAGAAGACATCCTTGAGATTCACCAGGAAAGGTCTGTTTTTGCTCGAGGGCGGGACGGTTTTAGATTGGGCACAGGCTGAGGGCAGACAGCGGCAGCAAGAGCTCAGCAGGCATCTCACAGCCAAGCAGACCAGAGGGAGTTTGGGTGTGATCTCAGCCGTCTCTGTGGGCAGAGCTTTACTACAGGATTGGATACTTTGCCCTGGCAGCAAGTCAGTAGCCCAGCAGAGAAGCTAAAAACACCAGGGGTGAAGAATACAACCCCAAACAGCTGGAGTTCCTTGGGACCTGGCCACCCCTCTCCCACAGCATCTCAGCACACTCTCAGAGTCTCAGAGCGCAGGCGCAGCAAAGTCCTGCTAGTGCCTCGCTGCTGCCCCCGCAATCTGTAGAGAAGCCGAGCCACAGCCCTCCCCAAAAAGCAGATTCCATTTGGGTTTTTTTTTTTTTCGCTAGTTTGTCTCTGATTCTTCTCTGACAAAATGAGCAAAAAGTTGAAAAGGACCTTAACAATTGACAGCTTTTATACGGACAGAGAGCAGACTCTGAACCCTGAGGAGACTAAAAACAGACTCTCTCCAGGTGAATCCCCACAGAAGGAGATCATCTGTTCCTCAGCACAGATGAATCTCATAGAAGAAATTAAAAAGGCTCTCACAAGAGAGCTAGAAGAAAATGGGAAAAGGAGAGGGAGGCTTGGCAAGAGAGTCTGAGAAGCCATCTCACCATTTAAAGACAGAGTGGATAAAGAAATCAAATCCTTTGAAAAATAGGATTAGTGAACTGGAAACAGAAAACAGCTCCAAAGAAAAAATAAAATGGAAAACATCCATAGAACAAATTGGACAATTAGAAAAGATATAAAAAAGGAGTGAAGAAACACTTCATTGAAAATCAGAATAGAACAAATGAATTGAATGACCTAAGGAGCAAGAAGAATCAGTCAAGCAAAACCAAAAACCAAACAATGGAGAAAAATGTGAAATACCTTCTGGGGAAAACAACAGACCTGAAAATAGGTCTAGAGAGACAAACTGAGAATTATTGCCCTCCCAGAAAAATATCGATGAAAAAAGAGCCTGACACTCATTTTCCAGGAAATTATCAAAGAGAACTGCCCAGAAGTCATAGAAACAGAGGGTAAAATAGACATTGAAAGGATTCATCGATCACCCACTGAAAGGGATCCTAAAATCAAAACACCAAGAAATATAGGCCAAATCAGAACCCTCAAACGAAAGAAAAATACTCCAAGCGGCTAGAAAACCCAATCTCAAATATAGAGGAGCCACAATAAGGATCACCCAAGATCTAGCAGCATCCACATTAAAAGATTCCAGGCTGAAGGGCCTGAACATGATATTCCAAAAGGCTAAGGAACCGGTATGCAACCAAAATAACTTACTCCAGCCAGAATGAGCATCTTTTCCAGGGAAGAAGATGGTCATTCAACGAAATAAGTGAATTTCATCTTTTTTGGTGAAAACCAGAACTTAACTAAGAAGTTTGATCTGCAAATAGAACTCAAGAAAAACCTAAAAGTAAAAAGAAATCTTGGGAACTATATTTCTGCTGTAAAGATGTATAAAAATACATGTATACCTTTGTTCTAGAAATTAGCGTGGAAAGGACATTGTATCAGAAAAGGGTAAAGTAGGGGTACTATATCTCCAAAGAGGCAAAGGAAACCTATTATATCTGAGAGAAAGAATGGAGGGGGATGAATATAGTGGGTATTTTGCTGTCATAAGAATTGACTTTAAGAGAAAAAATTTTAGACTTATTCAATGTATGGTGAAACTTCTCCCATCTCATTGAAAAGTGAGAAGGGAAAAGTGAAAAGGGAAGGAATAAGCTAAGCAGAAGGGAATATGGAAACTGTGAGGGAAAGGAGTAAGATAGGGGAGGAACTCTAAGGTGGGGAGGAGGGATACTAAAGGGAGAGCTGTGAGAAGCAAGTGGTGCTCACAAGTTTAATACTGGGAAGAAGGATAAGGGGGAAAGAAGGGAGAAAAGCATAAATAGGGGTTAAGAAGATGGCAAGTAATACAGAATTGGTAATTTTAACCATAAATGTGAATGGGGTAAATTCCCCCATAAAGAGGAAGCGATTAGCAGAATGGATTAAAAGCCAGAATCCTACAATATGTTGTTTACAGGAAACACACCTAAAGCAGGGAGATACATGCAGAACAATAAAAGGATGGAGCAAAATCTACTATGCTTCAGGTGAAGTCAAAAAAAGCTGGGGTAGCCATCCTGATCTCAGATCAAGCAAAAATAAAAATTGATCTAATTAAAAGAGATAAGGAAGGACACTATATCTTGCTAAAGGGTAGCATAAATAATGAAGCAATATCAATATTAAACATATATGCACCAAGTGGCGTAGCATCTAAATTCTTAAAAGAGAAATTAAGAGAGCTGCAAGAAGAAATAGATAGCAAAACTATAATAGTGGAGATCTCAACCTTTGCACCTCAGAATTAGATAAATCCAAACCACAAAATAAATAAGAAAGAAGTCAAAGAGGAAATAGAATACTAGAAAAGTTAGATATGATAGACCTCTGAGAAAACGAAATGGAGACAGAAAGGAGTACACTTTCTTTCAGCAGTTCATGGAACCTATAGAAAATGGACCATATATTAGGACATAAAAACCTCAAACTCAAATGCAGTAAGGCAGAAATAGTGAATGCATCCTTTTCATACCACGATGCAATAAAAATTACACTCAACAAAAAGCAGGGAAAGTAGACCAAAAATAATTGGAAACTAAATAACTTACATAAAGAATGATTGGTGAAACAGCAAATCATAGACATAATTAATAACTTCACCCAAGAAATGACAATAATGAGACATCATACCAAATGTGTGGATGCAGCCAAAGCAGTAATAAGGGAAATTTCACATTCTCTAGAGGCTTACTTGCATAAAATAGAGAAAGAGAAGGTCAACGAATTGGCTTGCAAACTAAAATGCTAGAAAAGGAACAAATTAAAACCCTAGTCAAACACTAAACTTGAAATTTAAAAATAAAAGGAGAGACTATAAAATTGAAAGTAAAAAAACTATTGAATTAATTAATAAAACTAAGAGTTGGTCTATGAAAACCAACAAAATAGACAAACCCTTAGTAAATCTGATTAAAAAAAGGAAAGAGGAAAATCAAATTGTTAGTCTTAAAATGAAAAGGAGAAATCACCACTACTGAAGAGGAAATTAGAGCAATAATTAGAATTACTTTGCCCAACTTTATGGCAATAAATTTGACAACTTAAATGAAATGGAAGAATACCTTCAAAAATATAGCTTGCCCAGATTAACAGGAGGAAGAAGTAAATATCCAAACAGTCCCATCTTAGAAAAAGAAATAGAATCAAGCTATTAACCAGCTCCCTAAGAAAAAATCCCAGGACCAGATGGATTTACATGTGAATTCTACCAAACATTTAAAGAACAATTAACCCCAATGCTATATAAACTATTTGAAAAAATAGGGACTGAAGGAGTCCTACCAAACCCTTTTACAACACAGACATGGTACTGATACCAAACCAGGTAGGCTGAAACAGAGAAAGAAAATTATAGACCAATCTCCTAATGAATATCGATGCTAAAACTTAAATAAAATATTAGCAAAAACTTTGACAGAAAATCATTCCTAGGATAATACACTATGACCAAGTAGGATTTATACCAGGAATGCAGGGCTGGTCAATATTAGAAAACTATTAGCATAATTGACTATATCAATAAGCAAACCAACAAAACCATATGATCATCTCAATAGATGGATAAAACCTAACATCCATTCCTAATAAAACACTTGAGAGTATAGGAATAAATGGACTTTTTCTTAAAATAGTCAGGAGCATATATTTAAAACCATCAGTAAGCATCATATGCAATGGGGAAACTGGAATCTTTCCCGGTAAGATCTAGAGTGAAGCAAGGTTGCCCACTGTCACCATTATTATTTAATATTGTATTAGAAACACCAGCCTCATTAATGAGTCGAGAAAGAGATTAAAGGAATCAGAATAGGCAGTGAGGAAACCAAACTATCACTCTTTGCAGATGATATGATGGTATACTTAGAGAATCCTAGAGATTCTATGAAAAAGCTATTAGAAATAATCCATAAATTTAGCAAAGTTGCAGGTTATAAAATAAATCCCCATAAATCTTCAGCATTTTTATACATCACCAACAAAATCCAGCAGGAAGAGATACAAAGAGAAATTCCATTCAGAATAACTGTCGACAGCATAAAATATTTGGGAATCTATCTACCAAAGGAAAGTCAGGAATTATATGAGCAAAATTACAAAAAAAACTTTCCACACAAATAAAGTCAGACTTAAACAATTGGAAAAATATTAAGTGCTCCTTGATAGGTCGAGCGAATATAATAAAGATGACAATACTCCCTAAACTAATCTATTTATTTAGTGCTATACCAATCAGACTTCCAAAATATTTTAATGATCTAGAAAAAATAACAACAAAATTCATATGGAACAATAAAAGGTCAAGAATCTCAAAAGAATTGATGAAAAAAAAATCAAATGAAGGTGGCCTAGCTGTACCTGATCTAAAACTATATTATAAAGCAGCAGTCACCAAAACCATTTGGTATTGGCTAAGAAATAGATTAGTTGATCAGTGGAACAGGTTAGGTTCACAAGACAAAATAATCAACTATAGCAATTTAGTGTTAGACAAGCCCAAAGATCCTAACTTTTGGGATAAGTATTCATTATTTGACAAAAACTGTTTTGATAACTGGAAATTAGTATTGCAGAAATTAGGCATGGACCCACACTTAACACTGTATACCTAGATAAGATCAAAATGGGTCCATGATTTAGACATAAAGAGCGAGATTATAAACAAATTGGAGGAACATAGGATAGTTTATCTCAGACTTGTGGAGGAGGAAGAAATTTGTGACTAAAGACGAACTAGAGACCATTATTGATCACAAAATAGAAAATTTTGATTACATCAAATTAAAAAGCTTCTGTACAAACAAAGCTAATGTAAACAAGATTAGAAGGGAAGCAACAAACTGGGAAAACATCTTCACAGTTAAAGGTTCTGATAAAGGCCTCATTTCCAAAATATATAGAGAACTGACTCTAATTTATAAGAAGCCAAGCCATTCTCCAATTGACAAATGGTCAAAGGATATGAACAGACAATTTTCAGACGATGAAACTGAAATTATTACCACTCATATGAAAGAGTGTTCCAAATCATTATTAATCAGAGAAATGCAAATTAAGACAACTCTGAGATACCACTACACACCTGTCAGATTGGCTAAGATGACAGGAAAAATAATGATGAGTGTTGAGGGGATGCGGGAAAACTGGGACACTGATACATTGTTGGTGGAGCTGTGAACGAATCCAACCATTCTGGAGAGCAATCTGGAGTTATGCCCAAAAAGTTATCAAACTGTGCATACCCTTTGATACAGCAGTGTTTCTACTGGGCTTATACCCTAAGGAGATACTAAAGAAGGGAAAGGGACCAATATGTGCCAAAATGTTTGTGGCAGCCCTGTTTGTAGTGGCTAGAAGCTGGAAACTGAGTGGATGCCCATCAATTGGAGAATGGTTGGGTAAATTGTGGTATATGAATGTTATGGAATATTATTATTCTGTAAAAAATGACCAGCAGGGTGAATACAGAGAGGCTTGGAGAGAATTACATGAACTGATGCTAAGTGAAATGAGCAGAACCAAGAGATCATTCTGTATGTCAACAACGATACTGTATGAAGATGTAATCTGATGGAATTGGATTTCTTTGAAAAAGAGACCTAATTCAGTTTCAATTGTTCAATGATGGACAGAAGCAGCTACACCCAAAGAAAAAACACTGGGAAATTAATGTAAACTGTTTGCATTTTTGTTTTTCTTCCCGGGTTATTTTTACCTTCTGAATCCAATTCTCCCTGTGCAACAAGAAAACTGTTTGGATCTGCACACATACATTGTATCTAGGATATACCAGGACATATTCAACATATATAGGACTGCTTGCCATCTAGGGGAGGTGGTGGAGGGTGGGAGGGAAAAATCGGAACAGAAGTGAGTGCAAGGGAAAATGTTGTAAAAAAATTACCCTGGCATGAATTCTGTCAATAAAAAGTTACTATAATAATTAAAAAAAAGAATTAAAATAGACAATTCTATAAACAAAAATATGCAAATTTACGTAATTATTTTATTGAGAATGTTTTTATCTCAAAAGGCTATTTACTTTACAAATACAATTTTCTTTATTTTCTTTTTTTTTTTTTTGTGAGTCAGTCAGGCCTTCATTAAATGGTTATGACATGCCAGGCACTGCTAAGAGAATAAAAAGAAAAACGGGGCACACAGGTGTTCAGGGAAGACTTGTGGTCAAGCCCTCATCAGTGCTGCTTTCCACTTTTGATGTCCAAATGGCCCCCCAACAACTCCCACCACATAAGGTAAACCAAGTTGAGGTATCAAAGCTACAGCTGAGTGAGGAGGGTGTCTGCTAAGCATGTTAAGACTAGCCATGATAGAAGAATGGCTGAATAAATTGTGGTATATGAATATTATGGAATATTATTGTTCTGTAAGAAATGACCAACAGGATGATTACAGAAAAGCCTGGAGAGACTTACATGAACTGATGCTGAGTGAAATGAGCAGGACCAGGAGATATACTTCAAATACAATACTATATGATGATCAATTCTGATGGTCATGGACATCTTCAGCAATGAGATGAACCAAATCAGTTCCAATAAAGCAGTAATGAACTAAACCAGCTACACCCAGCAAAAAAACTCTGGGAGATGACTATGAACCACTACATAGAATTCCCAATCTTTCTATTTTTGTCCGCCTGCATTTTTAATTTCCTTCACAGGCTAATGGTATACTATTAAAGTTCAACTCTTTTTGTACAGGAAAATAACTGTTAGGACATATATGCTTTAACATACTTAACATGTATTGGTCAACCTGCCATCTGGGGGAGGGGATGGGGGAAGGAAGGGAAACATTGGAACAAAAGATTTGGCAATTGTTAATACTGTAAAATTACCCATGCATATACCTTGTAACTAAAAAGCTATAATAAAAAAATTAATATTAAATAAATAAATAAATAAAAGACTACCCATGATAGAGTGGGCACACTTTGGTCCAAAGGCCGCCAAGGCAGCTGAAGCTGGTACAACTCCACTAAACACTGGGGACCTCAAGGTCATCTACTGCAGTCCTGAGACATCAACAGTGATCTTGGCTCTTGTCTTGCCACTAGACTCTGGTGATTCTGGAGCAGAGGAAGGCCTATGACTTCATGCAGCTCTGCTGCTCTTACATCTAATTTATGTATGAGTCAAAAGAGTTGACATCCATATCATATTACTATTCTAAACTACCACAAAGTCCTATGGGGATAGGCAAGTGATGAAGCAACAGGTGCAGGGACACTGAGAGAGCTGTAGTCACAAGTCTGCACACAGGTGGGCTCAGGCCACTTACTGTGCTCTTCTGACCGCTCCCGCTGGTGGAGGGGGGTCTAAGCAGTCTATTTAAGGACTTGTCACCTTCTGGCATGAGGAGGGGGCCAGAAAACGGGTATCACATCCAAATAACAGCCCTGAGTGAAACAAGGCTTACCAAGGCCAGCTCCCTGCAGTCGGAACTGGAGACACACTTTTTGAGGTGATTACAGTGATGGGCTGCCCCACGAAGCTGTAGTGGGTTTCACCATCAAAACCAACCTAGCCTATAATTATACACCTCCCAAAAGAAGTGAATGACAGATCATGTGATTGCCACTTGCAGGAAAGTTTTGTGCCATCATCATCATCAGTGCCTATGGTTCCACCGGAACAAACCTCAATGAGAAGAACAGCTTCATGAAGACATGGGAACCTTCACCACCAATGGATCAGGACAAGAGCAGGCACAGGCCTTCAGACCGGCAGTGAGTCTTTGGGAGGACCAGAGTCAAAAACAGCAACAGGCAGTCATTTACTACCACAGAGCTGAGCACTTTGTGACCTTCTCATCATCAGCACTGTGTTCTGTTTATCTAAAAAAAAAAATAAAACTTCAGGGATGCACCCTCACAGTAAAACACTGGCATTTAATAGACTATGTCATTTTGAGGAGAAGAGACAGATAAGAAGTGAGATTGATGAAGACGAGGAGGGAGGCAGAGTGCTGACATCCTCTTCAAGCAAAACACCCAGTCACCCAAAGCAGCTGTCCCAAGGCAAGACAAGTACCAGGAAATATAACGTCAACAGATGAGAGCTCTTCCCCGCACAGGAATGGCTTGTGGCTGCTTGAAGGGAAAGCTGAGCCAACACACAGCTGGCACGGCGGAGCAGAGGAGGAATGGGCAGCTTTCGGAGATGTGGCACACAGCACCACATTACTCATCTAGGCCAGAACAATCACAAACACCAAGGTTGGTTTGATGGAAATGATGGGGAAATTCAGAAGCTGCTAAGAGAAAAATGAGAACTCCTTAGAGTTTGCCACCAGGATAGACTGTCCATCTCTAAGCTTTTTATTCCACCAGAAATGAAGTACCCGCGAAACTGAGAGAGATGTGGAATTCTTAGCTTAGTAAGAAGACAGATAAAATTCAGTTTTACACTGATAGTAACAATCCAAACACTTTTATAAAGCCCTATAGGCTATTTATGGGCCAAAGATCTATGTTGTGCCTCAACTTCTCAGTGTTGATACACAGATTATGAACAGGATGCTGAAGAGATGGGCTGAACACTTCTAATAGCATTCTCAACAAACTATCATCAACTAAAGCTGAAGTCAACCTCAGGTTGCTGTCAATCCTTCTCAAGTGAAGAAGAGATTTTTGAATGCTCTTAGGCTCCTCTTGTGTAGCAAAGCAACTGGTGCTGATTCTATTTTAGCTAAGATTTACAAGGCAGGGAGTCCACTGTTTATAAAACAACTGTCTGAAATCTTCCAGATTATTTGAAAAGAGAAGGTTACCTCCCAGAAATTTAAGGATGCTTCCATTATTCATTGCTATAAAGATAAAGGAAATAGACTGTCAAGTCACATTCACAGAGGGCTGCTTACTGGCAAGATTCTTGCCAAAGACCTCCCTCATAGGCTGATCCTTTACCTGGAAAAATAGTCATTTATGTGAAAGTCAATGGGGCTTCAGAAAAGGCCAAGGAACAGTCGACATGGTGTTTGCTTCTTACGACTCCAGGAGAAATGTCAAGAGCAGAACAGAGGTCTGAATGTTTGTCAATCTGATCAAGGCTTTTGATACTGTCAGTAGTAAGAGCTTGCAGAAGATCATGGCAAAATTTGGTTGCCTGAAGAACATCATCACTATTGTATGCCAGTTCCATGATGGCAAGCTTGCAGAGATAACAGACAGTCTCTTGCAAGTTTCCAGTCACTAAAGAAGGTGAAGCAGTACTATGTGCTCACTCTCATGCTTCTAGCATGATGATGTTGGCAGACAGATATCCCCTGTGTTGTCAAAGCTGGTAAAAATATCTTCAACATCTATAGATCCTTGATTATTCCTTAAAGAAATACTGTATTCAGGATAAAACACACTTGTATACTGAACCCAGGTATCAGCCTCATCTTCTGTTTTCCCCTTTTTTTTATTTCTGTTACTGAAAACAGTTTAAAGGATTCAAATCTTCTTACAGATGTTTGTCGTAGGTTATCATCCAAGTGTTTCTGCTTCAGAACCTGCTCGAGTAGCTTCCACCTGGCGGCTCCCAGCGACCCCCGAGATGCAGACCTCTCTTCCCCAGCTACAAGCTCTCTTGCTGCTCCAGAACCTTCCCCCGACGCTGGTGACTCCATCTCGTATTGCCCCCGTTTCCTGCCAGGACCTGCATGCCTCTACAAATACAATTTTCTAAGGATTCTTTGAACAAGTAATTATTCCAAGCACATTCAATAAATGATTAAATTTAGTTTAAAAATCAATTTATATTGAACAGAGGTTAGAAGTAATAAATAATAAATTTTTTAATTAATTTTTTAAAATTTTTAATTAAATTAAATTTTAATTTAATTTTTTTAATAAATAAAATTTTTATTATTTATTTAAAAACTAAGCTATGAGTTTCAAAATTTTAAACATTTCTTTTTCTTTTAACTATCACAAGAAATTGAGGGCTTAGGAGAAAATGTGTGAAAATTAAAGGTTTTTCAGGATTTTTTTAACAGACCTAATTAAAACAGAAGGTCGTCAATGAAAATTGGCAAGTTTTTTCAGTAAGCTGTTCATGAGGATGTTGAAAACTTGCAAAACTTAGTAATACAAAATAAGCATTTTAGGATTGATGTTTTCAAACATCTCCAAGTTCAACAGGTAAGACACTGAGCTGTCAACTCATTTACTCCAGGGGAGCAACATTAATTGTATAGCTACATAGTGGTTATCTCTTTACAGGGTATCTTCTTAAAATTCTTTTAATGTTCTGTAATTTTTTACTTTACAACTACATTGTAGATTATTATGATTTCCCTATGAAAAGCATGAACTATATAAATTGCTAATAAGTGCACATCCTTGTTTCCCTTCAACTGCCAGTTTACATTTTCACTTAGATTACAAATGTTTTACCTGGCATTAGTTAATTGTTCCAGCACTGACGTGTGTTTTTGAAATTTCTGCCCAAAAGTTTGAGAAAATCTTGCTTTATACCAAAAAGAAAAAAAAAAATTAAATGTTAAAATGGTCTTTAGAAAAAATATTTCTCATTTAATTTATACTTAAATGTGTTTCCAAAAAATATACTTATTTCTCCATGAATAGAAAGGAAAACTCAAAGACTTAGCATACCAAATAACTTATTTAAGATTGTGTATGCAAAGAGTTAACACAGAGAAAACTAATATGTTCAACAGATATATAGAATGTTTTTATTGTGTAACTTAGGAGTAGGTACCAGATGGAAAAACTGAATTGACTGACAAAATTATAGAGCAAATAACTTGAGGGTAGTTAGTGAACATCTAGAAAAGAAAATAGTAGTTCTGAAGAGTGATTGTAACTACAAGAAATTTTTTATTAAAAAATGTTCCGACCACATGCATAGATAATTTTTTTATTATTAGCTTTTTATTTACAAGATATATGCATGGGTAATTTTTCAACATTGACAACAACAAAACCCTTTGTTCCAAATTTTACCCTCCTTCCCCTCCACCCTCTCCCCCCGATGGCAGGTAGATCAATACATGTTAAATATGGTAAATATAACATATGTATGTATATCCATACAGTTACTTTGCTGCACAAGAAGAACAGACTTTGAAATAATGTACAATAAATCTGTGAAGGAAATCAAAAATGCAGGCAGACAAAAATAGAGGGATTGGGAATGCTATGTAGTGGTTCATACCAATTTTCCAGAATTCTTTCAGGGGGAGTAGCTGGTTCTATTCATTACTGAACTAATTTGGTTCATCTCATTGTTGAAGAGAGCCATGTCCATCAGAATTGATCATCATATAATATTGTTGTTGTAGTATATAGTGATCTCCTGGTCCTGCTCATTTCACTCAGAATCAGTTCATGTAAGTCTCTCCAGGACTTTCTGAACTCATCCTGTTGGTCATTTCTTACAGAAAAATAATATTCCAAAACATTCATATACCACAATTTATTCAGCCATTCTCCGACTGATGGGCATCTACTCAGTTTCCAATTTCTGGCCACTACAAAGATAAGTGCCACAAGCATTCATGCACATACAGGTCCCTTTCCCTTCTTTAAGATCTCCTTGGGATAAAAACCCAGTAGTAACACTGCTGGATCAAAGGATATGCACAGTTTGATAACTTTTTGAGCATAGTTTCAAACTGCTCTCCAGAATGGCTGGATATATTCACAATTCCACCAACAATGTACCAGTTTTCCCACATCCCTTCCAACATTCAGCATTATCTTTCCCTGTCATTCTATCCAATCTGACATATGTGTAGTGGTATCTCAGAGTTGACTTAATTTACATTTCTCTGATTAATAATGACTTGAAGAATGACTCTGATTAATGAATGACTTTTCATATGGCTACAAATAATTTCAATTTCTTCATTGAATTATCTCTTCATATCCTTTGACCACTTATCAATTGGAGAATGACTTGATTTCTTGTAAATTAGAGTCAATTCTCTATATATTTTGGAAAGGAGGCTTTTATCAGAATCTTGGACTGTAAAAATGTTTTCCCAGTTTATTGTTTCTCTTCTAATTTTGTCTGCATTAGTTTTGTTTGTACAAAATCTTTTCAGTTTGATATAATCAAAATTTTCTATTTTGTGATCAATAATGATCTCTAATTCTTCTTTGGTCACAAATTCCTTCTTCCTTCACAGGTCTGAGAGATAAACTGTCCTTTGTTCTTTTAAATTTATTTATAATCTCATTCTTTATGTCGAGATCATGAATCCATTTTGACCTTATTTTGGTATATGGTGTTAACTATGGGTCAATGCCTAGTTTCTGCCGTACTAATTTCCTATTTTCCCAGCAATTTTTGTCAAACAGTGAATTCTTATCCCAAAAACTGGGGTCATTGGGTGTGTAAAACACTAGATTATTAAAGTTATTGACTTTTTTTGTCTATACTATACTATACCATACTATACTATACTATACTATAACCTAATCTATTTCACTGATCAACTAGTCTATTTCTTAGCCAATACCAAATGGTTTTGTAACAACTGCTTTATAATATAGTTTTAGATCTGGTACAGCTAGGCCATCTTCATTTGATTTTTTTTTTCATTAATTTCCTTGAAAGTCTTGACCTTTTGTTCTTCCATATAAATTTTGTTGTTATTTTTTCTAGGTCATTAAAATAGTTTTTTGGAAGTCTGATTGATATAACACTAAATAAATAGATTAGTTTAGGTCATATTGTCATCTTTATTATATTTGCTCACCCTATCCAAGAGCACTTAATATTTTACCAATTGGTTACATCTGACTTTATTTTTATGGAAAGTGTTTTGTAGTTTTGCTCATATAGTTCCTGACTTTCCCTTGGCAAATAGATTCCTAAATATTTTATATTATTAGCAGTTACTTTAAACAAAATTTCTCTTTGTATCTCTACGTGTTGGATTTTGTTAGTGATATATAAGAATGCTGATAACTTGTGAGAACTTATTTTGTATTCTGCTACATTGCTAAAGGTGTGGATTATTTCTAATAGCTTGTTAAAAGAATCTCTGGGGTTCTCTAAGTATACCATCATATCATCTGCAAAGAGTGATAATTTGGTTTCCTTATTACCTAATCTAATTCCTTTAACCTTTTTTTTTCTCAAATCTTATTGCCAAAGTTAGCATTTCTAATGCAATATTGAATAATAATGGTGATAGTGGGCAACCTTGTTTCATTCCTGATCTTATTGGTTCCAGTTTGTTCCCATTACATATGATGCTAACTGAAGGTTTTAAATAGATGCTACTGACTATTTTAAGGAAAAGCCCATTTATCCCTATATTCTCAAGTGTTTTTCATAGGATTGGATTTGGATTTTATCAAATGCTTCTTCTGCATCTATTGACATGATCATATGGTTTTTATTAATTTGCTTATTGATATAACCAATTATGCTAAAACTTTTCCTAATATTGAACCAGCCATGCATTCCTGGTATAAATCCTACTTGGTCGTGGTGTATTATCCTGGGCATGATTTTCTGTAATCTTTTTGTTAATATTTTATTTAAGATTTTTGCATTAATATTCATTAAGGAGACTGGTCTATAATTTTCTTTCTCTGTTTTCAACCTACCTGATTTAGGTATCAATATCATGTCTGTGTCATAAAAGGAATTTGGTAGGAGTCCTTCATTCCCTATTTTTTCAAATAGTTTATTGTTATTAATAGTTATTAGTTATTAACTATTAATAGTTAATAGTTATTGGAGTTAAGTGTCCTTTAAATGTTTGGTAGAATTCACATCTAAATCCATCTGGTCCTGGGGATTTTTTCTTAAGGAGTTGACTAACAGCTTGTTCTGTTTCTTTTATTGAATTGGGACTATTTAAGCAATTTACTTCATCCTCTGTTAATCTGAAAAGCCTATATTTTTGAAGGTAGTCATTCATTTCACTTAGGTTTTTAAATTTATTGGCATAAAGTTGGGCAAAGTAACTCCTAATTATTGCTCTAATTTCCTCTTCAGTGGTTGAAAGTTCTCCCTTTTCATTGGTAAGACTAACAATTTGATTTTCCTCTTTCCTTTTTCTAAACATATTTACCAAAGGTTTATCTATTTTATTGGTTTTTTCATAAAACCAACTCTAAGTTTTATTTATTAATTCAATAGGTTTTTTTTTACTTCCAATTTTATTAATTTCTCCTTTTAATTTTAGAATTTCAAGTGTAGTGTTTGATTGGGGTTTTTAATTTGCTCTTTTTGTAGCTTTTTAAGTTTCAAGTCCAATTCATTGATCTTCTCTTTCTCTATTTTATCCAAGTAAGCCTCTAGTGATATAAAGTTTTCCCTTATTACAGCTTTGGCTGCATCCCACAAATTTTAGTTTGTTGTCTCATTGTTGTCATTTTCTTGATTGAAATCATTTATTATTTCTATGATTTGCTGTTTCACCCAATCATTCTTTAGGATAAGATTATTTAGTTTCCAATTACTTTTTGGTCTATTTACCCCTAGCTTTTTGTTGAATGTAATTTTTATTGCATCATGATCTGAAAAAGAATGAATTTACTATTTCTGCCTTTCTGCGTTTAATTTTGAGGTCTTTATGAATTAATATATGGTCAATTTTTGTACAGCTTCCATAAACTGTTGAGAAGAAAGTATATTCCTTTCTGTCTCTATTCAGTTTTCTCCAAAGATCTATCATACCTAACTTTTCTAGTGTTCTATTTACCTCTTTAACTTCTTTCTTATTTGTTTTGTGGTTTCATTTATCTAATTCTGAGAGTGCAAGGTTGAGATCTCCCACTATCATAGTTTTGCTCTCTATTTATTCTTGCAACTCTCTTAACTTCTCATTTAGGAAGTTAGATGCTATACCACTTCGTGCATATATGTTTAGTATTGATATCGCTTCATTGTCTATGCTACCCTTTAGCAAGGTCTGGTTTCCTTATCTTTTATTTAGATCAATTTTTGCTTTTGCTTGATCTGAGATAAGGATGGCTACCCCTATTTTTTTTTTACTTCACCTGAAGCATAATAGATTCTGCCCCAGCCTTTTACCTTTATTCTCTATGTACCACCCTGCTTTAAATGTGTTTCCTGTAAACAACGTATTGTAGGATTCTGGCTTTTGATCCAGTCTTCTATCCACCTCTGCTTTATGGGAGACCTCATCCCATTCACATTTATGGTTAAAACTATTAATTCTGTATTTCCTGTCATCATATTATCCCCAGATTATACTTTTCTTTTTCTTTTCTCCCTTACCCCCCTCCCCAGTATTAAACTTATAGGCACCACTTGCCTCATGCATTTCTCCCTCTTTAGAATCCAATCCACCCCCTTTGAGTTCCCCCCCATTTCTTATACCTTTCCCTTATTTTTCTATATTCCCTTCTATTTAGCCTACTCCTTTCCTTTTCCCTTTTCCTCTCCCCCTTTTTAATTAATTTTAAATAGAGAAGTTTCTCTGCAAACCAAGTATGTCATATGTCTAATATTTTCTCTTTGAGCCAAATCTGATGATAGTAAGATTCACACAATGTTCCTTCCCCTCCCTTAATTCCCTCAGATATGATAGGTGTCCTTTGCCTCTTCATGGGATTTAATTTCCCTCTTTTTATCTTCTCTTTTCCCTTTTTCTGATACTATCCCCTTTCCACTTCTACTTCCTTTTTAAAATATTATAACAGTGAAATCAAATTATACACACACTCTTTATGTATGCCTGTAACAGAAATACACTTCTCAAGAGTTTTTTTTTATCTTTTATGCTTAAGTTCTTTTTTTCTTTTTATCTTTTATGTTTCTCTTGAGTCCTATGTTTGGATATCAAATTTTTTATTTAGATCTGTTTTTTTTTTTTTTTTTTTCACTAGGAAGAAATGCAATTCACCTGTTTCATTGAATGTCCATCTTCTTCCCTGGAAGAAAATCCTTAGCTTATCAGGGTAGTTTATTCTTGGCTGCAATTCAAGTTCTTTTGCCTTTCAGAATATCAGATTTCAGGCATTTTGATCCTTTAATGTGGAAGCAGCTAGATCCTGAGTGATTCTTATTGTAGCTCCATGGTATTTGAATTGTTTTTTTCTGGTCATTTGTTATATTTTTTCCTTAGCCTGATAGTTCTGAAATTTAGACACAATATTACTTGGAGTTTTTTTTTTTTTTTGGTGTCTTTTTCTGAAGGTGTTCAATGAATTCTTTCAATGCCTATTTTACTTTCTGATTCTATTACATCTCGGCAGTTCTCTTTGACTGTTTCTTGTAAAATAGTGTCTAGGCTCTTTTTTTCTTTTCTTTTCTTTTTTTTTTTTATACATGACCAAACTGTTATTTTGCTGTACAAAAAGAATCAGACTCTGAAATATTGTACAATTAGCTTGTGAAGGAAATCAAAAATGCAGGTGGGCATAAATATTAGGGATTGGGGATTCAATGTAATGGTTTTTAGTCATCATCCAGAGTTCTTTCTCTGGGCGTTAGGCTCTTTTTTTCATCATAATTTTCAGGAAGTCCAGTAATCCTCAGATTATCTCTCATAGATCTATTTCCAGGTCTGTTGTTTTTCCAAATAGATATTTAACATTTTTTTTCTAATTTTCGTTTTTTGGCTTTGCTTGACTGATTCTTGATGTCTCAGTGAATTATTCATTTCTATTTGTTCAGTTCTTATTTTTATTGAGTTATTTTCTTCATTAACTTTTTTTTACTTCTTTTGTATATGTCCAATTGAGTTTTTAAATGAGTTGTTTTGCTCTATGGGATTTTTTTTCCATTACACTGATCTTTTTTTTTGTTTGTTTATTTTTTTGTTTTTGTTTTTTACTGAGCAATTTTCTTTTTCCAGTTCACAAATTCTACTTTCCTGGGAGTTCTTTATCTTTTTCAAATCACTAATTCTATTTCCCTGCATGTTCTTTACCTTTTTCATTTCACATTTCAGGGAGTTGTTTTCTTTTTCAAATCTTTCTTTTAATGAGTTATAAGCCTTTTCTGTACTCTTTTCCAGAGCTTCTCTTTCCTTTCCCCATTTTTCTTCTAGCTCTCTTTTATGATCTTTTATAATTTTTTCTAGGGGAGCCTTGTGTGATAGGGATCAGGTTATATCCCCCTTTGGGGTTTTGTGTGGAGATGTCTGTTATTAGTCCTCTCAGGGTTGGAAATCTGCTCTCTTTCTGTATAAAAGCTATCTATAGTTAGAGTTTGCATGGATTTTTTTACTCATTTTTTTTAAAAAGCCCTTGGGTTCTACCTTCAGGGCAAGGAGGTTCTTAGCTTCCACTACAGACAGGGATAGTAGCTGTCCTGCCAATGGCTGCAAAGAGAAGAGCGGCCACTTGCTATGAAAGTGTTGAGTGCCCTGGGCAGAGCCACCTCTGTGCTGAAGTACTGCTGCCCTGGGAAGAGCCCCACTGTGCTAACCAGTGGCTGCCCTGGGAAAGGGACTAAGCAGCAAAAATGTTACTGCCCTGGGCAGAGCCTCACCTGCGGACTGCAGCTGCACAGCTGCACTGTGATTGTGCTGAGTGGCTTCCGCTGCTAAGCGGGTGTGGTCAGGTCCTGTTTAACTCTGGGGTTTTGAGATACACTCTATCTTTGGCGTTTGTGTAACTTCTCTGCTGATGCATTGCTTTGCAACCAAAGCAGAGCAGCCAACCTGTGGTAGAGTCTTCCCTGCAAATTCTCCACTTGCAGTGATCACACCCACCTCTGGTCTGCTTAGCGTGGGCTAGCCTCCATATTCTGTCTCCCTGCCTGTGCTGGCCTCCTCCCCACTGATCAACACAGATCTTTTCTGGCAATCTTCCAAGTTATCTTTGACTGGTAATTTGTTGTACTCCCGATATTCGTGGATTTTACCAGTCAAGCACTATTTCTGAGGATGAATTAGGTAATTAGTAAGTGAAGATAAAAGGGAACTCAGAATGAAGCATGTGCCCTCTCCACCATCTTGACTCTGCCCCTCAAGAATGCAGTATCTTTTCAAGAGCCTTATCAAACAGATTTGGGGATTCATGTATTCCTGGAAAATTGATAGTGATATTGCTGTTTTCTTCCCTTTTTCAGAGTCCTCCCATTCAAATGCCAATATGTCTCAGCTTTCTGAGTCTAGAGGACAAGCTCAGAATGCATCTTTTAGGTCTATCACACTAAACCATTTATTTCTTTCAATTATCTTCCTTAAAATGGTGTAAGGATCAGTGACTACAGAATGTGATGGTAAGACAGTCCTTAATTTCTCTTAAATTTTGTATCAGTCTATATGTTCCATGTCACTTTTAGATAGGCAAAATAAGAATATTATAAGGAGAAATGCAGGATTCAATGAATTCTCCTTTCAAAAGTCCCTGAATCACAGGCTGAAGTCCTCTCCTTTCTTCCAGGGAAAGAGGGTATTGTTTTACCCTTACTACCATGGTGGGATCTCTGAGTTTGATTCTTATGGGGGTCATTCTGACTCTGCTCTAGTTGGTTGGGCTTGCCCAGACCTTAGGCCAAATTTGATCCTATTGCTCTTCCTTCAAAATCAACACTTTAAGCATTTTTTTAAAAAAGGAAATGGACCTATATGTAAAAAATACTTTTTACATCATTTATAGCATTTCTTTTCTCAGGACAAAGAATTTGAAGTTGAAGAGATGCTATTGGGGAATAGCTAAATAAATTTTGATATATGGTTTTGATAGAATACTATTATTCTGTAAGAAATTATGAATGGGATGCTCTCAGAAAAACTGGAAAAGTTCCTCCATGAGCTCATGCAAAATGTAATGTACTGTATACAAAATAATGGCAATGTTATGGGCTAATCAATTATGAATGCCTTTGCTATTTTAAGCAATGCAATGATCTACTACTACTCTGAAGGAAAAATACTATCCATACCCAATAAAGGAACTGATTGTGTCTGAATACAGATTGAAGCATATTTTTAAACTTTTTTTTTTTCTTGAGGGATTTTTTTTGGAAGGAGGAGGGACAAACAGAAGACTTACATTTTATAGAAATGTTTTACATATCTTCTTATGTATCTTCTCAATGGGTGGTCTGGAGGGAAGCAGGAGAATCTATAGCTCAGTTTAAAAAAATATATAAAAATATTGTCCTACATGTGACTGAGAAATTAAAATATTAAAAAAGAAAGAAAATCACATATTGATACTAAAGGGAAAAACTAATATTTCTAATATTTTTGAGTCAAAGAATATGGGCAGTTAATAATTCTTTGGACATAATTTCAGATTGCTCTCCAAAATGGTCAGATTAGTTTAAAACTCCACACACACTGAATTAGTTTCCAAATTTTTCTCCAATTCCTCATTTGTCACTTTCCCCTTCAATTATTTTAGCCAATTTGATAGGCATAAATGATATTTTAATTTTCAGTTCCCTAACAAAAATGATTTAGAATATTTTATATGATTATAAATTATTTTAATTTCTTCATTGGAAAAATTGCCTGTTCATATCCTTTGACCATTTATCAGTTGGGGAATAAATTACTTTCTTATAAAATTGATAAAGTTCTTTATATATTTGAGATATGCTCAAATATCTGAGCATATCTTTATCTGAGAAACTGTTTATAAACCCCCCAAACCCTTTTTTGCTTTTCTTCTGATCTTGGCTATATTTATTTTATTTGTACAAAACCTTTTTTTAATTCAATGAAATGGAAGTTACCATTTTACACCTCACACTGCTTTGTATCTCTTGTTTATTTATAGTCTACCTTTTATAAGGATTCATAAATTGGATTCATAAATCCAATAAGTATTATGTTTCATGTTCTTTGAATTTTCTTTTAGTCTCTCTTTATATATGGATGACATGTTATATAATTGATGATCCTCAGAACATCCCTTTGAGATAGGTTTTCTTACTTTACAGATAAGGAAACTGAGAGGTTAAATATTTTGCCCTGGGTCACAAACAACTAATAAGCTTCTGAGACTGCATTTGAACTCTGCTCTTCCTGACACCAAGAATAGTTGTTTACCAATAAAATAATTTACCTGCTGATACTAAACAGTGAGCTCCATGAAGACAGGGACAGCATTGTATCTAAATTTGATACCTGACTCAGTACCTGGAATGTTGTTCTTTATGGAGCAGGTAGGTCATTAATAAATGTGTTATGTTGTTTGTTGAATCGGTCAGTGGAGGGATCACTATCTAACAACAGCTTGGAGCTCCCTCTCTTTTCTCCAACCATCAAGTTTTTACACTGGAAATATTGAAGAGTACAGTTCCATTATCTCAACTGCTATAGTGGTGACTTATGCAAAGGAAGGATCCATATAAACATAGGATAGCAGAACATTTATGCTGAACTGAAAAGCCAGGAGATCTGTTAATGTGCACTGTTTTGATTTTGTTGTTGTTGTTGTTGTTTTATAACTGTAGACTTCTCTTGGGTGGTGGGATGGGGCAGAGTGCTGCTCTGGCTGCTGACTCTGACTATAGTAAGCTAGGTCCTATAAGCACTATAAGTCAAGGCTACAGATGTGACAAACCAAGTTGTTCAGGGTTATTGCAAATATTTCTGCATTAACACAACTCTTTAGTCTCTTGCAAAGATTTTATAATTCTAAGTCTTAAAGAAGGACTTTCATACAGTGGCAGAGGTGTGAAAAGAACATTCATGTAAATGTTATTTTCTTTGGCAGTAATCTTCCCAATACCCATTTCTACTTTTAACAGTATGAGTATATAAATGACTCATAACATTAATTTTTCACTCTCAATTTTTAGTAACCATTGTCTTAGATGGGAGTTCCCCGTTTGCTGGAGAAATGATTGAAGCCTCAGGAAATTGAGTTAAAAAAAATAACCCCAACAACTTAAGTATTTGATAATATGGAGTAAGTTTCAGCAAAGGAAAATAAGAGAAAGCATGGGATGACTGCCTGTTCATTTAATTGCCAGAAAACCACCCAGTTGCTGGCCAGCACTCTGTTTTTTAGTGTTTCTTTACTCTCTATGGAAGTGTGTTGACTGTGATTACATGTTTGATGGATCCAGGGAGATGAACTCCAGTGGTTGGCAGAAGGGAGATAATAAAGAAGAGCAGTGTTTAATCATGTGGGAGTCTCATGAATTCTGATGTTTTTAATAAAGAAGGAAAAGTTAAAGTTACAGAGAAAGTGAGAAATTTTTACATATCTCAAGTCTTGGTTTAATAAAAAAGAAAAAGCAGGAAGGCTGAAAGAAGAGGAAAATTACAGTAGTTTCTAAATTCTGTTCCCTGTTTTTTACAGGAATAGTTCCTTCCTGCTGTTCTCTAACCACCCCCACTCAATCTGTATTCAGAGCCATTTTGTCAACACAATGATATATCATTCATGTAGGTGGTTTTTAAAAATTCTTCCAACTTCTTAGAGCTGCCAGTGGGTTTTATCCACCTTAGCCACAGGTGATCTATTCATCTGTTTAGGCTGTTTAAGCAAATGAAAGGAATGACCTTAATTTGCCTTGCTAGTTTTCTTATTAACTAGGAAGATTTGATGTTCCTTCGGATTGCGTGTTCTCTCTCTCTCTCTCTCTCTCTCTCTCTCTCTCTCTCTTTCTCCATCTTCCTCTTTTTTCTTGTCTCTCTCTTTTTCCAATCTTTATCTATCTATCATGCATCCATCCATCTATCGGCCTATCTATGGGAAAATATTATTTTTACACTAGTAGTTACACTAGTAGTGATAAACATTCAAAACTGTCTTTTTTATGACCAGAAAGAGGGGGAAAAATTCTCTCTTAAAAAAAAAGCCAAAACAAAACAAAACAAAACAATCAAAACCTTTCTCTCCTGTCTTGTGATAATTATCTCATAAAGGAGGCAGTATGATATAAGGGAAATAGTATAAAAGAATCTCAGATTTGGGCCTGATTTCTATACTAAATATTATCTGTGTACCTTTGGGAAGGGTACTTTCCTACTTTAAATCTCAATAATTTCAGCTGTCAAAAGAAAATGATGATTTTTATACTAAAATAAGAAGGCTGTTGTTAAGATCAAATGAAAATATATGAAACATATTTGTGACCACGTGGTATCATATAAATATAAAGTATTAGGTGTGCTTGAAATTTAAAATATTACCATATATTTTCTCTTATCAACTATAATTGCTCTTAGACACCTCTAACCATTGCAGACAGTACCATTTAATATTTTCAGTTGGAAATCCAAATTTTTATTGAAGGAATTTAACATAAGAAAACATTAAAATCTGAGATAGAATTTTTCTATAGGTTTTGTCATATCCTTATTCCCAGATTGTCACAAATTCATTTATTATCTGAGTGCCACTTTCCTCATCTGAAGAATATAATATATCTAATATTTTTACTATAAATTTTATAATCATATCAATAATAATGTGTACTATCCTTTTATAAGATTAGTTTTTCAAGTCTTCTAATCAAAAGCTTTTATTTTATTTTACATTTTCTTCTCTTTTTTCATTTTTTTGTTTTTGTTTCACTGATTCTTGATGTTTCATTTAGTTATTCACTTCCATTTGTCCAATTCTAATTTTGAACAAATATTTTCTTCAGCTGGCTTTTTAAACCTCTTTTTGAATTTGTCCAGTTGAACTTTTAAAGGAGTTGTTTTGTTCATTAGATTTCCCCCCCCCCCATTTCACCAATTCTATTTTTAAGGAGTTATTCTCTTTTTCCAATTCACCAATTCCATTTTTCAAGGAGTTATTTTATTTTTCCCATTTTGCCAAATCTATTTTTAATAGATTTGAGTTTTATGATGTATTAGAAAACAGAATTTGTCCTTCTGGGAGTGGAGTGAAGAACTCTGTTTCCCTCAAAAACCATATGAAACCAAGCCTCTGAACAGAGTCTGATAGAATAAAATCATTTTCCAGCTCAAGACAGATTGGAAAAACTTCAAGAAAGGTCATTCTCAAGTCCATCTTAGATACACTCTGGAAAAGCTGGTGAGAAAGGCTTCATCACAGCAAATCAGCAACTGAGACCTTCAGTCCTGGCTCAGTAGAAAAGCAGATCAGTGGCACAGCATCCAGTACCAGATCAGAAAGGAAACTTTGGAAAACCAGACTGGTTCCTGAACAGAGTACTCCCTGCAAACAAAAGGGGTTCCTTGTGCTCAAAGCCAAGGTTCAGAGCTACACAAGAAGCTTGGGACATTGCCACTTTTATTCCAGGAGCAGAGCTTGACCATAAAAGAAAAAAAAGCATATTCTAAAAGAAAAGGAAAGAAAATGGGCAAGATATAGAAATGAACCTTGACCATAGAAATCTACTATAGTGACAGAACAGACCAAAACACCAACTCAGAAGAGGACAAAATGTCCACAGAGGAAATCTTAAAGAATGATATAAATTGGTCTCAAGCCCAAAGAGATTTCTTGAAAGTGCTTATAAAAGATTTTAAAAGGCAAATAAGAAAAGAATAAGAAAAAATGTGAAACTAAATGAGAGGTATGCAAGAGGTATTCAACAGCTTGGAAAAGGAAGGGAAAAAAATGACTGAAGAAAACAACTCCTTAAAAAATACAATTGGTCAAATACAAAAAAAAAAAAAATCCACTGAAGAAAACACCTTCAAAAGTATAATTAACCAAATGGAAAAAGCTAACTGAAGAACTTCACACAATAAAAATTAGAATGAGGCTAATGAAAACTAATGAGTCTATGAAACAGCAACAATCAGTCAAACAAACTAAAAAAAATGAAGAAATGGAAGAAAATGTGAAACATCTCACTGGAAAAACAGCCAACTTGGAAAGTAGATCCAAAAGAGACAATTTTTAAAATATGGTCCTACCTGAAGGCCATGACCAAAAAAGAAGCCTGGACAGCAAACTTTAAGAGATCATCAAAGAAATTGCTTTTTTAAATCCATCAATGACCTTTGAAAAGAGATCCGACAAAGAAAAGCCCAAGGAACATTGTTGCAAACCTCCAGAACTACAATCTCAAGTTAAAAATACTGCAAACTGACGGACAAAAACAATTCCAATATCAAGAAACAATAGTCAGGCTTGCCCAGGATCTGACAAATTTTACAATAAAGGTTTACGTGAAGTGATGTTAAGCAAAAGAAGCAGAACCAGAAATACATTATACACAATAATAAGAAGAACATGATCATCTACGAAAAATTTGATTCTTCTCAATGTTTCAGTGATCCAAAACAAGTCCAATAGATTTTGTACAGGAAATGCCATCTGCATCCAGAAAAATAACCATGGAGTTTTGCTATAAAACAAAACGTGCTATGATCATATCTTTTCCTGGTTTTTTTTTTCCCCTCTGCCATGGTTTTTCCCTTTTGCTCTGATTTTTTTCTCCCAACATGATTCACAGAACAATGTGCATTAGAAATAAATTTTTAAAAAAGAAGAAAAAAGATACATGAAAGAAAAAAATTCAAAAATGCATTACTTACTAAAAATACATAATAATTTCTTCCAGGGAAAATATATTTAAAACTTAATAAAATAGAAGTATATATATATATATATATATATATATATATATATATATATATATTCATCAAAAGTATTTTTAAGGATTTTTTTCTTTCAGACAACTTCTGTGTTTCTTTTTCCAAATTCTCCTGCAAAGCTCTCATTTCTTCTCCCCATTTTTCTTCTAATTCTCTTTTAAGATCCTTTTTGAATTCTTCCAAGAGAGGCTTTTGAATTGGAATTTGAAACTTCATCTGAAGGTGTTTTGCCTTTAGTATCCTCAGGGTTTGAATTCTGTTCTTTCCTGTCTCCATTATAGCTATGTCTGTCAGAGCTCTTTTTGATTTTTTTTTTTTTTTTTTTTTTTTTTTGCTCATTTTAACAGTTTCTCTTAGGGCACAGGAAAGATCGTCCCAAGCTTCCTCTACAATGTGACAAAGGTTTTGTACTGTCCTAGGACCAAGCTTCCTCTCTGTGCTGGGTGGGCCTGGCCAAATCCTGCCTCCTAGACTGGAACTCAGGGACTCACTATTTGTCTTCTGTTGCTTTGGAGTTCTCATAGCTAAATCTGCTGGTCCACTGGCTTTTGAATCAGGACAGAGTAGCCAATGCTGCTGTATTTTGACTAATAGCCTCTCATGAGGTACCCTGTGCGGGCCCTTTCCTCCCTGGGTTTCCTTGTGCTGGACCATGTTCCTCTCACCCCTGCCCAATTGAAACACCTTTCCTAAAGTCATTGCAAGATACATTCTGGTGGAAATTTGTTATATTACCAAAATATTTGTGTGTGTGTCACTGCAAAATTGGTTCAGAGGCTTGATCTATTGTTGATTATGAGAGAACCCTGAAAGAGCTCAGGCAAAGTCTTGTTTATTCTCTGCCATATTGATTTTATTTAGATATTTTCTTCCAACTGACATACATTGTCATGTGGATAACCTGTGGTGCTTCAATTTTTATTTCAGAAACCCCTAATAAATGTATTTAAAATATGGCAAACAATAAAATCAAAAGTTAAAGAAATACTGAGGCAAGAAATCGGAAACTGAATGGATATCCTTCAATTGGAAAATGGCTGTTAAAAATATATACATATACTATTTTGACCATTTTAAATGTTGTCTGTTGCATTTTGTTTTTTTTTCTCATTTTTTTCCTTTTTTATATGATTTTTCTTGTGCACCATGATAATTGTGAAATATATATTTTAAAAATTGCACGTTTAACATATATTGGATTACTTGCCATCTCGGGAAGGAGGTAGAGGAAGAGAAGGAAAAAAACTGGAACACAAGCCTTTGCAAAGGTGAATGTTGAAAATTATTTATGTGTATGTTTTGAAAATAAAAAGCTTTAATAAAAAAAGAATAAAAAGAAACTTGACAATAAAAAAATACTAACACCTAGATTCAGTTTCTGAAAATATTTTGATTATTATTCAGTGCTTTATTTGGATTAAAACTTTCACTCTGAATCATTCTTTAAGAAAGGATCTTACATGATCCTAAAATTTGAGAGAAACCTTTGGGTAATATGATGAGGCCAATAGGTACTTCTAATGGACATTTAACTGGATCAAGCATTGAATAGAATAGATTTAATCATAAAATCATAGTTTAAAATATTTCAACATAAACTTTAACCATCTAATTATTCTTCATTTCTTGTATGTATTTTTTTTCCTTTTTACAATTGTTTTTTTTAATTTTTCAAGTAACAAGTATTTCATATGTATTTGCCCTTGCATTAACCACCTCCCTCACTAAACAAAACAAAACAAAACAAAAAAACTTCAATGTATATTTTCAGCAAAATAAATTGCTATATTAGCCATGTTCAGAAATGTATATCTTATTCTGAGTTTTAAGTTTATCACCATGTCTCAGAAGAGGAATGCTATATTTCATATTCATTCTTTTAGACTTAGGGTTAATTAGAATTCTAAAGTATTTCAAGGTTCTTTTTCTCTGCAATATTGTCATCATATAAATTGTTCTTCTCTCAGCTCACCTTGATCTGCATCAATTCATAAAAGTCTCACCAGTTTCCTATAAAATTTCATTTCATCATTTCCCATGGCACAACAATATTTCACTACACCCACACACCACAGCTTTTTCCAGTCATTCCCCAAAAGAAGAATAGACCTTTTGTCTTCAACTTTTGGGCACCATGAATATTGCTGGTATAAACAATTCTGCACATATAGATTCCTTCCTACCTTCAAATAATAGTCATATTTTTTCTTCTCTGCCATCTTTGCCAGTCCAGTAGAAGTGAAGAAGAATCACAATGTTCTTCCTACATCTTCTGTTTGTGGAGATAACCCAAGGAAATGACCTCATCATTCTCCACTTATCTGATCTCCTAAATTTCATGACCTCTAAAAACTCATCATTTTATAAGATGAAATAAATTCTGAAACTCACACCTCCTTATCGACACTTAATCCTTCCTTCCCCTTTCTGATTAGATGAGGTAAAAGTTGATTATTGTACAGCTGTTCCCCAATCCTCCACTATTTGAGGACACTGAGAGAATTCACTTCATCATTGCTCACTGTATTGATTTTCTGTATTTTATGATCTTCAGAAATTCATCATTCTGATTAATGAATTCAATTCTGTAACTCATACCTCATCAAATCATTTCACACTCCAGTTTCAGGTCTTCACCATGATCCAACATATAAATTCTTTTCTTCCCTTCTTTTCCTCTCCCTACTTTTAAAATTCTTTTTAGGTGTTATTTCTTCTATTAGATTAGATTAGATTAGCTCCTCAAGAAACTGTCCCATTATTCTTTGTATTACCAGTATTCAGTATAGTTCTTGGCACAGTTCTTGGCACAAAAAAATAGTTATTTTATTGACTCCAACTTATTGAAAATGCAAGATTTGTTCCTGAATGATCAAATATCACATAGAAGATCTGCAGTGATTCAGAGGGTACCTGTACTAGAGTGATCATGGCACCAGGTAAGCATCTGATTATGAAGTTTAAAAAATAAAACTATTAAATGGCTTCAAGGGAGCACACAACATCAACCTAGATTCTAAGTACCCTCTTGGAATCCCCTATTTTCAAATGTCTTTAATCTATGTCCTAGAAGTTGGCATTTACTAGCAAATTCAATCCCTTCCAACCTCTTCAAAACATATTTGAAATGATTGTATAAACTATTACCAGAGGCCAAAAGTTGCTTAAAAGTCAATAAAACTCAACATCTGTGTGTGTGTGTGTGTGTGTGTGTGTATGTATGTATGTATTTGGTGTTTTATGTCTATATAGATATAGGGAATCATATATGTATGCATGCACTTTTGTATCTTTTTGTTCATACATACAGTGCAAACATATGTATTTGCAATATGGATATAGTCATTACATATGTCTCTAAGTGTATGTAAGCAATATAAGTATACATATATGAATAATATTCTATATATATACACATATGTAGTATGGATATCTGTGTGTATGTCTTGCACCCTCTTGATGGGTTATTTAGAGTATGCATAGTATTCCCTGATATTTTTCAAATCCATTACATGGAAAGCTTATTGAACCTTCTGACTATCAGTGATTGAGAAAACTTTGCTATGTGGTAGTGAAGAGTTTATAAATTGACCCTGGAGTCAGAAGAACTAAGGACAGAAACAGAACTGAATTTGTCTGCTACAGGATCTATAGGCTCATTCCCCTGTTCTTTTTGTCCTTTTCTTTCCTGGTAATGAATAAAGTAATATTTGATGTGAGTTTTCAGATGAAGGCAGAGCAAAGATTTAGCCTGCCTTCTCTCTCTACCTGGCTGCTATGTGATCCTGAATACATGGTGTCTTGATGTCCTGTTTTTATTCTTTCCCTGTCTTAGGTGAAAGTATCCTGAGATGAAATAGGTCAGGTGATTGAACAATGGGCAATCTTTTTCCTTAAACCTTCTTACTTTTTATCAAAATTAGGACTTAAGTGATTTGACAGTTTCTTAGTCTTGTTGATGGACCTTTCCCATTCCATAAAAGCATCAGGCCTTTATAAGTTTCAACTTTAATCAAACACTTTTGTTATTTATTATTGCCCTCATGAGCATTAAAACTATCCAGGATTTGATTAGTTGCCACAACATTCTTATCTCATAAGCTTTCACCTAAGATGAGAAAAGAACAAATACAGAAGAAGGGGGCACTATGCCTTCAGATACACATAGAAGCTAATTTGGAGATGGCACAACAAAAGCTATAATTCGTCCTCCTCCGTAGAGATTCATTCATAGCAGATCCTGTTTTGCTAGCCACCAGAATAGAAAAGTTCAGAAAAGGATGAGGGAGACAAGAACTGATATTTTTTTCATTCAGTTCTGGCATCAATTCCAATGTCATTCAAAAAAACTCCTTTTGGCATGAGTCCCTCAGTCACTCATGGCCAGTAGAAGGCTCATGAACTGTATTGAGGACCTTAATGGATTTGGTGGGTATTGTTGACCAGTGTTGTTCTAAGCCATAAAGATTATATGGAGCAGATTGTGGTAAACTTTCTTCTCATATGGACTGACTTGCACTGAGTCGTGGAGTAGGTCCTGAGTCAGACAGATAGTATAACAGAATTCTGGTGCTAGAGTCAGGAAGATCTGAGTTCAGATATGACCTTGAACACTAGTTATGTGACCCTGAGTAAGTCACTTAACCCTGCTTGCCTCAGTTTCCTCACCTGAGCTGGAGAAGGAAATGGCAAACCATTCCAGCATCTTTGCCAGTAAACCCCCAGATGGAGTCACAAAGAATTAGACATAACTGAAAATACTGAAAAATAACAATATTTCATGGAGGTCTAAGATTCTACATAAGTGCAAAATTTTTTCCACATAGAGGATGCTATCTGATATACTCTCTGCTTGTACTATATGCCCATTATTCAGAATATAAAAATAATTTTAGGTCTTGAGTTAAGAAGTTCTAAGACCCCAGGAAATTTTCTTGATGACTGACCTTTATTTTTTTTGTTAGAGGCTTTTGAGTGCTTTTATATGTTTTTTTTGTTTGTTTGTTTGTTTGTTTGTTTTTTGTGGACTGCTTTTTAGCTGATTCCTTTTACTTGGAGGTGTTGAATAGGTTTTTATTAAAGGAATTATTTATCTGAGCCTTCAGGCTCTGAGTGATCAATTGTATCAGATATGGAATAACTATGGGACACCAATCTTCCATGTGCTGGATTGAAATCAAAAGAGAATAGGGTGTGTCCTCTGGCTCACCCACCAAAAAGAACATATCTGTAAATGCTTTAAGGAAAAGACCTTCAATTTCCAATCTTCCATTCCTATGGAAATGATGTTATAGAAAAAAATAAAATTTTAATTGTGGAATTTCAGAGATAAGAGAAAGGAATGTAAGAGATATCTTTTTTGGATAGGGTCCTTTCTGGTGCCTCTGAAATTATACTACATTTATACATACCTACCAACATCTAAACATTCATCTATATTGACCTGGCCAGGGAAAATAAGACAAAAGAAAATTCACTCCTGTGGAGAAGTAAATAGTTATAGCTCATTCAATGAAGGAGAGAACAGAGCACATATTCCAAATGTTTATGTTTATTTATAGTTTGTGCTAAAACATTACCTATTTTATTAGGCTAGCCATGAATATTAGCTAAAATAGATTTCTAAACACCACCTTTTTCTTCAAGCAGTATTGATATTTCAAAGATGTTTTGAAAAGCACAATGTAATTATTTCTTTGTGTTTTAAATTCCTACTTTGGGACAAACTGATGATATTAATATTCATCAAACAAATAGTGTTAATCATTAAGTAATCATGATAAATTAATAACAAATAAACTCATGTGAATGAGATCCTTGTTGAATTGTCAGTGGTAGTAGTTTTTGAAGATGCTTACTAGAGCACACTTGAAAATATAAAAGAATCTCACACCTTTTATTTTATTTACTTAAGTTTTCCTCTCCATTTCCAACTTCCATTTTGTCAACTTGGTTTAGACATCTTTGAGCCAATGCTGGCAAGATTTTTAGTTTTTCTTTTCTTGAATATATAAATATTCTATTAGCTAATAATCCAGCCCAGGCTTTGTCTAGAAATCATTGTCATTTTTAAAGTGAAATAAATTTTCAGCATCTTGTCATTCTTTTGTTCCCCTATTTGAATCTGAGGCATCCAGAAAGAATGAGTACCTGAAATTGAAAACTTCACAATTTTGTTATCATTAGAAATTAACTGCCAATAGAGAAGACATGCTTGATTTTCTTTTTTAAAAAAAATAATACTTTTATGCCTAAGTTTCATTAAAACAATGCATCTTGATTTATTTGCATGGTGAGTATTCTGAAACATTTTGAATGCAGTTTATATCCAATAGATGGCAGTGAAATACTAAAAAGAAATTTATTTTTACTTGAGTATTTTCTGCACTATGGGATCATTTATTACCAATTACTTTTCAAAAGGTAGTCAAAATTTCTCAAATCCTGAATCATTTTGTATTACTTTTCTAAGTTCTGTGAGGTCTTTGGATAGTTTGTATAATAGAAATAAACTTTCTATGTCCTGGACCTCTGGAGATAATAGTTCTTTTTTTTTTTTCTTTGTCCTTTTGAAAATGTTTCTGTGATGGACAATATGCAATTTGGGATATTTTTCTATGTATTGGATATTTAAAAGCAAACTGATTTGTATGTATAATGTTCACTTATGAAACATCTACTTGGATAATTGTTTAAGTTGTGAACTTATTGGGACAAATTTCTTACTGTTATCACTATAAGGTTATGGTAAATATTTGTTTAGGATTTACCAGGGATTTGATTAATGGAACCTATTATTGGAGGTACAATTTCTTGGGCTTATAGTTAATTACTTAATGCTATTTGGGAGTTTTAAACTCCATTCTCTGACAGTTAGTGGACAATTGATTGGAATAAAACTGGGTTAAAACTATTTTATCCTATATGTCCCGTTAGGTTGAGTTTTGACTGCTTATGTTATGCTATAGTTAAGTTCTTGCAATTTTTCCTCCTGTAACTGATCTCAGGTCAGAACAATGGTCAATAGAATTGTTAATGGAATTCAATTATGTCATACGTTGCTGTTTTCAGTCTGATTATATGTAATCATTGTATCCTAAATGCTTAGGCAAATAAGTATTTAGCCTGGTCATCTGTCTGTTATTGGGTATTTGTGTTTTTTTAAGGTTTCTAAATGATAAGAGGACAATTAACAGTGGTCTGTGAGACTTAACTGCTGTTAAGACTTGAGACTATAGCTGGTGCCTCTCCTGTAAAGCAGTCATCTCTTCACATGGGAAGCTGGTGGCTCTTCACATTTTGCAGCAGTCTTGTGGGCCAGTCTTTTTATTTCAAACCTTTCTGAGATGTTCTGACCTTTATTTGTTAGATTTGTGTCAAATAATGAATATTGACTTGCTTCTGGGACCTTGATCAGCTTTGATTGTCAGCATGGCACACCCACCCTCTGCATGGACTGAGAGCCACCGACCATCTTTGCCAGGATGCAGTTTTAACTGAGAAGTTTTGTCCCCTCACATTGATGAACTGACATGGGGGAGTGTGGGAATAGTTGACCTTGACTGGGTTATCTGTTATTGTGTGTTTGAGATTTGGGGTGGGAGTTATTAAAACTATGTAACTGTTGCTGGTATGTTTGAGCTATTTTTAGAAAATACTACTGTACTAGTCAGTTATGTAAAGGGATTTTGATTCACTCTTGGGATTTATATGTGGAATGGTCATTTGATAATCCCTTTCCATGAGAAAAAAAAAGGGAGGAAAAGATAGAACATTGGGGAAACTAGTATATTTTTCTAAAAATACCTGAAAGAATGGGAACTCTTAGCTCCTATTCACTTTGCCTTAGGCTCTTCTACCCCACCCCCTATCTCACTAGTTCAGATGCTTTAGCTTTGGAACCCCTTATTCTGTCAGAATTGCCCTGGCAGACTCAGTTCTTGGGATTATTTGTTTTTAGAAACAACCAGAAATCAGACACCTGTCTTGGGACTGGCAGTCTCTCTGATCTGTTTTTCCAATCCTGTAACCCAGTTCATTGCTTAGTATTTCAGCAATCTCAAAGGACCTTGTAGTTTGATATCAGGCATCTAAAAGTTTGGGGTTTGCCTGCCTTGGTCTAACTGTATAATCTGCTTTGCAATCTGATCCTTTCTGCAACCCTGTCTGTTTCTCTGGGCGGAGACAGGTAAAGCTACTCCAAGCCTCACCCTTCTCCCATGGAGAGGGGTGCCCCTCTGAATGGGCCTTAAACCCTTGATCCTTGCTGCTCTGTAAGCAAAGACTGAATTAAGTGCACAAATGACTGCAGAACACCTAAGTCACAGTGAAATGTCCATCTCAAAATGGATTCTCTGGCTGAGATGGTGCCCCAACTGCAGAGGACCTGACATGCTTGCAACAGGGAGCCTTTGTACTGCTCTGGGGTTATCAGGGAGAGACTTGTTCTTGCATTTTTTTCTTCTCTAGTTTTATTTTGGTTTATTTGCTTCACATAGGATTCAGAATAGAGAGAGTGTGGAATGTTGTGCCACAGTCCTCTTTAATTGCTCTGTCTCAGTTTCCCTAAATTGTTTTGCCTCAATCCCTTAGTTGCAAAACTCCTCTCTGGTTCATTGAAGACTGAGGGCCATTGAAGAGCAAGTGACCCTTGTCTAAGGTTATAAATTGTTAATGTGAGACTCAAGATAAGGGGGAGTTCAGACTTTCTGGCTCCTATCAGAATGTCCAGTGTCTCCCACCACACTGTCAGGACCAGATTGCTGTTCCCACTCTCAATGTTCTCACCCTGCCTATGCCTCGGTCTAAGTCACATTCACAACCGGATATTTTGAGAATAGAGTCCTGTCCAGTCAATCAAACTCTCCAATTAATAGAATGCTGGGAGCTCTCTACTCTTGCCTCAGTTTCTCTGGCCTTACATTTGCCTTCTTAGCTCTATGTTGATACAGACTCTAGAGAGTCTCATCACCCATTTAGAAAAATTAGTGGACTTCCTAGTGGAGGTTGACAAGTTGGTTGGGGGTCATTAGGGAATCACTCGCCTCTTTGTGTAAGTGGTTGAATGACCGGGTGGCCAGTTGTAAGGCTTCAGTATCAATCACTCTAATCACAGGTCCAATCCCCTTGGTTCCTTCTCTTCCTCCTCATAACTCCCTGTGTAATTAAATGCCTCACCTCTTACAGACCCTGAAACTTTTCACCTTCAAGATGACGTATTCCCCATTGGCCTCAGATGAGTCACAACTATGAACATAAAAAGAGGGGAGTGACATGGACAAAAGACTGGGCTCCTCATCCCTGCATCAAGGGGCCTCAGGCTTACAGAAAAATGTTGCTTAATGTTCAGACAGAATGCTTGCCTAACAATGTCAGACATCCTGTAAGCTCCTCAGCATCCCCCTTCTTGAGCGAGAAGTCGAGTCCACAAGGCAGAACAAGAATTGTCTCTACTTGGGTTTGGGACAGAACTCGATCCAGAGATCTGTCCCAGATGGTGAATAAATTGCTCTCTAAATTGCAAACACCTTGGCTGTCCTAAATTTTATTGCCTGGGCTATTTCAGTTTGTCCTGACCTATGACACAAATGACTTGGTCAAAAAATATACAATATGCTAGATAAAAGATAGTAATAGTTTTACTGTACCCTGGTAGTCTCACTACTACTGGAATTTCGTTCTTAATGCTAATCACTATATTTAAAGAAAGTCATTGATGAACTAAAGTCACACCAAGAAAGAGAAACTTGTAAGGAACAGGTTTTGTGCTCCACATTTTCATGTGATAATCAAAACAACCAGAAATATTTAGTTTAGAGACTAAGATGAGACATAATCATGGTAATTTGTCTCTTTGTAAGATACAGTAAAATATTATCTTTAATATATATTATTTCTATAATTCTCAGAACCACTCTCTGAGGAGTTTCAGAAAACTCAGGTACAGTTTCTACACCATTACTTTTCCCATTGTGGTTTCAATATATTATGAGTGGGCATAAGAAATTAAATAGCAATATGGGAAGTTTTGAGGAAGTCAATAAAGATATGTGAAGGGTGGCAGACAATACCAAAAAAGTCCAGAAATTGAGAAATGCATAAAATATGTGTATAGTATTACATAATATAAAGGGGGAAAAAAGGAGGAAATGCATGAAGCTGGAAGACTTCTTCTCTGGTATGAAGGGAGAGCAAAATATTTAATGCAGATATTTCATATTTTAGGGACCCTGCCCACCTAACCCCTGTGAGTAGAACCCATAACTGTATTATAATCTGCAATATATGATAGAAAAAAAGAAAGTCTTTCCACTATATTTCTCCAAAGAAAAGGAAGGAAGCAAACATCTTTTAAGTATTTACCACGAGCCAGGCACTGTGCCATGAGCTTTACAAATGATAACTCATTTCTTCCTCACAACAATTCTATTTAATGGGTGCTGTTGTTAATCCCATTTTAAAGTCCAGGAAACTCAGGCAGACAAAGATCAAATGTCTTGCTCAGCATCTAAATTTGAAGCTCAATTTGAAATCATTTCTTTCTAACTCCAGGTATGATACTCTTATCTAAATTGTAGATCTTTATAAGAACTTTCTGACAACCAGAGAACTTTGAAAACTTTCATTATGATGCTTTATCAGGTAGTAAATTCTCTCTGCTGGTGGAAGCATTTAGGCAAAGATTGGGTGAGCATTTGTTACTGATGTTATAGAAATTGTTTATGATTTTAAGGAGATTGAACTACATAGATTTTAAGCTTTCTTCTAACCCTATATGAATTTATGATTCTTCCTTCTTACTCATTAGAGAGTTTTGATGACGTTATTATAAATGTACAAAGGTCATGGACTGACCTACAGGGGAGATTATGAGTTTCTTACTATAAAGAATAAAAGCTCTAATTCAATTCAATTAGCATATTTGACATTAGGTGCACACTAGATAAATAACCTCAGTAATGTTTTAGTTTCTGCATTAACAGTATAGCTCACACTTGTTTTGTATTTTACTTTATGCCTATGGAGAAACAGGATGTCATTTTATTATTAGCCTTTAGAAGAATGTAATTTATAGTTAGTTCACCAGGTGGTGCTATACTTAGCCCTCAACCTAGGAAATTATTTCATCTGCAATAAATATGCCACTATGAACTAAGGGTCCCAGACTAAAATATTAGAATTTAAAATATGCGTGTATGTATGAATATATGCATATACATTTTATAAGCTATTGATTTTCCTTGTAATTCTATATATATTTTTAATTTTAAGCATTTAAAAGTATTCTAAGAATTCATGTTTCATCAGACTGTCAAAAGGATCCTTGACATAAAACAAAGTTAAGAAATACTGATTTAAGTTATTTTTAAAAATATCTCAGTACAATCTCTATTTGTCTCAGATTCAGACCATTCTTTCATATTTGAGTGATGGAGACATTTGACTTTTCCATGATCATATTGTTTATGGTTCATAACAAATTAAAACTAAAGAAACTGTCAAGCACACCTCTGTCATGGAGCATTTCACCCAATCATTTCCAAATCCCTTCTTGCTTACCATTCTTCCATTTGAGGGGTAATAAAAGAAAGGAAATCCTTTTAGGGTCAGAGAGCATAAGAACTGGAAAGCAAGGGATATGCAAGGGGAGTACTGATATTTGGAATTATATGCCTCATAGAAGAACTGCCCTAGCGGGGATAATCTGAGCTTTCTGTAAATTTGTTTCTAATTGACTGTTCTGGCCTAAAGGCCAACATGACTTTCTTAATACTAGTCAGTCCGGGTCTTCTTCAGGGGGAAACACAGGTCCTTCCAATTGTTCATTGTAGCTTTCTTTCTGCTCATGCCAAAATGGCTACTAAGAAGTATTTCTTGGACTAAAGTCATAGTGTATATTTTGGTCTGACAGTTTGAATCTTGCAAAGATGAGGCTAATGCCTTATTTTTTATAAGTATTCAAATAAGTGATTTAATCTGCACAATAATCTGAGATAAATTTAATAGCTGTATTCAAATATTTGCAGGGTTGACATCTATAATAGAAGCAAATTTCTATTACCTCAGAACACAGAATTAGAACTAATAAGAAGCCTTTACCAAGCCAAAAAATGTCACCTTGTTTATTTTGTTTTAAAAATACATTTTTTTCTTTTTCCCCCTTATCCTAAATCAGTCAAAGATGGGCCCATCATAGAACAATGCTTCAGAGAGCTGTTTGGAAAAGTGTTTTTTTTTTTTTTTCCTTTCATCTATGCATAGGAAAAAATGGAACATGACCTGGGTCCAAATATTAGTTCTGCCATACTACCTCTCTAGATGGTATCTTTAAAATGAGGAGGTGATACTCAAAAGGCTCTTCAGCCTCTTCCAGCATTTAATTTGAGACACTATGTGCCATCCAGGCTTATTAAGTCTATATAGAAAGTTAGTTTGCCAGTAAATGTAATTTCAGTAGTGGTCAACATATAAATATGGAAAAATCAAACACTATTATAATTGGATTTATTTTCCACAATATCCCTTCAATTTGTGCAAATAGCTCTTTTGCTCTTTCCCTCACTTTATCCTTAGATTACTTCTAAAGCTTCCTCATAATCTGTTTTCAACTGTTGTCTTTCCAACAACATAGTTAGTTCTTTGACAATAATTAAACTGGATCACTTGGAGAAAAACATTTTTTTCAAAACACAATTGCTCATATCCCTTAAGTGATAGATAGAGAAACAGAAAGGGATAAGACGCAGCAATTCTGAATCACCAAATAATGTTAAGGAAGCTATATTAATTTCAAGGCCAAAATGCAACAAGAAGAAATTAGACTGGCTATTTTGTAGCATTGTTACCCTTTTATTTGTTACTGTAATCTCCTAATCCTTTGTTATATGTTCTCTTAAAGTGCTTCACAAAAAATTCCTTTTCAAATGCTCAAGAAGTTAGTGTGACATTATGGGTAGAAAGGCAATTGATGAGTATGACTGCAGAAAATCATACTCTGGTCTTCTGCAGAAATCAGAAGGGTTGAAACATTGGAAACTTAGGAGAAATTGTGGTTATACCATTAATAACTGGGGTCGGGACTTGACCTTTGATTTCTCAAGTATACGGAATTTTTTGGTAAGGAAGCATCTTCTAACCATTCCAACTGATGTATCCCCTGTGATATAGTTTTAATTACTTGGCTATGACAACCAGCCATTATGTTTCAACTCTGATAGCCATGACTCTAAGGCCAGTTATTTAATAATTATGCCAAAGCTACCTCTATAATAATAATTAATATTTATATGTTACATAGAGGTTTAAATTTTATGAAGGACTTAACACATATTAGCTTATTTGAGACATTTACAACAACATTCACAACTATCAGTAGATAGTGCAAATATTATCATCATTCATATGTAGATGAGCAGATAAATTTTAACAATTTCGTCCATGGTCCCCCAATCCAGCACTCTATTCATACTCTAAATTGCTTCAGAAAACAGAATTAGTGGTTTGGGCCAACAGACTTGCACATGTTGGTACAAGACAGGAAAACATCTCTAAAAGCAGATGTCATTTTTTTTTCCTTTTTTTATGACTATGGGACTTCCTGGAATTACCAACTCTAGTATTTTCATTTCATAGCCTGTGCTGGATTATTTTTTTTTTTTTTTTTTTTGTGGCTGAGGCAATTGTAAGTGATTTGTCCAGCATCACACAGCTAAGGAGTGTTAAGTGTCCGAGACCAGATTTGAACTCAGGTCCTCCTGACTTCAGGGCTGATGCTCTATCCACTGTGCCACCTAGCTGCCCCTCTGTGTTGTATTAATTTATAGTTGTTAAAATTTTGCCTCGCAAAAATTGCTCTGTGTGTGTGTGTGTGTGTGTGTGAGAGAGAGAGAGAGAGAGAGATCTTCCTGTCCATTCTTTCTTCCTTCATCAATCTCCCCAAGGGTAAAAATATAGCTTCCTATTCCTTTTGTATTAACAAATGAAATAAAATTCATGTTCCTTACACAAATGGTATGGACCTAGTTATTGCCACAATGAATAATATAATTCTCATGCCATAGTTGTGGGAGAATACCAAGCATCAGGCATCTTAGAATTAATTGATTCTGGGAGCTTCCCAAGAATACACTGGAATGTTGTTCCTATACCCTGAACTATTTGGTGAGATTTACTACAGAAGGAAGTTGATTCAAAATATACAATCCTTATTGTTTTCTGTAATCAGTGCTTGTGGAAAAATGCTTCTTCCTGAAAACATGGAACTAATCAAATTTCTTTCAAACTACTGGTCCTATTCAGAATGGAAAAATAAAACTTGAAAAGAGAGTCCCAGAAAACAGCAAAGATAGAGAGACAAGCACAGATATGTGGAAAGTATATAAGGGGGAAATATGTAAGGGAAGGAATAGGGGGAAAAGATAACTTAGAAAATGGAAGTAGCCCTTGTAAATATTTGCCACTCAATATAATTTTAATATTAGTAAGCATATGACCAACATCAAAATTGAGATTGGAAAGTTCATACCATTCTCTATTTTGTTCCTTCCATAGTGAGCTACTATTACAGTTTTGGGATAGTATAGTTAATGATGTTTTTTTGGCAATTTCTTTGGCATCATCTGTATAATTTGGAAAAATCAGAATAAAAATTATAATGGGGAGAATGAATAGATATATATTTTTATGTTCACAAAAAAGCAAAAGAAACAATTTCAATAAAATATAGAGTCAAATATAAAAATTGTATAGTCAGGACAATTATTTAAGTACTCTGTGAGAACAAATGATATAAGAATAGATGTAACAGTATTTATCTATCCACAGCAGCATGCTTTTTTATGAAGTACTGTAAGATAGTCCTTATTAATGCAATTGCTTCAAAATATTATTGCTGGAGATATATATAAATAATGTAATACTGACCTGAGTTTATGCACCCCACAAAATATTCAATTTCTGAAATAGTGAATCAATGAAGAAAGGTTCAAGAAGATACCATGGTGATGGAATCAGTGGCACAAATGGAAGAATGAGTTTTGATAAAGCACTAGGATGCCCTATCATTTGGGGATAAAGTGTAGTGTGCTTTCTAGAGCCCTCAAGTAAGGGTGCCAAAATGTACTGTGCTTTCTAAAGCCCCCACACTGTGGTGCCAAATGTATTGTCCAAACTAGCTCTCTGGAGGATCTCAGGACTAGCCCAAGTCCTTGGTCTTCATAGAGGAATGATGAGGCAAGGACCCATATGGATGGTCAAACATGGAGTCCATTTATTTCAAGTTCTCTCAGTCCTAAATACCTTAGTAAAATTACTTATCACAATCCACTGGGCATGTGCTAACTATAAGCACCCTGATATTAATATGTAAATGCCTCTTTTACTGCAAGTATCTCTGTTTCAAGCAGGACACAGGTTGTCATGTGCCCCCTCTTCCCCAACTTCTCAGGAAGGCTGAGATGCCCCAAGGGAAGATGAAAGCCAAACCAGACATTGTCAGCAGGTTCCCTCTGAGTTGAAGGGTCTTATACCTCACCAAGAGTTCCCCTACTGTCTGTGGCTCTCTACAGCTAAGAGCACTAGGAAGGGGAGAATCTGATAGAACATGTATATTTGAAATGTGGAGAATATGACCTTTGGAAGATAAGGATAAGGTCATCCACAGGGAGAAAAAAAATTTGGAAGCTGTGTAAAAAAGAAATTTTGGAGTAAGCTACCATATGGAATGTGAAAAAGAATCAACAAGAAAAGACATAGCATTTATAAATACTAAATTTGTAAACTGAATAAAAGGAAGAATTGTCACAGTTGGAGCATAAAATACTGTATTATATTTGCTTAGACCTGGAATAGGATATGATCATGTTGGAAAGAAAATCTTCCAAAGGAAGAATAATTTGTGAAGAAAATAAAAAAAAAACCCATCAATAACTCTTAAAGGAGGATGAATTGTAGAAAAAGACAAATTCATATGCCCCCTAAGGGGAAAAAAATTACTTTGGAGCCACCTCTCTGATACTATAAAGGATTCTTGCTGTGCAATATTTTTAAAATCATTTGTTATATTTAAAATTCCTCCTTTTCCTTTTGTTTCCCTGCTGATCTTCTCCACCTATTAAGTGTTATTTTCTTCTAGAGTTGTTGATTATACACATTTCATAATTATTCATGCTGAGAATTATGATATATTTCTCAGGTCTTTCTGGATGCACAATTTTACTATAAGGCACCCCAAAGAGAACAGGGTAACTAAGGCCAAAGTCTTAATTTTATTTCATATAACTTTCTTACCCTCTGCAATCCATCATTGCTATTACCATATGCTTTTCTTAAATTATTTTTCTTCTTCACAAATACATAATAGTCATGTTGTGTATAAGAATAAGTAAATTACTTTATAGTAACTTAGGAATTTTCATAAAATTAAGCTGAAAGGTAATATTATTTTTGAAATAAGATGCTTAAGCTGAAATTTAACATACTTGAAAAATCACTTTCAATCTCATGCTTCTATTCTCACTGTGAAATTTCAATGCAGAGCAGGAGTTAAGTGTGGCAATCAAGATTTCAGTGAAAGATTGTCAAGAAAAGATTTTACTCTGAAGATTGTGCTTCTCACATAGATCCCCTGTATCCTTGTTTTTTGTTTTGTTTTGTTTTGTTTTTTTGGTATTGCTTCCTATCTTAGATTTTGAAAGTTTTGATCCATCATGCCAGGACATTTTAATAGGATTGTAATTTATTCTATATAGCCTTGGCTGGGTTTCCAGGGTTTCAGGGGCAGGAAGACTTTTCTTGGAATTTGTTGGTTGAAGGGTGAGCTATTTAGCTTAGCTCCCTTGATCCCTGAGGTATAAAACATGTAGTTTAAGGAACATTGGTGCTCTGGTGGTTTTAGTAGAGTTCCCATAATCCTGGAAAGACTTTTTTAAGTATGAGTTTTCATGATTGCATTGATGAACTGGGAAATAGAAGGAAATAGAAGTTTTTTTATTTTAATTTAATTTAAAATATTATCCTTTTAAAATTGTATTTTAGATAAATATTTTGGTTCTAGTTTACAGTCCATGGGTGCCTCATTTTCTTTTAATTCCAATTCTGAATCACTGACCTGGCTTGAGTTAGTTTTTGTCCAAAATAATTATGGTCATGCTTGTCTATATATTCACAGGAAAGTGTCATCAAAGGAAGTCAAGAACAAGTTACAACTCAATGCAGGAAGAGAAACTTAGAATGAACCTGAAGAACTCTGGGTAAAATAGCATATTAAAGATATGTGTAGCTATTTCATGACTTTAGCTTCATCTCTTGAAGGAATTATAGTTAAATATATGGTAAAGCTATGTTTGCCCCTGAGGCTCCACTTGTAGATGTTTTAGAGTTATTCTTTTCTTGTGAGTTGTGTTCCCATCATCATAATGTCCTTTTATTGTAAATTTCTTCTTATTGTTGTGTTGACTCCTTCCAGTCTACTTCCTGACTTCAGATTTTATGATAGGAATAGTAGCTGTGCATTTCTGGAGGAAATACCTGTGCTGTTTCTGCTTATGTGGAGTTATTTCAAAATCAAAATCAAAATGACAGCTCAAAGAGAAGGCTTGCAAACTTTTATTGCTCACAGTGGTCTAATCCAGGGCAAAGTGTAGTTCTACCTTTATAATTTAAGCTCTGCAAGTTTATGACCTGGGTTTTGGATCTGAACAATACATCTATGAGTTTGTTCCATTTGGAGTTCCAGTGGGCCATTGTTAATTTCAGCCATTATCAGTTAACTAGAAAACCCTGCAAGTTCAGAGTTCGAGGAAGACAGACTCTCCTTTTTCTGGCATGGTTATTCTACTTGTGGCTTCAGACTAGATTGGAGGCTATAATCAAGACCCCACTCCACTGCTGAGACCAGAACAGCACAGCTGCTATTGATTTCTGAACTTGCTTTTTGTTAATATATAGTCTAGTCTTTGATTATATTTATGCTGGGACAAAATTCCAGGTTTCCTCTTAAATCATCCCTGGAATCTAGAAATGGATAATAAACAATAGAGCTACATGCTGGTATGTATCCCTGTATCCTAAATATTTCTGAACTCTTTTTCCTGGATTTTTGCCTCTTTTTGCCCTGCCCATAACTCTCCCTAAGTTGAAATGTTGCTAACTATGACTATATATGGCAATTCCCATCTGAACACCTTTCCTACAATCTTAGACTTTTCTGTCTTTTTCCCTATGTCAGTGTTGACTGGAAAAATAACTTGCTGTGATTTTTTTTCTTGGAATTCCTGATCATGATATGATCTGATGCATTTTATTTATTTGTTTGGGGGTACTGAAGGGTGAGGATGGAATTTTTCTCTGCTTTCAGTTACTCTACATTCTTAGCTACTCTTCCTGCAAGGAATTATTTTTAACCAAAAGGGAGACTAAACACTTATCTCTATCACAAGAGGTAAGTCTAATGCTAGTTCAAGTTTGATTTTTGGAACAAAATAAGACAATTAGTTATAATTTTTGAATAGTTAATAGAAATAGATTCAGTTTGCCCTAACATAGCAAAAATATGCAACAATGCTAAGGCATAGATGTATTGGCACATCTTAAGAGTTGGTAGATGTGAGTTTTCTTTCCTCCTGATAGTTGTTTGTCACCAAATCATCAGGGCAGAGTATGGCAACTCTCATGGTCCCAGCTCCCATCAGATCCAAAAGGCACCAATTTCATCTGGGTTTTTTTGCTCATAGATGTCCAGACATCAGGGAAATAAGAACCAATCCAGTCAGAGAGACTACTTTATCTCTTTTTAGAACAAAAAACCCCTGTTGTAATAGGAAAACAGGTAGTATGGGCTCAAACCACATTGGAGGGGACTGTCCTAATTCAATGCTGTGGGGAAATTCTGTTAGCTTCACTATCATACCTATGAAATTTCACATTTTTAGATTTGGCTTAATGTTTTAGATTGTTGAGGCTTTTAGGGGAAACTAACATTGTCATCAAGTGTGCTAGCTATTCATTGCAGCTACGTTTGCCTAGAAGCTAAATATTTTTATTAATCAGATTGTGATTTTAAATTATGTAGCATAAGCAAAAATGATTAAACAATGACTGTGAGAAACTCTAAATAAATAAACAATTCAAGATGGTTAAATGTTCTTTGAGACATCAAAATGATAAAATTCCAAAGTTTCAAGGAACTTTCAAGTCATCCAAAATAAATCACCAGCCACTATATGTGTTTTGGGCCAGAACTCTAAACTTGAAACAGGATTCTTACAAGGTACTAAGTCAGTGGAATTGATAGAGACAATAGTTATCTAATTTAGCATGGTTCAGTATGGTTGATTTAATCCTACAGGGAGATGTTATGGGTCAGAATTTGAATCAAGGTCCTAAGTGGAATTGATGAGACAATAGTTAAATCTAGTTTAGCATTGATTTAATCTTACAACAAATAATGGTTTCCTAGTGATGATGATTGGTGTATACTCAGTGTGGGGCATATAAGCTAGAAGCTCTCAGAGGCAGAGACAGATTCATTCTATCATTTACCTTTGTGGTGGCGGCAGGCTGAAGCACAAACCTTTGGATTCGAAGAGATTCAGAGGCCAGAGAAGGAGCTCAAGCTCTCAGAACCAAGACTACAGAAGGTCTCCAAGAAAGCTAGCTGAAGCTCCAGGAAAAGAGACAAGACTTTGAAAGAGATAATAAAATATTTGGACTTTAACACCTGGCTGCACTTGTGATAATTACTGAACTGAAACTAAGGCTGCTCCCAAAGACCCCAAGAAAACTCAACAGAGAATATTACATTTTAGAGAGAATATTACATATATGAATATTTGTTATACCATTACTAAATATCAATTTGTCTCACCGTCTCTCTAGAATACTTGTACTGATATAGAATCCATAGTAGATTCAGGGGTGGAGCCAAGATGACAGAGTAAAGTCAAGAAGCTATTCCAGCTCTCCCACTTTTCCTCAAAAACCACATGAAACCAAGCCTCTGAACAGAGTCTGATGAAATGAAACCACTCTCCAGGTCAAGATAGATTGGAAAAACTTCAAGAAAGGTCATTCTCATTGGGAGTGAAAAGGGTGTTCAGTTCAGCTTAGTAGTAGAAGAGCTGATCAGTGGGGCAGCCTAATCTGCTGTGATATAAATTGGTCTCAAGTCCAAAGAGGTTAATTTCAAATACTCATGAAAGACTTCAAAAGGCAATTAAGAAAATAATAAGAAAAAAAATGAGAAAAGAAATGAGAGGTGTGTATGAGAGAGTCAACAGTTTTGAAAAGGAAAAAAAACTGTCTGAAGAGAAAACTATTTCTTAAATAGCAAAAAAGAGAGAGAGAGAGATAAAAAGATAACTACAACAGGACAAAAAGAAAATAATAATTTTGTGAGACTGCAAGAATCAGTCAAAAAAAACTAAAAATAATGGAAAAATGGAAGAAAATGTGAAATACTTCATTGGTAAAACAGCTGACCTGGAAAACAGATGCAGAAGAGACAATTTAAAAATTATTGGCCTATCTGAAGGCCATGACCAAAAAAATAGTCTGGATAGCATTATGTAACAGATCATTAAGAAAAACTGCCCCAATATTCTAAAAACAGAGGGGGAAATACTCCTTGAAAGAATCCATTCATCACCCCTGGAAAGAGATCCCAGAAAGAAAACTCAAAAGAACATGATTGCAAAACTCAAAAACTATAATCTCAAGGGGAAAATACTGTAAGCTGACAGACAAAACAATTCAGATATCAAGTCAGCTTCTACAATAAAAGATCAGAGGGCCTACTATACCATATTCTGGAAGGCAAAAGATGTGGGATTACAAACAAGAATTAACTACAGAGCAAGACTCAGCATCATCTTTTAGGGGAGGAGATGGAATTTCAATAAAGTAAAAGAATTTCAATCATTTCTTTTGAAAAAAAAAAACAGAATTAAACAGAAAATTTAATCTACAAACACAAGACCCAAGAGAACAATAAAAAAGGAAACAGGGGAAAATATAGATTTAAATTAAACTGTGTACATCCCTAGACAGGAAAAGAATATCTGTAACTCTTAAGAACTGTATGTATCACTGGGGCAGGCAGAGTGGGTCATCACAGGAACTGAGCATGTGGTTGTGAATGGTTCCTGATGTGATGACATCAAAGAAAAAGACATTAAGGGGTAGAAAAGGTCTGTACTGGAAAAAGTCTGAAGCTTAATCTCATCAGTTTTGACTTTTAGAGGGAATAATTTAATCATTTAGTTGGATTTAGAAATTTATCTAACCTTATGAAGAAGCAGGAGGAGAAAGAGGAAAAGAAAAGGGAGGGATAAAGATAGAAGGGAGAGCAGAAACACTAGGGGAAAAGGTAAGGGAAGAGGAAAGATGGTAAAAGATAAGGTAGTGGGTGGAGAGAGTTAAACAACACTACTAAGAGAAGGGAGGAAGGGTGATAGGGGATAAGGTAGTGGGTGGGATGGGTTAAAAAACACTATTAAGAGAAGGAGGGAGGAGTGATAGGAGATAAAGTAGGGGGTAGGGTGGGTTAAAAAAAACACATAACTAAGGACTAGGTGGAAAGAGAGAACAAAAGTATATCAGAGAGAGGGAGGGAATAGAATGGAGGGAGATACCAAGCTGGTAATCAGAACTCTAAATGTGAATGGGATGAACTCTCCCATAAAACAGAAGTAAATATCAGAGTGGAAAAAACAGACTCTTACAATATGTTATTTGACACACAGAATATTTTTGACACATAGAAACACATATAGAGTAAAGGTAAAAGGCTGGAACAGAATTTCTTATGTTTCAATTGAATTTTTTAAAAAAGCAGGGGTGGCAATGCTGAACTCAGATAAAATACGAGAAAAAGTAGATCTTATTAAAAGATATAAGGAGAAAAAGTACATCCTGATAAAGGGCACCATAAATAATTAAGTAGTAAAGATACTAAATGTATATGCAACAAGTAATAGAGTAGGCAAATTCTAAGAGAAGATTTTAAGCCAATTACAGGAAGATATAGACAACAAAACTATTCTAGTGGGGAACCTCATCTTCCCCTCTTAGAATAAGACAAATCTAAACACAAAATAACCTAGAAAGAAACTAGGGAGATCAATAAGATATTAGAAAACCTAGATATGGTACATCTCTGGAGAAAATTGAATAAGGACAGAAAGGAATATACATTTTCCTAAGCAGTAAATGACATCTTCACAAAAGTTGACCATGTATTGTAATGCTGGAGAAGCTGAACAAGATAGAGATTAGAGAGTATTTAATAATTTATTAAATGGGAGAGATTTACTGGGACCAAATAGATCCATGGTTTGGTCCCAGGGCTGAATGAGTCTATCATCTCCAAGAATCCAGCTGTGAATGTCAGATACAAGATTCTTTTATAGGGTAACAAGAACAATGATGTAATGGAGGACATACCTGGATGGGCATGACCTAATGGGGGAAGGCACCTAGGATGACAAAATAGGAGGTACTGGAGAGGGTCCTGATATTCTAATGATGTCTAAAATGAATAAAGACCTTCATCCCATCAAACATTATGAGGGAATGATTATAGTCTAAGGTCTAAGATATAAGATATCCTAACTTTAAGAGGGAATGGTTATAACCTGAGGCAGAGTAACTGAATAAGACAATTAGGGAAACTGGGTCAGGACATTAAAAAAGAACTGTGGCACAACAGTATTTGGGCACAATGATCTCACAATCAAATGTAAAAAGGCAGAAACAGTAAATGCTTTCTTTTCAGACCACGATTCAATAACAATTATGTTCAATAAATGGCAGGGAAAGAAAGACTTTAAATGAATTGGAAATTAAATAATCTAATTCTAAAGAATGAGTGAGTCAAACAGCAAATCACAGAAACAATCCATAATTTCAGTCAAGAAAATGACAATAATGAGACAATATACCAAAACCTATGGGTTTCAGCCAAAGCAGTTCTTAGGGAAATTTTTATATCTCAAAATAGACACATAAATAAAATAGGGAAAGAGAAAATCAGTAATTAGGCAAGCAATTTAAAAAGCTAGAAAAATTAAAAATTAAAAACCCTCCAATTAAATACCAAATTAGAAATTTCAAAACTCAAAGGAGACATTAATAAAATAAAAACTAAGAAAAGAATCGAATTAATAAACAAAACTAAAAGTTGATTTTATGAAAAATTGAACAAATAGTTAAACCTTTAATTAATTTTATCAGAAAAAGAAAAGAAAGAAAAAACAGGATCAAAAATGAAAGGAATTAATTTACCACTAACGAAAAAAAAATTAACACAATAATTAGGAACTATTTTGCCCAACTTTATGGCAGTAAGTCTGACAATCTAACTGAAATGGATGGATATTTACAGAAATATATATTGCTCCAATTAATATTAGAGCAAATACTTACTTAAATAGTCCCATTTGAGCAAAGAAATTGAACAAGACAATAATGACCTCACTAACAAAAAATCTCTAAGGCAGATGCATTTACATATGAATTCTACCAAACATTTAAAGAAGAATTAACTCCAATGCTTTGTAAACTATTTGGAAAAATAAACCAGGAAGGACCAAAATAGTGAAAGAAAATTACAGACCAATCTCCCTAAAAAATATTGATGCAAAAATTTTAAATAAATTATTAGCAAAGAGATTACAGCAATTTATCAGCAGGATAATACATTATGACCAATAGGATTTATACCAGGAATGAAGGGTTGATTCAATATCAGGAAAACTATTACCATAATTGACTGTCTCAATAATAAAACCAACAGAAATCATATGATATTCTCAATAGATGCAGAAAAAGCTTTTGACACAATAGAGCACCCATTTCTATGGTGTCACACTAGAGAGCATAGGGATAAAGGGAGCTTTCCTTAAAATTAAAATCAGTATCTATATAATACCTCAACAAGCATTATCTATTATGGAGATAAGATGGATGCATTCCTACTAAAATCAGGAGTAAAACAAAGATGCCCATTATTACCACTATTATTCAACATTGTACTAGAAATGTTGGCTTTAGCAATAAGAAAAGAAGAAAAGAATTAAAGAAATTAAAATAAGCAATGAGGAAATAGAAATATCACTCTTTGAAAATGATTTGATGATATACTTAGAGAATCCTGGAAAACAATCCAAAAACCTACTGGAAACAAATCACAACTTTAGCAAAGTTGCAATATATAAAATAAACCCAAACAAATCATTAGCATTTCTATAAATTACTGGCAAAGTTCATAAGCAAGAGGCATAAAGAGAAATTCCATTTAAAATTACTGTAGACAAGATAAAATACTTGGAGGGATATCTGCCAAGACAAACCCAAGAACTATATAAATACAGTTACAAAATACTTCTCACACAAATAAAATCAAATCTAAACATTTAAAAATATCAATTGTTCTTGGCTCAGATAAGCTAATATAATAAAAATGCCAGTTCTATCTAACTTGATCTACTTGTTCAGTGCCATATCAATCAAATTGCCAAACCATTATTTTATAAAACTAGAAAAAATTATAACAAAATTCATCTGGAAGAACAAAAGGTCAAGAGTATCAAGGGAATTAATAAAAAAAAAAATACAAAGAATGGTGGCATAGCAGTACCAAACCTAAAATTGTATTATAAAATAACAATGATCAAAAAACCATTTGGTACTGCTAAGAAATAGAGTGGTGGATCAGTGGAATACATTAAATACACATGACACAATAAGCAAGACCTATACCAATGTAGTATTTGATAATCCCCCAAACTCAAGCTTCTAAAATAAGTACTCACTATTTGACAAAAATTGCTGGGAAAGCTGGAAAATAATGTTAGAAAATCAGCATAGACCTACATCTCACACCCCATACCAAAATGAGGTCAAAATGGGAACATGATTTGTGTTAGAATTCTTACAAGCTATTAAGTCTTTAGAATTGATAGAGACAATAATTATCTAATTTAGCATGGTTCAGTATGATTGATCTGATCTTACAAGAAGATCTTATGGGCTAGAACTTGAAACAAAGTACTAAGTAGAACTGATAAAAACAATGCTTGTGTTCACACCTTTAAAGAGCTCATATAAGCAAGAAGCTCTTAGGGCCAAAGAGCCCACTCTCAGAGGTGAAGTCAGATTCATTCCATTTTCTACCTTTGTGCTAGCTAGAGGCTGAAGAAAGCAGAGGAAAAGGACAAGCTGCAAGAGCTTGTGGAACCAAGCAGAGAGATAGGCCTCTAAGAAAGCTAACCAGGCCCAAGGAAAGAGATAAGAAATAAACATTTGGATTTTATCATCTGGCTGTATTTGGAGTGATTATTACTCTGAACTGAAACTAAGGCTACCTCCAGAAAACCTCCCCAAGAGACCTGCTCCCAGAGAGAACCATTATATTTTAAAGAAGAGAACACCACAATTTAGGCAAAAAGGATGATACCATAAACAAATTAGAATAATTTACCTATCAGATCTTTGGAAAAGGAGGGAATTTATGACCAAAGAAGATCTAGAGAACATTATGAAAGGCAAAATGGACAATTTTGATTACATTAAATTTGCAAAGTTTTGCACAAACAAAACCAACAGAAACAAGATCAAAAGGGAAATAGAAAGCTGGGAACAAATCTTTACATCCAGTATTTCTGATAAAGGTGTCATTTCTAAAATTTATAAGAATACAGTTTATAAGAATGCAATTTATTCCCCAATTGAGAAATGGTCAAAGGACTTGAACAGACAGATGATGTTTCAGATAATGAAATTAAAGCCATTTATAGTTATATGAAAAATGCTCTAAATCACTATTGATTAGAGAAATGCACATCACAACATCTCTGAGGTATCACCTCACACCTCTCAGATTGGCTAAGATGACAGGAAAAAATAATAATAAATGTTGGAGGGGATTTGAGAAAATTGGGATATTAATGCATTGTTTGTGGAGTTGTAAACTGATCCAATCATTCTGGAGAGCAATCTGGAACTATGCTTAAAGGACTAAAAAACTGTACTTACCCTTTGACCTAGCAGTGCTATTACTGGGTCTGTATCCCAAGGAAATTATAAAGGAGGGGGAAAGACCCAGAATTACAAAAATATGTGTAGCAGGTTTTTGTGGTAGCAAAAAACTGGAGGAGAAGGGGATGCCCATCAATTGGGGAAATGCTGAACAAGTTGGGATACATGAAGGGAACAGAATATTATGGTTTCATAAAAATGATGAACAAGCTGAGTATAAAAGGGCCTGGAAAGATTAACATGAACTGATGCTGAGTGAAACAAGCAGAACCAGGGATACATTTTTCACAATAACAGCAAGAATGTGCCATGATCAACTATGAAAGACTTGGTTCTTCTCACTAGTTCAATGATCTGAAACAATCCCAATAGAGATTAGATAGAAAATGCCACTTGCATCCAGAAAAAGATCTAAGGAGATTGAATATAAATCAACACATGCTATATTCACTTTTTTCTGCTTTTTCTTTTTTTCCCATCGTTTTTCTCTTTTAATCTGATTTTTTTTCTCCCAATATGATTCATAAAGCAATATGTATTAAAATAAATAAACTTACTACAATAAAATTAAAAGAATTCATAGTAGAATCAGAGATTGTAGATTTTTACCTAGAAGGAATCTTAGAATTCATCTATTTAACAAAATAATAAACTGAGAACCATGGAGATAAAATAGCACACCAGTAAGTAATAGAGTCAATATTTGAGTGTCTTTCCTCTACTATTTATCTCCAAAATTATCATATATACATACATATATATATTGCTTACAAGTTCCTTGTGAGCTACAACTTTTTTTTTTGTATCTCCAGAGTAAAGCATTGTGTCTAGCAAATAGGTGTTTGATGTTTGCTTCCTAACTGATTGACTTGACACTTTTACTCTTGTGTCAAATTCAGCCCTATTTTGATTGACTTAACACTCTTACAAAATTATCTACTGTTTTCAGCAGACAATTTGACTTTATGAAAATTCACTTTAAATTGAGGGGAAACCTACTTTCTCGATACATAAAGAATAAATGAAATATTTATGAAAACTTTCACAGATGAAAATAGACTCATGTTTTACCCATTTTTTTCTTTTATTAATCTAGAAATTCTTTCAGAGGAGAATTTATGTATTATTTCTCTTTCATTTCCAGTACCTAGAAAAAGGGCTTTTGTACTATATATTTAGATATATACTTGTTTAATTTATTTAAAAGTCAGAGTAGTTAATTAAAAATTCATTTAAATACATCAAATTCAAGAACTCAAGAAAACTCAAGAAAAATATTTTATTGCACTTAAGATTGAAAGTCTCAAGCATTTATTCTCAATCTGTGGGACTCAGATATTTGAATCTTTATAACTTTCTTTGTCTCAATACACACACAAACACACACACACACACACACATACATATATATATATGTATATATATGGACAATATTCAGGTTTTATAAAGGCCAGTAATATGTGAATCTAGAGATAAGCAAATATACTTTAAAATTAAATATTCTGTATAAATATATAACTTTTTGAAGTGCATGTAGATGTTATTATTTAAAAGTATTATTTTCCTCATTATATAACATTTCCTCATAACTAATATTTGGCACAGACCAGAACTAACTGATTAATTAATTGGCTCAGTGACTTTTAATGCTATTTTGTTCCAGCAGTGATAAAACAGAAAATCAAACAAGAAAAGTTGCTAATTTCAAAATAATTGTAATTAAAAACTGCAGATTAAAAATAATTGAATTACTTTTCATTCAAAGTATACTAATAATACAGCTACTATTATGCTGGGAGAATGTGAAAATTCTTAACATTATAATAATCTTCATACTCGAAAAGATTAGAAATAACTCATTTAAGTAACAATTGCAAAAAGACTTCACATGACTGTGAGGATTAGAACTGTACTAGAGATCACATTTGACTTTCCCTTGTGAACACAACATAACATTTAGTGGGAAATGCTTCCCAAAAAAGCAGTATTGAAATATTAACTCTTTACAGTCTGTGAAGCTAGCGTAGTTCCTCCACAATTCCACTGGACTGGATGTGGACTTAAAAAAATATAAGGATAAGAATCTTCAAATAGCTATAATATTTCAGTCTGAAGTATATCACCTACAAGTAAGGTACTTAGTATTAGTCTGACAGAGGAGTTTAGAGAAACACTAAAACTCTGCTTCACATTATGGGACATCATTGTGGTCTATAAGGCAACCATAGTGACAGACAAACCAAGCCAGCACACCCAGATGAAGAAGGGAAGATTCTTTTGGGGCAAAGATACTGGGAAGGGAAGAGGCAAGATAGTAAACAGGACCAGGCTCTGCAAATAGTGGCTACAGCCACAAACCAAACCACTTTTTTTTTCCAGATTTATATTGTAGAAAAGCTTGCTGGTTTAAAGGGTAATAGAGGCAGTAATTAGCCTCAAAGCATCAATTCCAAATGCAAAGAAAAATGATATATAGATCAAGTTATCTTAACAATGGCACAACTTAGAACTTTAGGGCCAACATATCACTTCTTTAATAATATTGATGTTACACCACACAGAGCCATTGCTTTAGAAACTCCAATGTGTTATATCAAAGACCAACTATTGTTGACTTTGCAAAGGGCAACAATTTTGTGTGAAATTGTATATGTAATAAACTGAGCAAAATGGCTCAAGTATCTTGACTTGCTTCTACTTAAATGTAACTAATACTTGGCATAGATTAGGTAATAATTGACTGAGTAACTGGTTTAATGACTTTTAATGTGATTTTGTATTGGCAGTGATAAAACCTAAAATCAAACAACAAAAATGTCACTAATTTCAAAATAATTGTAATTTAAAATTGCAGATTAAAAAATAACCTAATTACTATTCATATTCTCATGTGTAGATATTGACAAAGGTGGATATTATATCATAGAAACATAATGGGGTTAATTAAGGACCCCAAGCATAATTTGAACCTATTCTCAGACAGTACATTACATGTTGCCAATCCCACTTGTGGACACTGCTCTATTAATGACACAATATTTGCTTTAGAGGTCACTGAAGATGCTTGCCAGGTTAAACATTTGTAATCTGGACCAAGCTTTAATGTGCCCTTTCAAAGAAAGCCACAGCAGCTATACACAACATCAACCATCCCCTTCAATCTGCTGGTTTGTCAGGGTTACAGATGTAATAGAGCCAGAAATAACAATCACCTTCTATGCGGATGCTAATTAGAAGGTTGAAATAATAAAAGGTCTTACTAGGTACAAATGTTTGAGTCTTTCAAGTTTGGTATCCTCTGCAAAAGACCTATGTAAAACTATGACAGTATAATTTGTTTCTTTACAGAATCAAAGACTGAACACAAAGCCTTCAGCATCATTTGTGCTTTATGTGTGATACATAGAAGAGGGATTTGTGTATCATTTCATTGATAAACACTGTCCTCTTGCAGGTAAATACTGGTTTGTTTTCTTTTTTTTTCTCAAAAAGATATTTTAAAGACCATTCATCACTTTTCTAAGCCTAATTCACACAAGGGACATCAGATTATAAAATCATGCAATCAATCAGCATTTATTAGATGCTTCAGGTAGGTTTCTGGAGGCACAGATACAAAAGAGTCAATTCTTATCCTTGTATTCTAACTTGGACTTGTGGTGTATTCTAATTGGACTTCTTTCTCAGTTATTTAAATGCCTTAGAAGTTCATTATTTTCATGACCCTCAATTACTTTCTGCATTTTTTGTCTCACTATGTTAGCAATATGCCCATGAAATAGGGTGGTTTGAATTTTATGCAGATGTAATGTAGAAAAAGGTAGCTAGATGATTTGGTGGATAGTGCTGGGCCTAGAGTCAGGAAGACTTAAGTTCAAAGTCAGCCTGAGACACTTTACTAGCTATGTGATCCTGAATATGTCACTTAACATTTTTTGCCTTAAAGTACTAGAGAAAAATGGAAAAGTGATCCAATATCTTTGTCAAGAAAACTCATGATCCCTGAGGTCATGGAAAGTTGAACATAAACTGAAAGAGTGAACAATTGTACCAAAAAAAGTCATGTCTTTGAACCCATTTATTTAACTCAGGCTCTGGCTCTGAATTCCATCTCATATATTTACTAGTCATATGACCATAAAAAAGTAATTAAATTCTTGAAACTTCTCTTATCTATAAAATCTAAGAATACAAAATGCTGAAATGTTACTGATCTGTGCTAGAAGACAAGAGTTTTTTAAAATGCTTCAGGGGATATTCCATACATAAAAGGTGCAGGAAAAACATTGGTTTAGTCAATTCTTAATCAGAAAGCTCCTTTTAACTAAAACAATGTTTTTCTTTAAAGTAGAGATCTTATTTTTCTCTTAGAGCTGTCAGGAAGGAAAAGCTTTATGATTTAAAGTATTAAATAAATGAGTTTTTAAATATTATTCCCATTTTGTAGCTGGTATGAATGAGGTGCAGGTATTGCTATTTGTTCAAGAATAAATCAATGAAATGTCCAGACTAAATGTTAGTTCTCCTGATTCTCATTTCAATGTTGTATCATGCTCCTGTTTTATCCTTTTGTGCTTCTTCCTTGTCTAGTCATAATGTAAAGTAAAAATATATTCTGGGCTACTAGTTGTATTGAGAGGCAGTGTTGTATAATTGTAAGTACAATGATCTTTGTAAGTCAGAGGATCTGATTTTAAATAAAGCCAATTATTTTATGATCTGTATTATGCTATTTATTTATTTACTTATTTTTATGTATTTATTTATTCTATATTACTTTATCCCTGAGCTGCAGTTTCCCTATTAGTAGAATTAGATGATTAAAATGAATGATTTTCTGAAGTCCTTTTTTCCCTCTAGAGCTATGATTCTGTTTCCTTTTTTAGATTTTAAAATCAGAGGAGTGGGATGCTTTATTTTTCTCTCTTTAAAAAAATACATAAAAGCTACCTCTATATAAACCCAAATTATATGTATAGCCCTCAACTGATTTTTTTTTCACCCTGAATCAGTAGCCCCAAACCAAAAATATGATAGCTTCTAACCCCTACATTAAATCACATTGAATTTTTGGCACAGGTTCTACATTTGAAACATCCATGAAGATTACTAAAGTAGTCACAGTAAAGAGGAAATTGCTACACTCCCCTCAGTGATTTGCTGAAAATCTGTTGGAAATTAATGACCTCGGAAATTATCTTGGAATCGGTAATCTAAAATAAAAATAAAGAAAAGTCATTTGCAAACTGGCTCTCTAGCTCTTTGAGGGAAGCATCACTTAGAAACATTTAATCATTTTTTGATTAGATCCTTTAGAATCACAGATTTTAAGAGGTGGAAGAACCTCAGCAGTCTCTTTGTCTGAACCATTCATGAAAAGAATTTCCATTACAGTTATTCAGTAAGTGGTCCTTCAACTTCTGCTTAGATATGTCTAAGGAGGGGGAACACATGTTAAAGATGTCTTCAGTCCCATAATTCTAATAGGAGCTGTATCCTGTAATGGATAATTCAGTATTATAAAGCAAACTGATAAAACACTTAGATGGTAAAGGGAAAAAGACTTTTTCTTTCCTGACATGGTGCCCATAAAGATAATTTTACCTTTCAATATAAGGAAGGTAGGATATATCAGTTAATCTTCTGCCATCCACTTAGAAACATATTTGAATTTGATATTTTGTGTAGTTTATCCATAGACATTTAACTTACTGTGGTCTTTTTCTAGGAAATCAACAAATAGGCATTTCTGGAAACATCAATAGTTTCTTGTTGGGAATAACTTTTAATTTATTTTCTTTAGAGACAATATAAAAATGAACAAATAAAATATAAGTACATTAAGACCTCTTTGATTCAAATGTGGCACATCTAAATTTATATGTCCCCTTATACAAGAAATTGTATCTTATGAAAAAGATGATTCTATTATTATAAAGAGCATAAAAAAATTTTATTTAGTAAGCCTTGCAGTGCATTGATCTGTCTCTGCCCATCAGTCTATCTTTTTCGTGGGTAAGTAGATATTACCATTGCTGATCCAATTAGTATGGCCATGAGAAGAGCAAAGGCAAAAATTACCACATATATGGATCCTTATGACTGTAGGCAAATGAATTGTAGTTAGATCTGAATAGTTTGGCATTTTTCCAACCTAACACTCTTTCTAAAAAGGCCTAAAATTTTGATAGCTCTTAGACATAGCTAAGAGACATCATGGCATAGTGGAGAGATAACTGCTTTAGAATCAAAAAGAAATTTTTGGGATTTTGACTGAAATTTTTGTGTGACCATAGGCAAGTTACTTGATCTCCTTCTTTCTCAGGCAATCCCTTCAAATTTAATCTATTAAATTATAAGGAGGGTTTTTGGCTGGCAATTTATGAAATTGCTATTTAAAATATGTTGGTAACTATTTTAAAATAATTGATTTTCTTTGTAATCCTATGAAGAGTGAGCATGTAAAAACAATATTTTGAGAGTCTCACCAAAACTGGTAAAGAGCTCCATGACATAAAAAATTTACAGAGAATCTTTATATTTATGTTTAGCTACAATCATACAACAAACAATACTGGTGGATTTTAGAAGCAATGTTATCAAAGAGCTGGGTTAGTCAGGGATAAAGGCATAAGATCAGTTTTCTAGAGTGGTATAGGCAAAGCTATGATTTTTGAAGGATACTGAATCACCTTCAACTTGAAGACAATCAATTGCATTCACCAGGTCTTCCACCATTTCTATTTGTTGTTTGCTTTTGCAAGGCAATCTGGGTTAAATGACCTCCTCAGGGTCACACAGGTATTGAGTATCAAGTGTCTGAGGTTATATTTGAACTCCGGTCCTCCTGAATCTACCATTTCTATTTCAGCAAAAATATCTGATCAACCCTAATTTATTATTTATTGTCCAGTTAATGAAACCAATATATATTTTATCTATGTGACTAAGTGTTAATGAATTACACAACAAATATCTAATATTGGCAAAATACTACCCTATATATGGGGGTTACAAAGGCAAAAAAAAAAAGTGCAAAAACAGTCCCTTCCTTCAAAGAAATTATTCTCTAGTAGAGTGTAGGATGGGTGAAGGGAAATGTTATTTTTTTATGGAATGCTTAAAGAATACACCAGAGGGGGAAAAAAAGAATATACCAGAGCTTCAAATTAATAATTAAGAAATAATAGCTATACTCATAGAGTAATTTCTTCCTGGCTTTTTTGAATTTTTGATTTAAGTATGTCCCAGTTTACCAAAAACATCATTGAAGCACAAAGGTATAGTCTATCATACATAGTCTTTCAGAATTTTTCTCTGTCTAAAAAGTAGAAGTTTAGAACTTAGTTGTTTCATATGAATCATATTAACTTCCCCTACATGAGCAATGAATCCATTATAATTCAATTCAATAGATCTTTCCTGTGTGCCTACTACATGTTTGAACCTTGTGAGATTTTGTGAAGGATATTGTACAAGAATGAGTCTAAACAAGGAGTTTAGGAGTAAGTATTTCTGTTCCTGCCCCTGAAAACATTCTTCCTAAATCTTGGCTTTTATCTCCATTATTTGGGATGTCCCCAAACCATTAGTTCCACTAAAATGGGAGAGCGGTGTGGAAACACATAACACAACAGTGTTATGTTGTTGGTTACATTGTGGTAGGTGGGTAACCAATTTAGGAATGGAACAGTTGTTTTCTTTTTCCTGTTTTTACTACTAGTTAAACAGTATGTTTATTGTGATGCTCTTTGAGGTTTAGGAAATTAATTTATTTCAAAAGTTAAAATGAACATTAAGGTTTTAATTGATACTGTTATTATAAGTAAAGGGAAAGGTACTTCCATAGGATTTAGAATCATATACAGAATGATTCAAAGATCACTAGAAACTAATTAAATGAATGTCCCAAGACTAGAATAGAAATAAAGTTTCCTTTTTTACTTTTGATTTTCCAGGACAAGTGATAAAAAACTTGCCAGCAAATTTTGGCAAAAGTTCTGTTTAAAAAACAACTAAAATACTTAAATATTAGAAGAGAAATGGGGGTGGAGGGCAGAGCAGTGATGTGTCCAAATAGGGCATAAACACAAAATTCTATATTAGAAATAAAGTATTGGTACATTTTAAATTGGTGAATTATATATTTTCAACTTCTTACATTCCAAAGCTCTTATTATAGTTTAAAATAAACCTCATTTTTTTCTCTATTTTTTCATACTAAGCTGCCTATTGACTCAGAAATAAATGAATTAGCTTTTTCCAGCCTGATGTAAATACACATGGTACACAAAGGTGTGATCCAAACTAAAAATACATAATCCATGTTAAGAAACTGCCTCTGAGCTAGCACATGTAGTGATAGACTAAGTAATAGCCTATATGAAGTAATGGTCTATAGGTATACACTTTTTGACCTAGATGGAAATGTACCTCACTTTAAGTTCTGAAGAGAATTCTTTTCTTGGACAGAACCATTCATATCTCTGGACGCAAATTTAATACTTTATGATTGCATGATTTCTGGTTCTTACAATCTTGAAGACTAAAGATTTTCTTTACTTCAGTGAAATGAGGGAGAGGAATAAGTGGAGACGAGGATTAAGTAGTGGAATAAGGAAAATGGCCCACTTTTTTCTACCTTGAAGAATACAAAGCCTCTTAGGAAGAGCCCTGTAGTCGCACCACACAGCTGCTTACAGTGTCCTAGGGGGAAATAGCAGTTTAGGAAATGAGAATTTCTCAAAGATTTCAAAGAAATTTCAGTCAGTCCTGGAGAGTTGGCAAGTATGAAGGAACCTCACATTTGATACTGTCTCTCAAACCCTGGTTGCCAGAACATTGACACAAGGAAAATTTAATGGTTTTTAGGGGATTAGTGACCACAATAAATATTTTTCACTTTCTCAAGTGGCAGAGGTCTGCTTACTTTAGACACTTCAAAAAAAAAAGATCATGGAGAAAAGATCTCTGGCAGATGATAATGTAACTTCTCTTTCCACCTCTGTCCTAATTATTTGCTTATTCAGTTTAGAATATTACAAAATTTAGGAATGGCCTTTAATTTTTTTTAAATCAATTAATAAGCACTTCTCTCTCCCATTTATTCCCTCTGTCACCAACGTTGAAAATAAGACAAAACCCTTAAAACAAATTTACACAGTCAAATAAAACTAATTCCCACATTGGATATGTACAAAAATGCATAAATGGAAATGTACCAAAAACAGGATATTTTGTATCCTGAGTCCAACATTTCTTTGTCAAATGGTAATAGCATGCTTTATCATCAGTACTCCAGATAAAAAAGTTTCCATAAACTTTTTGTATTTGTGTGTCATTTTTTATCTCTGATTGTTTTGAGTTATTGGCCTAATAATGGGTCAAAGAGATAGTAGTGAACTTATATAGTTTAGTAACTTTGGGGGCATAGAGTTCTGTATATAAACTGTGTGTAGTGCTTGATAATTCTTTGGGTAAAATTGCTTCAGGGTTGTTTACTTAAAGATATATAGACTTTAGATTCTACTAAAAAAAACTACTCTATTGTCTCATAATGACTTGGAGGTGACTCTAAATCTAGAAAATTTCGTAAGTGTAGAGGAAGTTCCTTTTACATAGAGGGCAATAATATTCTCTCAAAAACTAAGATTAAATATATATAATATACAAGCATGTCTGGTATGTGTTCATGTACATATATAAATATATAGACATATGTATAAGTAGTAACTTAATGGAATTTTCATATATATTCTTTTTTTAATAATGGTGAATATTTATTAAGCACATTTTATGTGCCAAGCACTTAAAGACACAAATATAGTCAGAAAATAAATCAGTTCTTGCCTTCAAAGATCTTATATTCTTTTTTATATTGTTAAGCTTTTTATTTTAAAAGCACATACATGAATGATTTGACAACATTGACCCTTACATAGCCTTATGTTTCAGATTTTCTCCTCCTTTCCCCTGCCCCCTCCCCTAGATGGCAATTTAATATATGTTAAATCCAATATGTATAAACATATTTATACAATTCTCTTGCCACACAAGAGAAATCGGATAAAAAAAAGTAAAGAAAAGAAAATAAATGAGTAGGAAAACAAAATGCAAGTGAAAAACAAAAAGAGTGAGAATATTTGATTCTCATTCAATTCCTACGGTCCTCACTCTGTGTGTAGATGGTTCTCTTCATCACAAGATCATTGGAACTGGCATCAATCTTCTCATTGTTGGAAAGAGTCACATTCATCAGAATTCATCATCGTATATTATTGATGTTGTCATGTACAAGGATTTCCTGGTTCTGCTCATTTCACTTAGCAACAGTTCATGTAAGTCTCTCCAGGTCTTTCTAAAATCATCTTCCTGATCATTTCTTATAGAACAATAATATTCTTATACCATAACCTATTCAGCCATTTTCCAACTGATAGGCATCCACTCAGTTTCTAGTTTCTTGCTACTAAGAAAAGGCCACAAACATCTTTGGGATATAGGCCCAATAGAAACACTGCTGGTCAAAGAGAAGATATATATTCTTACATATATGAATATGTATATATGGTGATATTCTCTCTAAAACTAAATATATATGCATATGTATAATACATATAAATATTTTATATGGATATATTTATATATATATATATATATATCTTTAGTTTTAGAAAAATATTACCATACACACATATGTCTATATGATTATATGTGAAAATTCAATTATATTAAAAGAACAATAAATAGAACTTTTATTATAACAAGAGCAGTTTCATTAAAATTTCATAAAAATCAATCCCAAAATCTTAGGAAGATTAATAATCTACCTTTTGAGCTCTTCTCTCTAGTTATCTACCAAGATGCAAAATTCTGCTTACCATAAACATTTTGTCAACTGGCATGATAAATATCATTTTCCTCTCTCCTACCTCAATCCAACTTCCTACGTCTTTATGTTATTTTCTTGGAACAACAATCTGTATAACCGTTTGTCTTGGAACCATGACAATCTAGATATCCATATATGTGATACACTCTAATTACAGGAATCCTTTTTTATTTGTTTATTTCATGGATCTACTCCTTTCACAGTCTAGTGAAACATAAAAACCTTCTCTCATTCTGATTTTTATTTAATTCTTACTTAAAGTAAATTAATTTTCAGTTGGAAATTAGTGAAAATACAATGCAATTTCTCTCTACCTAAACACTCTGAAATCTATACAAAGACTCCCGGGTGTCCACAGAACTCCTGGTTAGGAACCCTGCCCTAGAAGAATATGAGCTTCTTAAGCTCAACAGTCTCAATTTTGTATTTCTGTTTCTAACACTTAAGGAAATTCTCAGTAAATGCTTACTGATTAATTGATTGATTGAAAGATAAATTCACTTCAGAGACTATCTAATTTAACTTATACCTGAACAAGAATCCCCACTAAATAACTTAAGGAAATTTACTGATTGCTGGTGGGTTTTTGTTCTTTCATCCATATTAACTAATTTGTGGATTAGCAAGCCCCCCTTACTGCTGTAAAAACTCCCACTTCCACATACATAAAACTGAAGAATAAAAAAACAAAAAAATAAAATTACAAAGATAAAAGTTTTTTTTAATCACAATAAAAAACACAAAACTTTGACTTTTGTATAATTTATAAATTTCCCACAAGGTAATCTCTTTCATTATCATTGAAGCTTGGCATTTAAGAAATGATTTGAATTTGATGCATCAGTTTTTCAAAGAGCCATGGTTACTTAGCATACATCCATCTACCAACTTAGAATGATGTACTTTGGGAGAATGTCTTCATAAATCATTGTGGTCAAAAATTCTAACTCTGTGGCCAATTTATGTTTGAGCAGCTATGAGTTTAAAAGTTCTCATCCTTAGACAATGAACATGCTGTCTTTGGCCCATCTTTGTATCTGAAACCTTTCCAGCTGGGTAGAACTTGCGAGAGTTTGTTTTCTGCCTCATAGAACTAAGATTTCTTCCTATGATGAGGCACTAGAACAAAACTTTAGTACCTGCATTCTAAGGAATCAATGCAATTGTTCCTTAATCTCATCTAAACTGAGTTTATGAGATTAATTTTCAACAAATTGATAGAACAATAGCATATGTTTCTTTCTATGTACTAATTTTTTTTTTTGTTTTATTCTGTATGTCTTTACTTATTGACCTGATAAGTCTCTTCCTGGAAGTGATATTTGTGGTAAATAATTTGAATCTGTGTGTGAAAACACATTTAGAAAGAGGCAAAGCTATTTTTGTATTTCAATTAATTGATTATTGTTCACATAAGTATTGATTAAATCATTAAATTGATTAAATTTTTAACATTCTTTTAAAAAAAATTTGAGCTCTATCCTCTCCCTCTTTTTCTCCTCCCTTTCTCACTAATTGAGAAGGAAAAGCAATATATCACTTATATACGTGAAATTATGCAAAACATTTTATATTAGACATCAGAAAAGCAGGAAAAATGAATAAAAAGAGAAAATTATACTTCAGTTTGCATTTAGAATCCATCAGTTCTATCTCTGAAGGTAGACAGCATTTTCATGAATCCTTTGGGGAATTATTTTGGATCACTGCATTAATCAAAATAGGTAAGTCTTTCATAGTTGATCATCATTATAATAATGTCTTTACTGTGTACAATGATCTTGTGGTACTGCTCACTTTTCAGCAATGTATATAGATCTTCCCATGTTTTTCTGAAACCACTCTCCTCATCATTTCTTAGAGAACAACAATTTTCTATCACAATCATACACTACAACTTATTTAGCCATTCCTCAACTAATGGAAATACTTTCAATTTTCAATTCTTTATCACCACAAAAAGAGCTGCTATATTTTTTTTTTTCTAAATACAGCTCCTTTTTCTTTTTATTTGATCTTTGAAGTCAATGTAGTTTTTTTTTTTTTTAAGAAGAGACATACATACACTCTCAGTTGCTTATTGCTTTACATTTTAAATTTTATTTAGATGTCTATTGCTTTTTAAAAAGCACTATGTGCCATTTTTCTTTAACATATAAAGAAGAATAGTATTAAGGTAAATTTATTTTAAGATAATATAGATTTATTCTGGACAGCAATTTGGAATGATGCCAAAAAGGGTTATAAAACCATTCTCTCTCTGTCTCTCTCTCTCTCTCTCTGTCTCTCTCTCTTTCTCTCTCTCTCTCTCTCTTTCTGTGTGTCTCTCTGTCTCTCTCTCTTCCTCCCTCCTTCTCCCTCCCTTTGCCTTCCTTTCTCTCCTTTCCTCTCCCTTTCTCTCTCTTCCTCTCCCTCCTTCTCTCTTTCACTCTATTTTTCTCTCTCTAAGACAAACTTTTGATTAATTTGAGTAGAAAAAAGAAAAAAAATCAAATTAAAAATATCAAAAATCAAAAAAGTGAATTTACCACAATGAAGAGGAAATTAAAACAATAATAAGCACTGATTTGGCTGTTAGCCAATAAATCTGACAATCTAATTGAAATGGATGAATATTTACAAAAAACATGTTACACAGATAAGAGGTGAAGGAATAAATTTAGAAAAAAGAAATTGAACAAGCTATTAATGAATTACCTAAGAAAAAATCTTCAGTTCCAGATGGATTTACAAATGAATTCTACCAAATATTTAAAGAACAATTAATTCCTATACTATTTGTAAAACTAGGGAAAGACGTCCTGTTAAATTCCTCTGATGACACAGATATAGTTTTTATATCTAAACCTGAAAGGGCCAAAACAAAGAAACAAAATTACAGAACAATTTCTTTAATGAATATTGAAGCAAAAATCTTAAACAAAATATTAACATGGAGATTACAGCAACTTATCACCAGGATAATAACACTATGACCAATAAAATGTATACCAGGAATATAGGGCTTGTCCAATATCAAGAAAAGTATCAGCATAATTGATCATATCAATAACCAAATGATATATGATAAATCAAGATATAATAAAATGCATTTGACAAAATACAATACCTATTAAAAACTTTAGAAAGCTAAGCAATAAATGGAAATTTTCCTCAAAATGATAAGTAGCATCTATCTAAAATCATCAGCAAGCATTTTATATATTGGAAATAAATTAGAAGCATTCCAAGTAAGATCAGGAGTGAAATAAGGTTGTCCATTATCACCATTACTATTCAATATTGTATTAAAAATGTTAGTTTTAGCAATAAGAGAAGAAAAAGAAATTGAAGAAATTAGAGTAGATAAGGAGGAAACAAAATTATCCCTTTGTAGATGTTATGATATTATACTTAGAAAATCCTAGAGAATCAACTAAAAACCATTAATAACTTTAGCAAAGTTCCAGGATATAAAATAAACCTATATAAATCATTGACATTTATATATCTTACCAACAAAGTTCTGCAGCAAAAAATAGAAAGAGAAATCCTACTTAAAATACCTGTACATAATATAAAGTATTTGGGAGTCTACTTGCCACGAGAAAGCCAGGAACTATATGAACATAATTACAAAACACTTTTTCACACAAATGAAGTTATATCTAAATGATTAGAAACAAACATCAAGGACAAGCTAATTTAATAAAAATGACAAATCTATTTAAATTAATCCATTTATTCAGTGCCATACCAATCAAACTGCCAAGAAATTACTTTATAGAGCTAGAAAAAATAATAACAAAATTCATCTGGAAGAAAAAAATACGTTAAGAATTTCAAGGGAACTAATTTTAAAAAATGCAAAGAAAGGTGATTTAGTTGTACCAGACATAAAACTATGTTATAAAGTCACAGCCATCAAAACAATTTGGTATTGGCTAAAATATTAAGTAGTGGATCAGTAGAATAGGTTAGGTTCACAAGACACAATAGTCAATGCCTATCATAATGTAGTGTTTGATAAACCCAGATTCCAGCTCCTGAGATTAGAAATAACCATTTAACAAAACTTGCTGGGAAAACTGGAAAATAGTATGGTAGAAACTAGGCATTGACCCACACCTAAAACCCTCTATTAATATAAGGTTGAAATGGGTTCATAATTTAGACATAAATGGTGATGCTATAAGCAAATTAAGAGAACAAAGAGTATTCTACTCTCAGAAGAGTGGAAAAAGACGAATTTGTGACTAAAGAAGAGCTAAATAATATTATAAAATGCAAATTTATAAAAATATCATTCATAATTTTATTTTAAATTTAAAGGTTTTTGTAGAAACAAAAACAATGCATCCAAGATTAGAAAGTTAGGGAAGCAGAAACCTAGGGGGGGAATTTACAATCTGTGTTGCTGATAAAGGCCTCATTTCTAAAATATATAGAGCATCTACTTACATTTATAACAATGCAAGCCAGTCCCCATTTAATAAATGATCAAGGAATATGAACAGACAATTTTCCAATAATGAAATTAAATCCATTTCCAATCATATGAAAAAAATACTCTAAATCACTATGCAAATTAAGACAACTCTGTGGTATCATTTCAGAACCTTTCATATTGGCTAAGAGGGGAAACAATGAGAAATGTTGGATGGGAATGTAGAAAACCTGGGACACTAAGACATTATTGATGGAGTTGTGAACTGGTCCAACCATTCTGGAAAACAATTTGGAACCATGCCCAAAAAGCTATAAAACTGTGCCTACCTTTTGACCCAGCAGTAGCTCTACTGGGCCTGTATCCCAAAGAGATCATAAAAAGGTGAAAAGGACCTATATGTGCAAAAATATTTGTAGCATTCCTTTTTGTGGTGGCAAGGAACTAGAAATTGAGTGGATGTGCATCATTTGGGGAATAGTTGAAGAGGTCATGTTACATAAATGTACTAGAATGTTATTGTTCTTAATTGACAAGCAGGCTTATTTCAGAAAATCCTAGAAAGACTTACATGAAATGATGTTAAGTGATGTAAGTAGAATCAAGAGAATATTGTACACAGCAACAACAAGTTTACATGATGATCAGCTGTAATGGACTTGACTTTTTCAACAATGAGATAATTCATGTTCATTTCAGTAGACTTGTGATGGAAAGAGCCATCCACATTCAGAGAGAAATCTAAGAAAACTGAATATTGATCAAAGCATAGTATTTTCACCTTTGTTGTTCTTTCTTATGTATTTTGCTCCTTCTGATTTGAGTTTTCTGTTACACAGCATGAAGAATATGGAAATATCTTTAGAATAATTGCACATTTTCTATATTGGATTGCTTGTTGTTTGGGGGATTCAGTGGAAGAAGGAGAGAGAAAAATTGGAATAATATTATTTTTTGCAAAGGTGAATAATGAAAATTATCTTTTCATGGATTTGGAAAAATAAAAAGCTATTAAAATAGATTTTCTAAGAAAAGATAAAAACAAACAATATCATGCTTAATTTTGCTGAACAGAATTTTTTTTGCTGCAGGTCTAGTTCTTTTGATTGTCAAAATATAGTATTTGAGGACCTGAAGTCTTTTATTGTAGCTACTGATAAATCTTGTACAATTCTAATTGTAACTCCAACGTATTTGAATTATTTTGTTTGTTTTTGCTTCTTGTAAAATTTTCTCCTTGATCTGGGACTTTCAAAATTTAGCTACAACATTTCTATGCATTTTCCTCATAAGATCTCTTTGAGATGGTGGTTTTTGGGTTTTTCCTATTTCTTCTTTCTCCTTTTCTATCACTTCAGGACAAGTTTCTTTCATTATTTCTTGTATTATTGTGGTCACAAGTTTCAGGTAGTTCAGTTATCTGCATGTTTCTCTTCTTCATATTTTCTCCATATCTGATTTTTTTTCACTTATAAGATATTCCACATTCCATTCTATTTTTTATTCTTTATATTTTGTTTTGTTATTTCTTAGTTTCATAATTTCACTGGCTTTCCCTTGCCCAAATCTAACTTCTCAAAGAGTCATTTTCTTCTTAAAAGTCTGGATCTCCTTTTCTAACTTGTTGAGTTTCTTTTTCATAATCTTCTTCGTTTTCTTGGGTGGTTCTTATTTTTTTGTTTTTAGTTTATCCTGAATTTATCTCTTTGATTTTTAAAGTCATATTTTGAGTTTTATTTTTGAATTTTCCTACAAACTTTTTCTGGCCAGGTAGCCATTTAATGTTACTCTTTTGGGTAGGAGAAGATGTTTTTTAATTCATTGTCCTCCTCTGTAGATTAACCCGTCTTCCCAGTTTCCATAGCCACTCTCTTTTGTTGGGAGCTTTCTCATTTGCCTGCTCATTTTATTTAATGAGAATTCTTTACTGTAACCACCTCTAATCCTCTGGTGGCAGTGATGGTGCCTCTGACTTAATTTCAGTTCTCTTCTTTGTCCTGGAACACAAAACCAAGGACTCCTCTAACTACCTGCAGCCAGTAGCTCCCTTGCCCCAGATTCTACACTCACTAGGTGTTCTGGTTCCCTCTCACATAGGATGGGACCAAACCTCAACAACACAGTTTAGCTTGGCATTCCTAATAAATTGAGGTTCTCTCAATCTTTCTGGATTCAGAAACCCTATTCCCAATACTATCTGGGAGATGAAAGTTCCTGTGACCGCCTAATCTAGATAGTCCCAGGGCTCCCCACTTGCTATTTCTTTGGAACTTCCCTGGAGGTGTTTACACTTCACATTAATTAAATCTCTTTTTTCTAAACTTCTTGGATCCAAGAAGGAGCCCTGTTATTACCCAGTTTTATTTGTTTTTACCTATCAATGTTCACTCTGAAGTGCAATGTTATTTTGTTTGTTGGATAAATCTGGAGAGCTTGACATTTTCTGACTTATTCTGCTTTCTTCCCCATACTTTTCTAGAAGTAAAATCTAGTATGGAAGAACAAATAATTTAAAATGTATCAAAAGAGAACAAAGAAATGTATGAAATCCAGCACTTAAATGAGAAACCCCTAACTCAATGGAAACCAATCCAACCATTTGGTCAAGGTCAGATATTCTGAGTCAACCAAATATTAATAGAAACATATACATATCACCGTTGCTGCCAGAAAATGATATTATAGGAAAGGATCACTTGACTCACAGTAGTGTTAGTGGTCACATAGTGGTCACATTCTTCCATAGGCAAATATAGTCAGATCGCCCAAAACTGCCACATCCCCTTTTCCTTCTCTCTATTATCTCATATTCATTCATCTCCCCTGACTGATTTAATGCACTTCAAAAACCCATTCTGTTGAGAAAGGAAGGTAATATGAAGTTCCTGAATTCCATGATAGCAGATCACAAACTCTGACAAGTTATATCATGATGAAAAGGCTTCAGGCCTACTCCTAGTAGACTACTGAGGCTGCTGTTCAAGAAATTAACTTTGATTATTAAAGGGATGCTCATTAACAGTAGGTCTTCAACTATGGCAAACTTTGAAACAAATAAACATTTTAAATGGTTCTCACTCCTATGCAGTACTTTTCCAAGATAGTGATTGTTTTGGAGTGGGGGGAAAATTGGTTTTAAGCCTCAGGAAATTTGAAGATCTCTCAGAATATAAGTATTTTCTCTCAAATATGAACTCTTTGTCAAATAACCATGAAAATGTCATGCTTTTGAAAGAAATGGACAAAACCAGGATTCATATTCCTATGGGAAAAAAAGGCAACAGAATGGAGCTGTAATTAAATGAAAATTTACTGGTTCTCCTTGTGAACTCAGAAAAAAGAGTTGATAGGACTGGTTACATCAATCCATTAGTTCATGGTCATCTCATCTTACAATCCTCATGATAAGCATAAGTTAAAAATGATATAAAATATCTTATATAAAATTGTATTTATATCTTATATAAGAAAATCACTGGAAGGTGTTGAACAAATAGAGAAATTTTAAGAATTTGAGATGATACTTCAAATTAAATTAACAGATGCTTTTATAACTTGGGGATTCAATATAAAATTGGGTTCCAGGGAGTATAGTAAAAATATGTTAGAAAATATTATTCAGGTCAAATTATCTTTGCATATAAGGTCTTAATCCCTGTGTTATTTTTGCTAACAAGAAGTTAACCTTTTCATGGGGGAATTTCACAAGAACATCTTACCACCCTCTGCATATTCCATGTATATTCTCCCTTCCCACATATACCGATAGCATATTCTCTGCATATTCCATGTATATAACCTCCCATATACATCACACCACATGAACAAATATACATAGATATACACACAGACCCACAGAAACACACACGTTCTTCTATTAGTAAGGAAAGAATTAAATAAGTTTCATTCAGTATCTAGTCACTGGGATCCTATTCAGTGTATTACAGAAGATATAAACACAGATCATGTATAATGGAGTTAGTAGGAATTACAATCATAAAATGAGAATGTCTTATTCTTATATTAAAATCTCTTTTTAATGTCAATTAAACAATAAAGAATTTTTAAATGAGGAAATAATATTTCAAAAGACCTATTAAGGTGCTAAATAAGATTCATTTAATAAAAATATCTGCAAAGGTTTAATATCAATAGATTCTTATATAGAAAACATGTTTGAAAAGCATACCTGTATATCTACTTTATAAATGCATAAATAATAAATTCATAATTCATTAATTCATAAATAAAGTTTAGAGATTGTGTTCCTAGGGAAATCCCTCTTTCTGTAATTGACCAAAAGTTTAGTTCTTTTAGTCAACATATAAATGTACAGAACTCTTGGATGTTTGGAGGTCTGTAAAGTATTCACACACAATATGGCACACTTGATACAAAACTTAATTAAAACTAAAGACTCAAAAAAAATTAATGGTGAAGAATAACTGGACTAGAGTATGAACAAAGCCTATGCAGAGGCAGACAGGTCAGAGATGGAATGATAAATTTATTCAATAGACTGTATCTATACACCACTCTTACTGGAATGTAGAATGAGTGAAATAATATGAAATAGATCTATAAAAGTAAGTTGAAGACACTAAAGCAGGGATACTAACTCAGATAGAAATGGGGTTCACTGAGCCATATATAAAGATCCCTGAGCGTTACATATTGACTTAGAAGACCACATTCTAACATTATTTATATTTTACTGCATTTTTATTTATTTTTAAAAATATTCCCCAATTGTATTTTAAACTGGTTCAGCCATTTTGATTGTCGCAAGCCACATGTGGTGTCAGCCATGTTTGACACTTCTGTTCTCAATGATTTTAAATGTCAAAGTGAGTTTTTATTTTATCCTTGAGGCAATAGTGACTGAACTTCAAAAATAAAGATTCTTGAATAAAAGAGTAATGTGATGAGATATTTGTATATGTGGTAGATTTAAATACATTAGAATGCTTAGTTTTCCTTGAAAAGCTTGCTCAAATACCACCTTCTACATTGAGAGGCAATCTATGATATAGCACTGGAGTTCTGGCTAAGGTTTAGGGATTGATATATAGATCTAGGAGTCATCTTCACAAAGCTTTTAATTAAACTAATGTAGCCTATGAGATTATTAAAAGAAGATGATGTGAAAAAAAAAAAGAGGACAAGATAGTATAGTGAGAAACACTCATGTTTAGGAGAGAAGAAGTGAATGGGTATCAAGGAAATAAACTAATTGAGAACAATTATAGAGATAGGAAGAGAACCAGGAGAAATCACCAAAACAACAACTGTGGGAGAGAAAACAGTAAAGATAAAGGATATTTAATAGTGTCAAATGTTAGAAAGAAGTCAAGAAGGACTCTAAGAAAAAGTCATTGAATTTATTTTTTTTAATTAAAAGATGGAGAAATAAGCTTACAAGGACAAAAATAGTCTGAGAATTTAGTAACTAGAGAAGAGCCTTGGTGAAATGAGAAGAGGTGGAAGGTACAATGGAAGCAATGGATATAGAAGACTTTTTCTAGCTTGACTGTGAGAAGTAGGAATGATGTAGGAAAATAGTTTGAAGGATTGGAAGAATCAGATGAAGGATTTTTTTAAGAATGCAGAGGATATTAGTATGTGTATGGGTAGCAGAGAATCTTCTACCTATTTATAAGTTTATGGAAGATAAGAAAGAGGGGGTGGAATCAAGGATGCAAAAAGTTAGTTTTAGTTATTTTGGGACTTGGGTAGCTTCTTGTATTATTTACAATGGAGAATATGAAGAAAGGGGGTCAGGGTTTAAATATAGGACAATGCCATTTCTTTGGTTTCCTGGCTTAAGGTTGCAAATGACATTGTTTTTAAACAAATTACAGAGATAGAAATATGTTTTAAAAGAGACACTTTATCTTTAAAGAGAAGGTGAACTTTGGTTTCCCAATGCCTTTATTACTCCTGAAAGTCTATTTTTTTTTTACCTAATAACTTTTTATATAAGCAGTCACAGTAGCTTCCATTCTCCACCCAGCCAAACTTGGGTCATGGTTAGTAGAACAGCATATTTGTTTTCAGAAGAGGAACCAGTAGGAGGTGGCATACTTCTTCATACTATTAGATTTAGATTTTAAGTTTTGGAAATACTTTTTAGGGTCCAAAACTGTTGACAACATTTTGGATAGTTGTTGCCTTCTAGGCAGTTGTTAATTGAGCATGCTTAACTATTTGACTTCCATTGCAACTGAAAATGACAATGTCATTTCATAAGGGCAATCTCCTAAGACAGCTCTTTCATATCTCTAGTAATGTAGATGGGTCTTTCATTTGCTAAAATCAAAATCACAGATAGTGTTGGCACATGGAAAAAGAAAGATATAAAAATGAGATCTCCCTTAATGTCTAAAGTTTCCTGTATCCATCATTCCTATACAGCTTCTATGGATACCCTCCAGATGCTAGCATTATTATGAAGATTTATAGCCAAAAGTAAATTTAAATATCATCTAGTCTAGTTTCCTCATAAAGAACCGGAAGCCCTGTGAGCTTAAGTAATTTATCAGAAGTCAAAGGAACAGGGTCATAAATCTGCATTCTACAGCAATAGCAATTTTGGATAAGTAATGGAAGGCACGTAGTTTATAAGGAATAAGAACAGGAGACCACAGAGTAGAGCAGATAAAGGGCTCATTCTCTCCCACCATTTGACAGGTTCTTATTCTAAATAACTGCTCTTGTTAACTAGTTGCTAAAATTGGTTATTTCTCCCTAGATAAGAACTAGAGGTGCTATAAACTATTTTCTAAATTCAATATCCTACAGCACACTCAAACTAGGTCCAGAATTTGAATCTAGAGCATATTCTAAAATCCATTAATCAATTTCAATGAATTAGTCTTATTGCTTTATAGAAGTTTCTCCATTTTTTTCATAATGTACTCACTGTGTTTCTTCATCTCTGATCAAAGTGTCATTTTCAATACAATTAAGTATGTTTAAGTTCCCTTCTCTGCTGTTGTCAATAGCTAGTTCCTGTTTAATGAGCAAACAATGAAATATATATTATAAATAGAAAAGTAGCATTATGTGTTTGACATTTCCTCTACTGTGTGATTATAATGATTATTAATGACACATTTTATTTGTAGACTTTTATTTTGCTATTGGAAGCTACCTAATTTTAAAATTCTCTTTTCTGTTTATCTTCATATGCATTAAGTGCTATCTTGTTTAAGTTCACTGTGACTCTCTCTTTTATCTATGCTTTCTAAGAAAGCAATTTTATCGCAAATACTTAGGTTGTAATGATTTTCTTTTTACTTTGATGTTTCTTTTCATCTCTTTCTTAAATTTTTGGGAATATTTTTAGTTTTGTCTGTAAACAATATTTATAAAGTATTTTAGGATTTATAAAACACTTTCCTTGTGACAATCTTATAAAACATATAGTACAGGTATAATATTAAAATTCATCTTATATATTGGGAAATTTTGGAGTTAAACTTTGTCTATGGAAATAAAATAAATATTTATCTTGTTAATAAAACCATGATACAAAAATTTATAATAATATATGTGAATATATCTAAAACTTGTAATTTGTTTTGTTTTTTTGTTTCAGAATGCATTGGATATCTTTATTCTGTCCATTTCTTTACTCTAATATCATTGTCCAACTATAGTATGGCTCAGGTATAAATATCAATAGATGAAATGTATGCATTTTATTCAAATCTATGTGATAACACAAGCTAAATAAATTCTCTATACACATGGTCTTCATTGTATGGATGATAAACCAACTTCTTTTTATTGGTTACAAATATCTTCCAAGTTATAGATTATTTTCAGCAATGTTCCAGGACTTACATCATTGGAATTCAGCCAGGATAATACCATCTGCAAACAGGAGCATTGGGAAAACTTCACTAGCTGCAGTGAATCCGTCTTTATTTTTTGGTCTATGCTGATCACTTTTATCCCATTGGCAAACACTATGAACTAAATATTCCAATCTATGTCATTTTGACCTTGTAAACCATGAATTCATTTAAAATAGACACCACAGATAGAAGCATGTAGTTTTCAATCACTATGTATTATATAACTCTTATAAATTTATTCTAAAGGACATCATATATTATTAGTGGGGTAAGAGTTAACAGTATGTTTTCCCCCTAGTTATTGACTTGCTATATTAGACATTCCTTGGCTTCTCTCTATTATTTCCCACTGTCAGTCTTTTTGTGCCCAAATCCCAATCATATTTGGAAATAAAACAAGCCTTTTGAAAGAAGTATATGATTTTAACCAAAAATCAAAGCCATCTTAATTTTATTGTAGGCTAGTTAAGGTACTTATTATTCTATTTTCTTATTCCCATGGGAATGTGATCAGATTCTATACCTAATATGGTTAATGGGCCTACTTTCTTTGTTTAATAGAAGACTGAAAATCATGATGTACTTAGCAAAAGATGAAAAAAGTAATTAGTTTTTAATGTTACATACATGTTTGATATTTTTATCTTTGTATAGAATGAAGATGTAACATGAGTCAATTTCCATTAACAAATTAATAAAATGTATTTTGGAATTTTTCTCTTAACCACCTCCCCTTAAAAGCTTAGATTACTGGAATATATTCTTTCTAAACTTGGATAAAATAAGCTTCTCTTTCTGACAGAGTATTAAAGTGGCTGTGAACTGTTCAAAAGGAAAATTTCAAATAGTAGACCTATTCACCAAAATTATGAAAGAGAATGTAAAAGAAGTATTGTGAACACAATAACAACAACAACAGGGAAGCAGCTAGGTGGCACAGTCTATGGCACATGGAGTTTGGAGATGGAAAGACTTGAGTTTAAATTTGGAATCATCTACTTCATAGGTGTGTGACCTTAAACAACTCTTTTAACTTCTATCTATCTCAGTTTCCTTATCTGAAAAAAGAAAAATAATATTAGCTTCTACCTCTTAGGGTTGTTGGGAGAATTAAATGAAATAACTTCTAAAGTGGAATGCCATTGTATAATAACAATGATATCTGGGAAGTTTATAGTACTTTTTATGTATTACAGCATTTTACAAATATTGAATCATTTTGTGAGTTTGTTTTGCAAACCCCAAAATACTATCAAAATGCTAGTCTTTATTATACTAATTTTGCTTCATTCAGGGCACTTTTAGTTGAAAATCTCATTTGTATATAACATGTCTAAAGATTTTGATTTATGTATGACTGATGAATATTTAAAAAATCAAAAAGTTGTCCTGTATCCTGGAGAAGAAAGGCAACCATATGTCTAATATATATATATATATATATTTGTGTGTCCATGGAGACATTGACTATACATATATTTATGTATATATACATACTCACATATCTTTATCTCTGTCAATCTCTCTATTACTCTGTCTTTCTACCTCTTGGAAGCAGTATGGCATAGTGAGATAGCCTCAAAATTAGGAAGAACTACATTCAGATCCTGCTTTTTATATAAATTGACTGTGATTCTGAGCAAATCACTTAAATTCTTAGTGTCCTAAGACATGTTAGGACTATAAATCCCAAAGAAGTTGCTGATCTGTGTAAGAAAAATGTTTTTACAAGAAGAGCTCTACAAAGATAAAATCACAATGTCAGTAACATGTACATATAGATTAGTATCTGTATAATGCACATAAATATATGTGCGTGAACATATACATATACTTACATTTTCATTCACATACTTATTCATTTAGCTAGATGGCACAATGTGTGATTAGAATGTTGAACCAGAAATCCAGAAGAGGTAAGTTCAAATTCAGCTTTAGATGCTTACTGCATGACCCTAAGCATGTCCCTTAAACTGTGTTTCTCTTAGTGTGCTCATTTATAAAATGGGGGAAATAATGGGAGTGCTGTAAGGATTAAATGAAATATTTGTTAAGGTGCTATTTGAATTCTAGATGCAATTATTGTACAGATGTCTGCTTATATGCATATATAAATATCCATATTCATAAAAATATTATTTTGATTAGAAAGACAGTCATTCTGTTGTAGTGATTTAGCAAATACAGACTCAAAATACCTAGACATAAAAACAGCACCAGTATGAGCTTTTATACAATGGCATATTGGATAGACAGGCTTGCCTCTGAGACATAATAGCCATGGGACTACAAAAAAGGGACTTAATCTTTCTCTATCCTAAGAAACTACAACTGAGAGGCAAAGTGGTAATTTTCATGTAGTACAGCAATTACTAAGAAAACTATAGAATATTTTTAGGGAGATAGTTAATATCTGAAAAGGAAGTAATGGTGATAAAGTATGATTTTGTCAAGAAAAAGGCTTTACTTATTTCCTTTTATTATAGATTTACTCATCTAGTTTCATTGAGGAAAATTCTAGATATAATTTAAGTAGATTTATTTAATAAATTTTATTCTGCTAGTCTTAGGGAACAAATAAAGATATGTGGAGTAAAATTATCATTTAATTATAATAATAACTAGATGGATTAGATAGATTGATTGGACTTTAAAAGATAGTTATTATTTCATATCAACTTAAAAGGGATTTCAAGTGGAATGACCTAGTAGGATGCTTGACCCTCTGTTTAGTGGTTGTTTTCATAATTTGGATGAGGACTAGGGTCACATTCTTATCAAATAACAGATAACTACAAGAAATAATTAAAACACTACATAAATGAATCAAGTTCCCTACCTTCTAGTATTATAAAATTAGATTTAATTAATTGCAATTTATTACACAAAATTAAATGTAACATCACATTTGTGCATGTAAAATTGATTTTACAAGCAAAAGACAGGAATAGATATTGTTAGTGATTTGTTTGAAAAAGAAAAAGCAGGATGTTTTCTTTGCTTGTTTGTTTTGTAGGTGAACACCAACTCTCCTGATGTCAATCAGGAGTCAACAGCATGACATGCAGTTAACAGAGCTAGTTTGGATCACATTAAGAGTACCTCAGCTACCAATTAAAATGAGACAATAATTCTGCTATATCCTGCCCTTATTAGGCCATATCTGTAATATGGTTGCCATTGTTTAAAAACAAGATTGGAAAACAACACAACATCTAGAAGAAAGCAGACTAATGCTCTATGAATATTAGCTGAAGCAACTGTGAACTTAAGCTGGAGAAGAGAAGGCTGGCATAAGGGGATGAGGGGGTTAATAGATGTGTTCAACAACTGAAAGGTTATAATGTGGAAGAAGTATTTGATTTTTTTGGACCCAGAGTCAATTAGTCAGTCAATAAATATCTACTATAGTTTATAAGACATAAAGTTATGTATTATATGTCAGGTATTGTGCTAGGTGCTTGGAATAGAAAAAAGACAAAAGACAATCTTTCATAAAGAAGCTTGTGATCTAATGAGGAAAACAAGAGATAACTACCTACATACAAATTATATACAAGTTAAATAGGAAACAAATATGCAATGGATGGCATTAGAATTAAGTAGGATTGGGAAAGATTTCTTATAGTCATTGGGATTTTATCTAGGATTTGGGATTTGAAATATATAAGGGAATATAGGAAGCATAAGTGAGGAGGGAGAACATTTTAGGTTTGGGGAATAACCAATGAACATGCTCAGAATTAGGAGTGTAAGTTTTCTTATAGGAGGAACACCAAGGAAACCAGAATCACTTGATTGAAGAGACATGTGGGAAGTGGGAACTACAAGGTGTAAGAAGTTTGAAAAGTTGTGGAGGGGTAGGTTGTGAATGACTTTCTATGTCATTCAGATAAATTAGATTCTGGAGGTGATGGTGAGCCATTGGAGATTATTGAGTAGTACTGGTGACATAACTGAGCCTGTACATTCAGAACATCATTTTGGTGGCTGACTGAGTAGATGATGGATTGGAATGGAGAGAATTTTGTGGTAGAGAGACTGAACAGCAGCCATTACCTTAGTCCAAGAATGAGTACATGATTATTTGCTCCAGTATTGTGGCAGTATCAGAGAGGAAAAGAGTATAGATGAGAGATGTTACAAAGATGAAATCAGCAGGCTTTGGAAATATGCTATAAATGGGGGAGAAGGACTTAGAGATCATGAAGAGTCAAGAATCTGAACATGAGGACCTAGGAAAATGATAGTTCCTCTGGAAATAATAGGATAATTTTAAAGAATAGAATTTGGGAAGAAAGATTATGAGTTTAGTTTTAGACATGTTGAGCTTAAGTTATTTACAGAATATCCAGTTTAAAATATCAAATATCTAGTTGGAAAAGTAAGACTGGAGATGAACATAGATATTAGAGCTGAATAAATAGGCTTTAAAATCATCAGTATAGACAAGATCATGAAATCTATAGAAATTGATGAAATCGCAAAGTGAAAGAGTATAGAAGGTGAAAGGGCACAGGACAGAGCTCAGTGGAACACTGAGTGTTAACATAAACATGTGAAAATCCAGTCAAGGAGAATGAGGAATCAGAAGGAGAATGAGGAGGAAAGTGTTCCAAAAGCTAGAAGGAAGAGAATATAAAAGCAAAGTTGATTGATAGTGTCAAAAATTGTGGAGAGGTTAAGAAGGATAAAAATTGACAAAAGGTCATTAGATTTGTTAATTAAGAGATCATTAGTAACTGGAGAGAATATTTTTCGTTGATCAAAGCCAAATGTAGAAAATTAAGAAGAGAGTAAGAGAAAAGAAAGTAGAAGCACTCCTTTAAGGAATTTAGCCAGGAAAAAGTAGAACAGAAATGCAATGATAATGGGAATGAACAGATTAAGTGGGGTTTTTTTTCCTAGAATGGGAGACAAATGGCCATGTTTGTAGGTATCCAGTGCCTCGAGATAGATGGAAGATGAGAAAAAAAGTGAGGATGATAGAGGGATCAATCTGCTGGGGGACATATGGAATGGAATCACTTTTGAATGAAGAGAGTTTTCCTTGGGAAAGAGAAGTGTCACCTGATTATATGAAAGAGAAGTAAAGGAGAACATAATTGAAAAAAATGTAGATGATTTAAGATAAGAGGATGGGAAAAGGGGAAGCTCTTAGTGGATAGAATCAATTTTTTCTATAAAATATAAGGCAAGGTTTTCAACTCAGAGGTGAAAGAAGGAGAACCATGGACATGTGAGGAGAAATAAAAATGTTTGGAAGAACCTCTTCCAAAGAGTGGAATGGGGGGGGGGCGGTTAGTTAGGATGGTATAAAAGGATGCCTAACAACTGTGAGATCTCTGTTGTGATTATATAACACAGATTTCAAATGATTTTAGTCAGGCAGGACATTAATGGTTTTTTCCACTGCATGTATTTAGTAGTGAAGACAGAGGACAGTAGGAGTAATTCAAGTAATATCAAGAAGTTTGACAGAAAAGAATCATCAACATAAGGAATAAGGGATTAAAGAGGTGAGGACAGTGGGTTAAGGAGTCAAGATAAATAAAGAAGGAAAATGTGGTCTTTGCAAAGGTGGTAGCCTGGGAGGGCACCGACAATTCAAGGGATAAAACATCACAGTGTGTATGAAGAGTAGATTTGTTTGGGAAGGCCTAGGGAAAATTAGAAAGTTAGTAGGCTTTAGATAATAAACTTTATCTTTTTTTTTTCAGAGGTAATATTGGGGTTAAGTTTCTTTTTTTTTTTTTTTTTTTATTTAATAGCCTTTAATTTACAGGATATATATACATGGGTAACTTTACAGCATTAACAATTGCAAACCTCTTGTTCCAATTTTTCACCTCTTACCCCCCACCCCTCCCTAAATTGCAGGATGACCAGTAGATGTTAAATATATTAAAATATAACTTAGATACACAATAAGTATACATGACCACAAATTATTTTGCTGTACAAAAAAGAATCAGACTTGAATTATTGTACAATTAGCTTGTGAAGGAAATCAAAGATAGTGTGCATAAATATAGGGACTGGGAATTCAATGTAATGGTTTTTAGTCATCTCCCAGAGTTCTTTTCTGGGTATAGCTAGTTAGTTATTACTGTCATTAGAAATGATTTGGTTGATCTGTTGTTGAGGATGGCCTGATCCATCAGGACTGGTCATCATCTGATTGTTGTTGAAGTATATAAGATCTCCTTTCCTGCTCATTTACTTAGCATCAGTTCGTGTAAGTCTCTTCAGGTTTTGAAATATCCTGGTGGTTCTTTTCAGAACGTATTTTCATTTTCTATTCCACTTTTTAGATTTCAACTGATGGACATTTGGTTTGTTTTGCCCTACGGGTGCCCAAAATTTGTATCGGTCCTTTTTTTTATAATTTTTGGGTTAATTGCCTGGGATTGGGGATATGCACAGTTGATAATTTTGAGATAGTTTCCAATTTCCGGTTGGATTGTCCAACCACCAATGAATCAATGTTTTTCCCATTCCTCATCATTATTTTTTGTCTTGTTAATCGAAGGGTGTGTAGTGGATTTAGAGTTGTTTTAATTTGCTTTTTAATTAATGACTGGAGATTTTTATTGACTAGAAATAGTTTCATTTTTTCTGAGAATTGTTGTTTCTTTTTGGACCTTTTCAATTGGGGAATGGTTGATTTTTTAAAATTAGGTACTTTCATTTTTGGAAATGAGGCTTTATTAAATTTTGACTGTAAAAATTTTTCCAGTTTTTGCTTCCTTTTCTTGTCTGCATTAGTTTGGTTGTAAAAAATTTTTTAAAGTTTGGTTAATGAAATTTTTCTTTTGTGATGTAATGATTTTTGGTTCTGTTGGCATAAAATTCCTTTCCACAGGTTTGAGAGGTAAACTATTTGGTTTTTATTTTTAATAATTTCTTTTTTGCCGGTTGAAATTTTGACTTTTTGGTGTCGGCGTAAGTTGGACAATGCTAGTTTTCGGCTTTGTTTTACTTTTCCGGCAATTTTATAAACAGTGTTTTATCCCAAAAGTTGATTTTTGGTTTGCAAAGACTAGGTTCTAGGCTTGACTGTTTTTCCCTAATTTAATCCCTATTCACTGATCAACTAATTTTTTTTCAGGGCTACCAAATAGTTTTTGTAATGCTGTAATAGAAGTTTTAGATCTGGAAGCTAAGCCATTTTGATTTTTTATCTTGAAATTTGATTTTTGTTTTTATGAATTTGTGTTTTTTTTAGGCAAAATAGTTTTTAGGAGTCGATTGGTTAGCTTTAGATTCGAGTTTGGGGAATTATTGGGTCATTCTTTTTTTTTGCTTGCCTATCAAGAGCATTTAAATTTTCCTGGTTGCGGTTTTGTTTAAATTTGTAATTTTGCTCATAAGGTTTCTGATTTTCCTTGGAGTATAGATTAATATTTTATATTACAGTAGTTCTTTTGGAATTTTTTGTAATTGATTGTTGGATTTTGTTGTGATATATAAGAATGGCTTGCTTAGTGGGTTTATTTTTAAATACATTTGTAAATTGTGGTTATTCAATTTTTTGCAGAATTTTTAGATATATGGGTATGGCAAAGGTGTAATTTGGCTTTATTGCTATTCTTATTCTTTAATTTCTATGCCTTTTGCTTGTGTGTTTCTAATACAATATAAATGTACGGTGATGGTGCAATGTTTCACTAGTTTATTGGGAAGGTTGCAGGTTTTGTCTCTTAATTGATGCTATGGAGCTTTTTAATGATGTGTTATTTTAGGAAAGTATTTATTCCTATACTTTTTAAGTTTTTTTAGGAATGGAGTTGATTTTTTGTTTTTGCATCTATTGAGTGATCTATGGTTTTTTTTAATTAATGGCTTATTTGATTTTTCTTCCTTTGCAATTTGTATAAATACTTATCATTGTATTATTTAATGTTTATTTTTCCCTTATTTAGTTTTGATTTTTTATTAGAGTTGGAATTTTTTTTCTTTTTGTTTTCAACTGGTTAGTATCAGTACTATGTCTGTTGTTGGAAGGGAATTAAGGACCTTGTTCCTATTTTATCTATTATAGCATTGAATTTTGTTCTTTAATTTTGGTAAAATTCACTGTAATCATCTGTCCTGGGTTTTTTTAGGAGTTGTTTAATTGCTTTTATTTTTTTTTTTGAAATGACTTTATGTGCTAAATTTATTTTTTATCTGGTTTTTTTTTTTGGGTAGTCATTTTACTTGGTTATTTTTGTTTTTAGTTGGGCAAATAATTTTTTCTAATTTTCCTTTTTAAAGTTTCTTTCTTTTTGCACTTTTTTCTTTTTTTCTAAATTGATTAAGGTTTATTCTATTTTTATTGGCTTTTTCATGATCTGTTTTATTATTAGTCGTTTACTTTCAATATTTTAATTTTTTGTATTTTGATTTGCATGTATTTTTATTAGGTTTTTTTGGTTCTTTTTTAGTTTTTTTAGGAAGAATTATTATTTTTTTTCTTTTTATTTCAAGTAAGCCTCTAAGGTTTTCTTTTTACTTTGTTTGGTGATACAAATGTTTTGAGTTTCTTGTATTATCTTGAGTGAAATTTTAATTGTTATCTATAATTTGGCTGTTCCCAATCTTCTTTAGTGGATTTTTAGTTTATTTTTTTTGTTTTTTCCCTAACTTTTTTGTTGAATGTAGTTTTATTGATTGGGTCTTAAAAGAAAGTTTATTTTTTATTTGTTTCTTTTATTTAATTTTGAGGTTTTATGTAAATAATATGGTAATTTTGAATTAGGTTTTCTGAATGTGGGGAGGGTTATTTCTTTATTCCATTCTTTTCAAAGATAATTTTAATTTTTCTAATATTTTTTCTTTTAATTTTTTTTATTTTTTTGTGGTTTGATTTGTTAATTTAGGTGCTTTGATTTTAGTTTTTTGTTTTCTTTTTCTTGCAATTTTAATTTTTTAGGAAGTTGGTCCATAGTATTCATAATGTTTTTAATTTTGATATTGGTTTTTTAAGTTCCTTTTAGTAGGTTTGGTTTCTTTCCTTTTTTTTAATTGTTTTCATTTTTTTTTGTTGATTGAGATAATGGCTACTCTGTTTTATTTCAATGAATTACAGATTTTTTTTGTTTGCTTATTTTTTTTTGCATTGCTTTTTGTGTTTCTTTTTAAACAACATATTTGGTTGTTTCTGACTTTTGAAGTTTGCTATCTGCCTTTTTTGGGGAGTTCTTTCTTTAGTTGAATATAATTGTTTTGCCTTAATCAGATTGTGCTTTTACTGAGTTTTTTGCTTAACCTTTTTTTCCCTTTTCTTAAATTTTATACGTTTATTTTAATTCTTTTGAAGTTTCCCTTTCTTTCCCTTTTTCTTTCTTCCTCCCTGCTTTTAATGAGACTCTTAAAATGTACATTTCTTTGAGTTTCTTATAGAGGTGATCGGCACAATGTTCCTTCCCCTCTAAATCTCTCCAGATATGATAAGTTTTTAGCCGTGGATCTCTTTTTTATCCTTCCATTATTCTGCCATATCCTTTCCATATCTACTTCCCTTTATGTTTCAGCCAATAAATTATACATGTATTCTTTGTATATCCACAATTAGAAACTTCTCGAGTTATTTTTCCTTTTCCTGCATCTCTTGGTTCTTGAGATCAAATTTTTGTTTAGTTCTGGTTTTTTTTTTCAGAAACAATGGATTCATTGGTTTTTAATTCCATCTTTTCGAAAATTGTCATAGCTGGGTAGGTTTATTCTTTGGCTGATCTTCAATTCTTGTGCCTTAAATTGGCTCCACCCTTCTTTCCTTTAATGTAAGGAGCAGTCTTGTGATCTTATTGTGGACCTGGTTTTAAGGGTTTTTTTGCTTGGTTTTTTCCCTCAATTGATAGTTCTAAATTTCCACAATATTTTTTTGTTTTTATTTAGGATTTCTTCCAGAAGGTGTTCATTGATTCTCAAATGATTTAACCTGATTCTATTAATTGGAGTCTCTTTGATGATTTCCTTTTAAAAGATTAGGCCTTTTTCATCAAGTTTTAAAGTCCAATAACCTGGATTTTCCTCCTAGACTATTTTCCAAGTCTGTTTTTAGCAAGTAGAAAGGGCCGGCATTTTGTTTGCTTGACGCCCGCTGTCCAAGCATCTTAGTTTAATTTTCCCGTTCTTTTTTAAAAATTTATTTTCCCAAGCTTTTTTACTTCTTGGTCCAAATTGAGTTTTGGTTATTGTTTTGGCTGAATTTTTCCATTTCACTTTCTTTTTTTTGGGAATTATTTTCTTTCCCAATTCCAACTTTCCTGCATTCCAGAATTTTTAATTTTAATTTGATTTAGGAAGTTGGCTTGTGGTTTCTTCCTTTCCCAATTTCTCCCTTTTTAATTTTGGCCCCAGGGCATTAAAAGGAGGACAGTCTGATGATTTTTGCTGTTTGAGGCCTTTATTTTTTGATTGTTTTTTCTCATAGAATTTGATTTTTTTTCCATCTTTTTTTATTCATGTTTTAAAAAGCCTTTTAGGGTAGGTTTAGGGAAGGGGTTAAGTCTGAGAATGGGAGAAATGTAAAGTTTTGGCTTTGGGATGGGAGTCTCTGTTTGGAGCCCTTAAAGGAGGGGATTCAGCACTCCGACTATCAAACTGCTTAGTAGGGCTGAGTGGATTATCGCTTGCCCTTGGCTAGAGACTAAGTGGTGAAAGTGTCACCGCCCAGGCTGGAGCCTCTTGTGGGACTGTATTAGCAGCTGAGCGCAGACCGCAGAACGCAGACAGCCACAAACTCTGCCCAGAGTCTCTGCCTGATGCAAATCGGCCCTGGAAAAGCTCTATGGCCCCAAGCCGAGCTCCCCCCTGCGCAGATTTGAGGCTAACCCTGGCTAGCGCCCTCCTGCCGTGCAGAATCACAACTGCCCCAAGGAAAAGCCCCTTACTGCGGGTTGCTGGGCGCTTGTGCTGAGATCTGTGCCTTCACCTCGGTTTGAGACTCTCCTCGGAACCTAATTTCTCTCCCAGTCTGCGCCGATCTCCCTGGCCCTGGATCCAACCTTTTTGGCGAGACTGCGATTTTCTTCGGCCGTGAGTTGTTCTACTTCTTATCTTTACGAATTGTAGCAGTCAAGACTATTTTTGAGGCTGGATATAATATTGATAAAGAGGGTAAGAGAAGAGCTTAGAAAGACGCGTGTGTCTTCTCCGCCATCTTGGCTCCGCCCCCCTGGGGTTAAGTTTCTTGCCCAGGGTCATTAGGAAGTACTAAGTGTCTGAGGCTAGATTTGAACTCAGCTCCTCCTGACTTCGGGGCTTTATCTTTTTAAAAATAGATAATAGGTTTTATATAACCTCAATAGAATTTAGATAAAGGAATTTTGGAATTATTGACACTGAAATGGACTTTATTGGTGATGATCATAGTGAACATCAAAGGTATGACCATCTTTCTGTTGCCTGAGGTGAGGTGAAGGAGTAAGTCATGAGGAATGAGTAAATTGATAAAGTGGGGGTTAGGATAATTGAGAAACTATCGAATATGAATGTTAATGTACTCTGTTATGAAGGCAGCAATTGGACAGGAGGGAGAGAAAGGGAATTGTTCTAGAATTCTACAAATAACCAAAAATGGAATTTTTATTCTATTCCCAAGGACATAATGAGAAGACAGGAAAACCTTTATTAGTATGTGTTTGTATTCATTTTTATTTTGCTCTGGAGGTTATCTTGCAAAAATTATTTTTCCTTCATTTCTTTTGTCAGTTTTTATTACACTTGGAATATTTCTCACTCCTTTTGAGGAGGAAAGGTGGCAAAATATGATTTGAGTAGCATCTTAAGTCATTTAGAAAACCCATCTCTTTTATCCACTGGCATTTTCTCTATTACCTGTATATGTTTCTATTTCCCTCATACTTCAATATGAATATTATCTGTAATTATGAACACTTATTCTAGTCATATTCTTAAATCATCATCAATTATCTTTTCTCCACTTTTATAACTAAACTCAGACAAAAAAAACCCCCACTAAACTTGATTAAACTGCTTTCAGTCCTGTTCAACTCTGTGTGACCACAGTTGGACTTTTCTCAACAGAGATTCTGAAATAATTCTTGTAGAGGGCTGAAACTCTTGAGTTGATGCACTGAGGTCAGGACAGCCGAGCACTTGAGGCTAACTACTGATTGGACAATACTCTATGGGTATATGCTTGGAAAATGGCCCTTCCCACTATCCTGTGGTGGCTCAATGATTGGTGTATACAGAGGATTGTAGGAGGGACTATAGGGTAGAGTAAGACTAGGCAGAGTCACTTTGATGGTGGATGAGGAAGAAGTTAGTTGCAGAGATTCTTCCTCCATCCTGTTCACTTCTACCCTAAGGATCAAGAATAAAGACCTAGGACTTTTGCTTATTCTGACTCTGGCTGATTCAAAGGTATCCTGGGTGCTAGGGTGGTCATCACAAATTCCCTTCTTTTACAGCTGATTTTACAGATGAAGAAACTGAGGCAAATGGAATTAAGTGATTTGCCTGGAGTCACATAACTAGTAAATGTCTGAAACCAGATTTGAATTAAGAAAATGAGTCTTTCTGACTGCAAACCTAGCATCTATCTACTGTACTACCTAATATCCTTCAATTCCTCACCTTTCTTTCAATTAATTTCAATAAACTAAATATTACTTATATACATACTATGTGTAAAATATTGTACCAGGTACTTGTGATACAAAGAAAAAAATGGAGGAAAAAGGTGCCCTACACTCTTGGAATTTATATAGTTTGTTAGAGTGAAATTGCATTTACAACCCTCTCAGTCAATTAATGGTATTCACTCAAAGATTAACAATAATATCTTAACTGCTCACTCAAATAACTTACTTCAAAATATCACAGAATTTCAGAGTTGGATGGGACTTTAATGGCCTTATAATTCAGCCTATACCTAAAAAAAAATCACCTTTACCACATATTCAACAATTCCAGCTTTTTTTTTAAACCCAATGAAGAAAACTCACTTCATTTTTACACTTACATATGATAATGAATCTATTTTTGCTTAACACAATTCTAAATACATATCTCTTCAATGTCTACTGGAGGCTTGTTAAAGGGGAGTTGGGGAACTCATGATTAGCTGAGATACCTGATTTCCTTTTTGTCTTCCAGTGACAACAAAATTCCAGAGAGCAGACCTGCACAGGACTATCCCCCTCCTCCATTCAGACAATGTTGCCCTTCCCTGAACTCTGCTTCTGTCTGGGAGAAGTTGAGCAGTTTATGGATACTTGTAACTTATGGCAGAAGTACACATGCTTATATGTTGCTCAAGAAAGTAATTCATGGGAACTGTTCCTGAACCGTTGTTTTATAGAACGTTGCTTTGTAGAACAGGAAGGTTCTGAATTCCCTGTGGACTATGATCCCAGAATCTAGAGTCAGAAAAAGGTGAGAGCAGCAGCAGCATCTTTGGGACTTGCTTCAGCTTAGTCCAAGCTCAAAAATTTAAAAATTCTAATTTCTAGCAAGGCTTTCAAGATTCACTTAGTTAGTTAGAGAAAATAAAGACTGTTCACAATATTCCTGATTATTCAAGGAGAAAAAAAATGATTTTTGGGGGGATCACTGAGGAGAGACCCCAATGTCCTTCAGGTCTCTGGACTCACATGACCTGCATCTGATCCTGAGGCTGACTCTAAAAGGCTCTTTTTCTCTCTTTGATACAAGAAAGAGAGAACATACAAATGACCAGAACTTGACAGAGCAAACTAGAGACAAGAGGGGAAAAAAAGGATTAAGCAGAAGTTTCACTTAATAGTGAGGAAAATAGCTGCAAGTGGATGCCCTCCTTCTTGAGAAGTGTTCAAGTTGAGACCCAGGATTAGCATGGTGGGAAAGTAGTATGGTATTTGGTTTGGCTCACTTGGCAGTTATCAGAATGGAACAGTGAATGTGTGAAAAGATGTGAGGAATGATTTTCAGGAACCTGAGAAATAGGGGAAGCTCCAACAAATCTAAACAATTTTGGTAAAGATGAAAATTGAAAATCCCAGTGAACACCTAGTGCTGGTTAAAGAAATATACTTTGCCAGAGGGTGAAATTATCCAGAGCAAAGGATTATTGTTATGTCAAACTCAGGGAACAGCTTGCTTGGTGGACTTTAGCTCTGAAAAACAGAGTTTTTCCTAATATCTTTATTGTTCCCCCTTTTGGTCAAAGGGAAGAGATCTAAAAGAACTCCTACTCACAAGACCAATAAAGGAGAGATAGGTATACTCAGGAGCTTAGTTTTTTAAGGGGACCTCGTGGAGATGTGTGTCTTGGTATCATTGCTTTTCATTAATTGCTTGAAAGCAGAAAAGAGAAATGGAATAGGGATACTAAAATGTAAAGGGAGAAAATGCTACCACATCCTCAAATCAGGACCTTAGTGATTGAGTATATAACACACAAGATTGGCAATTGTGAAAGTAGTCAGAAGGATATGATAGAGGTCCTTCAAAACAATGATTGCAAATTTTCAGATAGTTGTGAGAAACCTTTGGATATGAATTTCTGGTTAGCATAACATAGGTCCTTAAACAAAACACAGAGATGATCCAATTTACCAGCTACACAGGATTAGATTCAAACAATGCACTAAAATATTCACACAATTCCTATAATTTCAAAATGACATTAAGTACAGATCATACTACTTAGAGGGCTTACAATGGACTAATTCTGAGAAAGGAGATTTACATGTTATCAAGGTAACCAAGAAAACATTAGCATCAAGTTCCATCCAAACACTCTCCTAACCAGAGTGGGATGGAAGATAGAACAGAACAGGAAGAGCTTTCTAATTTGTAGAGGCTAGAACCAAAGCAGATAGGAATGGTTGGTTAGAGTCACAGATGTTTCATGTGATTATCTGGCCCCTAGATATCTTCTCTTCAATGATATGCTTTATTCTCAAGACAAGTCTAAAGCAGGGTTCTGCTTCTCTGGTTCCAAATCTAGAGACTAGTAAAATAATTTAAGTTTGGTTCTCCAATTTTTGAAACTTCAGAGAAGTTCAGCTTCTGTGGTATTTATTACTTCTATTCTTACCTAAATCTTGTAAGTCATATAGGAATCTTGTAAAATATTTATTAGGATCCCATTGTAAATGAACTCTTTTGCTTTTTAAAATTATTGGACAGATATTTTAAAATAAGAAAATAATTTTATTTGTTTTATTATTATCAATATAACATATGAGTAAAATCCAATTAATCTTTAATTAATGAATCTTTAACCCAATAATGTGAATTTATTTCCAACATATACTCAAAACCACATACTCCATGATAATAAGAGGAAAGTCAATCATATATGTCTGTGTAGAGTTTTTAGAGAAAATAGTTTAATGGTGTTGCTTTTCTGAAAATTTACTATTCCATTTAATTTAAAAACTTTTACATTACATGCTTGTATTATTACCTGTCTAATCAGGTTCCCCTTTGGAGGATATAATCCCTATGTTATAATTTGACCACAAATACAGATTAAAATGTAAATGTTCTATTATGAATGTATTATTTAATAAATATATTTTTGTGCTTAATAAAACTAAATTATTATGGAAATTTGATATAAAAGTAAAATAGAGACAAAGTTATAATAATGTCATATATCATAACAGGAAAAATTCCAAACTTCTAGTAACAGGGTTTTGAAGGCAAGGCCCCAAATTAACCAGATAGGAAATTTTCCTTTTCAGAAAGGAAATAATGCAATGGGAAAATAAAATCATGGGGATCCTGCCTACACTGTATCCTGTCATTCCCGAAGTCTTTCCCAGGCACAAAAATTAATCTTCAGTAATTACCAGATTGCAGCACATACCATTTTCTATTATTAGCTTCAAAACAATTCAAATAACTATCATTGTAATCAAATTTCAGAACAATAGTAAATTATAATTCCAGAAAATTTACCTTAAATATTAAAATTTCACCTACCACAACTGAGGGCTTGAATACTTTCCCTGATGTTTCTCTAACAATTAACAGTTCATTAATCCTTTACTTATAAATTAAAACTGCCTAAATTCTGGGTCTTCAGACCTATCAGCAAATACCAGAGAGATGACTCATCATTAATATGCTGAAAATACATCTTTAAGCCACTTAGTGCACTTTCATAATAGTGAAGTTTTTTTTTTTAATTGAAGCTTTTTATTTTCAAAACATATGCAAGGATGATTTTTCAAAAATGACCCTTGCAAAACCTTGTGTTCCAATTTCCCCCCCTTCCCCTAGCTGACAAGTAATCCAATATATGTTAAACATGGTATAATATATGTAAATCCAATATATGCATATGTATTTATACAATTATCTTGCTGTACAAGAAAAATCTGATCAAAAAGGAAGAAAAATGAGTAAGAATATAAAATTCAAGCAAACAATAACAAAAGAAGTGAAAATGCTATGTTGTGATCCACACTCAGTTCCCACAAGCCTCTCTCTGGGTGTAGATAGCTCTCGTCATCACATGATCATTGGAACTGGCCTGAATCATTTCATGTTGCGAAGAGGTCGATCCATCAGAATTGATCATTGTATAATCTTGTCATTGCTGTGTACAATGATCTCCTGGTTCTGCTGATTTCACTTAGCATCACTTCCTGTAAGTCTCTCCAGGCCTCTCTGAAATCATCCTGCTTATCATTTCTCATAGAACAATAATATTCCATAATATTCATATACCTTAACTTATTCAGGCATTCTCCAATTGATAGACATCCATTCAATTTTTAGTTTCTTGCCACTACAAAAAGGGCTGCCATATTTTTGCATATGTGGGTCCCTTTCCCTCCTTTAAGATCTCTTTTGAAGGGAGCAACTAGGTAGTGCAGTGGATAGAGCACCATCCCTGAAGTCAGGAGGACCTGAGTTCAAATCAGATCTCAGACAGTGCTTCCTGGCTGTGTGACTCTGGGCAAGTTACTTAACCTCAGTTACCTCAGGGGGAAAAACATGTCTTTGGGATATAAACCCAGTAGAAATACTGCTGGATCCAAGGGTATGCAGAGTTAGATATCTCTTTGAGCATAGTTCCAAATTGTTCTCCAAGATGGTTGGATCAATTCACAATTCCATCAATAATGCATTAGTGTCCCAGTTTTTCTACATCCCCTCCAACATTCCCCACTATCTTTTCCTATTATCTTAGTCATTGTGAGAGGTGTGTAGTGGTACCTCAGAGTGTCTTAATTTGCATTTCTCTGATTAATAGTGATTTAGAGCTTTTCATATGAGTAGAGATGGTTTCAATTTCTTCATCTGAAAATTGTCTATTCATATCTTTAACCATTTATCAGTTGGATAATGGGTTAAATTCTTATAAATTTGAATCAGTTCTCTATATATTTTAGAAATGAGGTCTTTATCAGGACCCTTGAATATACAATTTTTTTTCAATTTATTATTTCCCTTCTAATCTTATGTGTATTAATTTTGTTTGTATAAACCTTTTTAACTTAATAAAATTAAAATTATCTATTTTGTGTTCAATAATGACCTCCAATTCTTCTTTCCTGCCTTCTCCACAGATATGAGAGGTAAACTATCCTATATTCTTCTAATTTGCTTGTAATATCACTCTTTATGTCTAAATCATGAATCTATTTTGAACTTATCTTGTTACATGGTGTTAGGTATGGGTCAATGCCTTGTTTTTGCCATGTAGTCAAGAATTTTCTAATGAGAATTTGCTATTACAGTAAATAGTAGTAGCAGTAACTGTTTTAAAAGAAAATATACCTCATTAAATGATTAACAATTTTCAAATACCTCATTTTTAACATATAGTTTAAAAAATCAAATTCATAACTAATAGCAGCTAGATTAAAGGAAAGTTTTTTCTAATAGTATTTCTGGTTTACAAAAGTCTCTCAAATTTCCCAATATAGAGTTAACAATGCAATATAATTTAGAAGAACAATAACAAAAACAATAAAGTTCAAATGACATCAATTGCATTTTCAAATGATCATATATGAAAATCATTGATTACCATTGCATTTTAAAACCATTTTAGAATCATCAGGCAGGGAATAGTAGTATTCAATTAAGAAATAATGTTAGCATATGTCAAGTCTCTGTGTTAAGCACTTTAATAATCATTATATCAACCCCAATTAAGAAATAATGTTAGCATATGTCAAGTCTCTGTGCTAAGCACTTTACAATCATTATATCAACCCCAGTAGGTGAGTACCACTATTATTTTTTCCCTTACAAGTCAAGAAATTGGAGTAAACAGATCCAAGAAAATTTACCTAATATTACACAGTTAATAAGTTTCTGCAATCAAAACAGAGAAGGGTGTGCTCACCAATGGTAGAGACTGGCTGGCTCCCCCAAATATGTACTGTCACATTAAGCACTGAACAGGGTACCTGAACCTTCCCAGGCAGCAGCTGGGGCCCTGACTGGGTTTTGTTGTGTGGTTTCAGAGGGCACCACTTAGGGACTAGAGTGACTGATGCCAAGATTACCTCATTGGTGGTAGTTCTTAAGTGATAGGGCAAAGTAAATGCTGGCCATGTGGCTTGATGTGTCTATTCTGTCCCTCCCTCATCTCCAAACAGCTTTAGGTTTGGAGCTAGGCACAGCTGGAATTGGGACCCTTTGCCTCTTCTGGGACAGGATGAGCAGGATACATTGTGCATGGGTGATGCCCCCAGGCTTGCGTAGGGAGGCTGGCTAAAGAATGCCTAGGAGCACAGAGCCACTGGGGCCAGTCTCTGGGGAGCCTTGCAGTGGCTGCTGACCACTCCCCTCCATCACATGGGGAAGAACGTGATTCATATTTCCCTACAATTGCTTGTGGTGATATCTTCCAAAGGGGCAAATTATTAGTAAAGTAATAAGACAAAAATGTAGTGTAAACATATTCTAATTAAACGGAATAGTACATTTTGAGGAAAGCAACTGTATTAGACTGTTTTCTCTAAAAACTGTATAGAGATATATATGACCAGGAACTGCTACTTATGGTCCATCCCACTTGTGCTTTTTCGTTTTAATGCATAACAGTTCTACCTTTGCCCTAGTATGTTAAGCCCACCTTCTCAACTGTGAGGGTGGGAGGTGATACTTTCACTTGGAAGCATTTTCCTTTCTTTGAAATGAAACTTCTTTGATCCCTAACTCTTTCTATCTCTATCCTGCTTTTTGCAGTTCTGGCTACTCACAGATTAGAGGCCAGTTCTGGTCCAGATGACACCTCCTACTAGGATCATCCAAAAAAGCTTTGAAATAAATCTGGGTCTAGGATTTTTCTTGAAGTCATCTTTATTTCACCTCATGAAAATAATGATGGATTCCAAGAAATGCATAGTTATATACATATATAGTATAATCAAATAGCTTACCAATTACTCTCAGAAAGTAACTTAAAAGGGCAAAGCCATTAGGGCAATCCTTTGGCAGGCAGGTAAGTTTCTGGTTCGCATAGGATCTTACTCTTGTTTCCAAGATTCATTATATCACCCTGTAGTTTAGATTTTCCCTAAATCTTCAATGTACATTTAAAACTAATAAACAACCAAGCCCTTTCCCATTGTAGCTATATTGTATGAATAGCTCATTTTATTTGCTCTTCAAATTGGATGTTTCCTAAAAAAAAAAAAAAAGTGGAAATTTTTCAAAAGTGTTTTTAACCTAAAATGAGAGAATCTATCATTTCTCAGAACCATATTAAATGACTATGAATTGGGGACATTAAAAAAACTCCACATACAATAGACAAGGAAATGAAGAACCCAGTAAGAACTTTGTCTTTCTTGCAAAAGAATGTTACTGTAGAAGATCATTCAAATATAATTATAACATAATGTTTACATAATACTTTAAAATTAGCAAAGAGCTTTACAAATATCTCATCTTATCCTCACAATAATACTAGGAAGTAGGTACTATTATTGCCTGCCTTTACAGATGAGGGTAAGGCAGACTGGGAGGTAATAATATACCCAGGATCTCAGTCTGGATTCAGAACTAGTAAGCATCTGAAGTGAAATTTGAACTCAGGTCTTACTGATTGATTCCAAGTGCTACGAGCTAGATTTAGGTGTTGAGAGGAATGTGAAATCTCATGAGCCTCAGTTGTAGATAGGTTAGGCAAATGAACATCTTTCAACAAAATAGAAAATAATGGAATATTGTGGTAGAAATATGGTGAAGGAAAAAGAAATAGAAGAGAACAAGGAGAACTAGAGTTTAAATGGCACATAGACTCAAGGAGATAAGCATAAGTGAAAATGGGTAAAGAGAACTTTTTAATAGGATTTTAAGGAGAGAAAATAAACTTAAAAATCATCCCTGTGTACTTCAATAGGATGAACTCACAAAATATAAAAAATTGTGAGAATGAATTTCAAATCATGCGTATAATTTTTAATTGGAAGTATATGTAAGAAGAATACAGACTAAGGTTAAACATATTTTGAACCAAAGACAAAAGTAATTATAAAATTTTATTGAAATGACAAAGTAACAAAAAGCAGCTCAAAGGGAATTACATTTTAATGTTTAGAAACAGTTAAAGTTGAAGAAAAAAGGGAACTGACATACCATAATGCATATGTACGTGTGTGTGTATGTGTATATCTAATTAACAGATATACACATACACACATAAGATATACACATACACACACACATATATATATATAATATTTCTATAGATATGTATACAGTTATGGGATATCACCATGTGAAAATGGTATGTTTTAAAATTCATAGCAATATTTGTATTAGGCAAAGAATTTTCTTTAAAAAATTATTTTAAAACATACAGGAACTTCAAAAGCATATAAATACAAAAAGACTCTGGTTTATGTATCAAGAATTATATTGTTTGTATATGGACTTTACAACATTTTCATTCACAAGATTTCAATTCTAAAATATTATTATGAAACTAGAATAAACATACAAGCATTAAGATATTCAAAATTAGATGTCACTCTGTGTGTACAATCATGCCTCATGGGTTCAGTCCTTAAACACTTCATGACACCAAAGTTCTGATGATAATCGGCAAATAGCCAAGAAACTGAGCCCCCAAATGCATCTGCCCTAATAGTCAATTATTTTTGCCAAAAACAATATTTTAACAGTTAGAAGACTGAGTAGTAATACAAATTCCTTTTTTCCCCATCCCCCAGAAACACCCCCCCAAAAAAAAACACACAAAACAGGATAACTGAATATTTTTAGACTTTCTAGTCCTTTAGAAGCTAGGAAGAGATGCTTGAATTTAGGACTAAAAATTCTATTACCTGGGGAGTCTAGCATTCCTTGAAAATGACAGCATTCCTCCATGAGCATGAACAAATCAAGGGTGAGTTTCTCATAATGACTTAATATATTGTAGACCTAGAGGTCGAAGGGCCCTGATTCATCCTCTGTTCCAACTCCCTCAGTTTCTAGGTGAGAAAATAAAGGTCAAAGCAGCTAAATAACTCTTCCAGAATTACTCTGGCAATAAAGGCAAATTGAAGGTATGTTCAAAGTAACTAATGGTAGTAAATAACTATATTGAAATTTTGATCCAAGTTTCATAACTATATTGTTTAAAATAAACAAAAAACAAACAAACAAAACCAATGAAGCTTTGCACTGAAAATTATTTCTAATTTAGGAGAATTTAAAAAAAAAACAGCATTAATGTTAACCAAGAGTAAAACTCTTAAAGTTAAATTTTGATGCTTTACCAATCCATTCAAAAAAGAAAATTATCAAAATTTAAGGACAGCATAACATTTGTTTATTATAGCTTATATTCTAATATTAGATTAAAATATGATTAAGTAATTTCATAGACCAAAAATCTGAATTTGCCAGAAATTAACTTCTGATGCAAAAGAGTCCATTGAAAAGCAAAAATGATTGGTTCAATTATTTTTCCAGTATTGTAAGCTATAAGTGCATAGTTGATGATAAAACACTCTGCTCAAACTTAAAGACTTAATAGATGTTTTCTTATAACAATTCTAACAATATAAAGCTTAAAAAGGATGGGGGTGGGAGGGAAATGTAACTCTTAAGGAACATACTAAATGTGGAAATAATGAAAACTGTCCATTTTTAGTTCTGTTTTAGAGTTGCTTGATTTTAATCATATAAAGGATCAGCACAATTAACCATTTGAGACTGAGGCACTTATAGAAACTGGTTGGAGTTCTAATATGTTAGCATCTGAGGAAGATTGGTTTTAAAACTAAAAGGCACACAGGTGCATTTTAATGACCACAAGAGGGCACCAGTGCCTGTAGAAGAGCTGGTCTAGGGAGGTGCATTTCCCTGCTTGGAAACATACAACTTGGAGCTCACATAATGCCAAATGTGTGTATTCATATACAAATATAAATATGTGTGTACATGTAACATTTCAGAACATTTCTCACTGCTAGGTTGTTTTAAATCTATAAGGTCAAGTTGTGTATTACATTGTGTTTCCTCTCAGAAAACAGTAATCCAAAAATAAAAGTGCTCATCATTTTAGTCTTCTAACTTCTTGCTTATGTGTCTCCAAGTTAATGGAAGCTCATGAAGGTAGGAAGAATTTATTTATCCATTAGTGATCTATTTAGATTACTAAAGGAAAAGATGTGAATCAGGAATTGACATTTGATGGAATTGAAATTTCTTTACATTAAGATATTTGATTCTGTAATTAAAAGAAATTCATTGTTACATTTGTGTGGGTGTTTTCTTTATCATGAAATAACATTGAATTTTTTGAGTATTATGACTCTTTCATTTGCATTCTTTTTGGTAAATTGGAAAATGGGAACATGTTGGATTTGGGACCAAAAAAAAACTGTAAGTTTAAAATGCTAGCATTTTTTCCTGAGCATGAAGAAATAGAGAGTTTCTCATAATGACTTAATTGATTGTAGAATTTGAGCTGGAAGGACCCTGAGTGAACCTCTAGTCCAATTTCCAGATGAGAAAGTGGAGATCAAAGTTTATAGGTGATAGCTCAATGTTATGCAAACTTTTGTTGTTGTTGTTGTTACACAAACTTAATAGGTGGGATTTCAGAACAAGTCCTTTGACTTCTTGGTAACTAGAGGTTTTTGTTTGTTTGTTTGTTTTTGTTTTTTAGCATCACACACTGCTTCCTTTTCATTGAGTTCATCTTTTCCCAATACACAAATGAAAATGTTAGCTTCTGTTAATATTTACAAGAAATCTCACAAGAAGTAACATTTCTCCCTGGCTATGGCTTGTCTAATTGTAAAGTTATTATTATAAATATACTTCTAAAATTTTAATTTATAATCACATAGTAATTAACCTAATTATTGCTCAATTTCTTATAGCAAAAAATGAAGGTAAGCCAAACCTGATTTGTTAGATAGAACTGCAATTCTAAAACAGGTGACTTTTCCTTATTCAACAACTAGGTATATGTAAATAGTTTCTATGAAACTATAACTTCCTAGAAGTCACATTGAAAGACCATCCATGAAAAAGGAGTGGGGTGGGGATGGAGGGAAGAAAATGAACTTTTCAATATGCTAATTCTCCCATGCAAATATGTAAACTGAAGTAAGTTTTTGTATTTTTTTTTCCGGAGAATTGATGCTGATTCTTTAGGTTTCCTCTTTCAAACTAAATCTCATTCAAACTGAATATTCATAATAGTAAATCAAAATACCACCATTAGGTAAATGGTATTTAGGAAAACACATTCCCTTCTCTTGGCAGGGACACAGTTTTGAGAGAGGAAGGAAGCATAATATGAATGCAATTAAAAACTAACTATATAAAATACTGTTTTTAGTTTTTTCTTTATCCTAAAATAAGCAATTTCCCATAGCTTCAATAAGAAGACTTTAGTACTCACATTTATTGCTTATATAGCACAGAGTTGAGATGGACAGTGAATAGTCTATGAGAGGACAAACTAAAATTTGGATAATGGCAAAAGGATGAGATTTGAGCAGCCAGAATATTAGAATGACTTGCTCTTGCCACTTGCTTATTATTTTTATTACTACTTATGGGGAAAGGAAAATGGAACTATAAAATGAATCTTGTTTTACCATGAAATCTTTCAGTAGAATTTCCCTCTATATTAAAGAAAGCCAAGTCTACTTGACTACTCTTTAAGTTTAACATACCTAAATTGCTTATTTTGCCATATTATTCATTTTGCCTAATTTTGGTAAAGATGAATTAATATAAAATTATTTTTTGTTGTTGCTGTTGTCAAATTCTTTAATTAGATACTATATTTTCAAAAAGCCATAAAAGAAGAATGAAGGAAAAGACCCCCAGATAATTCCCTATCATTAACAATCAGTTTAGCACCAGGATATTTAGCACCAAAATGTAGTCTAATTGTTTACAAATAGTAATAATCTTCATTGTAAAGGAACCAAAATATAACAAAAATGCTATACTGATTGAAATGATTTTAGCACCATTTTCCACCAAACTATTAGGGATTCAATTTATGTAATTGACCCTTCCTAGATTAGCACTTTGATTCCACTAACAGATTTACAAATCTGTTCAACATTGTCATGAATCCAACTTCCTTCTCCCTGAACAGTTTAGTACATAAAAGATGTCATTCAAGCCAAGACTGAATCCAAAAATCCATAGAAATAAGGGTTTGTTACACAGTGTAAGACATTAGACCGGATTCAAAGCATGAGTCCCTTTTTAACATAATAATAGTTCACAATGGACAAGTTAGCCTAGGTATATCCAACCCAATTATCTGGCTAGTTCATTTAAGTAATAAATGTGACATGTCAAGCACTGTCCACAAGCAAATTACTCAAAATTACCTGTCAGAATATAGGTTGAATTCCATAATCTGTTTGCTTGACCCAACAATAAAGCTAGTTCAGTACATTACAGTACTTGAAATGAAAATATATTCCTTTAAACTTAATCATCTGAGTCAGTTATGTACATGGAACCTATCACACAATTTTGCCCACTCTAATACATAGCTAGATGGGGCATTGAAACATTCTGTGCCTAAACTTAGAGCACTGTATATCAGCTAACTTGCAGAGCTGCATAAACTGGCCATGGAAGAAATATCAATTACTGCTACTAAACAAGAAACAAGCATAATATTCTGCAACACTTATTAAGGCAAGATTATCTATAACCACCTGAAATATTGTGGTTCTATCTATATAGTATCCAAATTACTATCCATCCTTGAGGAAATTTACCACAAATCTATCCTTAAGGAAATTTACCATTTAAATGATAACAAAAGCCAATAAAGTCAGACTGATTTTTTGCAGTTCTATAGACAAAAGAATCTATTGATTAAGTTCTTTAAAATCTTGGTTGTTGTTGTTAAACACGCTGTTATGGAGATACAATCTATAATTCAGAGAAGGTAAACAAAGTTCAATAAACTATGAATACATATTACCCCATCTTTTTACTGAAATATTTTCAAATAAAAATCTTAATGCTTGCTACACATTTAATAGAAAGCTGCTTTTATGAAATTGCCTCTAACCAGTGTGATATAATATGCTGTTATATTTATTCCAGCACCATTGTTGTGTGTTGCATATATATATATATATATATATATATATATATATATATACACATACATACATACACACACTTAATTGCTATTAGCATACTTTCATTAGCTTTAGCCCTGGAAAATAAAATATTTCGCATGGGCAGTTTATATTACTAATCTCTTTAAAGTAACAGCTACAATAACAAATATAACCATTATATTATTTTCAGTGGAGTTATTAAATTAGAAATCAGTGTACATTCTAGTTGTTTTTGGAAAACATCACTCTGAGTGTCATTTAAAAATGCACAGTCTATAGTCATTAGTCTGAGAAGTGATGTAATTATTTTAATGAATACATAATTTGATATTTATAATCTTTTCTTGGTCTTTACAAAGATTTGGTGAAGCAATGATCCTAAGTATTGCTGTTGTTGTTTTTTTTTTAAATTCCCAAATATGTAATCACTAATATTTAAGAGAAATTTCTTAATTTTCATAAAGATTGATTATCATCTCTATTTTTTTCTTAGTTAACAAAATCTTCATTAATATGACATTATCTCCACAGGGACTGAAATAGGCACTATCATTCTTGCTTTACAATCTAGAAATAAAGTATAGAAAGATAATGTATCTTTCCCCAAACAAATATGTAGAATAACTGCTCCCATGAAAAGTGTATTGAAATTTTACTGTAACAATATTAAGACAATATACTGTATCATTAATTCACAAAATAGATTGATTCATTCACCCCAGCACAATTATAAAGTTGGTAAGGTAATTCTTCACTATCCCATGGTTCTCCTTTTAGAAATATTGTGTACATATGGTCTTTTACTCAAATTGTCCCCAACAATTTAGGGTTTCCTATCAAAACTTCCCAAATGACCTTGTCTTTTGTGGTCAGAGTCCTATACTTGAGAGATTATTCATCGCTTCCTTAGATTCTTTAAAAAAAAAATCCTACTATTCCTGTGCCCCAATTTCTTTAGACTCTTGCTTTCTAAGGTGTTAGTCACCTGATCTGATAAATCAGCTACTAATTACATATTAACAAGTAATAATGTTCTTCTCCTTCCTTCCTATTTTATATATTTACATTTTAATACTTGGCAAAAGATTTCAACCCCTTTCAAATAACATTCATTCAACCAACATATTGCTCAGTTCATGAGTCTGTGGAGTAGTAACAAGTATAGAAATCAATTTGTCCAGGACCCTACAGGAAGTTAGTGGCAATACTAAAAAAAACCTAAGAGAAAAATTATTCTATCATATTGCTTTTTGAATTGTTCCATGTATAAGTTAATTGCTGCTAAGAAGTAATTGGGAAAAATCCATATTTTGTGAACTAAAAGAAGCCACATCCCTTGAATATTTATCTTTTGCACTTTTATGACAGAAATTAACTTGTTTCCAATATTGTAGGGTGCCATTTTGTGAAATTTCCTAATAAACCACCATAGCATTTCTGAAAATGTCTTTCATTTCATGTATTTTACAATCAAAGAGAAAGATTTCTGTCTGTCAATATTACATTACCTTCTTTCACATGTTATACTACACCATAAATTAAAAGATCAATATTTTTCTTAAAGAAATTGTTGTCTAAGAAAAATACATTTTGGAAATTAGTAAATTATTACTTATTCCTTTTTAAAAAAGCAATTAGAATAATACTTTTTTTCTTTTCAAATAATTTATGCTTATTTTTTCAGTATTGGGGGATAATCAATGAAGACTACTTTTCAAAGGAGCAAATGAATTTATACTATACAAAAACTAATTTATACAAATGAATATCAAAAGATAAGTGATTACTATGAAATTTTGCATAATATGTGCAAAATTCAATTTACAAGCTTTAATCTTGCAGAAAACCATCCTACTGAATAAGAAAACAGGCAAATTTATTTAAACCAATATAAGTAGTTTGATGTCACTCCAGGAAAACAAAGGTTATCAGTACAAGATCCTCCATAAGTGGGAGGGCAAGCTGAACATGGCACTCCTACTTTGTATGGCGCTTCTCCAATCCAGTTTCCCCTAAGAAGAAGGAAAAATATATATACATAATTTTAACATTTATAATATAGTTTGAAAATTAAGTTGCCCCTACATCAATGCAAAAGAAAAAGGCAGGAATTTCCATGATGTATCCTGTCTACAAAGGAAGGAGTACAATTACACTGGATCATAGGATATAGCAGATATACTATAAATATATAGATACATAAAATAAAATACCACAATATTTGAAGAGCATGAGAGACCACAACCTTGATTTTAATTTAAATAAAATCTGGAGGAAACACGGACCCATTGAAGTTTACTAAATGGAAGAATGACAATGTTGCATCTATTTTTTTTTTTTTTACTATAACTGATAGTTGAGTGGAGGATAAACTGGAGTAGAAAGAGATGGAAAATAGAAATCAATCAAGAGGCTGTCAAAATATTCTAGGCTTGAGATAATGAGAGCCTCTTCTGGGATGACAACTGTGCCAAAAGAAAGATGGTGAGAGACAGGAATATGTGAAAGTAGAATTGGCAGTATTTAGTAAGAAATATTTGAAGAGTTGAGAATGGGTGCTTAATTTGCAAGCTTGGATGACTTGAGAGAATATTAGTGTCTTTGGAAGTTCGGAGGGTTGAAAGTCGACAGGGACAGGAAGGAAAGCTGAGTTTAGTTTTGTGTATATTGAGTTTAAGGTATATATAGAGTTTAGATGTCTAATAGTCATTTGGAGATGGGAGATGATCTAGGCCGTAAGAAAAAAGTTTGGATTGAATAAGTAGATATGAGATTCATGGGCATGCGGGTGATAACTGAATCAATATGAACTGAGATGATTACCATTGGAGATAATATGTAGAGAAAAGAGGGCCCAAAATAGTGCTTTATAATTGTAACTGAGATGATCATCTATCAAAGAAATTTGAGAAGAGGCACTCAAGAAAATAGGGGAACAAAGAGAGGCTAATGTTATAAAAACCTAAAGTGAAGAGGGTATCCATAAAAAGGGGATAGTCAACAGTGTCAAATGCTGTACAAGTCAAGAAGCACCATCAAGAATATGCCATTAGTTTGAGAACTAAGAAATCACTGGTAACTTTGGAAAGCACAATATCATTTGAATGATGGAAGAGAGAGCCAGAAGGGAAAGTATAGGTGAGAGAGAGAGGAGGGGGGCAGAGAGAAAGAGAGAGAAGAAGAGAGAGACAGAGACAGAGGGACAAAGGCAGAGGCAGAGGCAGAGACAGAAAGACAGAGAGACAGAGACAGAGGAAGAGGAAGAGAAAGAAGAAGAGGAAGAGGAAGAGGAGGAGAAGGAGGAGGTGGCCTCAATTGTGGACTCTAGTGAAGTTACTAGGGGATAATGTCATATGTTTTATGTTTGCTATTTCTTTGTCAAAAATATTTTTATTCTTTTCCGAAATAAGGTCCAATTTGTGTACAAATTATTAAAATGGATAGACTCAAGGTATAAATAAATATTTAATTGAGATGCAGTATTAAATAATATTTGCATGAATGATGAATTTAGTAATACCAGTGGTAGATAGTATGTGTGACTTATGAGGAAATCACTTGAGTGAAAGCCAGCTGTTCTAAAAATGTCACATGCTAATTAATCTAAAGCAAATATTGAATAACACATGATTCTCTTACTATCACTCCTACTACAAATATATTTACATTGTGTTATGCTTAATTTCATTACACCTTCAAGCATAGAATAACAGCTTTTCTTTTGCAAACATATAATCATTTTAAAATTAAGTTTATCCATTTATTTGGCCACAGAAAACAATATGGTATAGTTAAAGGGACATTAAATTAGGATTAATATGACTTGCATTCTAGCTTGTAATTTGTCACAATCTCTGTCTGATCTTGGTTTGGTTCCTGAATCTCTTGTTTATTCATCTTAAAAATGAACACATTGAAGTAGGTCACTTCAAAAGTTCATTGAAATTAAGTAATTAATTTTGTCTTCTTTTGCTTATGATTACTATCTCAAATTTAGGAATCTTCTCTCATCCCTCTTTCACCTCTTTTTATTATGTTCAGAGCAGACTGTACATTCATACTATGTGTTCACAAGGACTTGTTTTCATTCAAAGCGTACATTCAGTGCTATTTTATCAAGGATTTCTGTGTTTGCTTTAAACATGCAAAAGAAAAAGAAAATAATCCCTCTCTGAAATATTGCAAAATATTTAGTATGTTGTGGACAAAATGATATAAATAATGTTTTTGAAACAATATAATACTTAGATGACAGTCATATTATTTTTATATAATCCAAAATATAAATTGAGCTATTTTTACTCTTAATGTAATATATTTGTGCATCAATCATTACATTGAAATATCAATGTATGAACTGAATCATATTCATATTAACATCCTCCTTAAATGTGAAAAAAATAAAGATATAATTATAGCCAAATAAATGACAGTGTAACTTACAGATTTTAGTCAGAGATGAAATAAAGAAGTTAAAAGAGTAGGTTTCTTTGTGTGCCAAAATATAATGACAATATCACTTCATGATACATTAAGCCAAGGCAGACCAAGAAGTATGAGAAATGCAGAGACCATAAGATTCAGTAATTAAAAGATCATTGGCAACTTTGAACAGTTTCAGTTGATTGATGAAGACTGAATCCAGATTACAAGTAATGGATGAGAAAAGATGAAGTTGAAGCAATGAGAGTAGATAATGGTATTGATATTCACATTTACTGCAGCAATTTAGCCAATGTGTAATGGGGCCAAAAGAACCCAGAAATTGCCTTAGTCAGCAAATAAGTGGTCTTTTTGCTTAGGAGAAAGATATGATCACCAATGGAAACAATATATTAGAACCTAAACTCATTAGAAAAATATCATAAACAGAAACTGTGGGAGAGTTGCAATCTCCTACAAAATAACAAAAATTGGTGTCAAAGGAAATGAATCTATAAAAAAATTGGTGTGGGTTCCAAAAAGGCCAGATCATGCAAAGAGCATGAATTTAAGATATGGATGAAAAACTAAAAGTGAATGAAAAAGTGAAAAGGTATGCTAATATTTTACATTCATATTTTGTTCATAACTGATAACTTTATAATAATAGCCAACATTTATAATAGTTTTATTAAAAGCACAAGCTAGGTGGTGCACTCTAATACCTCTTCTGTTCCATACTTTCCCTCAGAGCCTCCCAAACAATGAGCTAGTTCTGGCTATTTGTGTACCAATCTCATTATCAATGTGGATATTCCTGGAAAGTATACTGCCAAGGTAAATGAATTTATCCACAGCATTCAAAACTTCATCATTTGTTATAACCAATGGTTCCACATATGGGTGATGTGGTGCTGGCTGATAGAATACCTGTGTTTTCTTGGTGTTAATGGTTAGGCCAAAATTATCACAAGCAGAGAATTACTCCATATTTTGTTGTAACTCTGCTTTGGAAACTGCATTGAGTGCACAGTCATCTGTAAACAAAATAATCATGCATCAATACTCCCTCTAGTTTAGTTTTGGCTTGTAGCCTTATCAAGTTGAAGAATTTACCATCAGTGTATAGCTCACTTCAACTTCATATTTTCCTCATTGAAGGGAAAGCATTTGACAGCATGGCTAAAAATATCATACTAAAAGGCTAGCATGGAAGCAAGCACAAAGTCTCGTTTCACTCCATTGGTGATTGACGAAGTTAAATAGCATTGTCCATTGTCCAGAACTAGGGCAAGCATACCATCATGAAATCAATATACTATACTGATGAACTTCTTTGACAAACATATTTTGACATAATTTTCCATAAGCCCTCATGATTGACAATTTCAAAGGCCTTGATCAGGTCTACAATGTTGTACACAGTCCTCTGTTCCGTTCCTAACATTCCTCCTGGCGTTATCAGGCAGTAAAGACCATATTGACTATCCCTCAGATGTTTTTGAAACTACTCTTACGTAGATAACCTTTTTCTAGATATAAGATGAGTCTATTTAGGAGGATTCTGGCAAGAATCTTGACAGCAGTGACCAAAAGAGAGACTCCTCCTGTGTCACATGACAATCTATTCACATTATCTTTATAGATATGGACAATGGAGGGTTCCTTAAATTTCTGGGGCATAAGCTCCTCTTGCCATATAATCTAGAAAATTTCAGTTAGCTTTGTATGAGCAATGGACCCTACCACCACTACCACCATCTTGTAACTCTCAGCTGAAAGAGAATAAACACCAGGTGCTTTGCCACACAATAGTAGCTTAATGGCATTCAAAACCTCTTCAACAGCTATGGAGTGACTGATTTCAACTTGAGGCAAACAGTTAGTTTCCACATTGTTTGACGATGATTTCTTGAGAACACTAAGGAAGTGTTCAGTCCATCTCTTTAGGATCATGTCATTATCACTAATCAATGTGACACTATCAGCACTGAGTAACTGAAATGCATACTAGGTCTTTGGCTTAGAAATAGCTTTCAGTGCATCATTAAAATGATTTGGATTATTACTATCAACATAAAACTGAATTTCATCTGCCTTCTTACTGAGCCAAGAATCTTACATTTCTCTTATTTCACATCTATTTTACTTTTGATGGAATTAAATTTTACCTTCTTAGAGATGGATTAACTAGCCTGCTAGTACACTCTGTAGAGTTCTTATTTTTAATTTAGTGGCTTCCAAATTTCCCTATAATTTTCATCAGAGCAGGCTTGATGTCCTCAGATAAGCAAATGCAGACTGTACATCAAATCTCTGAAAGGTACGCATTCATTTTTCTGCTTTACCCTTGCCAAATGTGTGTTGACTCAACTTTTCCTCCAAGTTAGCAAAAAACTGTTTACACTAACTTTTCTAGTAGTCTTTTTGCATATGGGCTGCCACTTTTATTGAATGTGAATATTCAGCTTGGAGAGGCATGTTGGACTGATCATAGACTTATCTTCTCCAAACTAAATTATTTTCATCATTCTCACATTCTTTCTGTCTCTTATTCTTGCACTCACATAGTCTATTAAATCTCAATGTTTGCTGCGAATATGAATCCATAAAGTTTCACTGCCCTTAGGAAAATGGAATACAGTGTTGGTGATGAGGTCATGAGATGGACAAGTCTTCAAAAGCAAATGATCATTGATATTGCTGTTTCCAACTCCATTCCTTCCAAGGAATGTCACTGCCATGTCTGGTAGTCTAGCCTACTCTCACAATAAAGTCACTCAAAACTATAAGCAGCATTGTGACTATAGCTTCTATTGTATGCATACTTGCTGCTTTGTCATTCATCCATCACCACAGGGCTGTGAGATACACAGAAATGATAAAATGGTATAGTAAGGTCTTTTGATTAGAGTGTAAATTAAATTTATGTGAAACCGAGTTGCACAAAGTCATCAAGCCTCATACTCTCTTCCAGAGTCATCACTGTCTAGTGTCAGGATAGAGTCAAGATAATTGATTATAACACAAAATGTAGTGCATGACTTTGGAGTCTTTGATGCTAAATAAATTATAAGCACTCCACAACAGTTATTTCACCTGCCTTCATGGCCATTGGAACAAATTGTTCTCATCCATCCACTCCAACACGGAAAGTCTTCACTTGCTTGGGGAAGACATCCCCCTAACACACTCTACAATTTGAGACTTCTTGGTTACCTTCAACTTTAGCTCATCTGCTGAAAAGGTTTACCAGGGTGTGGCCATTGTGCTTGCTAAGATTTTTGGAGCCACAGAGGAGAGTTAGGTGGATTGGGTGGATAGCAGAAGTGGAAAGCAGATTTGTTAAGGGCTCAGAAATCCTCACTCCAGGGGTACTAGTCTTCCCTGAATATACTCTATACCTGGTACTTGAAGGAAACCAGAGAGCCCAGGAGATGGAAATGAGTGAGAATTCTAGGCAAGAATAGAGATAGAACCTCTTGTGCTTGGAAAGACAAAGAAGTCATTAATATTGAGACACAGAGAATGTGGGAAAGAATCAAACATAAAAAAACTTGAAAGGGAGAAGGAGATCAGGCAGATATATACCAATTAATTGTAAACTCCTATGGGGAAAATGTGTGAAGAGCATATTATTTGCATTAACATTTTTCCTATCACTTTCTTAAATCTAGACAATGAACAAAACAACAATTTAAGCTCTCATTTGTATCACTTGGCAATTCCAAAGGTGTAAGTTTTCACAATGAGGGGAAAATAGTGATCCAGTAAGTTCTAGCTCCAGCATACCTCTAGGGCCATTAGAATTTTATATTTTATCCTGGAGGTGAAAGAGAGCCATTGGACTTCATTGGATAAGCCAGTGAATATAATTAAATCTGTACTTTAGGAAGGTTAATTTTACAAATGAGTTAACAATGGTAAATAAGAAAGAGACTGGAGGCAGGGCAACAATCAAAAGACTATTGTTATGAGACAGGTGAGGACCTGCATAGGATAGTTGCTGTGTTAAAGGAGAAAATCAAGGATACAAGAGAGATGTTAAAAGGTATGACTGACAGAACTTGACAACAGAGTGGATATGGTGAATAAGAGAGAGTGAAGTGTGAAGGATGATACTTAGGTTGCGAATATAAACTATTGGAAGGATAGTAGAGCCCTTAGCAGTAAGTTTAGAAGCAGGAAGTTTAGAATAGGGAACAGTTTGGGATGAAACATAATGAGTTTGAATTTCTATGTATTGAGTTCAAGATAGCTATAGGGTATCCAATTGGAGATGTCAATAGGTATTTGAAAATCAGAGGTTGGAAAGGTCATGAAAGATATTAGGTATAGTTAAGAAGGTCTAGTAGTCATCAATATAGAAATGACATTTGAATCCATGAGAGTGGATGAGATCAGCAATGAAAATGGTCTATAAGTGAAAAGAGGGCCAAGAAAAGATCCTTGCTTTATATCCAGTTAATGGCTATAACTTGGATGAGAACCATAAAAGGATACTGAGAAAGGGTTAGATAGGCAAGTGAAAAACTCTTTTTATAAAGAGTTTTTTATAAAAAGTGTCAGGAAAACCTAGAGAGAAGAAATTACTAAGAAGAAGATATCCAAAAGTGTCAGAGGCTGCAGAGAAATTGAGAAAGAGAAAATCTGAGAAAAAGTCATTAGATTTGGTGAATAATAGAGCATTGGTAACTTTAGAGAAAATAATTTCCATTGAATTGCAATGTCATAAATCTGACTGCAGAGAATTATGAAGATATCAAGAAGAAAGTGGAAGCAGCCTTCTCAATTATTTGAGACACCAAAGAGAAAAGATATATAGTATGAAACTAGTGGGGATTAATGCATCAAGAACTTTTTTTGTTTTTTTTTGAAAGTGGGAAACACAAGGACTTGTTTATATTCAGTAGAAAAATTACCAGTAGAGATCGAGAAACTGAAGATTAATGAGAGTGGGATAATAGAGGAGAAATATGCTGGAAAAGAGAAGTAATGGGACCATTTGTTTATGCAGAATGGTTAGCCTTTGCATAGAAAAAAAGCCACCTCTTCTTTATGTGAGATGAAGTAAACAAAGAGATATAGGTAGAAAGCAACTGAGTGATGTGAGATGAGGAGAAGGAGATAAGAGAGAGCATGCCAAAAAGAGGAATTGGTATTTTATACTAGACAGAAGGCCACTTAAGCTCCTTGAACAAGAGAGTGATGTGACCAAATAAGCATATTAGGTGCGTTAATTTGGTGACAGAGTGAAAGATTTATTGGAGAGGGAAGTCACTAGATATAAAAAGATTAATAAAGGACCTTTGGAAAAGTCCAGGAGAAAGAAGATAGGGGGTTATTTGCATATAAATTGAAAGGTAAGAAATTAAAAAAAAAAAAGAGAAGCTATCTATATTTAAAATCTACTTCTTGATCAAATCTCCTTATTCATCTTTAGGCATCCACAGGGTACCACATGATTATGAAATCTAGTTTAAAAAAATAAATGAAGGAGCTACCTTTCCAATGTCCTTTCCTTACATGGGAACTACTTTTTGCTGATAAAAATTTAAAAAGTAATTTTGGGGATTCAATATCTATAATCACCTGACATCTCAGTTTTATAATGGAAATTTTCTGTTTCATAATCCATACCAGGATGAAAGATACAAAGAAAAATCTCTGGATGGTTCTGTTCTGAGGCTCCTGCACATAACTGTCAATAAAGCAAGTCTCATCTCTTATACATATTGACATGATACAAGCTTTCAGTGCTCTAGGCAATACTCTAAGATATGCAGACCTCCATTAGTGTAGAGTTTCTATGTTAGAAATTCCCCATACAAATGGAACTGCAAGTCTCATTTTTTAAAAGGAAGAAACTGAATGCTATGCAAATATTCATATTAAATAATTTGCCTAATTTAGAACCTGGAATTTCCCATGCTGAAGGGGTAGTGGTAGAGAAATCCTTCTCTGCCAAAGGCAATTTGTATGAGAGAAATCTCAGAGTTGGATAGACCTTAACTTAGATTCTGCCAAATTAATGTCTTCCAACCCCATATGCCAGCAAACAGATCCAGACAACTCTAGGCCTTGGGTAAGGTGGTGGAGAGAAAACAAAAGCAGACATTCTTGTCATTTTCTCCAAATATACCCACCTAACCCTTAACTATATATTCCTACTTTATTCTCTATACCTTAATTAATGAGAAATACAATTATTTTAGGCATGATAAGTTTTAAAAATCAAAAGGATTTACATTCATTGTCAATGGAAAATCACTTCTTTCTTAATGAAATACAGCTAATCAATAACATTTCTCATGTAATGGTCAAAGGAGACCTGGTTATAACAGAATTAGAAGAAGTAATTGACACTAAATGAGGATTCTGTAAAGTATCTATTAAATAAAAGTTAAACACTTACTTGGGGGCATAGTTGCATACCAAGTAAATTGCTCGCCGCCAAACAGCGCCCCAAACATTCATATTCTGGCAAGTATGGATTGCACAGCCAATACGATTGGAAGTAGCCCAGACCATCTAAATAAATAATTATTCTTTTGTTGAAGTCCAAGAATCAATAAAATACATAATACTAAGAAGATAGCAAATATACTTTAAATTTAGATTTAAAAATTATGACAACTCTGATTACCTGTGTGTAATGTGTACACATCGGCCCATAACATCTCATAGGACATCTGGGATTGCAGTCTTGAGGATATGGAAAAGCATAGTCTTTCACTTCATCATACCATGGTTTAACCAATTGGAGAATGGAACGATATCTAGATAAACATAAAAAAGAAATGGGGGCAGAGGAAAGGAAATGATTTGGAGAGAGGGAAAGACATTTGGGAGAGAGAAAAGGAGAAGGGGAGACTGAAAGAGGGTGGACTAATTTGTCACATATCACTTTCCTCAGGTGTTAGATACAGTTAGTTGGGATTCATCTGTGAAGTTTAGTGAACTTGAATATTAATTAGGATGAACTAAATCCTGTCTCCCTCTGTACCATTGCTGCTAGATCAATATCAATAAGTCAACCAAAAAGGACCCTGGGATTAAAGGATGGTTAATTCTTATTTTCTACTATGTGTGGTCAATTGTCTTCTAAAGACACTTTTTTATTTCCTATTATGTTGTTTTCTATTGTTAATTTTTCCTTTAATAAGCAATATTTTTCTACATGGTCTTACATACTTTGTAGATTGCAATAATGTGCATATTTCCTCTACTGAAAAATATACATATAAATAGATAGAAACATATCAATGTAGATAGAGATCACAGTCTCTCAACAGCTTATTCTTTGTGAAATTTCGTCCATATCTTTCTGTTGGGAATTCACCTAAATGTTTTGTTTCTCTTCTTTTTATTCTTTTAATATATCAGCAGTTCCATTGCATCACTAAGATCTGTTATTCCTCTAGATGACTGGCATCCTCTTTCCCATAAATGCATGTCTTTGACAATAATATGGACTGCCTAGAAAGATGATGGACTACCCTTTATTGGAGGTCTTCAAGCAGAAGACTGGCTGACCACACGTTAGAAATTTTATAGTAAATATTATTTTGAGGTTTCATGTAGATTACATGGCCACTAAAAGTCTTTCCAACTCTATTAAACAGAAACAAAGAATAGAAGAATAGGCTTGGAATCAGGAAACAAATTCAAATCCTGCTTCTGTCATGAACTTATGGTTTGACCCTCAGAACATAATTTAACCTCTTCCAGACTCTGTTTTCTAATATGTAAAATTAAAATGTAGAACTCAATGGCTGCTAATACTTTCTTGTTCTAAATTTATGACACTGTGAAATATCTTTTATGCTGCTTCTCATGCAATGACAAAATTGAATTATTTTAAACTGTATTTCCTTTCAACCATATATGCTCACAGCATTATTTATCTTAGATGAATATCACATTCATTTTATTGAAAACTAGTTTTTTTCACACATTTCATTATCTATATGTTGACTTCTCAAAAACAAATGAGCCTGTCTTCTAAAGAGAGATTATTCTTAGCTTTCATCTTCAGTTGTCAATTAGATGAATGATTTATTTCCTGAAGGGTTTTGGGGACACTTTCAACATTTTTATTGTAGTATCTGTTTCTTTAAGAAATTTTTAATAGAATCAGTGTCTTTATTTTGTCCTTTTTCAGTTAACAACTTGTTTAAACAGGTTAGGCTGAAATTGTTTCTATTACATATATTTCCTTAAGATTTATTCAAATTTGAAATGAATTTTGCCCTTTGGTTCAAATAAATATTGCTCTAATGCTTTGCTGACAATTTATTCTGAAATGGCTGCTATGTCTTTAACCTGTAGTTTTCTGTCTTTTTTTAAGTTCTCACTTCATTCCATAGTTCCTACTAAATTAACTTCAAAATTTCTTAGAGTTTTCATTTTGGGTCTCTTGCAGGAGGAGAACAGTGGATTCTTTCAATGACTATTTCACGGTTCTAGGACATCAGGGCAGTTTTCCTTGATGATTTCTTGAAAGTTGTTTAGGCTCTTGTTTTTATGGTGGTTTTCAGGTAGTCCAGTAATTCTTAGATTGTCTCTCCTGGACTTATTTCCCATATCAGTTGATTTTCCAATGAGATATTTTACATTTTTTTCTATTTTTTTCTTTTTTGTTTGTTTGATCCTTGATGTCTCATTGAGTTATTCACTTCCATTTGTTCAATCCTAATTTTTAGTGAATTATTTTCTTCTGTTAACTTTTTTATCTTTTTGTATTTAACCAATTGAACTTTTAAATAACTTGTTTATTCATTGAATTTTTTTCTATTTAACAAATTCTGTTTTTCAGAATTGTTTTCTTTTTCCATTTTGCCAAAACTATTTTTAAGGAGTGATTTTCTTCAGACAATTTCTGTTTCCTTTTCCAAAGTTTTCATTTCCTTTCTCCATTTTTCTTCTAACTCTCTTTTAAGATCCTTTTTGAATTCTTTCAAGAGATTCTTCTTAGATGGAGACCAATTTATATTACTCTTTGAGGCTTCATCTGTAGATGCTTTGCCTTTAGTGTCTTCAGGGTTTGAGATCTGTTCTTTCCTATCTCCATAAAAACTATCAATGGTTCCAGCTCTTGTTGCTTTTTCACTCATTTTTAAATGTTAAAGTCTCATCTTAAGAAGAAAGCAAGACTTTCCTAAGTTTTCTCTACAAGTACTTCCTCTACAAATACTTTCTTTACACTTCCCTGAGACTGATGCTGCTTGCTTCCATCTCATGCTGGGTGGGCATGGCCAAATCCCACTTTTTTTATGCTGGGGTTCAGGGATTTTATTTGCCTTCTGCAGTTGTGTTGGAGGTCTCACAGCTAGTCTGATAATTTATTGGTTTCTGAACCAGGACAGAGTAGCAAATGCTGCTGTAATTTAGCTATAAGCCTCCTGCTAGATTCCCTAAGTAAATTCAAGTCTCCCTGCACTTCACTGCAACTCTGCGGGGCTTCAACTTTCCCCCTGCCCTATTAAAACAGACCTTTACTGAAGTTCTTCCAAAATATCTTCCACTGCAAATTTGCTACACTCCAAATATTTGTGGGTTCTGCCACTTCAAAAATCATTCAGAGCCCAGACAAAAACCTGTCTACTTTCCACCATCTTGGCTCCACTCCCTCCTATCTTAAAGGAAATTTTTATTTCATACAAACATGAGCTTTTTTGTTTTATTTCATTATTTCATCATTGGATTTTTGTTGTAACCTTATTTTCACTATCTTGAGACAGCGTGGTAGAAGATGGGGACAGTGAATAGGAGTCATAATAGATAAAGTGGTAGAAGAATAATTAGGAAAACCTGAGTTTGACTCTTAGGGATGTGGCATTCTAGCTGTGTGATTAGGAAATTTCTTCATCTAAAAATAGATATAATAATAGCACCTACCTCTCTTATGAAGGTCAAATGAGACTGAGCATAAAAACATATATGTGTACTGTAGATATATCTATATTGCTTGGCAAACCTTAAAATATTTTATAGAGGTGAGAAATTCCCCTCAATCAGTCTTTAAATTGACGTAATCAGGCAAAATATATATATATATTTATCTGGTTTGGTTTGGAGGATCTTGTTAAGTTCTTCATAGAGCATCTCTGTTCTATCAGCAATATAATGAAAATGCCATGTTGCTAAAATATGTTCAAGACAGTCTTTTTGGTTATGATCATTGTGAGCATAGCAAAATAAAGTGATCAAGTACCCATTTCTCATTGCTTCTGGGTGAAATAAACATCAAACACTTTTTTAATATCCTTAATAAGGAGAAGGTGTGAACTACCTCTGTTTCACTTTCAGATTTTTATGTCCTCTGTTTATTTTTAAAGTATCAATATGCTTGGAAACTCATCCTAATTTAAAGGTTTTTAGATAAAGATGAATATTAAGATAACTAAATTAAATTAACTCTTTGTTAACTTTCTAAAAGGACTCAAAGAAAATAATCTTCATGTAACTAAATAGTTCCAATCTGGATAAATTTATTAAAGCAGAGTCATTGTACAAGGTGGAAAAAACTGGCAGGAGTTGGGATGGGAGGAGAAAAGGAAGATGAGTTGATGACTCATATTTATAGTTATAGTATCATGGTTATTTTCAACTCAGAATTCTCCAACTTTTTCCCATAAAAATGGACTTTTCTCATGCACTGAACAGCCATGAATATGGCTTCAGTAGCCACTAAGGAATTTCCCTGGCTCATCTGAGAGGAAGACTGTATAAAGTTGATCATCATAATAATTTTAGTGGGTGGTTTGAGGTAGAGGGAGGGTTTTAGCCTGTTCATGCTCACAAGGGTATTTAACTTCCTAGAATGAAAAGGAAAATTGGCTTCACTAAGCCTTATTCAAATGATTTATTGATAGTTGAACAAAATGGAAAATCTTTATTAGACCAACAACTGGTATTGTTCAAGCCAGGGCACTATAAACAATAAATTCATGTGGATTAATTATACCAATGAAACCACCTCCTACCTTCCAGTTCGAACAGACAGATTTTGGCCCAAAAATCTCAGTAAATAAGAAGGTCCATGGTCCCAAATGCATGTGGCAGCCCAAGCCTCAGCTGATTTTGCAAGATTTTCATCCCAAACCTGTTCCAAGAGTAAAATGCTTTTAGCTTTCCCAAAATTATTAGTGACAAAAGGGAGAAAAAAATCCAGGTGAAATACAATTACTTTTAGGTGTCCCTGAAATTCTAAAACTTGGAATTATTTTTAACAAAAGAGATTGTTATTCACAATATAAATTACTTTGATACAGGATAATTGTGGTGTTTGCAGTTTTTTCAGAGATGATCAGAGTTAAAGTTAGTGACTTGTAACCAAAAAATTAGCCTACAAAAATTCAAATGGCCTAGGATATTATGCCTTCAAATGGTTAGATGTTAATTTCTTTGGGTCCGAATTTCTCCATTTATAAAACGAGATTAAATATTAGCCATTTGTAAGATCCCTTCTAATTCTTTATTGTTTTTCTAGTGATCCTATTTCACTAAAAGAAATAGTCTATAAAAGTAATATAACTGAATTGTTTTGTAAAAGATGGAAGTTAAGAAAACCTAACTTCAACTTCTCTGTTAGTTATTAATGCATGAAGATAGTAAAATCTCTAAACTAAGGTTAATTAAGTACTAATTAACTAGAACAATAATAAAGATACACTACATACTAACTAATGTACTTTGTTGTTATATAGTAATTTTTTTGGTAATCTTGTTGGCTCTTTTTGGAGTTTTCTTGACAGAGGTATTGGAGTACTTTGACATTTTCTTCTCCAGATCATTTTACAAATGAAGAAACTGAGGCAAATAGGATTAAGTGACTTAGGTTCACAGAGCTAGTAAGTATTCAAGGTCAGATTTAAACTCATTGAGATGAGTCTTCCTGACTCAATGCCTGGCACTCTATCCATTATGCCACTTAACTACCCAAACTAGTGTACTAGAACTTATCAAAATATAATTGATCAAATAAATTGTAATCAATTCTAAGACAATATATAGCATAATCAAATTTAGATAAACTGTAACAGGTTTTTAAAAATTATTTATTGACTGAATGAAAGATTTGTAGCTAATGTAGTAATTTAGAGATTAAAAGTCCCATTAAAATAAAACAGACCTTTAGGCTTGTGATCCAGACTCACGAACTTATAGGATTTAGACTTAGCAGAAACCTTGATACTGAGTTTCAGAAAGGTTATAGGACTTGACCATGGTTATATTGAAAATAAGTAACTGAACCAGGATTCCAAGCAGAGCATTCCAACTATACATATGATGTGAGCATTTTATTATACCATGTTGCATCATTATGAGGCCTCCAGCATTTTGCGAGGTCACAATTTTCTTATAAGTATTCCGATGCAAAAAAAAAATTACATATAGAGAATAAAATTAAAATATTATGATGATAGTACCTTTTATTTGCAAAGCATTTTAAACTGTCTGAAAATGTTCCAGCATGATAAAACACAGCCATATTTTCAAGGAAAATAGTTGAAGAAACTGATGCTCAGAGAAATGCAATGTATCCAAGGTGACATAATGAATTAATAACAACAGAGACAAAATTAGAACCCCTAGTATTGCCATCCTATTTTAATGATTTTTTTCCCCTCCCTTACCCCAGAGCATTTGAAGTTTGAAGAGGCAGGCTATAAATTCAAATTAGAAAGTAAAAGGAAATGCTTTGAACCCAGCTATAGAAGGGACCTTTCTTTTTTTTTTTTTTTCCTCCAAGTTCATAAATATTTTTGGATATTTCTTTTTGGTAATTTGGGATATTTAGGGACATCTAAAAGGAAATTGTGATGGACAGTAGAAGAAAGGGCCCATCAAGGCTTTAGCTCTTTTTCAGCATATAATCAATTCCTTCTGTATAGTGAGTGAGTGTCTCATATAGAAAGAAAAGAGAGGTCATTAATTCCACAGCATTTCTTCTTGTAATGTGTAAGTTGTAACAAATTTTTGTTACTTTGAACCACCCAGTTGGACAGTGAGAAAGATTAATCATTTGGAACATTTTATTGCAATGAGGTCTATTGTAGTTTTGTAAAATTTTGCCTGCAGACACATAGATGAATCCCAGTGGAGGTAAAAGATCATCAAAATAAACCCTGATATAAATTATATATGTAGTTTTATATTTTTAACACAGGGAAAATGTGATGGGTATCAGAAATTTTAGTCCCTATTTCTTAGCTGTAAATGAATTAAATATGAATGTGGCTGCTATAATATATATACTTGGATCAGCGAGTTAAGAAAAAACACAAAATAGAGGATACCCTAATTCTCCAAAATGCTATATTTTGCTATGAGACATATTTTAACTCTTTATTACAGAGGATTTTCAGTGAATTTCTTTTTTATATGTTCCCTAATTAATTTATTGAATCATGAAATTTTTTCTGAGTTAGAGCTGAAAGATATTTCAGAGAGGTAGGGAATATCTTTCCCCTCCTGCACCATTTAATTGTAATTTCATGTTTATATTGGATGTATGGAAGAAAAGCATATCATCTCCACAATAACCAGTGGAAAGCACATTATTTGTAGAATTGCCAGAAGAAAATTAGCTCCTAACTAATTCAGCTACACATACTCTGTAGTTGTTTGAGCCATACCAAGTCTGACTTCTGTCTAGCTTGATTCCTTCATCTCTAAATTGTGATGTTTGTGAAGACCTTTGCAAATCTTAAAGTACTACACGAATAGTAACTATTACTACTATTATTATTAGAAAATGTCACCACTCAACTATATAGGAAGTACAGAGAATAAAAACATTTAAACAAGACTTTCTAAACATAGAAAAGTGCTTTTTCAAAGCCATCCACCTGGTGTCAGTGGAAGCTTAGCATTATGTGCCTGTTGATGTCAAAGCAAGTGAAATTCTACTGGGTACATGGAAATCATAGCATTGTTTATTGATTTCTTGAGACAAATTTTATTTATTGTGTTACACCTTTTTTTTCCTCCCATTCTCCTTCCTAATGGGCAATATTCCTTAAATCATAGAAAGACAGTAGGCTTAGGAAAATAATATAATTATAAAAATATAAGGAGGTTGGATTGGATGACCCCAAAGTTCCCTTCAATTATTAAATTTATGATTCTATGATCTAAATTTAGTGGTAATATTATACAAGAATTTCACTGTGGTGCTAATAATAATCTATAAGGTATATGTGTGTAGAAAATGTCCTACTCTAGAGGGTAAGACTGAAGAATTAAGTTTATCTAAAAAAAAGGAAAAGAAAAATTTTGATAGGGCAAACAGAACTTAAAATGACTAAGAAAAAGAAGTTTGAAAGAGTACCTGTCTGATCAGTTTCAATTTCCTAGTAGTTTATCTGTAAATGAATAGTAGAGAAGGAATGATTTTGTCAATGTAGAGAATTTCTGGTTTAGAAAACTCTCTTCACCAAGTCAACCACCATTGACTTATTTTTTTTTAAGTACCAGGGGGTTACTTGAGGAATATGTCAAGTTGAGTCACTTGTTCAGGGTTCTACAGCTAAAGAGAGATCATATATTTGCATGAGCTTTCAACTCTAAAAGGGCACTGTAGCCTGTATGCCACTTAGCCCCGAGGAAGAGCAGTCTTTTTAATATTTAAGTCATCAGAAATTCCAAAAAATAAATTGATGTTGAACCAATCAAAACTAATGAAAAACTTCTCTCTCTCCAACATAGTAAGAGAGAGATGAGTGTATAGTATCTAGAAATTATCTGTTGTTGTTTTTTTTTTTTTTTGTCTAAGCAAATTTGGCTTAAGATAACATTTAATAAAAATAAAGATATAGTTGAAATCTTTAAGTCAACTAGTGGGACTTCTTGACCATTCAACTTTAAAAGAGTCTTATGGACTTTGTTCTTTGATATCTTCTCCATATAATAGACTAATGGGATGATCCCCTTAAGTATGGCAGAATAGTATGACCAAAAAACCACTGGTTCTGAAATCAGATTAAAGCTTCTAATTTTATTTCTGGTGTTATTGCCTCTATAACGTCAAGAGTCATTAATTCTTCCTGGGTATTACTTTATCGATCTTTCAAATAAGGAAGACTAGTTTCCAGGACTTTCCCATTCTGGGCTTTGATCCTATGACAATTATTTTAAAGAAAATTATCTAACAATAGAATTTATAATTAAATCATGACTTTCACAACTTGAAAACATTTTATTATTAATGATAAATGTTACATAATGCCTTGACCTAATAATGTCATGAAATTTCTTAAATCACAGGTAATAAATAAAGGCTTAAAATGGACCCTGTTTATGGAGCTAGAAGACCTCATAATCTTGGAAACACAATAATTTGGGAATTGCTCAAACTAAACTGGGATATATTTTTTCTCACATTGATTTTTCATTTCATTAAAGGAAATATTAATTAATTGAAACTCAAGATAGAAAAGGAAAAAATAGTTAAAATTTTATAATGATGAAGCTTAAAGGGTCTCCATAATTGATGCATGTGCTTTTTAAAGATTTTTGAGATAATTGTGTCAGGAAAGGTTTTTTGTTTTGTTTTGTTTTGTTTTACCTGAAGTATCCAAATTAGGAAATCATTTGTATGGCAATCAGATTAGTTGACCTCTCCTGCCAGGATACATTTTTTAAGGATCAAAAGATCAAAACTAAACATAATTATTTAAAATCAGAAATAGTAATGAATATTTTATAATATTGTAAAGTCTACTCTCTAAGTTTTTTTTTAAATAAATTTAATGACTCATTAGTGGTCTTGTTGAGTTGTTTGATTTTTTCTTTTAACTATTGAACAGTAAATAGGTCTCTTCAGGAAGCTTTCTAGTATCTAATTATCCTACCAGTTCAGGTGAAGTTAATCTTTTGGCATGACATTTGTCATTGCCTAATCTGTAGAAGTCTATGCAAATAATATTAGTGATATATTGCTAATTAGATATGTTTGTTTCCCTTTAAAATCTTACATGTCTTTTTTTAGACAAATGATCAAATATAAAATACACACCTTCATGATGTATCAAATGATGCCAAGGAGTACAATTTACAGTCAAGTTCAGAAGGAGCTGCATGGATAACTTGCACATTGTGAAAAAGTGCTTCATGTTTTTTACACGTTTTGGTTAAGAGGAGGTGATAAATCATTTCTAAGGTCTAGTCCAAATGTATTATTATTCTATACTTCTTTATATACCACACTGTTAACTAACAGAAATAAGAGCCTAATTAAATAGCTGGAAGAAAGTAAATCAGTTGCATGAAGAACAGGAGATTAATAAATGGAAAACATTTCAGGATACAAACTTATGGAAATAACCAATTTTTGATAATATATTAGATTTCTTTGCATAGTATCCTTGTGAAGATATGCCATTGCATCAGAAAGAAAGTAATTGGGATCAAACCATAGGCTTATTCCATTCCAACTTAGTTCCAGGGCTGAAAATATATTTTGTTGTTTCATTTATGATGGTAATATTGAAGGTCATGAAAGTGTGGTATAAGTATAAAAACAACATGAATTGATATTTTAGATCCTTAATAGAAACTGAAGTTGAGATCTAAACTTTCCCAGTAGATTTGTTCTCTGCAAATTCACTTCAGTTCAAGATTTTGGTATAAGAGAACAGGAAACATGATGGAGTGGAAAGATTTTTTTTGCAAGGAACTCCCAATATTGAAACACCTTCTATTAAATCACTTCTATTAAATCCCAATGAATTATCTCTAAACTTTGTTTCACAATGATCATTTTGCCTCTGTTTTTATCCACAACACTGATTTTTTTTGAACAGGGGAAAGTATACATATTCACAACACATCACTGAAAACTTCTTAAAAATGTGACAATAAACCATAAATGGCTGCTCTTTGAGGTCATCTTTTCTCAACGTATCCTAATTATCACATTAATAATATGTTCTAGATCTTGGCAGAAATTAAAATCAGGCTATAAACTTTACTCTTCTTTTTTTGAAAACTGGGACAATTTTTGCCCTTCTTCAGCCCTGTTTCACTTCTTTACTCCATGATATTTGAGAGGTCATTGATTGTAGCCCAAGAAACATATCTATCAGTTCTTCTGTATCCAAGACCTAGTGTTTTTCTGGGGCTTGTGATTTAAACTTCTATGACAAACTACTCCTACTCTAATTCTACTTCTGACTCTAAGTACTTATTATCCAAGCTATATTATACAAGTCTTTATTTCTTTTTAACAAGAATATGCAGTTAGATTAATAAATATGTCAGTAAAACAAATATTTGGATACTAGTTGTACAGCTACATGGAGAAGGAAATGACAAATCATTCCAATATTTTTGCCAAGAAAACCCCAAATGGGGTCATGGAGACTCAGACAAAACTGAAATAACAAGTACAGCTACAAGTGCTAAACTAAATTTGAGTTTGAGACTTTTTACATACTTTGAAGTACCATAATTTTATGAACATTAAAAATCATCAATAGGGGTATTTGTAACCTATTGACTATTCTAACTACAAATTCATTTGTTTTAGGACCAATGGGTCACCTTCAGTACCAAGGCTAGAGGCATACATGTGTCATATCCTGTGCTACAAACAACAAACACCACAATCCCTGAATTTGATGTAATGATGCTTTATTTCAGTGTTCCATTTATTCTTTATAGTGTTTATTTGCATGTGTGGTTTTGATACAGCTCTAAACAGTTCTCTGCCTTGAATAAAAATAACATATAACACTTTCTTTGTAAAAACCTCTGGGAATTATGTAAATAACAATCATTATATTAGAGAAAAATTGTAGCTATGGTTTGGATGGAGATATGTATTCTTCAGAAACACATAGGAGATGTACTTTACAAAATCTCTTCCTAATCAATCAAATAACATTGCTTACTATAAAGGACTCTAAATAAGAAAACAAAATACATGCACTCTATTTCTGGTTCCATAACTAATTAGTGATATGACATTAGGTAAGTACCTCTCTATTCTTCGGTTTCTTATAATTCCTTCTATCACAATCTAGAGTTAGATCTTTGATTCTATGGCTTGATTTTGAAGATAAAAGGAAACTTTGTAAGAGTGACTCCAATGTGCCCTGGTTAATACTTTATGTAGCGTATCTTTCCATTTACTAAATAGCAGTTTTTGATATATCGCCCTGCAAAATTGTTCTTCATTTACTTCTATATATATATTCTATTGCCTATTTCTATTCCCCTCCTTAAAGACAAAATTATGCCCACATCTCTTTGGTATCCGAGTACTTGATAGTATGATATATACACAGGAGATTAAATATTGTTTTCTCAGCATTGGGGAGTCAAAATGATATCCTGAATGATTTGCTCTTTTGTTTGCCTTTTGATTTAATATACCAATAATGTAAACATTTATAGGGGCAGCTAAGTGACATAGTTAATAGTAGCCCTGAATTCAAATGCAGCATTTCTATGGCCCTTATAGCATATGATAAAGGAAGATTATGAAAAATATTACCTGATTTAGAAATTTGGTTTTATCTTTTCAATGACCATGCAATTTAGTAGATTTCAACATCGTTCGATGGAAAATAAGTTCTTTGAGGGAAGGAACTACTTTTGATTTTGTCATATTGTTCCTTTATAACCCAGGGCTCATACATAGTAGAGACAGCTAAGTGGCACAGTGGTTAAAGAATTGGACTGGGAGGTAGAAACAGCTGACTTTGAATTCTCAAACACCAGCTGTGTGAAAGTCACTTAATCCTGATTTCAGATGAATTATAAGCATAGCTAATCCTGGGTAATCACCTTATGGCCAACATGGTGATAAGCATATTTAAAGTTAACTAGACTATTTTTTTATAAAACAGACGTTTTTTCTGATTTCAGTTTATATCTGAAGTCTTTCTACCTTGGAAATACTTGATCTTGAATTCCATTGGCATAATTTTAAAGAACCCAGTGTCATTTTTTAAAATATCAGTAAGTATCAGACTAGGAATGTAGTAGATAATTCAATTGGAAAATAAAAGAAAGAACCCTAGTCCAATGACTTTTTCCTGTGAGCATATCCCAATTTTGGACCAAACATTTCTAGAATTTCATTCTATGAGACCTTAAAATTCTAGTGATGGAAATACCTTTAAGAACTTCTTTCAAACCTCAAGTGCCTCTTCTTAAATGGGGTTGTTACCAAACTACCTGCCCACACCAGCTTCTACTGCACTCACTCTCTAATCACTTTATTTCTTTATGTGTGTGTGAGTATATGTATACACTTATCACAACCACATTCCATCTATACCTATTTATATTCATATATACATACTTATTTTATATTTATACTTATTTATATCTGTGTGTATTCCTGTATATGGACATGTTAACTTAGCAACAGAATATCTGAAATTCTGTCCCTTCCTTAGCACATTAATCACAGATGTACAAAGTGAAACTATTTAAATTCATGGCAAAAACTAATGGATTTTTTTTAGATCCCCAGAATTCTGCATAGATTTACTGACTGCTATATGGTAAACCTTACAAATTTTTTGTGATTAAAGTTCTGACTAAGAGTTTTATCAGAGCGCTTTAAAAAAAAAAAAAAAAAAAAAAAAGGTCATCCCCTATTCCATATAACACAACTCATCCAGGACTTCTGGAACTTTAGTTTCACAGAGAAGAAACTTTTTTGAGTTCCCATTTGTTACATTCCAGCAAAACAAACAAACAAACAAACAAAAACAAAAACAAAACTTTATTTTAAAAACTAACTTAAACATAGTGTTAGGTGTAAATAGCCCTCATATAAGAACATTTTGAGAAGATTAATATAAAAATGAGAGGCAGCATATAATATAGCAGATGAAGAATTGACCTTAGAATCAAAAAGGCTTGAATCTTCCACATACCATCTGTGTGATCGTGGACAAATCCCTTAACTTTTCAGTGCCCCATGTGACTTTTTGTTTTTTGTTTTTTTTGGCAAGGCAATTGAGATTAAGTGACTTGCTCAGGATCATTCAGCTTGGAAGTCATCTTGCTGTCCCTCACACTACATATGATTTTTTTAAACTATAAATTGCAGAAAATATGTCATCCTGCATTTATAGAGGGAATTTCTTCAACTAGAGTCCCCTATACTAATGAATTTACAGGTTTAATATCTATCCTTAAAGTTCAAATGAATAAGAAACATTGAATTTATAAATTACAGTAGGAAAAACAAAACTTCAGAAGTGAACAGAAAATTCAAAAGAGTTTCCTCTTCAGCTGTTTTTAGTTTCATTCACTGATGAAACTACAGGTAAACTCTAGCATGAATATGATAAGAATATTAAGTTTTAGTGTAGGGGGAATAGGAGTTCCTATTTGTAAGGGACTGAGAGTTGAAGGGTATTATATCCTGGTTATATTCAAAGTTATTGTAACTAGAGGGTAAGGACTGCAAAAATAATGAGAGTACCTAAACAGCATAATCATAACATTTGTTAGATACTTTCATATATAATATTTAATTGGATCTTCCAAACAATCCCATGAGACATATAAGAAAAATATTTTTATGACCCTTTGAAGAGGAAAATAAAGCTCAGGAAGAATCAATACAAGGTTAATAAATGGTGAAGCAGAAGTCTTCAATGTTAAGTTTCATTCCTGTACTTTCAATGCCATGGTCAATCCTAGATTATGGTCAAAAGGAGTAAGAGCATGTTTAATGATTTTAATTCTATGTTTAAAACTAGTTTCTTATTATTTTGAAATGCTTAAACATACAGTTTATTATACACATAGAGTTTACTCATTTATCAAACATTTGATCATGGATTAAAAACTGGAGATGATATTAGAGAACATTAAGCCTAACTTTTACATTTTCCAAAAGAGGAATATGAGCCCCAGTAGTATAAATGACTTTTTGAAGGTTACACAACTGTTGTTTGAGGCAGAATTCAAAATCAGGTCTTCTTGACTTCAACTCCAGTGCTTTAACTACTGTGCTATTTAGCAGTCCCTACTATGTACAAGTCCTATGTTAAAAAGGAGCAATATAATGACAAAAAAGGCAACCCTGAATTCAAAGAACTTACATTTTCTTGGAATATGTTGGAATCTCCTATATTGTATAACCAATGAAAAGATAAAATGAAATGTCTAAGTCAGAAAAAAAATTTCATATTACTCCTTTGTAATTTGCTATAAGGGCACGAAATTAAATGTCTTTGTGAGTGACTATCCATATTTTCAAGTGACCAGATTTAAAAGTTTTCCTATATTTCCAAAATTTTCTTCAGATTTCCCAATTAGCAATTGAAAGGATGATAATTAATGCATTGTACCCCTGCAGGTTCTGTATGGTTACAGACAACAAAGAGCCAAGTAGGCTTCTATCCTGCCTTAGTTTTGCCAAGACTGGCAATCCTCTTTCAAGCCTTTCAGAAGTAAAAATGCTTAGAGAACTCCTCTCTAACTAGATAATTAATGAAAGACTACAATGGTTATATGGGCAGCAAAGTGGCTCAGTGTATAGAGAACTTTGCCTGAAGTCAGGAAGACCTAAGTTCAAATCTAGCCTCAGACATATACTAGCTGTGTGATCCTGGGCAAGTCATCTAACCCTGTTTGCCTCAGTTTCCTCATCTGTACAATGAGCTGAACGTACTCCAGTACCAGGAGTACCAGGAAAATCCCAAATGGGGTCACAAAAAAATCTGAAAAGATTAAACAACAACAAAATGGTTATAGAAAAAATGCCAAGGCTTTTTATATTCATTATTTGTTTTTAAAATAAAGGCAGTAAAAGCAAATTTTATACATGATGAAATAGAAAGAAAGCTATTTGGCTATGAAATCAAAGAATTTCTCCTTAGATCCAGTCTCTGCCATTTAATATCTATCCTGGAAGAGATCTTTTGACCCCTTTGGATCTCCATTTGCTCATTTGTAAAACAAGCCAGTAGAACTGGATGATTTAGGAAGTATATTAAGTATCTTATTTTCTACTTTAGCAGAAAAAATGCATTATTTATTTTAAAAGTCATTTGGCTTATAAAAGGAGAGCTGATTAACAGAGGAAATGACCTCAAAATATATTTTTTAAAGTGTTGACAAAAATATTTTCCCCAACAACAGCCAACAGCTTTTGAATCACTTTCTAAGCATAATGACCATGGTTTAATTTCAAAATAAAAATATTTAGTGGATGTATGCCCATTATGTAGAAACACTTAACAAATATTTATCATTGGAATCTGTGTGAAAGGATAATCTTGAACAAGAGAGAAAGAGGAGGAGAAATCTGGAAGAAGCTGACTTCATGCAAATGTTTGGTCTTTAATGCTTTTAAATGTTTAAGGCAAAGCAATAAGGGCTTCATTTGCAATTGGGATATTACCATTAAAATCATAGTGTACATTGTGAATTTTGAATGAATCTATTATGAAACTATAACGTCTTTTCAAAAAGAGATGAAACCTTAGGAGACTGGGGAAAAGGAAAGGGGATTTGCATAGGGTGAAGTCAGAAGTAAAGCCTATTTTGACCAGAGAACAGAATTGTTAAAAAATGTATCACTTTGTCCTGAACTTCCACAAAACAGCCTTGATAATAAAAAAATCAGTCTAGAAAGGAGAATATCAGGGATTATATTGGTGCTCCCTCCTTATTGATATAGGAACAGGAAGTAGAAGTTAGTTAAGCATCAAATAAGATATAGCTCAATAGAAAATTAGGAATGTATATATATATAGAAGGCATCTGTGACTTCATCAATAAATAGAAAATTTGTGTTGTGGTGAATAGAGAACTAGTCTCAGAATGAGGAAAACCTGGCTCCAGTAGTCTGGTCTCTGACAGTTACATAGTAGATGTGTGTTCTATGAAAAGTAATTTAGTGCCATACAGAGTCCTCTAAGACTTGAAGAGCTGGTCCTGATCTTCACTGCTCTTGAGAATTTCCTCATTGAGTTTCCTTACAATGATGAAATCATCAATCTAATTAAAAACAAAACGATACTGCAACTCTCACTATGGAAATTTTTTTACCAATATAGTGATCCTCAACCTTTCTATGGCATAGTAGATAAATCCTAGGAATTGCCTGGTAGGTGACTAGATGCCTGCTATGAATTACAAGCCAGGTAACTTGCTTTTAGGGTCACAAAACTAGTGTTTAAGGATTTAATTCCAAATTTTCTTAACTATAAACATTCTATTTACTCAAAATATTTCTATTTAAGGAATTCTGCATTGTTTAGGTACGACTAAGTAGCTCTCGGGGAGAATGGTATCCTGGATTCAGGAAGTTCAATTCACTCATTTTTTTTTTTTTTCTGCTGTGCTCAACTCCTCATGATCCCATTTGGGATTTTCTCTTCAAATATACTGGAGATATTTGCGATTTCCTTTTCTAGTTCATTTTATATAGAGAAAAACAAAGGCAAAGAATAAGTGATTTTGTTGTGCCACAGTTTCCTTTTATTATCCTGAGTCAGTTTCCCTAATTGTCCTGACTCAGTTTCCCTAAGTTATTCTGCTTCAGTTTCCCCAATTGTTCTACCTCAGTTCTTTAAACTGTTCTGCCTCAATCCCCTTGGTCTCAACCCTCCTTTTCTGCTCATTAGAACAGAGATAATTATGGCTGTGTAGATCTGACATTCCAGAAGATAAGACTCCAGATGTCCTATCTCAGATACTTAATTGACTTTGTCTATATCTCTAAGTTTCAGACTTCCTGGCTCTAGTTGGACACCTCCTAAGTCCTCCCAATTTGTAAAAATTTATGGTTCTACCCCCAACCTGTCAGAACCAGATTGATGGTCCCTGACTGGAGATTCCTGCTCACCAGAGTTTGGACTCCAAACTCCTGCCATTGTCTATCTACCCAAGCTTAGAGCCATATATATGTCATTGAGAACTCATGTTCCCTTCTGGATGCTTTGAGACATCAGCCCTGGGGGCAACATGCCCCCAGCACAATGTCTCCCTCTCAAATAAAATATTAAAAACTCTCTAATCTCTATCTTGCCTCAGTTTCTCTGGTGTTACAATTTACTCAAGGTCAACACAATTGAGTTTCATAAGGAGACGAAAAAGGTTGAAGTTGCACACCAGTATTGCAAGGTGTCTCAAAAGAATTTGCAGGCTTGAGCACATCTCCAAGTCAAGGGGCAAAATTTATTATACTTATAATGCCAATTGAAGTGGGTTAAATTCCAAAAGGAATTTATCCAAAAAGATCCAGGATCAAACAGATAAATTTATAGAAGATTGAGAGATATAGTTTTTTTATGTCATTGATATGTTAATTTTATGACTTTGAGGTATAACTGTGGAGTGATCTGATATGTATCTCAATAATGAATTGTATGGTTTAGAGGTGAGATTGAGTAGTAGTCTGATATGCACCTCAAAATTTGTCTCAGAAATTCTGTTATCACTGATCACAGATTGTTATCTGGCAGTCAGAAGAATTTGTAGGACTGTACCATAGTATTCCTAAGTCCAGAAGACTTTAGATTTATAGACAAACAGATTCTTAGAACAATACTACTCCTAAAGTCGGGATGCCTCAGGATTACTGCTATATCTCTACTAGAATTTGTACCCTGTCACTAGTAAATGTGTAAGGTTAGATTTACACTCAAGGAGAAGAGTTTTCCTGACTCTAAGACAAGACAAAGATCTCTGGAGCCAAAGAAGATTTGTGTTCTGATTCAAGTGGTCAAGTCACTTACACTTTGTTTGCTTCAGTATTCTTTTCTAAAAATGGGGGTATTTTTACCCCCCTACTTTCTAGGGTACTGGTGAGAATCAAATAATATAATAATTAGAAAAGCACTACAAAATAGGGGTTGGCACATTGCAAAGGCTATAAAAATATTAGTTATTACCATTTACATTTTAGTATTATTTTAGGCTTTCCTTGTCAGTTAAACATATTCAAATTCTTGTTCATTTTTGTATTCACCAGGTTTGGAGTAGAAGAGTTTTTCTTAGTGTGTTAGATAGAATACTCTCAATAAATATTTGTGGAATGAATACATGAAGGTATAAATGGATACCAATAGCCCAACACAATGGTATGACTTTTAAATTTGTTAATTATTAGTTCTGAGTGCAGACTGATTTTGTGAACAATGTGAATACCTAATCCAATAAAATAAGTACTTTTTTATCCTAATATTTCATTGCTAAAGATCACAATCTCCTCATTAACAGATAATGCTCTTCTGTGACCTATTCAAGTGCAATAATTATGGAAATTATGCATTTGATTGGAAGAAGTGATATTCTTGCAAGGCAAGAGGAGATGAAGTTGGAGATGGGATTTAAGACTTATCCCAAAGGTCAGTCAATCTATTATAAAAAGACTATGGTGGGATGATATGAAAGGTTAAATTTCAATATGTGTTGGTTGTTAAAAATCATTGTGTTTAGTTTCCACATCTTGTGGCTCTAAGTACATCATCTAACTCTTTTTTTTTCTTCTTTTTAAGATGTCTGTTGCACTAACTGTCCTCTAATGTCCCTTTCAGTTATATATCTTATCTGTGTAATTCTATGATTTTTTTTATGGTAGTCTCCCGTTTTTAAGTAGTCTCTCACTTGACTGGGAAATTTATATTCTGTAGAGGACTTGTAGTGTAGAGACAATTTGATGAGCTGTGAAATAGAATTTGAGCTGTGAAATAGAATTAGTGTTTTAATCATGGTTCTCCTAATTATTGTTTAAAAATATATTTTAAATGAGAAACTTGAAGTAGATGATAAATAATACTTCTTGATCTCAGAATATGACTGTTCCACCTCAAGCTTTTGTGATAAAATTAAGTCCTCACTTAAGATATAAATGATGTGGATAATTTAAAGCACTACAGATTAATCAAGGATCAATTGAGCTTCTGGGGAATCTGAAGTTAACTCCAATATCTTAAAGTCAGCATCAATATTATTGATCCCACAATATGAGAACTCCATATCTTGAATCAATGAATTAAGTTAGCAAACATTTATTTAGCAACTACAGATAAGGAAATTAAAGCTGGGAAAAATTAAGTGACTTGTCCAGGGCTACACAAGTACAAAAATACCCAAGACAGGATTTGAATTAAGGTCTTTCATACATCAGGTTCAACACACAATTTACTGCTTTATGTCAATTCACAATGTTATCATGCTACGTTCTCCAATGTGTTTGTTCACTGAAAATCCTTAGCATGAGGGACATCATCAGGATGATTAATTGGTTGAAGCAATGAAGAATACTTTGCAAAACTGAAAAACTGCTGAAGTTCTTTTATAGTGTGGGGAATGGGTGTGAGAGAGAGAGAAAATTTGTCCCTCACTATAATATAACTTCTACTTTGTGTGACCAAGATTTGAAATCAGATTCTCTGACCCCAGATACAGTACTCTTGATTGAGTAAGAATTTTAATAGCAGACAATTCCAGTAGAGCAACTGTTGTTAATAAAAACTACAGAATTAGAAAGTGCAGGATAATAACGGAAATAAATTGGAGGGAAAAACTGAAGACAGAGAACAATTATAGAACTTACATATTAATTCAAATATTTGGGACCCTAGCTATAGTACTAGCAATGAAGCTGAAGAGGATGGATGCAAAACATACTACAGTGGTAGAAAGAAAAAAAATTGGAAACTGATTTATTTATTGGAGGAGAGTTGAGGACACATTTACCATTTTAATTATCTTCTTCTCTGGGCCTAGGAGAATTTCTAAAGAATTTTTACAGTAAATGTGGCAATGGAGTGTTTCACCATAAAGCAGTAAATTTGAGTTTGGGTTTTGACTTAAGCAGTAACCAGTTGGGTGAAGGAGGCCAAAGGCCAAATAACTTAAATTATTTATGCCTCAGTTTTCTCCTTTAGAAAACCAAAGCTTATATTTGATTATCTCTGAAGCCTTTTCCATGTTTACATATCCAGGATTTATCTCTGGTTATTACAAATATGGTTTTGGAATTCATAGGGTTAAAGGGCTTTAGATAACACCATCTAAAAACAAGAGAAAGAACTGAAAATAACAATATTCTCCTTTCTGCCTTGATAACGTCCTTTGCTTTCAAGTTCTTGATGAGTACCTCTTGGATTGACAATATTCTTTGCCCTATCATTCCTTATCTTGCATGTACTTATGTGGATACTGTATCATTCTTAACTGAATATAAACTCTTTGAAGACAGGTTCATTGTCAGTATCATTCTATATCTTTGTATCTCTAGCATTTCATACAATGTTCTACACACAAGACATTTGGTATAAAATGCTTTTTAAATTTAATCAGAAAACCAATGTCTAATGGCATTGAGGTTCCTTTTAGAAAATTACCAGTGTTCAAGTTATTCCATGACAGCTAAGTCATTAAGGACCTTCAAATAAGAGGTAACATTTTGTATTAGATTTTGATATCTAAGTCTGTGTCCCTGCTCAGATAATTATTTCCTGAGATCTTATATTAGACAAATAACTTTTCCTGACCTCAATTTTCTTGCTTTTTAAGGGGTTTGTATCTCATAAATCTTCTAAAATGCCAACCAGCCCTCAATCAATGGTTATTTAACCATCTCACAGTTATGGCTGCTAAATATAGAACAAAGGGGATTTTCCTGCCTAAAAACCAAAAACATCAGGGCTAAATGACAAGTATCATTTTTCCCCCCAAAAAAATGTTCATGTGGGAGAAATATCAGTCAAATTGGCTGTGTTCCATTCCCATTCATTGCATTCCAGAGTTTAGCACAGTGTTTAATATATAGTGGTTGTTTAAAATATGTTTCTTAATGGACTGAATTGATTTGTGATTTCATTTGTCCATTTTTGCCTAATTTCTTCTAAGTATTGCTAGTTATACATTGAGTCACTTCACTGAGCTTATTTACTGAGTCACTTAACAGTGAGCTTCTATGTGTAGAAGCTAGATATATTTTTAATCATCTAAAAAATCTTCATACTAGCACAAGTCACTGGTCTATTTCATCTGTAAAATGACATTCTCAAAAGTTCTCTATTGATAACCTCTCCTAGGTTCCCTTTAAAGACATGCAAAAGGTGAGGGACCATTTTCTAGGAACAGTATTGGCCCATTTCAAGATATTTCTGAAAAAAATTCAGTTGATTTTGCATAATAAACAAATATGCAACGAAGCTACAAAGCACAACTAAGATCACTTGTTATCAGGAGCTAGGCAAACCAGTCATATAACCCCAAATATCTCTAGATATTTGTCTAGACAACAAAACGGCACAAAACTAGAACTCCCACTGTTTTATTGTAACAAAAGCATTCTTTTAAATGGCAGACTTGTAGAACAAGTAGCTAGACAACCAAGGGAAAAAATTAGTGTATAGTTTGAGTCCTATTAGTAATGTAGCTTGGCATTAATGTGGTTTCAAGCTCTAATTCAAGATAGATCAGATAGAAACCCAAACATGGGACTATTTTTTCCTTTGCATTGGAACAATTTAAACTATGATATAATCAGAAGCAGTGCATCTTGTATTAGTAATTGGGTGCTTAGAAATGGAAAAAAAAAAAAAACAACACTAGACTGGAGAAGATAGAAATTAGCCAAAAAGTTTAGAAGCTTTAGCAGTATTCAAACATTGATTAAGTAATTCATTGACTAAGTCAGCAAACATTTAACAAGTATCTGATACATGCAAGGAATAAAGTGCAATGGATATAGTGAATAAAGGACTAATTTTAAAATCATAAAGGTACCTGGGTTTAGGTCTACCTCTGGTATATCTTAGTTTTATGACCAAAAATGAATTATCTTCTCAGTTCCCTAGCTAACACTCCAAAACTTTCTCCAAGTAAGTATCTAATTAGCATAGATGAAGGGAATATCCACATCTGGAAATTCATATGCCAATGAAGCAATAAGTCTATAGAACATCTTTGAGAGAGGAATCTATGAAGAGGAAAAAATGCTGACTATCTTCAGGAAGTTTTCAATCCTTTCTGATACAAAAATGTCTATAATACAAAATGTGACAGATAAGAGTATGAAAGGAACAAAATACTATGATATCTTTAAAAAGAGATTATTTCTGATTTGAGAATAGGAAGAAATACTGTGAAAGATGTGGAATTTTTTTAGGTTTTGGAAAAAATATTTTGGATTCATACCTGCAATCTCATGCAGTGGGGGAAGGAATCTACCTCAGTAAATGGATTTGGCAACTCTGTAATTTATAATTCAGAGCACTGCCTAGGGCACTGAGAGGTTACATAACACAATATTGTATACCAAGCAGATGTGAAGCATAGGATTGGAATTCAGGTCTTTTGACCTGGAACAAGCTCTCTAGCTATTCTATCTTAGTACCTCACAGTGAAAATTTTTGCCCCTTGCTAAAATATATTATAGAATTGATAATTAAGAGTAAGAAAGGACATTGGAGGCATTCTAATTCAACTCCCTAATTTTTAAAGATTGGCAAACTGAGAATCAGAGACAGTAAGTGATTTGTCCAAAGATCATACAAGCAGTTAATGGCAAATTCAGGATTTGAATAAGATTTTTTTTTACTTCAGAGACAATATTCCTTCTACCATGCCATTTGAGGCAATGATTTTTGGAATCTCCCAGAATGAAAGAATAATTCTCAGATAAATCAACTTATACTTGAAAGAAAACCCCTATAACATATGCCAAAAGGTTTTTTAGTCTTTGTTGGAAGATCTCCAATGAATAGAAATCTTATGATTTCTCCCTCATGAAACAGACCAGTTTTCTCTTGAACAGCAATAACATTATAGGAAAAATTTTCTTGTACCCAAATCAAATTTCCTTTTCTGTAACATCTAACCATTGCTCATATTTCTCCTCTCTGACCCCAGGCAGAAAAAGTATCTGCTATATAATAGCCCTTCAAATTCTTTAAGGTAGCAATCATGTTCCTAGTAAATCTTCTGTTCTGTAGGCTAGACATTACCAGTTTCTTCAACAGAATTTAATATGACACATACTTGTGATCTTTCACCATCTACATTGCATGTCTTTAAATGTTTTCAGGTTATCTGTCAATGCATTTCCTAAAATGTGATTCCCAGTGTTGAATATAACAGTCCTGATATGTTCTGACCAGGAAAGTAGAATTCTTAATTTCCTATTTTTCTTGGTTTACGGTATAGGGTAATATCCTATAATGAGTCTTTATTCTATTAAAATTTCTTGTATTTTGAAGATGAATTTCTAAGCCACCATCTCCTTCATCATCATGGTGTATTTGCAAAGATTTTTTTTAAGTTTCAAGTGTAATATGTTAACTTTATCAGCATTAAATTTAATCTTATTTGTCAGCCCAATGTTCTTGAGCCAAATTTTTTGAACCCTGATTATCTCTAATAGCATGATAGCTGCCCCTCTCATTCCTATGATTAGAGAATACATTGAGCAAAAGAGGTAGATAATAATAGAGAACAATTGTGGAATGTCTAGTCCAATTTGCTTATAAAATATGTGAAAGAGAACTCTGTGAGCAAAGACTGTAAAGCTAAATGATTGCAATATTGAAGAACTCTTGAATGCTCACCTAAAGTATCTAAGTTTCATATCTTAGGGAAGAGTTATTGAGGATAGTATGATCAAATTTTGTCAGAACAAGTTTACTCAGATAGCAGTGTATTGTGAGATGCAAGAGAGGTGTGAGACTAAAAGCTATTGTAATAGTCCCTAAGAAGGTGTTTGCATGTTATAATTGGGTGGTAGCAAATGAATGGCTCCAAATGGATTGGTGACTTGTGAATCTACTGACTAGATATGGAAAATTATTGATTATGGATATCAATGGAAAGAGCATTTCATTAGGATGACTAAGAGAATGAAGCTACCATTTACAGAAATGCTTTCTGTGTCTATTTTTTATTAAGGTCCTTTCCCTTTTACACCGCAAGGCCATCCCACCCATGCTCTTTCTTTCTAAGGAAGAATAAGTTTTAATATTTAATAGTGCTATTAGGAATGATGGATTCATTTTTCTTTAATTTTCCCCAAATTAAAAAAAAAATACTACATTGTTATAATACTACAATAAATTAAGTTATTATATGATAAAAAAAACATTAAAATATGCCTGGAACCCCTATTGTCTTATATAATGGACACTTCATATTTTGTGATTTACCTATTTTGATAAAACATCAGCTAGGTGGCACAGTGGGTAGAGTGCCAGGTCTGAAGACAAAAATACTCATCTTTCTGAGTTCAAATTTTACCTTAGCCAAATAAGAGCTGTGTGACCTTAGGAAAAAATCAGTTATCCCTGTGTGCCTCAGTTTCCTTATGTGTAAAATGATCTGGAAAAGGAAATGGTGAACCATGCCAGTACCTTTGTCAAGAAAACCCAAATAATGTAACAGAAAGTTGGACAAGTTCAAAACAACTGAACAACAACAAAATTTTGGCAAAAGTATGCTTAACCACCAGGGGCAATAATATATCACAAATATTTTTGCTTCTACCTACTATCTGAGGAAGACATATGATCACTTAAGAATGTAGAAAGGAATGTAGATTTAGTATTAGATTCACATTTAATTAATTTAGGAAATACCTACATTCAACATCTATGTTTGTGCCCAAGTAACATCTTCTTTAAAAGTTTTGCTGTGGTTTATAGCATATGAAATTTTATGAACTTGATTTAATAATAGAGATTAAAAATATAGTCTACATACTAAACATTTAACTCACTGGGCAAACTAGCCACATTCATCCATGTCAAAATGTTTGACTTTTGGATTTGGATATTTTGAAAGAATCTAGGTCAGACAGAAAAAAATCTGCTCCCCCTAAACCTAAAGACAATTTTCATTAATTGCCTTTTTCTTTCAAATAAAGTTTTTGACTTCTTGTTTCTTCCTCCAACCTTTCAGGAAGAGTCACAAACAACTAACTAGCATTACACACACATACACGCACACACACACACACACACACACACACACACAATTATATATGTCTATTTGACCATGGCTAAACATGGAAGTTTAGAATTCATGGTAAGCCAGGGCAGGGTCCCCAAAGAGCAAATTCCTATTTCTAGAATCTAGAGATTATTACAAGAAAATTCTCGTTTGTAAGAATATATTATGGCATCTCAGGATATGACCTTTGGTGCAGGTAGAGGTTTTGGTTAATCTTGAAATACTCACGAATTTTCTAATGTTCTCTACCTTTATAATACAAAATATGTAATTGAAACATTCCTACAATTCTAGGGGTCTAATCCCACAAGCCTGAAGTGAAGTTTACTCATCTTAGATGCCCCTCTCTTTTAATACTACCATTCCAAGAGCAGAATCTTCCCTCAAGACCTTCACCTACCCATTTCCTGTTTGAGATTCTATATATTTGGATGGATGTTGCTTCACCAACTAATGTTTTCCAATGAATTACCACAAACTCAGTTAATTTGCTTTCTCACACTTTGGTAGAAGGGTATCCTAAGTTGTAAAAATGGACTGTTTCTGTGATTTTCTCTGCCTAGCAGCAAAACTTATCATTTGAGCCCACATATGGACAAAGAACTAAAAGCTACCTACATAACCACAATGATTTCTAAATAATTAAACATGGTAATAATAATATTTTATATTTATAGAGTACTTTACCTTACCAAATGCTTTAATATATGTATATATCATATATAGTTATAATAATCCTATGAAGTTAACATAATTATCATTTGAATGTTCAAGATAATTGAATTGAGGTTCAGAAAGGATAGCTGATACAGAAAATCAGGAAATCCTACTCCAAGCTCATTTTTATTTAGCACAATATTGATTTTCTATAATACAATGCAATTTCCCAATATGCTAAATCAATAAACTTTTTTATAGCAACCACCTTCCTAGTTGTTGTGGGTCTAATAGATGACAGGAAATATGATGGCCATTGAAGATGCAAAGTCAGAAATGAAACAGGCCTTGCCTTCAAGAAACTTAAATTGTTTTGGAGTGAGATGACATATCCATAAGCATATATAAGATCTATACAAGATAAATAGAATAATTTTAGGTTGGATAGGTACTAATAAAATCAGAAAAGACTTCATGTAGGAAATTTTGCTGAACTAGGCTTTGAAGGGATTTTTTTGTTGTTATCATTGTTTAATAATTTTAATCAAGTCTGAATTTCATGGGCCCATTTGGGCTTTCAAAGATACTGGCATAGTTTGCCCTTGAATAGTTTGCCATTTCCCTCTCCAAATCATTTTATAGATGAGGAAACTGAAGCAATTGGGATTAAAGGATTTGTCCAGAATCACACAGCTAGTAATTGTCTGATGCCTGATTTGAACTCAAAAAAATATCATTTTCACTCCAGATCAGACACTCTTTCTACTGTGCCAATTTACTAACTACCCTCTTCAATTTTCTTATTTATATAGAATTTCTAGTCTATCTTCAGTGAGACTCACAATCTTTTTTTTCATGCTCAAATAGTCACTTACATTCACCCTAAATATCTAACTGCTTAAGTTTTTCCATTTTTACTTTCACAATAATTCCATAGAAGCCCCCTTCTTTTCTCGCATGCAGACAGATATAGACTTTAATTACATCTTTATCCTGAGCCATTGCAGGAACCTTAGTTTCCCTGCTTGATATTTCCCCATTCTAATTCATTCTTGTTTCAGCTGCCAACATGATTTCCCGTAGCAGAGATCTCACTATGTCACACTTTTACTCAAAAAACTTTAATGGCTGTCTTTTCCTTCTAGGATGAAATAGAAAACCTTTTGCTTCTTATTTGAAGCCTGACCTCTTCCTGTCCTGGTCTTCCTACATATTACTCCCCTTTATGTATTTTTTGACCCAACCATAATTCCCTACTTGTAGCTTCTCCATTTTCCAACTCCATGTACTAATTCCCTTCTCTATTTCCTCACCTTCAACTTTTGGCTTCCCTTACTTCCTTCAATACTCACTTTAATTCCTGCCTCTTACAGGAGACTTTTTCCATTCCCTTTCTTGTGAAATTACTTTCAATTTACATTATATACATATAAAAATAGAAATATGTATGTATATACCCACATATATGGTTCATTTGGATGAAAAGATGTGTTCCATTTTGGGAATGGTGCAATTGAAATGCCTATAAGACTTTAAATTCAAGATGCTTGAAAGATATTTATTTGGTAATGCAAAACTGAATCTTGGAAGAGATATTAGGGCTGGATATATAAATGTAGAAATAATTTACAGAGAAAAATAATTAATCCCATGGGAGTTGATGAGATTACCAAGTAAGATAATAAAGAGGGAAAAAAGAAAAGATCCCAAGACAACACTTGGGGAAATTTGGGGATTTGAAGTTTGAAGTTTGGGGATTGCAGGTCCAGCAAAGAAGACTAAGATGCTCAAACATTAAAAAAAAAAAAAGGAGAGAAGCATTTAATGAAAATTTCTAGAGGTCATAATGTATAGGAAAAGACATTCAACAATGTTCACAGGAGCCAAGAAGGATGAAGTTTGAGTAAAACCCATGTGATTTGGCAATTAAGAGGTCACTGGTAAATTTAAATACAAAATAATGAGAAAAATAATTTCTATTTGGTTTCAGAAATAATAGGGAGCCAATAAAGTTTATGAAGAAGAAGCATGATATGGTTTAAGTCTTCACATAAGGAAAATACTTTGGAAACTTTATGGAAATCAAATGTGGAATTAATTAATAGAATCTAATGTCAAAAAGGTAATCAATTCATAACTATGGATCCTATGTGTTTGGGCTACTTTTTATTCTCAGCTTTGTTGTATTGCCAATGAAGCTATGCATTTACACTGATCCCTAGAGTTTACTTATACCTTTTACCTATTTAACATACATTTCACAGCTGAGAAAAAAATAGTACAAACTTGTGTCCTTTTGGCTTTGTGTGTGGAAAGCTGACTAAAAGCAGGAAGTTTTCAAGGTTACTACCTTCTCCATTCATGTATAAGTTAGTCAAAGTAATGTGTACCTTGGATGAAAATTCTTGAAAAATATGCCCTGTCTCTGTTTCTAGCCAAGGCATTGAAAAGGTTCTCCATTATGTAGAACAAGAATGTGGAGATCTGAATGTGCTGGAGAAATGCCTTCCTGTCAGGATTCTGCTAGGTTCATTGCTCTTTGGCAAAAAGTCTCAGAAGACTTTCTAGTGGTCGTGAAAACATTTATGGAAAGACTTCAGAATTTATACTTTAAATTTCTCATGTATACAATAAAGAAAAAAGCATTCTCATGCCCAAATAAGTATAAATGCTCAGTCTGTTGACATTATATTTTATATGAATTTTGATAAGGATGGGTATATTCCAGAAGGGGGCTATTTTTGGCTAGTGTTTAATTCACCACTATATAAAGTGCAAAACATTTTACACCTTATATAGACAATCAATATTTTCCTCCAAATTAAAGGGAGATTATTGCTCTTCAATCTTACAGAATCACAAGTTATTAGAGCAGTATGGGATTTCAGAGAAGCCATGCCTTTTTGGGAACCATTAAAGAATCTAGGGATGGTTAGCGTAGAGAAGAGAAAATTTAGAGGAGTCATGATAGATGTCTACAGATATTTAAAATGACATTGTATGGAAGAGGAACTGGTATTTTCTACTTGGTCTCAAAGAGTAGAACAAGGATAAGTGGGTGACATTTTGAAGGAGTCTGATTTTGACTAAGTATAAAGGTTGAGTCAACATCTCTAACAGAGTTCTCAAAAAAATTGAATGGTTTTTCATAGGAAGTAGTCTGTTCTATTGATCTTGAAGCATTGGCTTGATGAATTCAAATAGAGATATTTATGAGTTTGGCTACATTGATGTTGGCATCCATTCTGACTATGTGACTATGACATATTGAAATGTAATAGTCCAACTCTCTTACAAATCAGGAAATTTAGTCTGAGAAATTTGAATGACTTGCCCAAACAGAGAAAAAGTAAGGATTAGGAACCCTCCCCTCAGCTTTCAAATTAATAATCTAGTTTTCTTTCCATTATACCCATTGCCTCACCTAACACAGGAATGAGGTAGTAGATAAGGTTTGTCTCAAGGGCTGATGCCTAAGACTGAACTACTATCATATATTTTCCTTGCCACCCTAAGGAAATACAGGGACTTGTGGGAGTTGGTTTGCCAGTAATTATACTATGTTGTGAATTACAACTAATCATAAATTATAACTACTCATTTTTGGCAATAGAGCACTGTGGTTATTTGCCAAGGTTATTTTAAAGTATTTTTCATTCATTCATTCAAATTATACTTCCAGGTGATTTAGTTCAAATTGATGATTCACCTTCTTCCCTTTCCTTTTCCCTTCCCTTTTTCACAAGATACTATGAAAAGTAAGATCCAATTAGATTTTGCACATGATAATTCACATAAAATAAACTAGTAGCTTGGCCTAATTAAAAATGTCTTTTTGCATATATTTAGGTAAGTTTTTCTAAACAAATGAGCATATTTACATGAATAATTTTCTTATAATAACTAGCTTTAGTAATTTGCTTTAAAGTCTGCATAAGTTTTTTTTTTTTTTTTTTCAGATAACCCTCACAACAACCTTATGATGTAGCTATTAGCATTTTATAGATGAGGATAATCAGAGACATTAAGTGTCTTGCCCTTGGGCATACAGGTACTTAAGTGTCAAAAGTGGAATATGATAGTTACAGGAAGCTAGTTGGCGATAATCAGAAAAATTTATCTCAACTACTTGATCTTGGGAAGATCACTTAACTATGCTCTGCCTCAGTTTTCCTATCTGTAAAGTGGAAAAAATATTATTGCCTTCCTCCTGAGTTGTTGTGATGATAAAATGAGAATATTTCTAAATATTTATATACATACATATATACTTTATATGTGTATATATATATTTATATATATACATATGCAATTCCTTTGACCTCTTCTCTTCCTATTTTTTCATATTCTTCACATGATAATACAGAGTTATGTACCACTGAGATGAATCACAAGTGTAGATCACTTACATAATTGTGAAAAGTAGGCTTAAGTGGTATGTATCTTATTACCAACAATAATATTATCATGAAAAGGCACAGACATTATTCATGGCATGTACAACAAAGAAAAAAGCTAAACAAAGCGTATGATATGACAAAGGAATGATAAATGGATAAGGAGTAGTGTAGTGGTAGTTTCATCAATAAAATATTAAAATAATTAGAAGGCATCTGGAATATCAGGGTGGACCCTTTATCAAAAAGATTTACAGAAAGCTGTGGATAGGAGGTAGCTAGATGATTCAATGAATAGATAGCTGGGCTTACAGTCAGGAAGACCTGAGTTCAGAACTGGCATCAGATACTCATTAGCTGCATGACCTGTGTGACAAGTCATGTGACTTGTGTTTGCCTTACATTGTAGGAGGAAATGGCAAACTACTCCAGTATGTTTGCCAAGAAAACCATGGACAGTATAGTGCATTGGGTCACAAACAGTTGGACACAATTGAAGAACAAAAGCAATGGACAAGAAGGTCTCAAGATAAAAAGCCACGAGTGCATATGTGAGGGAAAGAAATATCCACACAAAGAGATCAGGAGATCAATGTATATTTGAAATGAGCATATGTACCTCTATAAACATAGATGATATCTACATATCCATGAATAAAATCCTCAATATTTTAAAAATCTGTGACTTCTTAAATATAGTCATTCCATCACATTATAGGGCACATTATAATGATATAAAAGGCTTTAGTCAGTGTAGTCCCAGAAATCTTGATACTTCACTAAACTAACTTAAGAAAACAAAATAAAACAAAACCAGAACTAGAATATTTAACTGGAGGTAAATTAGAAATTTACTGGAGGTAAGAATAGATGATCTACATCTCTCACTACATTGAATTATTTACTCTTCCCTTTACATCATATTCCGTCTTTTTTGTCTAAACATTTGCACAGAATATCCAGCATTTCTCCATCCCTTCCTCTGTCTGTATTCCTCTGTTCAAGCCTCAACTCAAGGGTTATTTTCTCCACATAACCTTTCTGATTGCTCCCAGCCATATTACTTCATATTCATTTTGAGTACATTTTGTATTTATTTATTTATGCATATTTTGCTTCTCTCAATACAATGTAAGTGCCTTACAATTGTGACTACCTTTACATCCCCACTTTGATATGATATAAATTTTGGTATGTTATCTCATCATTGTCATTATCTTGAGTGAAATTATTAATTGTGTCTATAATTTGCTGTTCACACAATCATTCTTTAAGATGAGATTATTTAGTTTCCAACTACTTTTTGGTCTATTTACTCCTAACTTTTGGTTGAATGTGGTTTTTATTGCATCGTGATCTGAAAAGAAAGCATTTACTATTTCTGCCTTCCTGCATTAAATTTTGAGGTCTTATGTCCTAATATATGATCAATTTTTGTATAAGTTCCATGAACTGCTGAGAAGAAAGTATATACCTTTCTGTCTCCATTCAGTTTTCTCCCAAGATCTATCATACCTAATTTTTCTAATATTCTATTTACCTCTTTAATTTCTTTCTTATTTGTTTTGTGGTTTGATTTATCTAATTCTGAGAGGGCAAGGTTGAGACTTCTCACTATTATAGTTTTGCTGTCTATTTCTTCTTGCAACTCTCTTAACTTCTCCTTTAGGAAGTTAGATGCTATACCACTTGGTGCATATATGTTTAGTATTGATATTGCTTCATTGTCTATGCTACCCTTTAGCAAGATATAGTTTCCTTCCTTATCTCTTTTAATTAGATCAATTTTTGCTTTTGCTTGATCTGAGATAAGGATGGCTATCCCTGCTTTTTTTATTTCACCTGAAGCATAATAGATTCTGCTCCGGCCTTTTACCTTTACTCTGTATGTATTTCCCTGCTTTAAATTTGTTTCCTGTAAACAACATATTGTAGGGTTCTGACTTTTGATCCCATTCTGCTATCCACCTCCACTTAATGGGAGAGTTCATCCCATTCACATTTACGGTTAAAATGATTAATTCCGTATTTCCTGCCATCTTATTATCCCCAGATTATGCTTTTCTTTTTCTTGCCCCTTCTAACCTTCTTCCCCAGTTTTTAACTTATGGGCCCCACTTGTGTCCCACCACTCAGCCTCTTTAGGATCCCTCCTCCCCCTTTTGAATCTCTTCCCCTTTCTTATACTCTTCCCTTATTATTCTTTTCCTTTTCCCTTTTCCTCTTCCCCTTTTTAATGAGGTGAGAGAAGATTCTCTGTAAAATAAATATGTCAATTATTTTCTCTTTGAGCCAACTCTGATAAGAGTAAGATTCACACAATGTTTCTCCCCCTCTCTAAATTCCCTCAGATTTGATAGGTTTCCTTTGCCTCTTCATGGGATGTAGAAACTCAATTATTTCTAAAAAAAAAAAAAAAAAACTTGCTAAGAATGAATTTCTATAGCTTTACTAGATCTAAATATCTTTAAAAGACCCAAAATAAATTAAAATCTGGACCTATTTCTCCATTATATATTATAGTCTATATGTCTCAGGCTCTTTGGGCATCAAACTAAAAAATAGTAGAATTCACCAGTACCTTGATGCTAAATGGAAAAAAAAAAAATTCCTACTGTCATGCTTTTAAAGGTACTATTTGTAGAGTATATTTACACTATGATAAATAGCCTTAGTCTCAATTTGTGAAATACTCTCCTTTTATTTTAACATATAGCAGCTTTTATTTATTCAAGGCTGATTTACATCATTAGAAAGAAATGGGGTGTGTTATATATATATATATATATATATATGTATATATATATTCTTCTAAGCTACTTAATGCCTTCTATGAATAATAATAATAAAAGCTTCAGAGGATAGTGAATAAAGTTTTTAATATTTGATCTCAAACTAATTCAACTTATCTTGTTGGTTTTAGATTAAATTCTTAACTAAAAAGAACCTAATCCTTCTTGTAGAGAGAAGCTGTGAAAAGGGTCAATGAATCATTCAATAAATATTTATATTGAGCCAATTGAGCCAAACTTTATTATAAACTCTTGGAGTGTTTAGAAACACATCAGAATATCACATAGCATGCTATAATTTTTAACAAGTTGAAATAAAATCTGGAATCTTAAACTGAGCCTTGAATTAGAAGGCAGCATTGCTAGAGATAATCAATATCCATTAAGAAATTGGTCCTCAAAAACTACCACAGACAGATTATTCTTTTATACCTTTTGTAGACTTTGGATTTGCATTAACAAAGTCAAAATCTACAAAACATACAATGGAACAGGCAGTGTTCTGATTTAATTGAGTCAATTTACTAAAGCTTTATAACTTTACATGAACTTCCATGTGGTCTTCTTGACTGCTGTTGTATTACTTCACAATATCACCTCAACTATATGGCATAACATGTTAAAAGGTAAGCCTGGAGCCTTTAAGACTTTGTTAAAGTTCCCCTTCTAGAACATATTGACGGTGATTCTGGGTAATTCACTCTTGTCCTCTGAGAAACTCTTTTCAGGTAAGGTTCTTTTCTAGAGAAGTTCCTTATGTTTGTGTTCCCTATATAATTGAAATGATAGATCCAATCCCTACTTATTCCAGCCTATACTAGATTTGTTTAGGTTTAGCAGAAAATATGGAACAACAAGAATGTGGTGAGCTTTTATGTATACCTAGCATTGTGGTTGGAGCTCTGAGAAATATAAAAGGATTATATAAAGTCAATTTATTCACACCATTTCCTTCTTTTCCCAACCCAAGAATAAATAGTGGGAAATATCAAGTGGAAATCAATATTCCAAGGCATCCTTTAATTGAGAAGCAATGTAGAATAGTAAAAAGAATGTGAAATTTTGGAATTAAAACATCTATATTTGAATCCTGTCTCTTTTTACATTTGAAGCTCTGTCACTTGCTTTTTTGTGACAATCTCTATTTTTCTCAATTCTCTCATCTATAAAACAGAAAAGTTATAATAGAGCATCTAAGGCTATTCTCAGCCTATAGCCTTTATATCTCTTATTTGATGATTTTATCTACAAGCTTTGAAAAAGTAAGTTTGTAGGCATCAGCAACCTGATTATCTACAAGTGGTATTAATGCCAGCCTTTTTGTACTTAGGCAGTGCAATTTGTTGCATTATTTTACAAAGATGCCCTAGATATTATCAAATTACATTCCTTTTAATTTATAGTATATGACTTTATAGCTCCTTAAAAGTAGTGACTTTTTAGATCAGTTTTTCAGACATCATGTTTTTATATAGGGTGTAAAATAGAAGTTTTGTGCTTAAATAAATTATGCATATTCAGTAAAGAAATTTTAAAACAAGGCCTATTGCTTCAAAATCTGATCATGCCAAGAGAGACTGAAAATCCATGTCATAATATTTGAATGATTTCTAAAATCTCATAAATTAAAAATAAATGTGTGAAAAGCATCTATGTAATGCCTACTATGTTCCAAGCTGAAAATGCAAACAGTCCTTGCCCTCAAAGAACTTACATTCTAATTGGGAGGGAAAGTGTATAGAGAAATATAGTTTGGAAAAGATGTTTTGGTCTGGGAAGTTGCTTATATGGTGAGTGAAACAATAGGGCAATCCATTGATGCTGATATTCATGAAATGAAAAAGGAAAGATGGTCTCTAAATTCAGGGATATTCCTTATCCTGGGCCAGAAAGGGAAAAGTGAAGTCAACTATATATGGTCTTTCTCTGAAAAATTCTAAAATCTTTTAGTTTCTAAATCTTTCATCTAAAATAGTGTCCTCAAGGCCATTAACTTATTTTCTTGATTTCCTTTCATGGAGAACAACAACAACAATAATTTTTAAAAGAACAATACAAGTAATTGATATTTCACTAAATCTTATAGTAATAAGAATTAGATTGTTCTTTCATTATCTTAAAACAAAATCAGGAGGATCGTGATATATTAGAAAGGATACTGAATTGACACTCATATGTATTGAGTTCAAATAGCATATTTTATTACTGTGGGAACTTGGGCAAATTAGTTAATCAGCTTGAGCATCAGGTTCTCCATCTGGAAAACTGAAATAAAATAACATAATTATGTACTTCACAAAGTTATTGTAGAGAAATATAATTAGGCAATGTATGTAAAATATGATTAAATACAATTAGTCTGATACTAAAATATTTTGTAGAATGTATAATTTCTCCAGTTTAACCTGTTCTCAAGAATTTCTATTCTTCATTCAAGTTGAAGTTGTTGGCAAGCTCTTTAGAGAAAGGAAAAAGTGGGATAGTTTAGTGAAAGAGTGCTAGATTTGGCATTAAATAAGCTGCCTTCAAATTGGCTTTTCTTTTAACTGTATGACTTTAGACAAGTCACTTAACCTCTCCAGCTCTTTATTTCTTCATCTTCAAAATGATTATATTAGACTTGTTTTGAAGTCAATGAAGCTCAACTATAGCCCTAACACATTCTAATCACTTAATCCTTAAAAGAAAAAAGATAAATAGAATAATTAAATGAGTTTATTTGTCATTCCCTCAAAGAAGCATCTTATTTCTATAGATATGTGCTGAGTTAAAGGGATTCTCATTTTGATATCTTTCCTATTAATTTTTTAAAAGACAGTAACTGAAACTGATATGACCATAAATTATCCTTTCTTAGAAGTCATAGAAGAGTTTATCTGGACAGAAACTTAAACAACCTTGAGAAACTTAAATTAACAGAGAAATCCTTTGCATTTGAAAGGTGACATTTTTCCCTCCCTGATCTTTCCAGCTGATCAAGTAAAATTTATTTGAATAGAACCTGTTTTCAGAACAGGTCTGAAAGATTTCCCTGTGCTATTAATATTATTATTCCTGACACTTACTTCTGGACACCAAGGTGATGGTCTTCAAAACCCAAAAGCTGTCTCCCTGCTGCTCTCATTTAGGATTATGTTACACATCATCTTGAAGCATTATTCATTCAAAACCAAAAAAGAAATGTGATTATCTTTTTAAAAACAACTTGAATATTTTACTTGCTAGGTAAAACCATTTACACATAATTAACGTATTTTATTTACTGCAGGTTGGAAAAATCCCTCAGTTCCTTCACTGAGCGATTATCTGATTGACAAAGCATTAAGCCATAATGAGGAAATAACAGAGCATAATCTCTTAGCAGAGCAATAGTATTTCCAGAAAGAGTTTTAACCCAGAAAGGTAAGACAAGTACACTGGAGTCTACTGAAACATATTATTATTAAGGAAACTGTAACTGAGAGAGAAATAAAATCATTATCATGAAAACAAAATGTGCAAGTGTTTCATGTGACAACTCTGGATTTTTTATAACTCTTTCTTTGAAAAAGTTCAAGAAGCTTACCAAAAATCTTCTATTCCTTCATCTTCTGAGGCATTATCAATAATTATCAACAGTTACAGAGTTCCCCAGCAATGTCTACCCTCTTACTTTTATGGAGTCATTATCAGCTAAGAACCAATTTGTAAATACATCTCTCCTCCCCACTTAAAAATACCACCTTGAATTGATATTTTGGTTATCCTAGAGTAGGCATCTTGACTAAGAAGCTCCTTCTACACCCATGGGAAAAAAAATCCTCTTACCATGTATTCCATGTTGGCAGCAGGTGGAAACACCTTGCCCCGAACTTGGTTATGATAATCGAGGATGGCAATCATGTCATTCTGAGAGATGTAGCGCTTCCTCCTGGCTTTGGGGAGATCTGCTGAGTCCAGATGTGCTTTTAGAGCAGCTTCAATATCAGTGAAGTTATTGGTTGGCAAGGATGAGTCAGTGGCGTTGAGTAAGATGATTGCACTTGTTTCACAGAGAAGGGAGAACAAGAGCACACCACTAACAACAGAGATTGCTATCATCTTGGGATGGAGGAGGGGAGAAGCCACAGCGTTTACTCTGCTTTGAAACAGGAAGGCAGAGTTAGGATCAATCTATGAGAGGGCAAATAAAGAAAACTTCCAGAACACATGATTTAGCACACAAATGTCTCCCCTGAGAGCCTCCCTTAACTTGATTATATTTTGTAATCCAAAAGACTTTTTTAAAAAATGTTATGAGAAAGCATATAATTACTGCCAATGTTGCTTTGATGGATAAAGAAGTAATCTAAGATAAACTCTCCAGAGATAGAGATGAATAAAACAGCATATCACGAACCTTTGGCTCTCAGATGTCTTGCAAATTATTTGTCCACAATGCCTGAACATATACATACTACAAGATACCAACTGCCAAAGTGGACACTTGATTGTAAATGGGCAATTTGTAAAGAATTAAATCTCATTCAGTTACTGAGAAGAAACACATCTCAGGAAATAGCTTCTGCTACCTGCAGCAAATGTATGGATGTTGTGTCACAGACACATGCACAGAGTGACAAAATAAATACAAAAGTTATAATTCTATCTCAGTTTCATTCAAGAAAAATAAATGTGAACTATTTTAGTATAAATGCATGCAAAACAGAGTCATTCAGCTAAATGGCTTACCTCTGAACAATGCCAAAATGAATATACTGTTCTTCCAATTTTTTAAAAAAGTTCTTTGCTATGTTGTGGCATAAAACCTTGTAAGGAGGAGTGTGTCTTATTACAAACCGTCTAAGAGCAAAAACTCTTGCTAGTTTTGACGCGACTGGTCCCAGGAGCTGCTACAGCTTTTATATGTCACAGGCTGCATAGTACAGAAAGGGCAGGCTTTCGAAGGGTCTCTCCCGAGCCAAAATGAAAGAGGAGGGGCTTTTGGAAAGAAAACACACTGATTGGGTGGCGACCTTTTTCATGTGGGTGGTGAGGAAATGGAGTCACACCCACAGCTTGCAAAGTGCAGACTTTACAAGACGATCCCCTTTTCTGACCCAGCTTCTCACCTTTTCTGTGACTAGCTCATTTGATACTGGTTCCCATGGGGGAAGGGGGGGAGGGAAGGAGGGGAGAGGGAGAATGGCTCTTGAAAGGGGGTAGTTCTTGAGGGGAAAAAACAACTTCTTGGGTAGCAAACAGAATATTTTACATGGAAGATGAATGACCTGAGAGTTAAATCAGGGAAATCAAGCAAATGCTATTTCTAGGTTGGGGTGGAGGGGGAGGGGAGAACTTAACATTTTTCTTTTTAAATCAACAAAGGGGCCACAGTAGTAGATAAGCAGTTTAGTTAGGACATAAATGCAATGAATGCAATGATGACTGCTATTGGTCTCCCATTAACTTTTTTCCTTTCGTGTTCTCTCTTCTCTGTCTGCCTGTCTCTGTCTCCATCTCTATCTGTCTCTGTCTCCATCTCTGTCTGTCTCTGTCCGTTTGTGTCTCCCTCTGCTCTCCCTTGATTTCTCTCTTTCCCTCCTTCCCTCTCTCTCTCCTTCCCTACCTCTCTTTCTTCCTCTTTCTCTGTCTGTTCCCCTTTCTATCCTCACTCTATCTGCTTGCCTATCCATCCTATGTCTTTCTGTATCTCTCTTTTTTCCTTTGTCTTTATCTTTCTCTGTCTCTGCTTCTCTCAGTCTATGTTTTCCTGTCTCTTTCCTACGTACACATTTTTTTCAGCTTCCTCCTCATTGCTCTACCCCTAACACACATACCTTCCCACCAAACAAGCAATACCTCTGTATGTATCTCTGGCTAAAGAAAGGATACATAAATTAGAATGTAGCACTACTGTCCAGCATCTGAATAATTTTGCGACGCTCAAGAACCAATATGACAGAATGAAGAGCAGCCAGGCAAACATCTGTTTTATGTTTAGAAGCCTATAGCTGAAATTATTTCAAGCAGAGAATGGCTCAGCCACTCAAGCAACAAAGTGGAGGGCACAGTACAGAGGCCAGGAGGAATTCAAAAGCAGCAGCTAAGGCAGTCAGCCAGAAGTCCCATATTAAGAGGATGCACTTTGGAACTTATTAAGGGTCAGGCTGGGTTAGAACCAGAAATAGGAATTCTGAGGCAATCTTTGAGGAGTGGTCTTCAAAAATGCAGCTGATATATGTTGTGATGTCACCCACAAAATATAGATGAATTCAGTAGCTGGAAAATGGAATTCAAGAAATGGATACTAGTTAGAAGTTTATAAACTGACTTAAGATACACTATCATGTATCCGGTTTGCTAATGCAATGACCTTCATTATATTTCAACTGGAGAATATTTCAGTATGTGTTCATTAGCAACAATGACCATACTGGTAGAGGGAAGGAAAAAAAAAGAGCCAATTTCCAATCACGCCATCATCTCTGTGTTTAATGCTAGAAGTACCTTCTTAATTTATCACTACTGCCTGGGAAGGAAAAAATAGAATATGCACAGCATCTGGCACATGATATATGCTTTTTAAAAGCTAATTGATTAGTTGATAAAACGCCACTAAAATACTTTAAATCACAGCTAGCAAATATATTTTTAAAATCATCTTTTAGGGCTATATTGTTAAGGAAAGAATGAACAAAGTTATTTATTTTATTTTTAATTTTAAATTTATTGATTCTAAAGTTCTCCTCTCAGAATCATTGTGAATAGGAGATGGTCCTAGATTCTCCAAGGCTCTGCTAGAAGAGCAAAAACTTTGGTAGACCTACCTAGGTTTGGCAGTAGATTCAGAATGATTTTCGGCAGATCCTGCCCAGGACTAGGACAAGCAGCAGGGAATGAAAGCTTTGGAGAATTAGGAGCAACTAGACAAAAAGCCAAGTTTTCAAGAATTTCTCATTTTGGATGCCTAATCTGATGCCTTTTCTAACATTAAACCATGTTCTTGTTTTGGCTCCTTGGATATAAGCATTCCACAAATACTTGGGTACCGACCTGGCCTGGCTTTCTTTTTTTATGCGTGTTCTCTAAACTTGGACCTGACTTTCTCAGTACCAGGTGGAATTATCTTCTTCATCACTCAGGAATTTGTCTAATCAAAGGTACATATTTGCCCTCCCTCCCATAAGATGTTATGTTACCAAGCTGAAAAGACTTTGATTATCAGCCTAGCAACAAACTTTATGCTGGAGTCAAGCTAAATCAGGAGAGGTTCATCATTAGAAAGATGATCATCAGCTATTAACAATAACAATAATAATATTCACATAATGATTTAAAGTTTAAAAAATATATGTATACATATATACATATACGTGTATATGTATGTATATATGTATACATGCATGTGTGTGTATCCTGTGATCCTGATAATAACCCTGATAGGTAAGTACAAATATTGTCTCTTTTTATAGATGAGGTAAAGAGAAGTTGTGACTTGCTCTACCTCATAATCATACTAAGTACAACATTTGAATTCAGGTTTTTCTGACTCCAAATCTTATACTGTATACATTGTACCACCTAGATGTTGAAGTTCAGACCTTTGATTTCTCCAGAGTCTCATAATTAATCTGCCTTAGTTGTTACTTTACTTATTAACAGTTGTTAACATGTTTCTAGCACTTTAGGGGTTACGCCATTATGCCATGTGCAGTGAATAGAGCACCAGCTTCGGAATCAGGAGGACTTAAGTTCAAATCCAGCCTCATATACTTAATAACTTACTAAATGTGTAATCCTGTATAAGCAACTTAAGCCCAACTGCTTCACAAAAACAAAAACAGCCCCCCCCCAAAAAAAAAAACTATTATGCTATGCTTTCTTTCATGAAGACCAAGAGGTATATGATTTTTAATTTGTATCAACAGAGTAAATAACCATATCAAAGGAGACTACAAAATGTAGCAACATGGTACAGTGGAAAGGACCTTGGCTCTGAAATTCCATTTATAAAATAATTACAAATAATATAAAATATTTGGGAGTCTACCTACCAAGACAAAGCCAGGAATTATATGAACACAATTACAAAGCACTTTCCACACAAATCAAGTGTTCATGGGGAAGTCTGGCTAATGTAATAAATATTACAAATCTACCAAAATGAATATACTTATTCAGTGCCATACCAATCAAACTGCCAAGAAGTAATAACAAAATTCATCTGAAAGAACAAAAGGTCCAGTATTTCAAGGGAATTAATGAAAAAAAATGCAAATGAAGGTAGCCTAGCTGTATCAGACCTAAAATTATATATAAAGAAATGGTCATCAGAACCATTTAACACTAGAGTAGTTGATCAGTGGATTGATTGGGTTCACAAAACACAATAGTCAAGGACTATGCTAATCTAGTGTTTTGAAAAATTCAAAAACTCCCGCTTCTGGATAAGAATTCATTATTGGAAAATAGTATGGAAACTAGGCATATATCTATACCTATACCAAGATAAGATTGAAATGAGTTCATGATTTAAACATAAAGAATGATACTGTAAGCAAATTAGGAGAATAAGGGGCAGTTTATCTCTCAGGTCTATGGAGAAAAAAGAAATTTATGGACAAAGAGAATATTAAGAAATGCAAAAAGGATAAATTTTATTATATTAAATTAAAAATGTTTTGTTCAAACAAAACCAATGCAGCCAAGATTAGAAGGGAAGCAGAAAACTGGGGGAATTTTTTTTTTTACATCCAAGGGCTCTTATAAAGGTATCATTTCTAAAATATATAGAGAATTGACTCAAAGTTGATAAGTACTCAAAGTATATAAATGGACAAAATTTTCAGATGAAGAAAGTAAAACCATTTATAGTCATATGAAAAATGCTTTAAAACACTATTCATTAGAGAAATGCAAGTTAAAAAACTCTGAAGTACTACTACATGCCTCTCAGATTGGTTAAAATGACAGGAAAAGATAATGATAAATGTTGGAGAAGATGTGGAAAAAGTGGGACACTAATGTTGATTGACATGTGAACTGACAACCATTTTGGAGAGCAATTTGGAACTATGGCCAAAGGGCTTTCAAATTGTGCATACAATTTTAATCCAGCAGTGTTTCTACTGAATCTGTATCCCAAAGAGATCATAAAAAAATGACATTTTTATAGCATCTCTTTTTGTGGTAGCAAGGAACCCAAAACTGAGTGCATGCCTGTCAGTTGGGGAATGGATGGATAGATCATCCATCTGATGGATGTATAGGGTATTCATCCTATGTATAGGGTATAATATAGGTATAAGGATGTAATGTAATATAATTAATATAATGTAATATACAATACATATATATGTAATATATATATATATATATATTAATAATATACACTATGTATAGTATATGTATACAATATACTAATGTATAGGGATGTAATGGAATATAATTGTTTTATAAGAAATGATCAGCAGAATGACTTCAGAAGGGCCTGGAGAGGTTTACTTGTACAGATGCTAAGTGAAGGGAGTAGAACCAAGAGAACACTACAAGGCAACAACAAGATTATGTGATGATCAATTCTGATGAACTTGGGTCTTTTCAACAATGAGTTGATTCAGGCTAATTCTAATAAACTTGTGATGGAGAGAGCCATCTGAATCAAGAAAGAGGACTATGGGTACTCAATATGGATCACAACATAGTATTTTCACTTTTTTATTGGACTTCGGTTGCTTTTTTTTCTTTCTCATTTTTTTTTTCTTTTTGATCTGATTTTTCTTGGGCAGCATGATAAATGTGGAAATATATTTAGAAGAATTGCATGTGTTTAACCTATATTGGATTACTTGTTATGTAGGGGAGGGGTTGAGGGAAGGGAGGAAGAAAAAATTAGAACATAAGGTTTTGCAAGAATGATATTGAAAACTATCTTTGTGTGTATTTTTTTTCCTTTGCATGTATTTTAAAACTAAAAAACTAGTATTTTTTAAAATGGCTTTCAAGTTAGAAGACTTTTGTTCAAATCATTCCTCCAAAGCTTACTACTTGACTGACAATCAGTCAAGCACTTACTATGTACCAGTATAATGCTAGATATAACTAAGTACTGGAGACATCTTGGACTTCACTTTCCACATGTACAAAAAGTGGGGGTTGGACTGGCTGACCTCTGGGGTCTCTCCAAGTAGGTTACACACTAGGAAGATTACTGGTCTTTTGAACCTGAGTTCAAATTCAACTTCAAATACTTATTATATACCTGTCATGAAACAGGATAAATCATTTAACCTCTATCTTCCTCAGTGTCCTTATCTGTAAAATTGGGAAAACAATAGCACCTACTTCCCAGGGTTATTGTGAGGATCGAATGAATACTATTAGTAAAAAACTTAGCATAGTGTTATATGAAGGCTAGCTATTAATTTCTAAATTTCCACAGAGCCCAGCATAGTGTTCTGTATAAAGAAAGTTCTTTAAAAATGATAATTGAATTAATTTAAATTAAGAGAGCTCATAAATGTAATACAATAGGCTAATAACCAGAGCCTCTGCCTCCTGACACTATGTTATGCTATCCAGGCACATATGCAAACTATTCTGGACCTCTCCCTTTCTCAATCTTTGTAAAACAGTCCTTTCCACCTATGACTACCATAATTAAATTTCTCAAAAATCTACCAATCTTGTTTCCTTTCTGTCTCTATTAAGCATAATACATATGACAGCTCTGAGCTTAAATGTTGAGGCCACTGGGTGACTTTGTGGTAACTTCTTTAAAATACTCTTTGTTTCTGTGCCTCCATATAATTCTCTTTTCCCATTATATGTAGGCACTTCGCTTACCCTGACTGAGCTTAAAATTCAGTAGGGAAAGTAAGAGATAGTGCCCAAATACGTTCTCTGAGGCAGGAACAAAGAAAAAGAGGTAGAAGCAGAAAATTGGGAGGAGTAACTTCTTGTTAGTCTGAATCAGGAAAGGTTTCAGAAAAGAATTGAGCTGAGCATTAAAAGATAAGTAGAATTTCAAAAAATACATGAACTGAGGATGAGATGAAAACTGATCAGAGAGATAGAGACAGACAGAGACAAAGAAAGTGACATAGAGACAGAGAGACAAAGAGACACACAAAGAGAAAGAGACAGAGAGAAAGAGACAAAAGAGGGAGGTAGGAAGGGAGAGAGAGAAAAGAGAAGAGTCTTGGATTGTGTTTAGGAAATAGTGAATATCAGCCTGTTTCTAATGGCTCAGAGCATCCATGCTTGTTGGCTCCTTTTGGTCAGTAGCAAAGAAACTTACAGGATTTAAGAATTCAAACTTGGTACAAAAGAAATAACCTTCTACTTTATCACAGCCATGGTAATGTCTATAGGTCATATGATTTTCCCATGGAACAAAGGGACAGCTAGGTTCTATGGTGGATGGAACACTTGGCCCAGAATCAGGAAGACTCACTAGCTGTGTGACCCTGGGGTAAATCACTTCACTCTGTTTGCCTCAATTTCTTTATTTAGATAATGAGTTGGAGAAAGAAATTACAAATCACTCCAGTATTTTTGCCAATCCAAATGAGGTCATAAGAGTCAGACATGAATGAAAAATAACTAAACAACAATATAAAAAAGGAAATGACCTCAAAACGTATTATTTATACAGGCCTATAGTGCACTTTTTTGCAGTGGTTTCTTTGAGAGGCAATGAAATAAGGGAGCTCATGATCTTTTGGTAGTCTGTTCTACCTTGAGGGTTTCAGTTAAAATGTGCCCCTTTGAAAAGGAGCCAACCATAAATAATTGCAAAGTTGTATTTCCTTAGTGAATGACTCCAAAAGTATTAAAAAGAAAGCCTGAGTCATTTCAGAATTCTTAATATAACCTTTGAGAGCTTAGAATTTAATTATTCAATCAACAAACATTTATTAAATTCATATTATATTCCAGGTACTTTAGTAGATGTGAGGGACAGAAAGACAAAGATTGAAATAACACTTCCTTTTAAGTAGCTTCATTCAACCAAGAAAGATAAAATGTACACATATACATTTATTCAAAATATATATAAAATAAACAAAAGGTAATTTTTGGGCAAGTGGCTGAAGCATCTGGATAGCAGTGGATACAGCATTGCACTGGAAACCAGGAAGATCTAAGTTCAAATCTGCTCTCACCCACTTACTAGCTGTGTGACCCTGGACAAGTCACTGGACCTGTTTTTCTTAATCCAGTGGAAAAGGACATGACAAACCAATAAAGTATCTTTGGCAAGCAAATTCTATATATGGTTATAAAGAGTCAAACATAACACTGGAACACCAAATTTAGGAAGAAGCACTAGAAATTGTGTGATCAGAAGCTTCCTATAGGAAGTAGCTCTTGGACTTAGTTTGGAAAGAAACTACAAATTCTAAGAGGTAGAGAGTGGCATTGCAGATAGGGTAATATTGTTGATGCAAAGACAGTGATTAAGAGATGGAATATCATGTATGGGAAACATGAGTCTGATTTGACTAAGGTGTGAGAAGAGAAAGACACAAGAAAGAGAAGTAATATGCAATATGGTATTGAGTGAGTTGATGCAAGTCATGTGGAGTATTTTCAATGCCAAACAAGAATTTATTTCATCCTGAAAGTAATAAGGAATCACTAACGCTTATTGAGTTGGACAATGGCATAGTCAGACTTTGATGTTGCATAAATACCTTGCATATTGGATAAATCCCTTTGGTAGCAGTGAGAAGGATGTATTAAAGGAAAAGAGTCTAACTAAGAAGCTACTTCAATACTCCAGGGGAGAAAGGACAACATACTCTTTCCTCACTATTTCATAGCTACCACCTAGTTTAATTTTCTTATTTTACTGTTATGAAAACCATAGATAAGTGGCAGAGACAAATTTCAAACCTAGGTACTCTGCATTCAAAATCAACAGTCATGTCACTAGGCCACCTTGACTTTTGTTAATGAACCAAATAATAGTTTATTTCCAGTTTTACTCACATTGACAAATCAAGTCAAAGATTCTCACTTCAGGGCTCAAAGAATACTCTTAGAAGGTTCAGGTAATCTTTTCTAATACTATTGCCATTCCAATATGCTTTCTACAAAGTTTCCAGTTATTGGTGTTAAGCAAATAACTTCTATTAGGCTTTACAAAAGTATACTGAGAAGACATAGCAAGAAGAGAAGTATAAAGAATGACTTCAAACCATAGTACATTCTCTAATATTAACTTGATCGCTGAGGAGAATGGGCTCAGACTTAGAGAATTTGCTATTAAGTATTCGTCCCAACCAATTTTTTTTCTGAAAAACTCTATGCCTAATGGATGATCATGCCAGAAAGCAGGATTTTAGATGTTGGGTCTAATTCACTAATAAGCTAGGGTCACTGATAAGCAGGTTATTAATCAGGGCCATGGAAACTGTTGTGAAATCTGACTTCCAAATCTCTGCTGGTTCTCCCACCTTTTTATGCTCACAAGGTTGCTGCCTAATTTCTTGTACTTCTTATATACTTTTATTTAAGTGCAGAAGAAACAAACATAAAGAGCCACATAACAGGCTTGTGTTTGGGAGGCACATGTCACCCATAGTGGAAAGGTCTTTACAACCAGAGGCTTAAAAATTGAGCTTTACTCAAACCATCCAGTAAGAGTAGAAAGAATGAGTCTATTCTAAAGAAATACTTTACCTGTCTCTCAGTTCTGACAGCCTATCCTATGGGTGCCTCTTTATCAAAGATAAGAAGACCTAAAAACATTAGAATACTCTTGTACTCTGAATTAGGAAGAAGAACCATTTCATGATAAGACATCAAGACTTCCTAGTTTTTTAGTGTCTCCTACTTGTGTTGGCAATGGGCAGAGTATTGCACATGCTTTAGAAATAGAACTCTATTGGTCAGTTCTTTTATTACAAAAAGTATAAAATGCTTTACAAGTTCTAAAAAAACCTCTAAATATATGTTGTTACTATAATGCTAGAAGAGTAAATTATTCACAGTTTTGGGCATTAAGTACCATTTTAAAATACTATAATGCAATGTGTAGGCATGATTCCAAATAATTTGGGATTGAAGTATTAAAGAGCAGACAAATAACAATGAAAAGATTTTTCCTAAATCTTCTTCTTGAAAAGATTATTCACCTCTAGATTTAGAGACAGAAAACCTGAGTTCCAATCCCACTTTGTTTAAATAGTTTACCAGAGAAGGTAAAAATTCAGTTATTACATTATACAGAAAAGATTTATATGTAATTTGCAAAGAACTATCATCTATTTTGACATCTATGAAATATTATTTTTTAATATGAAAATTAGGTGGGTTTTATAAGGTTAGTTACTGGAAAAACAAACTTGTTTAAACAAAGATATATTCTTATATGGCATTATTCCAAGTTACCAGAATTGCACAATCATTTCACAATCACATACACAATTCACAATCAACACTAATACATAAAGAGGAAGCCCATAACCAGAACTAAAATCTCAGAATAATAGAAATGGAAAAGACTTTAGAAGTTACCAAGTCCAATTCACTGATTTGTTGAAAATAGCACAATTAAATAACTTGCCCAGTCAAATAGTTTATTAGATGTAGTTTGGGAAGCTAGCAATTTGGCATACCAAACTACCAGGTAAAACATGTAGTTCCATTTGGCATCAACTCATAGCAACTAAAATCTATGGAGTTGTTGCATTTTTTGGGAAAGGTGCAAAAAGTAACAATCCAATGTCAAGTGAACTCAAAGGAAGAAAAACAAAGGTATTCCAGGTGGGCAGGACAATAAACTGTAGTTAGCAGCAATATAAGTACATCTTTCTACATACAATTTTGGTCTTATTGTTATAAAGAAAGAAAGTTCATTCCTAACTACTGAAAACTCAAATTTAAAACAACTGTAAAAATATCTAAGGGTGGTGAGAAGAACAAGCAAAGGGAAAACTAACCAAAGTCTTAGAATATTCAAAATAATTCATATGAATGTTTTAATAATCATTAGAGGACTATATATCTATTATATATACTTCTTCCCCCAAAATGAACAATCTTTAGAATGTTAGAAGGGTAAAATCTTATATTCTGTTCTTTCCCTCCCCCCAACAATCTCAGACTAAACCTCTATTAAAAATGCCTTCTCTATAGTATGTAGGCTCTTTCCCAGCATTTTAATGATATTTAGAGAAGGGGCTTGCATAGTTCAATGAAACTATGATCCTGCTGGGAGAGATTACCCAAGACAGACAGGTCATAATGGACAATTCTGACAAATGGTAATCCACTGGAGAATGAAAGGGCAAAGCACTATCTTTGCCAAGAAAACAGTCTTAAAATGATAAAATATATGACATTGAAATATGAGCCCCTCAGGTTAGAAAGTGTCTGATCCATTACTGAGGAAGGGATAGGAAAACTACTAATTGGAAAAAGAATGAAGCAGCTGGGCTAAAGCGTAAAGGAAGCTCAACCATGAATGTGTCTGGTGATGAAAGATCAATATTGCATAGGAGCTGAAATATATGAAATTAAAGCTGAAGCTTAAGTATTTTGGCCACATGATAAAGGCTTCATTGGAAACAAAAAAAAAGACTGATGTTAGAAAAGATTGAAGGCAGAAAACGAAAGAGTAAAGCAGAAATTGAGATGGATAGATAGTTTCATAAAGTGTCATAAAAGAAACAAATATGAGCTCAAACAGATCTGGATGCTATAGCTCTGTAAGTGAGAAGTTCCAAAAGCAAAAGTGTCCCTCAGTTTAGCAGAGTATCTCTACTTTCAAATTATCAGATACACATTTATCTCAAATTTAGCAGTAATGCTGAACTGTACCAAGAAAATGTTGAAGTAGACATTGAAGCAAATTCTCATTTTTTTTCAGAAACATCCTTGTGACAAGACTGTACATTTCTGAAGAGAATTCATTGGTTGATTTTACTTTTGGAAAGTCTCTCACATCCTCCCTCCTCTCCTATGACATTGTCATCACCTTGGCACAGGCCATAATCATCTCATGCCTGAATGATTGTAAGAACATGCTGGTTACTTTATCCACCACAGAATCTTTGGTGCTCCAGTTTTCCCCACTCTCTTTGTCAAAGTAATCTTCCTAAAAATAAATAGATATGAAGATGTCATACTTCCTGCTTCAAAAATCTTGATGATTCCCTTTATGGCCAAATATAAAATCCTTTTTTGAAGCCCAAAGGCATTCATAACCTGCTCCCCAACATGTATATACTTTTCTAGTCTTTTTGCACCTTATACCCTCCCCCCAATTCTGTAATAGTAATACTGAACAACATCCTGTTTTTCAAACAAAACACTCCATCACCAAACAAGCAGACACTGTCATTGGCTGTCCCTCATACATGGTGATTTCTCCATCTTCATCTAGGCCTCTTGCTTTTTCTAATTTCTTTCAAATTCCAGGTAGAATCCCACATTTTACAGGGAGTCATTCCAGTCCCCCCTTAATTATCTTGCCTTTCTTCTATTGATTATTAATCAATTTATCCTGTATATGGCTTGTTTGCACGTAGATATTTGAATGCTCCTTAATCTCTAAGAGCCCAAACAGTCTTTTATTTTTTCTATCCTCAGTGCTTACCACAGTGCCTGACAAATAGTAGATGCTCAGTTAGTGTTTATTGACTGACTTAACATGTTTTGTTTCCTAATCCATCATCTACAACATAAATTACTACTATAATTTTGTGTCATGTATAATTTAACTTTTTTTTTTCTTCACGATGGCTCTTCAAATGCTAGAAGACTGTTAACTTTATTAACCCTAAGTCTATTCTTATCCCAATTAAACATTTTTCCATTCTTTCCATTGATTTCCATTTCTCATTGATAAAACTTTTAGATATCAGGGAGACAAGGAGAGATCTCTAAGGAATTACAGAAGAAATCTAAATTGATAGCAAATAACCATTGACTTTTCTTTGGGCATGGCTATTCAACCTTCTCTAAGTTCCCATTGCATTAATTTTTGTGTAATTCTAATAATACACTATTATTTCTATCTTCCTGCAAGACCTTAAACATTTACAAATTCCTGCTTTTATTATCAATCTGCTTTTTGTCAATTGGCAATAGATGAGATGAAATATCAGTATTATTTCAGATAGTTGTTAATGTTTTGCTTTTTTATGAACTGTTCATATTTTTGACCACATACATATACATATATAGATATATATCATGTACATAAGTACTTTTACATACATAGACAAAGTCTTTTCAAATAAATAAATTTTGGTTTTATTTATTCTTTCTATAGTATTTTTTGGCTTTTAGTTTATCAATTCTTCCAAAAATTTTAAATATTTTCTCTTTTGCTTTTTATTTTTGGTTCTCTAATCTAAAAAACGCATATTCAATACATTCATCTTCATTTCTCTGTTTTCTTATTGAAATTTTGTAAAAATGTGCTTTTTATTATGAAGATTCCATTAGCTGAATTCTAGAAATATTGATATGATATTTCAGAATTATCATATTTTGTCATATAATTATTATTTCTACTCTTCTGATTTGGACAACTCATATTATAGGAAATCATTGCTAAAACTCCATTTAAGTCTCTCTTTTGTGGTCCCTATATACTGGTTTATATTTTGAGTTTGTTGTGCTCTAAAAAATATATATTTATAAATTTTATTAAAAACTTCTTGTGGGTGGAGCCAAAATGGTGGAGAAGGTACATGAGGCTTTTGAAGCTCTATTATACCCTCACAACCAATTATTAAATTCAGCCTCAAAAATAGTGCTTGACTGGTAAAAGCCACAAAGACTAGAAGTACAACAATTTACCAGCTGAAGATAATCTGGAATTTCATCAGAAAAGGGTTGTCCTGAGGGGCCAGGGAGAAGATCAGCGCAAGCAGGGAGAGAACTAGAGGCTAGCATGTTGTGCAAACTGGGCAAGAGTGGTTTTTGTGGTTAGAAAAATTACAGAGATGACACTGGCATATACTGATTAATCTGCCCTGCTTGCAAAACAGGAGATCAGCAGAGAAATCAAAGCCACTCAAAAAAATGCCAGAACCTAATAGGATCTGGCTTGACCCACTCAAAACTGGAAGTGACTCAGCACAGATCACATCACAACTCTGCAGCCCCAACCCGCAGTATGGGGTTTTCCTTGAGGCAATTACAAACCTGCATTGCAGGGGGGCACAGCCTGGGGCAGCCTCTAATCTGCACAGTAAGGGACTCAGCCTGGGGCAATAGAACTGCCTCCAGATCAACTTGCTTCCAGGCAGAGACATTTTGGATCTGAGTGGGGCCATTCACTGGTCAGCTGCTAATATCCCAGCCCCAATGGAGGCTTTGTCCTGGGGTAATGACACTTGCATTGCATAGCCTCTAGCCTCAGGGCAGTTGCTAAAACACATAGCGGGGGTTCTCTACTGGGCACTTCCATAGCTGGCTGGTGCTAAATCACTTCTGGTTGGGGGAGGGGGGAGAAGGGGACATTATCCCAGAGAACTCCCATACCTCACTGTTTGCAGCCTGTTTATACCTTTCCCTGCTTTTCAGAGGAAGCTGGTAACCCCTTGCCCTGAAGGTATATCCTAAAGGCTTTAAAAAATGAGTAAAAAAACCAAAAGGACCATCAATAGCTTCTATACAGAAAAATAGCAGATTTGCAACCCCAAGGAGACTAATAGTAAACAGTCTCCAGACAATACCCCAAAGGGGAATGTTATCTGGCTCTCCTAGAAGAGGCAATTAAAAGTCTCAAAAGAGGGTTAGAAGAAAAATGGGGAAAGGAAAGAGAAGCTTTCCAAGAAAGTAACAACTTCCTGAAATATGAATTGGAAAAGGTAAAAAATTCCCAGGAAGTGCAGGGAAACAGAATTTGTGAATTGGAAAAATTAAAAAAAAATCCCAGGAAAGAAGGATTTATGAATTGGAAAACATAAAGAATTTGCAAGAAAGTAGGATAAAAAAATTCCATAGAGCAAAACAAATCATTTAAAAACTCAATTCGATATATACAAAAAGAAGTAAAAAAAAAAAAAAGCTAATGAAGAAAATAATTCATTAAAAATCAGAACTGAACAAATAGAAATCAATGATTCACGGAGACATCAAGAATCAGTCAAGCAAGACCAAAAAAAATGAAAAATTAGCGAAAAGCATCAAATATCTACTTAGAAAAATGACAGATCTGGAAAATAGATCTAGGAGAGATAATCTGAGGATTATTGGACTTTCTGAAAATTATGATGAAAAAAAAAAAGAGCCTAGATACTATTTTACAGGAAATCATCAAAGAGAACTGTCCAGATGTAATAGAATCAGAAGGTAAAATAGGCATTGAAAGAATTCATTGAACACCTTCGGAAAAAGACCCTAAAATAAAAAACTCCAAGGAATCTTGTGGCCAAATTTCAGAACTATCAGAATAAAAAAAAATATTACAAGCAGCCAGAAAAAAAAAAAAACAATTCAAATATTGAGGTACCACAATAAGAATTACCCAAGATCTGGCTGCCTCCACATTAAAGGATTGAAGGGCCTGGAATCTGATATTCTGAAAGGCAAAAGAACTTGGAATGCAGCCAAGAATGAACTACCCACCCAAACTGAGCATTTTCTTCCAGGTAAGAAGATGGAAATTTAACAAAACAGATGAATTCCATTTGTTTGTAAGAAAATGACCAGAACTAATAAAAAAAAAAATTAATCTCCCACCATAGCACTCAAAAGAAGCAGAAAAAGGTAAAAGGAACTCTTGAGAACTGTATTTCTGTTGTGCATATAGAAAAAGACTATATGTATAATATGATTTTACTGATATAACATAAAAAGGAAAGTAGAAATGGAAAGGGGATTGTGTCAGAAAAGGGGGAAAGGTGGGATAAAAAGAGGGAAAATACATCCCATGAAGAGGCAATGGAAACTTATTATATCTGAGGGAATTTAGAGAGCGGGAGAAACATTGTGTGAATCTTACTCTCACCAGAGTTGGCTAAAGGAGAAAATAATTGACATACTTGTTTTATAGAAAATCTTCTCTCACCTCATTAAAAAGGGGGAGAGGAAAAGGGAAAAGGAAAAGAGTAATAAGGGAAGGGTACAAGAAAGGGGAAGACATTCAAAGGGAGGAGGGAAGGATCCTAAAGAGGGTAAGTGGTGTGATACAAGTGGGGCACATAAGTTTAAAATTGGGAAAGGGGGGAACAAGAAAAAGAAAATCATAATCTGGGGATAATAAGATGGCAGGAAATACAGAATTAGTAATTTTAACCATAAATGTGAATGGGATGAACTCTCCCATTAAGTGGAGGTGGATAGCAGAATGGGATCAAAAGTCAGAACCCTACAATATGTTGTTTACAGGAAACAAATTTAAAGCAGGGAAATACATACAGAGTAAAGGTAAAAGGCCGGAGCAGAATCTATTATGCTTCAGGTGAAATAAAAAAAGCAGGGATAGCCATCCTTATCTCAGATCAAGCAAAAGCAAAAATTGATCTAATTAAAAGAGGTAAGGAAGGAAACTATATCTTGCTAAAGGGTAGCATAGACAATGAAGCAATATCAATACTAAACATATATGCACCAAGTGATATAGCATCTAATTTCCTAAAGGAGAAGTTAAGAGAGTTGTAAGAAGAAATAGACAGCAAAACTATGAAAGTGGGAGATCTCAACCTTGCACTCTCAGAATTAGATAAATGAAACTACAAAACAAATAAGAAAGAAATTAAAGAGGTAAATAGAATATTAGAAAAATTAGGTATGATAGATCTTTGGAGAAAACTGAATGGAGACAGAAAGGAGTATACTTTCTTCTCAGGAGTTCATGGAACTAGGCAAAAATTGACCATATATTAGGGCATAAAGACCTCAAAATTAAATGCAGGAAGGCAGGAATAATAAATGCTTTCTTTTCAGATCACAATGCAATAAAAACCACATTCAACAAAAAGTTAGGAGTAAATAGACCAAAAAGTAATTGGAAATTAAATAATCTCATCTTAAAGAATGATTGAGTGAAACAGCAAATTATAGACACAAATAATAATTTCACTCAAGAGAATGACAATGATGAGACATCATACCAAAATTTGTGGGATGTAACCAAAGCGGTAATAAGGGGAAATTTTAAATCCTTAGAGGCTTACTTAAATAAAATAGAGAAAGAAAAGAGCAATGAATTGGGCTTGCAACTTAAAAAGCTAGGAAAGGGCCAAATAAAAAGCCCCCAGTCAAATAATAATCTTGAAATTCTAAAATTAAAAGGAGAAATTAATAATACTGAAAGTAAAAAAAAAAAACTATTGAACTAATAAATAAAACTAAGAGTTGGTTTTATGAAAAAACCAATAAAATAGATAAGCCTTTGGTAAATCGGATTAGAAAAAGTAGAGAGGAAAATCAAATTAGTAGTCTTAAAAATGAAAAGGGAGAATTTTCCACCAATGAAGAGGAAATTAGAGAAATAATAAGGAGTTACTTTGCCCAATTTTATGCCAATAAATTTGATAACCTAAGTGAAATGGATGACTACCTCCAAAAATATAGGCTTCCCAGATTTACAGAGGAGGAAGTAAATTGCTTAAATAGTCCCATTTCAGAAAAAAGAAATAGAACAAGCTATTAATCAACTCCCTGAGAAAAAAATCCCCAGGACCAAATGGATTTACATGTGAATTCTACCAGACATTTAAAGAACAATTAGCTCCAATGATATATAAACTATTTGAAAAAACAGGGAATGAAGGAGTGCTACCAAATTCCTTTTATAACACAGACATGGTACTGATACCTAAATCAGGTAGATTGAAAACAGAGAAAGAAAATTATAGACCAATCTCCCTAATGAATATTAATGTTAAAATCTTAAATAAGATATTAGCAAAAGACTACAGAAAATCATCCCCAGGATCATACACCATGATCAAGTAGGATTTATACCAGGAATGCAGGGCTGGTTCAATATTAGGAAAACAATTAGAATAATTGACTATATCAATAACCAAATTAACAAAAACCATATGATCATTTCAATAGATGCAGAAAAAGCACTTGATAAAATCCAACATCCATTCCTAATAAAAACACTTGAGAGGATAGGAATAAATGAATTTTTCCTTAAAATAGTCAGGAGTATATATTTAAAACCATCAGTAGGCATCATATGTAATGGGGACAAACTGCAAACATTCCCAATAAGATCAGCAGTGAAACAAGGTTGCCCACTATCACCATTACTATTTAGTATTCTATTAGAAATGCTAGCTTTGGCAATAAGAGTTGAGAAAGAGATTAAAGGAATTTGAGTAGGTAATGAGGAAACCAAATTAGAGTTGAGAAAGAGATTGAAGGAATTTGAGCAGGTAATGAGGAAACCAAATTATCACTCTTTCCTGATGATATGATGGTATACTTAGAGAACCTCAGAGATTCTACTAAAAATTATTAGAAATAATCCACACCTTTAGCAAAGTTGCAGGATACAAAATAAACCCACATAAGTCATCAGCATTCTTATATATTACTAACAAAATCCAACAGTTAAGAGTTACAAAGAGAAATTCCATTTAAAGTAACTACTGATAGTATAAAATACTTAGGAATCTATCTGCCAAGGGAAAATCAGAAACTTTATGAGCAAAACTACAAAACACTTTCCACACAAATTAACTCTGATCTAACCAATTGGAAAAATATTAAATGCTCTTGCATAGGGCAAGCAAATGTAATAAAGATGATAATATTATCTAAACTAATCTATTTAGTAAGTGCTATACCAATCAGACTCCCAAAAAACTATTTTAATGACCTAGAAAAAATAACAACAAAGTTCATAAGGAAAAACAAAAGGTCAAGAATTTCAAGGGAATTAATGAAAAAAAAAAAAAAGCAAATGAAGGTGGCCTAGCTGTACCAGATCTAAAATTATATTATAAAGCAGCAGTTGCCAAAACCATTTGGTATTGGCTAAGAAATAGATTAGTTGATCAGTGGAATAGGTTAGGTTCAAAGGACAAAACAGTCAATAACTTTAAATCTCTAGTGTTTGACAAACCCAAAGACCCCAGCTGTTGGGATAAGAACTCACTGTTAGACGAAAATTTCTAGGAAAATTGGAAACTAGTATGACAGAAACTAGGCACTGATGCACACTTAAAGCCATACACCAAGATAAGGTTCATGACCTAGGCATAAAGAATGAGATTATAAATAATTTAGAGGAACACAGGGTAGTTTACCTTTCAGACCTGTGGAGGAGGAAGGAATTTATGACCAAAGAAGAACTAGAGATCATTATTGATCACAAAATAGAAAATTTTGATTATATCAAATTGAAAAGCTTTTGTACAAACAAAACTAATGCAGGCAAGATTAGAAGGGAAGCAATAAACTGGGAAAACATTTTTACAGTCAAAGGTTCTGATAAAGGCCTCATTTCCAAAATATGTAGAGAATTGACTCTAATTTATAAGAAATCAAGCCATTTTCCAATTGATAAATGGTCAAAGGATATGAACAGACAATTCTCAGATGAAGAAATTGAAACTATTTCTAGCCATATGAAAATATGCTCCAAATCATTATTAATAAGAGAAATGCAAATTAAGATAACTCTGAGATACCACTACACACCTATCAGATTGGCTAGAATTACAGGGAAAGATAATGCGGAATGTTGGAGGGGATGTGGGAAAACAGGGACACTAATACATTGTTGGTGGAATTGTGAATGCATCCAACCATTCTGGGGAGTAATTTGGAACTATGCTCAAAAAGTTATCAAACTGTGCATACTCTTTGATCCAGCAGTGTTACTACTGGACTTATATCCCAAAGAGATTTTAAAGAAGGGAAAGGGACCTGTATGTGCAAGAATGTTTGTGGCAGCCCTCTTTGTAGTGGCCAGAAACTGGAAACTGAGTGGATGCCCATCAATTGGAGAATGGATGAATAAATTGTGGTATATGAATATTACAGAATATTATTCTTCTGTAAAAAATGACCAACAGGATGATTTCAGAAAGGCTTGGAGAGACTTACATGAACTGATGCTGAGTGAAATGAGCAGGACCAGGAGATCATTATATACTTCAACAACAATACTATTTGATCATTTCTGGTGGACCTGGCCATCTTCAGCAATGAGATGAACCAAATCAGCTCCAGTGGAGCAGTAATGAACTGAACCAGCTACACCCAGGAAAAGAACTCTGGGAGATGACTAAGAACCATTAGATAGAATTTCCAATCCCTCTATTTTTGTCCACATGCATTTTTTATTTCTTCACAGGCTAATTGTATACTATTTCAGAGTCTGATTCTTTTTGTATAGCAAAATAACAGTTTGGACATGTATACTTATTTTGTATTTAATTTATACTTTAACATATTTAACACGTATTGATCATCCTGCCATCTAGGGGAAGGGGTTGTGGGAAGGAGGGGAAAAATTGAAACAAAAGGTTTGGCAATTGTCCATGATATAAAATTACCCATGCATATAACTTGTAAATAAAAAGCTATTAAAAGATAAAAAATAAAAACTTTTTGTGGTGCAAACATATAAATTCTTTAGCAGTCCCATTTAGAAATTTTGTGAGTTTTTTAGCTTTAGTTTCTCCATTAATTTGTTTCATTGTATATTTCTCCATTTGTTCTCTTTCTGTTAAACTTATAACTGAAAAAGTGACAACAAAAATGTCCTGCCATTATTGTGTTGTTATGGTTTTGCTTTGGGGTTTTAGAGTTAAGTGAGTTTTCTCCTTGTGAATTTAGTTGCTAAGGTAACTCTAGCACATAAGTTTAATACTAATATTGGTTTATTGCCTATGGTTCATTTTGATATAGTACTTTTTCTGTATTTTCCCCTTTTTTGAAAATATTACTAACCATTTCCTGACATAGCCATCTTTTCCTATTTCACATGAAATGTTCTCCTTGGGTCTATTGCCTTCCTCTCACTGATTGTCACTTGCTCCTAAAGCATTGATTCCCTTTCTTCTGAGGCAAAAAGAATTATATTTTTAAACACCAAATCCCTGCAGATTATGATCATTTACATAATTTGATAAGTATTCTAGTTTAAAATCTTGGGAGTCACAAAATTTAGTTTACAAAACTAACCCCAATTTCTCTTGTAAATTCTCTTTCCTCTTATCTTGAATGTTACTTGTCTGTCCTCTGGAAACCTCATATTCAACATTTCCAATCTGAAGTTTCCAAAATCTGGATTTCCTAGGGCAATATGGTATGTGAAAATTTTGCTGTAATGGAAAAAACAGTGGAAATCAGGGTCTAATTCTGCCAATGCCACTTGTATGACTGTCACTTCATCTCTGGACTTCAGTTTACTGGTCTACAAAATACAGGGGTTGAACTAGATGACTTCCAATTCTAATTTATTTCTAAATTCTAAGAATTTCCCTTTGGGGAGGAGGGAGAGAGGTTTGCAACCTTGAAGTAGGATAATCTCCTTTGTTTAGCAACTTTTACCTAATTAATTGCACTAATAAAAAGAGAGCTTGTTGAGAACTAAGGAGAAGAATTGCATAAATTTGGCAAGTACCAACATATCCATCCATGAAATAGAATTTATTCTAATTGAATAAATTTTACTCCAGAAAATGTTTTCCAATGTTAACAATGTGTAGCTTTTTATATGTTATTAAATCTGTCTTTCTAAAACTGAGATCTCCTATTAATTTATAGCTCCTCTCCCTATTTTCAAAAGAAATTTATCCTTTTATAGGTATGTATTTAAGATAATGTATTCATTTCCGAACTGTAACAGTCTACAAAAATCATAGTTTTTTCATATGAATTGATTTCTAACTGAGTCATTCTCATTTTTTAACTTGTACAATGATTTTTTGAACCATAGAACCAGAGTTTACACTTATACTTATTGAATTAAATTTTACTAGTTTCCACCCAACCTTCCAGATTTTGAAGATAATTTGGGTTCCAATTCCAATGAAAAATCAATATATTGACAGCTTTGTGCTTAGCTACAGATTTGATAAACATGTTTTCTATTCTTTCATCATTACCCTTAGCATAACATTATTTCACCAGAGCATTCCTTCCATAAAGATGTTAATTCACTAATTGGAACTCAGTGTCCAGCCATGATGAGCTGGAAGAGATATTGGAACATCTAATAAAACTCTCTGATTTTCCAGATTAAAAAACTAAATCCCATGGATTTTAATCAACTTTCCCAAGGTTTTGAACTAATTTTTGTTAGAGCTAGAATTATAATTCAACATTTCTGACTTCAAGCGCTCTAGTCTGTTCCTACTAAAAAAAAAAAACCCAACAATCTCTTCTATTCCATGCAAGGTATTGTACTTCTGCTTTGATTCTTGTTCTAATTGCTGGCTTATTATAAAAATCTATCATATTTATGTGAACACCAAGTATAGAAATTTTTCAGCAGAAATCTCATTTTGAATTATTAAATTAATTAGTAAATGAGTTATTTATAAGTATATATATGTATGAGAGACTGAGACAGACAGAGAGAGAGAGAGAGAGAGAGAGAGAGAGAGAGAGAGAGAGAGAGAAAGAGAGAGAGAGACTGAGAGAGACAGAAGGAGGGGGGAAAGAGAAAGAAAAGGAGATGAGAGTAGAGTTAGAGGATTTGTTTGTGAAAAGAATGGAATAAGAAGCAGTGCAATGTGTCAGAAGAGTTTTGGTCCAAAGTAAGATCCACTGTCCCCTCTTGTTCTTTGGAGGAGAAAGAAATGGCAATATTCTGATACTTATGTTAAAAAAAAATATTTGATTTCATCATTCATTTAAAAATGTCTTTTCAAAATATTTTGTTTCTACATAGAAGCCCCACAAAAAACGGAAATCTGAATTTTTATATTTTAACTCATTGTTTTTAGGAGATAGTGATAGAGTGGACTTGGAATCAGGGAGCCCTGATTTAAACTGAGCCTCAGACACTCACTAGTTGTGTGACTGTGGCCAAGGCAACTAGCCTCTTTCTGCCTCATTTTCTTCAATTCTAAAAAGGGGATCACAATAACAACTATTCTGAAAGGTTGTTGTGAGAAACGAAGGGGATACTTTTTTTTGTACAGCACTTAGTACAGACCTTAGTATATAGTAGGTGCCACACAAATTTTTAGTTCTTATTTCCCTTTTTAAAAATTTTTTTTTTTTAAATTTCTATTACAAAGCAAAACTTCATACAATTGTGGCAAGAAGTGAGAATTGTCGATGGAGCTATACCACCTTTTTTTCTGTTCTTGAAATTGAGCTCATCTCCCTGGTATGCTCCTTTGGTCATGTATAATAATATCCAAGAAAACTTATATCTTCACATGTGGCCAAACTTGATTTTTCTTAATGAAATGATTCTTGAAAGCAGGTTATATCTTTGAGTTTTTACATGTTGATGTAATAACATTTTTTCCAAACTAAGCAATTAGGAAGCATACAATAGGAATTTTAAAGAGTGTTAATGAACTACAATCAGGATGTGGACAGATGACATATAGCTAGAATGTTTTATTTTTTTTTAATTATGTATATGGATATATCTGAGCAATCTTGGGAGGACAAAAAAGAGAAGATGGAGAAAATTGAATGAATACCAGTGATCTAAATTCAGTTTAATTCAGACTCTTGGAAGAATTTCAAAAAGGTCATCTTGACTCAATAGATATGTGGCTGACACAGAACTTTGGAATAGCAGCAAGAGGGAATCTAAATAGATAAGATTTTATACTATTTGGCTGTTTTTCATCTAGACTTTAATGGAAAGCATAAAAAAGTCTATAAAAATTGGAAAGATCATTAATTGTACAGAGTTAGAAATAGGTTGAGATTACCTCCTCCCTTTCAGCTTGTTAAAAAAATGTTATGGGAAAAATATAAAATAAAATATTATAATTTTTAGCTTGGGAGAAAGTTTCCTTTCCTTTATGTTGTTATACATACATAGTGATGATATTCTGAAGTCTTTGAACCAAGGTCCATTAAGATTTATTTCAGATGTCATCATGGTCAAAAGCTGAGGTATGAAATCCTCTGTTAAAGAAAATAAATTATTATTGTATTTTCAGAGAGTGGTCCAGATATCATTTAATTCATGAATCATTTTTAGTTCCTGGAATTTAAGGTACCTCATTTTTACAATGAGAGATTACTGAATCTGTAGTCAGGAATACTTAAGCTTAAATTCAGCATCAGACACTTAATAGCTCTCTCAACATGGGCAAATCACTTACCTGGGATCTCAGGTTTTTCATCTCTAAAGTAAAAATGGTAAAATTGGCGACCTCTCACAGTTCGAAAAAAGGTAAATGAGAAAATTTTTATGAAGTGTTATAAAGCACCATGCAAATATTAATTATTATTAATATAATATTAATTGGGAAGATTTCTCATCTAGATGAGATTATCAAGCAAAGATTATGTTTTTTTGGTATCTTTAAGGTATCTTCATGACCTTCACAATAGCTTATTAGGAATCTATTCCATTTCCTACTTAATTTGATTTGTCTCTTTATATGGAAGATTATATTCCAAGAATTTTGCTTGTTTATGATGAATATTAGCAAGTGTTATATTTAAAAGACTATGATTGTGGGTCTACCTGCCAAGATAAACCCAATCAAGCAAAGATTATGTTTTTTTGGTATCTTTAAGGTATCTTCATGACCTTCACAATAGCTTATTAGTTGGTCAATCATCAAGTGTTTACTAAGCATGTACTATGTAACAGACACTGAGTCTGGGTGGTAGGGAGAGAAGGACAAAAAACATTAACTACTCCTGGCTCTTTTAAAGGAACTCCAAATTCCTCACTACCTTTAATGACACTTTAGTATAGAAACTTCTCCACATGTTCAGTTACAGCTCCAAATTCACCATATCCAAAATCAACTCAGTGTTTTACCTCTTTGTGGCAGGACCAAAATAGTTCAACTTATAATGCTTTCTATGTCTTATACCTGTATTTTATTATATAATAGTACTTTATTGCATGGATATGCAAAATTGCTTCTACTAATTTTATAAATGGAAGTGCTAACCTTTTTCATTATGAGGAATATAACATATATGGGGCATATGGAAACAAATAATTAGAAATCATGTAAACTGAAAAGAATTGGAGAAAAGGCAAATTCAATTCCTTGTGCTGAAGGAAGACACTGTAGCATATTACACACACTCTTTGGGGTCGAATATACATTGGATACAACATACACTGGATCCCAGAGAGTATGTATAATACATAGGAATTGTTCCCACATAGAAAATTCCATGTCACTTTTTAGAAAGGAATTCTTCTTGGAATTGTCTTTTTTTCTGGCTACATGTCAGCACTACATGTCAGCTCCAGAGTTCTATATGAAAGATATGGGTGAAGCCTTACTAGGTGCTAGATGGAAGATGATTTTTCATGCCCATGATTATTGCCATCTGAATCTTCTCTTATTCTCCATGGATTTCTTCCAGTGGGTAGGAATTTAAATGATGAAACTAGGCAAACTTTATGGATACAAAGAGTAGATTACTAATTTTGTTTCTTGAAGCCAAATTCCTTTTAATCAACAAGGAACTAGTGCTATTTTTTTTTTTGCCAAAAACTGATTTAGGTGTTTACCTGTGTTGCCACAAATCAAGTGGCAATTAGGGTGGAGAAAACAATGAGGGTAGTGTCTTTCCTGGCATAAATGAAGATTTCCAAGAGTTGGAAAGAAAACCCTTACTTTGAATCAAATATTTAGGTTTATGTGATAATCAGTTAAACTAGCATTTATTACATGCCTATTATATGCCAGGAACTATGCAAAGTACTGGTGATACAAAGAATGGCAAGAAACAAACCAACAAACAATAAACTCAACAACTCAGTTCCCACTCTCAAAAATCTCCCAATGAAAGTTGGGAAATATGCAAATAATTATCTAAAAACAAGATATATACAGGATATGCTGGATGTGGTCTTAAAGGGAAGATCCTAAGATTATGGAAGTCTAGAAAAGACATTTTTTTTCAAAAAGTGAAAACTGAGATTTGAAATACTTTCCCTTGACCACAGGTTCCCTCTCTTGTTGACATTATACTAATCTTTCTCCTATTCCTTGATTGTGAGTATTCCAATGTATTTGACATCATATAACCTCACTCACACTCAGGATTTAACAGTCTTTTTAAAATTTTTCTACAAATGGCTCTCTCTCTCATGCTCTTTGTTCAAAACTTTCTTTAGTCTTCTCAAAAACTAACCTTATCCTCTCTGTCTCATCAAAGGACCTCAATTAATACTTCCTGAGAAAATAGAAACTGTCTGTTGTGAGCTTCCTTTTCTACCTAATTCCTTCCACTCACATGTTCAGCTAGGGCTCCAAATTCACTATTTCCAAAACCAAACTCAGTGTTTTACTCAAAAATATTACATCTTTGTGGCAGGACCAAAACATTTTAATTCCTATAATGCTTTTTATGTCTTGTATCTGTAGTTCTATGCTATTTTATTATATGAATACACAAAACTGCTTCTTCTAATTTTATAAATGGAAGTGCTAGCCTTCTTCATTATGAGGAATATAGCATACATGCACACTTTTTTTATATATCACTATATTAACAAGCCAAGTTCTTCTCCTTTGTTAGGATCTTCAGGTATTGGAAGTTTGTTCCTCCTTTTCAATAGAATTATCTAGCATTTGACATATTGAATCCTAAATGGTGAGAGAACATAAGCCTTCTTCTAAAATATTTGTATAGTCACTTGAAAGAAGAGCCCCAAGCCATTTTTTCTGGTAGTTTATAGAAAACTGATTTGTATCCTGTGTTAAATTTTCCTTGTTTTTTTGCCTTCATGTCCTAGCCATCATTTATGCTTTCACAGGATAATGGATTTCAAATTGGAAGAAACCACAGGAACCATATAGTCCAACTTCCCCATTTTAAAGTATGAGGAAATTGAAGCCTATGGAAACTGAGTGACTTGCTAAAGATCACACAGGTAACAAGGGTAAGTGACTTACTTAAGATTACACAGGTACAAGATTAAGAAATTAAGGGCATTTCCCACTGGGTTAGGTATTCCATTCTTTCCCAATTATTTTTAATTATATTTTTGAATTCTGACCTCTATTAGATAGCGATTTATTTTTTAAACAAAGATTATATTTTCCTATCTCTCCTGGACTAGAAATGCAGAAGAAACACATGGGCTTGATAAATCCATTATATATCAGTTAGGAATCTATTCCATTTCCTACTTAATTTGATTTGTCTCTTTATATGGAAGATTATATTCCAAGAATTTTGCTTGTTTATGATGAATATTAGCAAGTGTTATATTTAAAAGACTATGATTGTGGGTCTACCTGCCAAGATAAACCCAAGAACTATATGAATACAATTGCAAAACACTTCTCACACAAATAAAATCAGATCTAAACCATTGGAAAAATATCAATTGTTCATGGCTAGGCTGAGCTAATATAATAAAAAGGATAAAGTGCCAATTAAGCTGCCAAAACATTATTTTATAGAACTAGAAAAAATAATAACAAAATTCATCTGGAAGAAGAAAAGGTCAAGAATATCAAAGGAACTAATGAAAAAAATACAAAGGTGGGTGGGTGGTTTAACAGTACTAAACCTAAAACTGTATTATAAAGCAGCAGTAATCAAAACCATTTGGTGTTGGCTAAGAAATAGAGTGGTAGATCAGTGAAATAGATTAGATACACATGACACAATAATCAAGGCCTATAGTAATCTAGTAATTAATAAATTCCCAAACTCCAGCTTCTGGATTAAGAACTCACTATTTGACAAAAATTTCTGGGAAAACTCAAAAATAATATGTCAGAAAATTGGCATAGACATCTCATTTCCCATACCAAAATAAGGTGAAAATGGATATGTGATTTGGACATAAAAGATACTATAAACGAATTCGGAGAACAAAGTACAATTTATCTATCAGATCTTTGGAGAAGGGAGGAATGTATGAGCAAAGAAGAACTATAGAACTTTATGAAAAGAAAAATGGACAACTTTGATTACATTAAATTAAAAAGGTTTTACACAAATAAAACCAACAGAAAATTAAAAGGGAAGTACAAAACTGGAGAAAAATCTTTATAGGCAATATTTCTGATAAAGATCTCATTTCTAAAATATATCAAGAACTGTGAAATTAATAAGAATACACATCATTCTTCAATAGATAAATGGTCAAAATATGTGAACAGACAATTTTCAGATTTTAAATCATGGTTTTTAGGGAATCTAATGATTCTTAAATTACATCTCCTTGATCTGTGTCCAGATAAATTGATTTTCAATATTGGATATCTTATATTTTCTTTGTTTTTCAATATTTTCATTTTGAAAATATTTTTTGCTATATTGCAGAATCATTGATTTATTTTAGTCTTATAATTTTTAGAGTTCTTTACTTAGGTAAGGTATATAACATTTAGTTAAAAACTATTGCTTCTTCTAATTCTTTGCTTAAGCATTTTTATTTCACTATTTAATTTCTTCAATTTAATCAGTATTCTTTGTGGAAAGTTTTATTTTTTTTCTCAACCTTTGCTACCAGTTGATATGGTTACTTACTCCTTATTTTGCAGGATATCCAGACATAAAATATGTATTTTGAAATACTGGTTAATATTTTCCTCACCTCTTCACGTTTAGTGCCTGAATTGAGGATTTATTCCACAGCCAAGGCACCTCTTGTGTTTTGTATGGAAAGTCTGCCCATTTTGACCTGGGTTTCCTGTTTTGTTCTAGCTTCCACTTCCAAGACTTTAGCCTTTCTGAATTTTTGTGGTTCAATGTTCAATCTTCAGAACCTTCCATGTATCTCTGAACAGAAATGCTCTCAAGATTTCTACTAGATTTTAAGCTCCTTGAAGTCAGGAACTGTCTTTTGCCTCTTTTTGTATCCCTAGGACTTAGTACAGTACCTGGAACAAGGTGAGTGGTTAATAAATGCTTATTGACCGATTTGATTGACACCGTGGGTTTTTCTGACCATGTTAGCGTTTTCTGATCTCCTAGTGGAGAGGAAATAAGCTTTTTTTCTTACTATCTCTCCTCATACATTCTTTCACCCTACAACTGTTACTTGTTACTCTAGGAGACTGAGCTAGTTTTCCTGAGCTGGTGGTGCTATTTCTGGTGTCCTTTCAACCAATTGGTTGACTACATCAAAGAAAATGAAAGAACAATAACCACAGAATGAATATAGCTGAAGATTGCAAAAATGTGATGACTAAATAACTCCAAAGAAGAGAAATGGGAAGATATCCCCTCGAATATATTCACTGGTACTCAATGATGACCATTTGAAAGGATGGTGAAAAATATGGTAGAAGAATCAGAAAGGGAAAAAAACCTTCATATTTGAATGACACCAATAATTTCTGCAAAACTTGAATTGAAAAGAATTGGAGATGGCAACCACCAAACAATATCATAATAAAACAAATCAATTTTACTCAATTCAGTACTGAATTGTTATCTACTTCATATTAGAAAACCTAAAAGAAGCCCTCCAGAATGTTAGGTGTCTTCTCTATGGAAGGTATGTAAGCAAATATGAAAATGATTGCTCATACTGAAAAAGCATGTCTGGATTTTGATCTAACATGAGATATGAAATCATGGATTCACTGAAGAAAGTGAATGGAAATCTACCTGCTATTGCCAAGGTTATTTTCCTTATACACTACTTTCATTATTTTGCTTCTATTCATAAATTCCTATAATGGCTCCCTATTACTTCCTAGCAAGTTTAAATTAGTCTTCTTAGAGTTTCAGACCCTCCACAGTCTTATTCCATCTTTACCATTCAACTCTATTACCCTCATGCCAGGACAAATCTTCTATATAGGTTCAGTTGGTTTGCTCTATGTAAGTGGATATTTCAGACTCACTTCTCTTTATTTTCTTATGTTACGTTATCTATCTGCAATATGCTTATCACTTTCCCATTGCTTAATGACATCCAAACTTCAAAAACCAAGTCAAGCCCCATCTTGTCTATGATATTTTTCTGACAATGCCAAATAATGTCAATGCTTTTTTTCCCCTCTGAATTCCCTTAGCACTTATCTATAATTAATTTAACAATTTAATTTAATTAATTTAATGAGCATTTAATCCTGTACTGTCCTCAATTGTGATCATTCATTGTTCTCTCTCTCTCTCTCTCTCTCTCTCTCTCTCTCTCTCTTTCTCTCTCTCTCTCTCTCTCTCTCTCTCTCTCTCTCTTTCTCTCTCTCTCTCTCTCTTTCACTCTCTCTCTCTCTCTCTCTCTCTCCAGCTTTTTTCTGCCTACTTTTTTAAATGGATAAATGGAAAAGAAATCTTTCAGCATTAGAATGAATTGCGCTTCCTTATATGTATTCTGAACATGATTTCTATGTATGTCCCCTCTTCCCATTGATACCATGTGTACTGTGAGGCAGTGTATATCAGGTATTAGGGAAATATATATTGATGCTATAGAGGGCCAGAACTCTGGAGAAGTATACTTGAAACAAAGGGTTAACTCAGGGTAATCGATGAGATAATGGTTCTCTAGTCCACATATATCTGGTTTGCTATAATGATATAATCACCCTAGATTGGCTTATACTCAGTATACTGTAATGATATAATTGTAATAGGTTATTTAAGGGTTGAGAGAACTGGGGACAAAGTCAGACTCAGACTGAGACTGGTTGAGGCTGGCAGATTTTCAGAATGTTGGAGTAGACTGGGTCAGATTGTGACAGACACAGTCTGTGAAGGAGACAATAAAGACTTTGGACTCTATTCTTGTCCATCCTGGTGCTGACTTTCCTGCTGAGATCAAGGCCCTTCCAGAGAACCTCCAGAAAGCTAGCCCAAACATTACAGATGCTATTCCACTTTACATAACGAATTTAAATTGAATTACTCATGGCCCCTGGATGACTAGTGTAAAGGTAATGTAGTTTTAGGTTTTCACAAACAGAACACTTTGAATTACTTTGTAGCAATATTTCTAGGATCCAAATTTTGAGTGTGAACTGGAGCAGTGGGTAGGGTAGAGGAATTTCATAATACTTATTTCTTTAATGATTCTACAATGTTCTCAATTTTCCCCCTTAGTATTTTGTAAATCCCTTAATAGTATCCTTGTGATTTATCTATCTGCTATATATAGGTCTTAGCAGTAGTTTGGATATGATAGATGTAGAAGGCTGAAACTATTGAATTCAATGCACTGAGGCCGAGCACTTGAGGCTAACTTCTGATGGAACAGTACTCTATGGGCATATGCTTGGAAAATGGTCCTTTCCACTATCCATACTGGCTCAATGATTGTTGTATAGAGGTCTGTAGGAGGGACTAGGGAGTGGAGTAAAGTTAGCCAGGGACACACTATCAGCAGTAGATGAGGGAGAAGCCGGTCTCAGAGAATCTGCTTCTATCCTATTCAATTTTGCATCTGGGGCCAAGAATAAAGACGGGCTTTTGCTTATCCTGACTCCGGTTGATTCTGGGGTGTCCTGGGTGCTAGTGCGGTCCATACAGTAGACATTTCAAAAATGTGTGGTGAATTAAGATAACATATGAATGAGGCAGCTAGGTGGTACACTGGGATAGAGCACCAGCCCTGAAGTTAGGAGGGTCTGAGTTTAAATCTGGTCTCAGATGCTTAATATTTCCTAGCTGTGTGATCCTGAGAAAGTTACTTAACACCAATTGTCTGAGAGAGAGAGAGAGAGAGAGAGAGAGAGCTGCTGCTTAGTGTATAAATTCACTTTTTTCTTCTAATAACTGACATTTTCGATATGGAAATGTTAGTTACTTCAAGTTTCAAGACCTCTACAAGCTTTATATTTGCAATTCAACATGCAATCTGAAAGAGGTTTTGGCCCATACTAGCATTTTGCTACAAAGACTAGTCAGAATATATAAGCTGAGCTGAAAGTATGTCTGGAGGTTTTTAATTTTAAATTTTCTGGAAGGTGGCATTGGCATTTATACCCCAATCAGCATAACTGTGTAATTTCCTCCATTTTCACTCAGTAGTTCAAAAGTAGAAATAGAAAAGGTGGACAGGAAAAGAGATTGTTGTATATTGAAGGGAATATTTGCAAGTTGTCAGCAGAATAGGTTAAGAGGTTGGCTGGTGCACTGATCTTTTGTTAGAGAAGAGATGATAAATAGTGATGTGACTAGCTTGCAGGGGCCAAGTTTCAGTAAGAGTTTATAGATGTCACTATTTGAGACAAAGAGGTCCGGGAAAAAGGGACATTTGTTTTTCATGAAACTAGAATTCCATAGGTAGAAATGGTAAGCAGGATCAAGAAATTATTTAGGTGGGGTAGGGTTAAGGAGGATATGGATAAGAGAATAGGAATTGACACTCCAGTTTAGTTTATTCCTTTGTCACTAGTGATTGAGAAACACAAGATCAGGAAAAACAAATGGTAATGGGATTTTGTTAATTATAGTAAGGATAGTAGTAGGTGCAGAATTATATGATAGAGATTTTCCACCAGTAAGGACTAATCTCTGTTCTTAAATTCCTCATAGCAATGAATCATTAGACTATAAATTTAGGGCTGGAAGGAAGGAACCTTAAGTGAAACCATGAGGTACAATATAAAGCTTAGAACAGGCTTAGGACTTAGAGAATCTGTGTTCATATTCCAACTTAGCCATTTAGTTGCTTGTATAGTTTTGGGAAATTTTCTTAAGATTTATGGGATGCATTTTCCTTACTTACAAAAAGAGATAATATCTAAGGTTCCAATATAAAGTTTGTCTTTTAAAGTAACCCATTGCCTGGCTTCTTCCTATCCCTCCAGTCCAGATTCTGCTCTAAGACTGCTAAGGATCCAGTGATATTGGCTTCCTTGCTTTTCCTTGCTAAGAGCCCTCCATTTCTTGAGCCTATGCATTTTCACTGGCTGTTACACCTGCCTGGAATTCTTTCCCTTCTCAATCTCACTTCCTAGCTTCTTAAAAACCCACCTCCTTTCAAAAGTCTTTTTCTCAGTCTTCATTACTAGTAATGTTTACCCTTTGTGGTTTTCTACAACTTATTCTGTGTGTGTGAGTTTTGGCTTGAGTAGCAGTGGAAGGGATTTTAAAGATAATCAAATCTAATAACCTACAGTTTACAAATGAGGAAATAAAGGGCTTCATAGTTAGGAAATATCTCAAGAAGGATTTGAACTCAAGTCCTACTGACTTCAAGGCCAATGCATCATCTACTAATCCACTATACTGAATACACAGGCAAACTTCTTTAGACTTTTCCAAAAAGATATTGTTAAATAATGTTCATCTCTAACTAGTTTTATGTTCTTGGGTTTATCAAATACTGTGCTACAGTGTTCTAGAGTTCTCATTCTCACTTATCTTGTTCATTCTAATCACCTACTTTTCTATTTTTATCAAATATCCAAATATTTTGGAAGATTATCACCTTATGGTATAATGTGACATATAGAAATATTTTGCTCTCTTTCTTTCTCCATTTTTCTTTCTTTTTCTCTATTTCTTTCTAGAGTCTAGATCTTTGTATTTTGCGAATGGAGTTTTATTTTATGGGAAAATAAATAATCTCATTAGTATAGCAATAATCCAAAAATTGATTCATACTTTGTCATCATTTATGTTATATATTGTATGACTCAAGCCTGGGGAATAAATATCTCTCCAATTATTTAGATAATGATTTATTTAAAGAGTATTTTAATTTCATTTACATGAGTCTTCAATATACTTTGGAAGACTGACTTCTTGATATTTGATAATTCACTTTTTATTATTTCTTTTTCAAACTTGTGGTTTCCATATAAAAATGTTCATTTTTGTAAATTTATTTTTATTTGCTACTTTGCTAAAGGCATTGATTTTCTCCATTTGTTTCTTTGCTAATTCTCTGGGGATTTCTAAATCTCTCAAAAAAGTATGATTTTTGTCTCCTCTTTATCAATATATGTGACTTTACCTCTTCATTAATAATTACCCCTAGCATTTTAAAATTATGTCATTTAATAATGATTAGTTCTTTTTTTAAAATAACTTTTTATTGGCAGAACCCATGCCAGGGTAATTTTTTACAACATTATCCCTTACATTCACTTCTGTTCCAATTTTTCCCCTCCCTCCCTCCACCCCCTCCCCCAGATGGCAAGCAGTGCTATACATGTTAAATAGGTTACAGTAGATCTTGGATACAATATGTGTGTGCAGAAGCAAACAGTTCTCTTGTTGCTCAGGGAGAATAGGATTTAGAAGGTATAAATAAGCCGGGAAGAAGAACAAAAATGCAAGCAGTTTAAATTCATTTCCTAGTGTTCTTTCTTTGGGTGTAACTGCTTCTATCCATCCTTGATCAATTGAAACTGAGTTAGATCTTCTCTTTGTCGAAGAAATCCATTTCCATCAGAATACATCCTCATACAGTATCATTGTTGAGGTATATAATGATCTCCAGGTTCTGCTCATTTCACTCAGCATCAGTTCATGTAAGTCTCGCCAATCCTCTCTATATTCATCGTGCTGGTCATTTCTTACAGAATAATAATATTCCATAATATTCATATACCACAATTTACTCAACCATTCTCCAATTGATGGGCATCCACTCAGTTTCCAGCTTCTAGCCACTACAAACATGGCTGCCACAAACCTTTTGGCACTGGTCCCTTTCCCTTCTTTAGTATCTCCTTGGGGTATAAGCCCAGTAAAAACGCTGCTGGATCAAAGGGTATGCACAATTTGATAACTTTTTGGGCATCGTTCCATAGCTCTCCAGAATGGCTGGATGTGTTCACAATTCCACCAACAATATATCAGTGTCCCTGATTTCCCACATCCCCTCCAACATTCCACATTATCTTTCCCTGTCATTCTAGCCAATCTGACAGGTGTGTAATGGTATCTCAGAGTTGTCTTAATTTGCATTTCTCTGATCAGTAGTGATTTGGAACAATCTTTCATATGAGTGGTAATAGTTTCAATTTCATCATCTGAAAATTGTCTGTTCATATGCTTTGACCATTTATCAGTTGGAGAATAGCTTGATTTCTTATAAATTAGAGTCAATTCTTTATATATTTTGGAAATGAGTCCTTTATCAGAACCTTTGACTGTAAAAATGTTTTCCCAGTTTATTGTTTCCCTTCTAATCTTGCCTGTATTAGTTTTGTTTGTACAAAAACTTTTCAATTTGATATAATCAAAATTTTTTATTTTGTAGTCAATAGTGATCTCTAGTTCTTCTTTGGTCATAAATTCCTTCCTTTTCCACAGATCTGAGAGGTAAACTATCCTATACTCTTCCAATTTATTTATAATCTCATTCTTTATGCCTAGATCATGAACCCATTTTGACCTTATCTTGGTGTACGGTGTTAAGTGTGGGTCAATGCCTAGTTTCTGCTATACTAATTTCCAATTTTCCCAGCAATTTTTGTCAAACAGTGAGCTCTTATCCCCAAAACTGGGGTCTTTGGGTTTGTCAAATACTAGATAATTAAAGTTATTGGCTGTTTTGTCCTTTGAACCTAACCTATTCAATTGATCAACTAGTCTATTTCTTAGCCAATACCAGATGGTTTTAGTAACCGCTGCTATATAATATAATTTTAGATCTGGTACAGCTAGGCCACCTTCACTTGATTTTTTTTTTCATTAATTGCCTTGAAATTCTTGACCTTTTGTTTTTCCATATGAACTTTGTTGTTATTTTTTCTAGGTCATTAACATAGTTTTTGGGAAGTCTGATTGGTATAGCACTAAATAAAGAGATTAATTCAGGTAGTATTGTCATCTTTATTATATTTGCTTGCCCAATCCAAGAGCATTTAATATTTTTCCAGTTGGTTAGATCAGAGTTAATTTGTGTGGAAAGTGTTTTGTAGTTTTGCTCATAAAGTTTCTGATTTTCCTTTGGCAGATAGATTCTTAAATATTTTATAATATCAATACTTGCTTTAAATGGAATTTCTCATTGTAACTCTTAACTGTTGGATTTTGTTATTGATATATAAGAATGCTAATGACTTATGTGGGTTTATTTTATAACCAGCAATTTTGTTAAAGCTGTGGATTATTTCTAATAACTTTTTAGTAGAATCTCTGGGGTTCTCTAAGTATACCATCATATCATTAGCAAAGAGTGATAATTTGGTTTCCTCATTGCCTATTCTTATTCCTTTAATATCTTTCTCAGCTCTTATTGCCATAGATAGCATTTCTAATACAATCTTAAATAGTAACGGTGATAGTGGGCAACCTTGTTTCACTCCTGATCTTATTGAGAATGTTTGCAGTTTGTCCCCATTACATATGATGCTTACTGATGGTTTTAAATAGATGCTAACTGATTATTTTAAGGAAAAGTCCATTTATTCCTATACTCTCAAGTGTTTTTAATAGGAATGGATATTGGATTTTATCAAATGCTTTTTCTGCATCTATTGAGATGATCATATGATTTTTTTTAAATTTGGTTATTAATATGGCCAATTATACGGATAGTTTTCCTAATATTGAACCAGCCCTGCATTCCTGGTATAAATCCTACTTGATGAGGGTGAATTATCCTGGGGATGATTTTCTGTAGTCTTTTTGTTAATATTTTATTTAAGATTTTAGCATCAATATTCATTAGGGAGACTGGTTTATAATTTTCTTTCTCTGTTTTCAACCTACTTGGTTTAGGTATCAGTACCATGTCTGTGTCATAAAAGGAATTTGGTAGGACTCCTTAATTTCCTATTTTTTCAAATAGTTTATAAAGCATTGGGACTAATTGTTCTTTGAATGTTTGGTAGAATTCACATGTAAATCCATCTTGTCCTGGGAATTTTTTTTTAGGGAGTTGATTAATAGCTTGTCTATTTCTTTTTCTGAAATGGAAGTATTTAAGCAATTTACTTCCTCCTCTGTAAATCGGGGAAGCCTATATTTTTGGAGGTAGTCATCCATTTTGCTTAGGTTATCAAATTTATTGGCGTAAAGTTGGGTAAAGTAACCACTTATTATTTCTTTAATTTCCTCTTCATTGGTGGAAAGTTCTCCCTTTTTGTTTTTAAGACTACTAATTTGATTTTCCTCTCTCCTTTTTCTAATCAGATTTACCAAAGGTTTATCAATATTATTGATTTTTTCATAAAACCAACTGTTAGTTTTATTTATTAGTTCAATAGTTTTTGTTTCCTTTCAATATTATTAATTTCTCCTTTTAATTTTAGAATTTCAAGTTTAGTAATTGATTGGGGCTTTTAAATTGCTCTTTTTCTAGCTTTTTAAGTTGCAAGCCAAATTCATTGACCTTCTCTTTCTCTATTTTGTTCAAGAAAGCCTCTAAGGATATAAAGTTTCCCCTTATTACCACTTTGGCTGCATCCCACAAATTTTGGTATGATGTCTCATCGTTGTCGTTATCTTGAGTGAAGTTATTAATTGTGTCTATAATTTGTTGTTTCATCCAATCATTCTTTAAGATGAGATTATTTAGTTTCCAATTACTTTTTGATTTATTTACACCTAACTTTTTGTTGAATGTAGTTTTTATTACATTGTGATCTGAAAAGAAAGCATTTACTATTCCTGCCTTCCTGCATTTAATTTTGAGGTCTTTATGTCCTAATATATAATCAATTTTTGTGTAGGTCCCATGAACTGCTGAGAAGAAAGTATACTCCTTTCTGTTACTATTCATTTTTTTCTCCAGAGATCTATCATAACTAATTTTTCTAATATTCTATTTACCTCTTTAATTTCTTTATTTTTTTGTGATTTGATTTATCTAAATCTGAGAATGCAAGACTGAGATCTCCCGCTATTATAGTTTTGCTGTCTCTTTCTTCTCATAACTCTCTTAACTTCTCCTTTAAGAAGTTAGATGGTATACCACTTGGTGCATATATGTTTAATACTGATATTGCTTCATTGTCTATAGTACCTTTTAGCAAGATATAGTTTCCTTCCTTATCTCTTTTAATGAGATCAATTTTTGCTTTTGCTTGATCTGAGATAAGGATGGCTACCCCTGCTTTTTTGACTTCACCTCAAGCATAATAGATTCTTCTCCAGTGTTTTATCTTTACTCTGTATGTATCTCCCTGTTTTAACTGTGTTTCCTGTAAACAACATATTGTAGGGTTCTGACTTTTGATCCAGTCTGCTATCTGCCTCCTCTTTATGGGGGAGTTCATCCCATTCATATTTATGGTTAAAATTACTAATTCTGTACTTCCTGTTATCCTAATATCCCCAGATTATGCTTTTCTTTTTTTTTGCCCTTCTTCCCCCCTTCCTTAGTATTAAACTTATTGGTCCCACCTGCATCACCTAGCTCTCTCCCTCTTTAGTATCCCTCCCTCCTCCCTTTGAATCCCTTCCCCTTTCTTGTACCCTTCCCTTATTACTCTTTTTCCTTTTCCCTTTTCTTCACCCACTTTTTAATGAGGTGAGAGAACATTCTCTGTAAAACAAATGTGTCACTTATTTCCTCTTTGAGCCAACTCTGATGAGAGTAAGATTCACACAATGTTCCTCCCCCTCTCTAAGTTCCCTCAGATATGATAGGTTTCCTTTGCCTCATTGTCACATATAGTTTCCCTCTTTTTATCTCCCCTTTTCCCTTTTTCTGACACTATCCCCTTTCCATTTCTACTTCCCTTTTTATGCTATATCAGTAAAATCAAATTATACATGTGGTTTTTATGTATATCCACAACAGAATACAGTTCTCAAGAGTTCCTTTTACCTTTTTCTACTTGTCTTGAGTCCTGTTTTTGGAGATCAAATTTTTTAAGTCTGGTTTTTTCTTTAGAAACAGATGGAATTCCTCTATTTCATTACATGTCCATCTTCTTCCATGGGAAAAAAGGTCAGCTTAGCTGGGTAGTTTATTCTTGGCTGCATTCCAAGTTCTTTTGCCTTTTGGAATATCAAATTCCGGGCCCTGCGATCCTTTAATGTTGAGGCAGCCAGATCTTGTGTGACCCTTATTGTGGCACCTTGGTATTTGAACTGTTTTTTCCTGGCTGCTTGTAGAATTTTTTCTTTAGTCTGAAAATTCTGAAGTTTAGCCACAATATTCCTTGGAGTCTTTATTTTAGGGTCTTTTTCAGAAGGTGTTGGATGGATTCTTTCAACGCCTATTTTACCTTCCAGTTCTATTACTTCTGGGCAGTTCTCTTTAATGATTTCCTGTAAAATAGTATCTAGGCTCTTTTTTATCATAATTTTTGGCTAGTCCAATGATCTTTAGGTTATCTCTCCTAGATCTATTTTCCAGGTCTGTTGTTTTTCCAAGTAAATATTTGACATTTTTTCCAATCTTTCATTTTTTTGGTTTTGCTTGACTGATTCTTCCTGTCTCAATGAATCAGTCATTTCTATTTGTTCAGTTCTGATTTTTAGTGAGTTATTTTCTTCATTAGCTTTTTTAACTTCTTTTTGTATATGTCCAATTGTGTTTTTAAATGAGTCGTTTTGCTCTATGGAATTTTTTTCCATTTCACTATTTTTTTTTAGTGAGTTATTTTCTTTCTCCAATTCACAAATTCTGTTTCCCTGCACTTCTTGGGAGTTTTTTAACTTTTCCAATTCACATTTCAGGAAGTTGTTTTCTTTTTCCACTTTATTAAATTTTTCTTTTAGTGAGTTATATGTCTTTTCTGCACTTTCTTGCATAGCTTCTCTTTCCTTTCCCCATTTTTCTTCTAGTTCTCTTTTAAGGTTTTTAATAGTCTCTTCTAGGAGAGCCTTTTGTATTGGGGACCAACAATTGTCTGGAGACTGTCTGCCATTAGTCTCTTCAGGGTTGAAAAGCTGTTCTCTTTCTGAATAGAAACTATCAATTGTCCTTTTGATTTTCTTACTCATTTTGTTAAAGCCTGTAGGGTCTGCCTTCAAGGCCAGGAGGTTATCAGCTTCCTCTGCAGAGCAGTGAAAGGTGTATGGACGGTGAGCTGTCCTGCTAGCTGGCTGCAAAAAGCTGCGAGATACTGGAGTGCTCTGGGAAAGAGTTCTCCACTGGGAAGTAACTCAGGCCTGCAGGGCAGAGCTGGGAAAGTGCCCTGCAAAGAACCCCTGCTGTGTGAGATAATGACTGCCCTGGGGCTAGACGCTGAACAGTGAGAGTTTCACTATCCCAAGCCAAATCCTGTCCTGAGGCTGTGGGTATTAGCAGTTGAGCTGTGAATGGATTTGCAGGGAATGGAAGTGTCTGTGCCCCAGGAATCACAGTCCTGTTGGGGAAGTTCTATTGCCCCAGGCCGAGCTCCCCACTGTGCCAATTAGAGGCTGCCCATGCTGTGCCCCCCTGCCATACAGGCCCCTGCGAAAGCCCTGAACTGCAGGATGTGGCTGCAGGGCTGCATTTCAGTCTGCCTGAGTCACTTCCAGATTTGAGTAGCTACAGCCAGATCTTGTTAGGTTCTGGCATTTTTTAGAGTACCCTCTGTTTTAGGCTTTAATTTCTCTGCCAGTTTACTGCTTTGTAATCAAGGCAGAGCAGTTAGCCTATAGCAGAGTGGTCTCTATAACTTCTCTAGCCACAGAGATCACCCCCGCCCCTGGTCTGCTCAGGACGCTAGTCTCTCACTGCCTCTGCTAGTCTGTTCCTGGCCCCTCAGGACAAACCTTTCCTGGTGATCTTCCAGATTGACTTCAGCTGGTAAGTTGTATGTTTCTGATCTTCATGAATTTAAGCAGTGAAGAGCTATTTCTGAGGCTGGATAAAATAGTTGGTTATGAGGAGAATGAGAGGAGCTTAGAAAGTAGCATGTGCCTACTCCGTCATCTTGGCTCCACCCTCAAATTCCCAATAATGATAAGTTCTTGCTCATTTATATTTATTAGGAACTTTCTTCCCTCTGAGTGTTTGGTTATGCTGCTCTATCTTTCTCATTCTATCTAACTAAACATTCCTCAGTCTTTTTTGTAGTGTATCATCTCTACCACATTCCTTTACTATGAGTGTTCCCTAAAACTTTGTTCTAGGTTCCCTTCTCTTCTCTTGTGTATTGCCTCTGTCTGCTTCTGTCTCTTTCTCTGCCTTTCTGTCTCTGTGTGTCTCTCTGTATCTCTGTCTCTATCTTTGTCTCTCTGTCTGTCTGTCTCTTTTCTTTTTTTATTTGAAAAAATAAAGAGAAAAACAGAAAAGGAATATAAAACAAAAGAGAGCATTGTCATGCATCCAGCAGAACATCAGGGAGGATTTAAAATATATAACAACAAACTACTAGATCAAGAAAATACATGCATATTAGCATAAGAAATTATATTCATGAATGTCCGTTTTTTTTACTTCCTTGTAAACTGTTTTGTTTCTCTGCTGTGCATGTTATTTACTTTATTCTTTTTCCCCTTTCATCCCCCACCATCAAGCAAGCATCTTACAGTTAAGAAAAGATATATTTATGTATGCATATGTAATTATATACATACACATATACACACATGTCTTCCTCTTCCCTGCTAACTTTTTAATTAAATTCTACTCCCTAACTTATCTTACTATTACTTAACTACCCCTCACCCAAGTACTCCTCCCTTGTGTTCTTCCCTTACCCTTTATTTCCCCATCTGCCCATCCCTTCCCTCTTATTTATTCATTTTGGAGGGTGCTATAACCTTCTTGGTATGTGTGTGTGTGTGTGTGTGTGTGTGTGTGTGTGTATAGTTGCCTATTGAACCCATTCCCAATGTGAGTGAGGTCTTCTACCCCCTCTAATGCCTCTGTGTCTATTCTTCCTCTGCACCTCATTTATATAGAATGGTTACTATTTTTACATTAACTCTGCCAATCTTTCTTTTGAGCCACCCTATTGTTAATGCGAATCTGAAACATATAGTATACATTTCCCATGTAAAAATAACAATTTGCCCATGTTTGAACAATTTGTCCATGTTGAGTTCCTTAAAAATGATCTTTGATATTGGCTCTTATATGTTAAATATTATATTAAGTTTGAGTTTGGTTGATAGAAAGTCCTGAAAATCTGCAATTTCCTTGATCCATTTTTTTTCATTCAAAATTATGGATAATTTTGCTGGATATGATATTTTTGGCCACAGGCCTAATTCTTTTGATTGTCTATAGATATGATCCCAGGACCTGTGGTAGCTGGTCCTATAACTGCTAAGTCTTTTTTTATTTTTTTAAATAACTTTTTATTGACAGAACCCATGCCAGGGTAATTTTTTACAGCATTATCCCTTGTACTCACTTCTGTTCCGATTTTTCCCCTCCCTCCATCCACCCTCTCCCCCAGATGGCAAGCAGTCCTATACATGTTAAATAGGTCACAGTATATCCTAGATACAATATATGTGTGCAGAACCGAACAGTTCTCTTGTTGCTCAGGGAGAATAGGATTTAGAAGGTATAAATAACCCGGGAAGGAGAACAAAAATGCAAGCAATTTACATTCATTTCCTAGTATTCTTTCTTTGGGTGTAGCTGCTTCTGTCCATCCTTGATCAATTGAAACAAAGTTAGATATTCTCTTTGTTGAAGAAATCCACTTCCATCAGAATACATCCTTATACAATAATCGTTGTTGAGGTATATAATGATCTGGTTCTGCTCATTTCACTCAGCATCAGTTCATGTCTCTCCAGGCCTTTCTGAAATCATCCTGTTGGTCATTTCTTACAGAACAATAATATTCCATAACATTCATATGCCACAATTTACTCAACCATTCTCCAATTGATGGGAATCCATTCATTTTCCAGCTTCTGGCCACTACAAACAGGGCTGCCACAAACATTTTGTTACATACAGGTCCCTTTCCCTTCTTTAGTATCTCTTTGGGGTATAAGCCCAATAGAAACACTGCTGGATCAAAGGGTATGCACAGTTTGATAACTTTTTGGGCATAGTTCCATAGCTCTCCATAATGGCTGGATGTGTTCACAATTCCACCAACAATATATCAGTGTCCCTGTTTTCCCACATCCCCTCCAACATTCTGCGTTATCTTTCTCTGTCATTCTGGCCAATCTGACAGGTATGTAGTGGTATCTCAGAGTTGTCTTAATTTGCATTTCTCTGATCAATTAACTGCTAAATCTTATACAATTCTAATTGCTAGCTCCAGCTTATTTGAATTGTTTTTTTCTTATTTCTTGCAAAATTTTCTCTTTGATCTTGGGGTTTCAAAATTTGGCAGCAATATTCCTGTGTGTTTTCCACAAAGGATCTCTTTGAGGTGATGATCAGTGGATTTTTTTTTCTATTTTTACTTTCCCCTCTTGTTCTATCACATTGGAACAATTTTCTAGGATTATTTCCTGCATTATTGTGTAAAGGTTGTCTTTTTGGTCACAGCTTTCTGGCAGTCAAATTATACTTACATTTTCTCTTTTTGATTGTTCTCCGGATCTGTCATTTTTTCTTATGTTTCACATTCTGCTTTATTTTCTTATTCTTTATAATCTGTTGTGTTATTTCTTGGTCTCTCATAACTTCACTGGCTTCCCCTTGCGCAGTTCTAATTTTCAAGAAATTATTTTCATTTTTGAGACTCTATATCTTCTTTTCTTTTTTTTTCACAATCTTGTTTTTTTTTATGGTTTTTATTAACTTTTTTCCTTCAAAGTCTCTCTCATTTGATTTTAATTTTTTTGAGTTCTTCCATAAATTTTCTCTGGGCAGAAAGTCATTTTATGTTTCTCTTTGGAGTAGAAGCTTTTTTTTTTTTTTTAACTAAAAAATCTGAAGATGAACTCTGATCTTCCCTGTTCCCATAGTAAGTTTCTATAGTAGTTTTCTTTTTTCCTTTTTTGCAGGTTTGTAATGAGAGGTATTAGTGTAAACATGGGGTGAGGGGATGATGCCTCAAGATTCCCTTCAGCTCTCCACTCTTAACCAGGAATCCCAAACCAAGAGATCCACCCTCCTGCAAGTGTTCTCAATCAGCAGGGTCTCTGCATCACTGCCTCTGCACTCACAGATGTGCTGGTTCCTTCTCTCCTAGGGCCAGGTCTTAGCAGAACAGCTGGGCGTGGTGTTTCCAATCAACTGAGGTTGACTTATCTTCTGGGACTCAGATCCCAACAGGTGGGGAGTTAAAAATTTCTGCAGTTCTTGATGAAGCTCCAGTAACAATCAGTTCACCCCAGGGCTTCCCATTTGATGTTTCTAATGAGCTAGGCCAGAAGTATTTGCATTAACCTCAGACAGGTTAATCTGTAGTCTGGAGTCTTTCTTCAGATCTTCTTGATTGTATCAGAAAGACACCTTTTTTTCCCCCAAGCCTTCTTTTTTCCACCTAGTCTATGTTCACCCTGTGGTGCAAAATTGTTCTCTTTATGGCAGAAATTGGGAGAGCTTGAAATTTAACAATCTACTACTCCATCTTCCCAGAATTCCCCCCTACATCTCTTTTTCTGGCATATAACTCCCCATCTTTTCCCTTTTCATACAAAGCAGACATATTCTTGTCTTATAAGAAGAACAAAAAAAAGAAACAAAAAGCACAATTAACAAAACACCTGATGGATAAACTCCAATATTTTGTGTAGTTTCTAATTCCACAATTTCCTAGCTCATAAAAGTAGGAAGGGGAATAAATTCTCATATCTCTTCTTTGAACGCAAATTTGGTTACTAGAATTTTTGTAACATTCATTCATTTTTAATAGTTCTGAGGTTGGTCTTTATAATTGCCTTATAATTTTTGTGTAAAATAATAATATTAATAATAATAATAATAATGGCTAATAATAATTAATAAATAAATAATAAAATAATATTACTGGCTTTACTTCAAATTGTATCAATTCCTCAAAATCTTCCCATGTTTCTCTGTATTCATCATATTAATCATTTCTTAAAGCACAGTAATATTCCTTTACACTCACATATGTTTAATCGTTCCTTAAATGATATGCAAACATTTTTTTTTCATTCTTTGCTTCAGTGAAAAGCAGTAGATAATTTCTCTTCTGAGATTCAGTACTAAATCACTCATTGCCAATTTGGCATTATGAATTGGATGTCTTTTATAGGCATTTCAAACTCAACATGTCTAAAGTAGAACATTATCCTCCCCCCCCCAAAAAAAAAAAAAAAAAACAACTTATCACCCTCTCTGTAGCTCACTCCTTATTACTTTATTATCTCCATGATCAAATATTAAGTCCTAATCTTTTTGGCTGTTCACAACCTGACTCACCCCTACGTTTCTATCTTCTTGCACCATACTTCTACATATTCTATAATCCAGTGACAGTGACTTTCTAATTGCCCCTTATAAATAATACTCAATATTCTATCCCTAGGCTTTTGTTTACTGGCTGTTATTTATGTTTAGATTAATTATTGTCCCTTCATTTCTACAGTTTTGAATCCTTTGGTTTTACTAAGATTTCAGTAAAAATGTTCCCTTTTGTAGATGGCCCAGGATTAAGTCCTTTATATACATACATTTTATGTATTACATCTCTAATATACATGATTTACATGTTTTATCCTCCCACTAATACATAAACTCCTTGAGGGCAGGTACTGTTTCCATATCTCCTCCAGTCCAAATCTCATTTGGTCATTGTTTGGGTTTTAATGATTCAGAGTGAGTATAAATAACAATTGTTCCTGTTTTGGCCAGAAATCCTTAGGGTCTTCTCCTCCCAGATTTATTTTTAATGAGGTAAAAATGGAGGTCTCATTTCTTTCCTAACCCAATCACTAAATGGACATTGCCTCAAACAATGAGAGACTTTGGAAAGATCTTAGCTCATAAAGGTTAAGGTCTCCCATTGTATGTGGGGAGCCATCTCCAATTGTCCTGATCTGTATCTTTGCAATGGACCCAGATGGCTCCCAGAGGAGAGAGTTAGGCTGGTGATTTGTACAATCCTGCTTCTTCACTTACATTGAATTCACTCACAAGTCCTGACATATTCTTGTAGTGTTCTCTTCTTTTCTAAAATATGATGGTTCTCTGGGAGCAGCTTTCTTGGGGAGTTTTGGTTCAGAGTAATAATCACCTCAAATGCAGTCAGGAGTTAAAATCCAGTTCTTTATTGTCTCTTCCAAAATAGCCTGGTTAGTTTTCTTTGAGGCCTATCTCTGCTTGGTTCCAAGAGCTCTTGCAGCTTGTCTGTCAGCTTCAGCCTCCAGATCTCTCTGAATCTTGATTTTACTTCTCCCAACTGAATTCTGGCTCTGTCAATCTCCTGAATTGACTTACTTCACTAACTCAATCTCTTCAAGTCTCTTGACTGAAGCTCTAAGAGCTTCTTAAATATGATCTCTTAAAGGTGTGAGTTCAAAGGTTGACTCCTTCTCTGAGAGAGTGGGATTGTGGGAGGTGTAAACTTTGTGACTCTCATACTGAACCCTGAAATTTCCCAAACTTGTGAACTAATGTGTAAGCTAATGTGTGAACTCCCAAAGGTGTAAACATCATTGTTTCTATCAATTCTAGTGACTTAACATCTTGTAAGGATGCTAACATCTCCTGCTTTCTTTTGATTTAGAACATAAAGTGGTCATGACCTCCCTGACATCTCAAGGAGGTGAGAACCCCAAAAAGAAGGTGATCACGCCTTCCCTGACTGCTCAAAAAAAGAAGTGAAAACACTATAAAAAGAAGGTAGTCACACCCTCCCTGACTTCTCAGGAAGGGAGATGAAAACACCAAAGGAAATGGGAAATCAAATCAGATCAGAGGGTTTCTAAAGGGGCTCACTTGAAACAGGTATACATAAATCCATCAATATGGAAAGTATTACACATAATTACATAAATTATATAAGCACATGGCAATATAACACAGGCTAGTAGTGATGTAACAAATAACATGAATCAACATGAGGAATTACACATGTACCTAAGTCCTAGAAATAGTCCAAAAGGAACCCATTGTCCATTAGTGCATGTGCCAGGAATCCAATAATTCCTGAAAGCTTTGAAGTACTGCAGTAGTCTCATCAACAATTTTTCATCTCAAGGAATCCAATGTTAGGGAATCTCATTGTCAGCCATGCTCTTTAGATCTTCTCCTTTGTTTTGAGGTTTTCCTCCTTTTATGTCTCTGCAGGTGCTCATTGCCACTCATCTGTTTCCTTCTTCATTGGTTTTCTTCTCTATCTGTAGGAACATAAGCAAACCCTCTCTTCCAGGCAGTTAACCTATCTAATTCCCTTCTATTTACCACTTTTGATATTTCTCCTCATCATCTGGCAATTACATTGGAGCTGTTTGCAGTGGACACTGTACTGTTGGCTTAAAAACCCTATATTCTCCCCAGTTGTAATCTCTTTCTGCCATGTGATTACTTTTAGGCTGATTGATCACATCAGAGTCCTGACCTTCTAAAGACTCTCTGGGTGTAACCTCAGCTGCCATCATGCTCCACATGTCTTTTGATTGATATCTTGGAGTTGGGCCCTGCCTCTCATTTCTATGGGTCAATCTACATTCCGAGGCCCAGTGGAAGCCTTGGTTGCATTTTGGAAATGGGGTTTTAGGTTTTCTCTCACCCTGTCTTCTCACTCTATCTCCATATCTACACTGAGCTCTAAGATGTCCAACTTTTCCACACTGAAAGCATTTACAACTTTCTCTACAATTCCTTTGCCGAGAAGGATTCTGTCTTCCCATGTTCATCACAGTTTGGGTATAAAAGCATTTGTGCCCACTGTAGCACAACATCTTATAATCTCCTCTAAAGGAGTATCTTTGTGTAGTTCCCATATAATTCTTTTGCAAATCTCATTAGCATTTTCCTTAGCTAGATGTCTGGTCATTATTTCTGTAGCTGAATTATCTTCAATGGTTCTTATTACAGCTGTTTGCAAACATCCCACAAAATCTCCAAATGGTTCATTGGGACCTTGCTCTATTTTTGTGAAGGCTTTACATCCATCTTTCTGTCCTGGGAGAGAACCCCAAGCTTTTATTGCAGCCTTAGAAATTTGCTCATACACTGGTATGGGATAATAAATTTGTTCTGAATTCTCTCCATACTGACCTTTAACTGCTAGTTGGTCAAAAGTGATTTGTAGTTTGCCTATTTCATTGGGCTTGAATCCTACATAATTCATGATACTCCGAAAGCCACAACAAGTTTTGTTTAGGTTCTAAACATGTCCTAGCTATGGATTTTCAATCACTCAATCTTAAGATTTCATAAGACAAACTATCTAGTAACATTTTAACATAAGAGGATGTAGCCCCATAAAGAGTGCAACCCTTTTTCAAATCCTTACTTTTTTCCAAATTAAAAGGAGTGTATCTTCTCCTTTTTTGACCTGAAGAGTCAAGCTCTTCAATCACAGGATAAGCATTTATAAAATCAGATACATCTTGTCCTTCATTTTTTGCCTTAGTCAATGCCTTTTCTAATTTTGTCATATTCTGCTTCACAGGAGATGTTGATTGTGTTTCTGCCCCTCCCCCTCCTCCTTCTCCCTCCACCCATGAAGGGTTAATTGAGGGGGGGAGGGTCATGAGATGTGGAATGATCTAATTTCTCCTGCTGTGAAGTATCACACTCAAAATTGTACTTAATTCTATTCTTATCTGATTCTTCCTCCTTTTCACCTAGTTTAGTTGGCATCTCCCACTACTACTCTTTCTTCTTTTTCCTTATTTTAACACTTATATAATTTCCTAAAGCCAGTTGTATTAAATTATATGTATTAAGTGTGTCTTTGGAAATTGAGTCAGGTCCATTTTTACTGTAGAATTGACAAAGATCCTCTCCTACTAATTTCCACTCCTCTAGATCCAATTCTTTTTCCATAGAGAAATAAGTACTTTACAGTTTCTAAAAGTTCAGTGATCTGCTCCAAAATTATAATCAAATCTTGGCTTTTCATAACCTTTACAATGCTCTCTACATTTTCCTTGAAGAGAAACAGAAATCTGTTTTCTAAACATCTATCACATCTTAGCTGAAATTCTACTTTAACTCTTTTAACAAAATTTTTTTGCTGTACTCACCCTAATTTCTGGGTTGAGGAGACTTTTCCACTGGATCAGTTTCAGAGGCTTTTTCACTGAAATCAGGATTAGAGCTTTTCCACTGAAATCAGGATCAGAAGTTTTTCCACGGAAATCAGTCCTGTCAGTCCCTGTTCAGGCGCCAAAATGCAGTGTTCTCTTCTTTTCTAGAATCTGATCATTCTCTCTGGGAGTAGGTTTCTCAGGGAGGTTTCTGGAGGCAGCCTTAGTTTCAGGTCCAAGTAATAATCACCTCAAATGCAGCCAGGAATTAAAGTATAGTCCTTTATTGTCTCTTCCAAAATAGCCCAGTTATCTTTCTTTGGTTCCGAGAGCTCTTGTTGCTATAGTCTTTTGCCTCTACCTCAACTCCGACTCCTGGCTCCCCGAAGCCCTCAACTGAATGACTTCTGGCTTTCAATCTCTTCAATTGAACTCCTCACCTGTGAATCTCCCAAAGTCTCCTGAATTTCTTGGCACTGGGAAGTCAGCTTTTTGCTAGGAGACTGACTTCCTTAGTGGCAAGGTTCCAAAAGAGAAGTAAAGGTCTAGCAGAGAAGTCTTGGTAGAGAGAGAGATAAAGTTCCTAGAAGAGAAATCCCAACAGGGAGGGAAAGAGGAGTATGGTCCTGTTAGGGAAAAAGGTGAGAGAGATAAAGAGGCTGGCAATGAGAAGAGAATACCTTTTCAGGTAACAGATTGTCCTCGCAGGTAGCTATGCCAAAAGAGGTTCCTTGGCCTGTCATGCATGATTCTGGTTTCGGCCCTCTACAAGGAATTGAGCTCAGTTGCCTCTTTTTAAAATTGAAACTTTGGCTAGAGGCCAGGGGCAATTTGAGTTGAAATCAGACAGAGATCTTCGGAAATTTAATGAATAGGCCTAGACTTATCTTCAACTAAATAGAGGGTATAATCAGTAGTGAGTGTTATCAATGTGTAGGGGGAGGGGGGAGTGCCAGTCTCCTCCAGGATAACAGAATGAAACTACTTATCCTGATTCCCTGGGATGGGTTTTTTGCAAAGGGAGGGTTCAAAGAGACTTTCTCCTTCAAGGAGTTTCTATCTCATGCTCCCTCCCCCCACCATGCAGAGAGAGAGAGAGAGAGTGTGTGAGTTTTGGGGCTCCCTCTTCAAAAGCACATGGAATCTTTAATCACTTTCTTTTCCCTCCCTCCTTGCTTCCCTCCCTCCTTCTTTCCTTCCTTCCTTCCTTCCTTCCTTCCTTCCTTCTCTCCCTCCTTCCCTTCCTTCCTTCCCTCCTTCCTTCCTCCTTCTTCCTTCCCTCCTTCCTTTCTTCCCTCCTTCCTTCCCTCCTTCCCTCCTTCCTTCCCTCCTTCCTTCCCTCCTTCCTTTCCTTCTTTCCTTCCCTTCTTCCTTCCTTCCTTCCTCCCTCCCTTCTTCCTCCCTCCTTCCTTCCCTCCTTCCCTCCCTCCTTCCCTCCTTCCTTCCCTTCCTCCTCCTTCCTTCCTTCCCCCCCTCCCTCCTTCCTCTTCCCTCCTCCCTCCCTCCTCCTCCCTCCTTCCTCCCTCCTTCCCTCCTTCCTCCTTCCCTCCCTCCTCCCCTCCCTCCCTCCTCCCCTCCTTCCTTCCTTTCTTCCCTCCTCCTCCCTCCCTCCCTCCTCCCCTCCTTCCCTCCTTCCTTCCCTCCTTCCTCCTTCCCTCCCTCCTTTCTTCCCTCCTCCCTCCTTCCTTCCCTCCTTCCTCCTTCCTTCCTTCCCTCCCTCCTCCTTCCTTCCCTCCTTCCTCCCTCCTTCCCTTCCCTCCTCCCCCTCCTTCCCTCCCTCCTTCCCTTCCTTCCCTCCCTCCTTCCCCCTCCTTCCCTCCTCCTTCCTTCCTTCCCTCCCTCCTTCCCTCCCTCCTTCCCTCCCTCCTTCCCTCCTTCCTTCCCTCCCTCCTTCCCTCCCTCCTTCCTCCTTCCCTCCCTCTTCCCTCCTCCTTCCCTCCTTCCTTCCCTCCTCCTTCCTCCTCCTTCCCTCCTCCTTCCCTCCTTCCTTCCCTCCCTCCTTCCCTCCCTCCTTCCTTCCTTCCTTCTTTCCTTTTCTACAATTTTAATTTGACTTCCAGAATGGGTTGAAGCAATTCAAATATTCATCCACAATGTATTTGGTTATCTTTCATTTGACTTCTTTTGTTAATTATTTCTATCTTTTGTCTAAGTAAATTTGTTTCATGTGAGGCAAAACTGAGAGGTATTATGTTTTATTATTATCATTAATGGTTTTTGAGTTAACTATAATTATAATTAATGATTATGATTAACTAGGACTATTGATGCATTATATATATGTCCTTTTGCAAAGTATTTCTTTATTTCCTTTAACCATTTCTCCATTAAGGAATAGCTTTTAGTCTGATATATTTGTGTTAATATAAGTCAATCAACACACAAGAATTGAGTAATCACTTACTACATTGTATATTCCTATCTTTGTCTTAGATATTAAGAATATAAATATAAGAAATAAAGAAATGTTTTCAAGGATACATATTAGAAGAAATTTATGTATAAGTGGTATATAGATTAAAACAAAATAAATGCAAGGAAACTAAATACAAAATAGTCACTGATAGAAGTTGGGGAGATCAGGAAAGGCATCACACAGAGAGATATTGGATATAAAGCTTTTTACTCTCCTTTTCCAGATGCATTACATTTGAACATGCAAGAACTTTTCAATTTCAAATAGTGAAAATCATCTCTTTTATCACCTCTATTCCTCTGGTTACAAATTCTCTTCTCCATTATAACTGTAAAAGGGACATGATCTAATTTCTTTTATTTTTAAATAGTATAACCTTTATTCACATATCATTTTAAAACTGTTGTCATATACTGTAAAATATTGATCTAAACCAAATTTTTAGCAAAATGTTTTCTATACATCTCAACAATTCTCTTTAAATAGGGAGTTCTTTAAAAAGTAATTTATATTCTTTGGGTTATGGTACATTGGTTCATTGATTTCATTTTTTTTTACCTGATCTTCCCTCTATCTTCTCTGTTGCACTGATTTTATTTTTATATTTTTTTAAAAGTACTACCAAATATGGAGTTGTGAACGAATCCAACCATTCTGGAGAGTAGTTTGGAACTATGCTCAAAAAGTTATCAAACTGTGCATACCCTTTGATCCAGCAGTGTTACTACTGGGCTTATATCCCAACGAGATCATAAAGAAGGGAAAGGGACCTGTATGTGCACGAGTGTTTGTGGCAGCCCTCTTTGTAGTGGCTAGAAACTGGAAACTGAGTGGATGCCCATCAGTTGGAGAATGGCTGAATAAATTGTGGTATATGAATATTATGGAATATTAATGTTCTGTAAGAAATGACCAACAGGATGATTTCAGAAAGGCCTGGAGAGACTTACACGAACTGATGCTGAGTGAAATGAGCAGGACCAGGAGATCATTATATACTTCAACAACAATACTATATGATGACCAGATCTGATGGACCTGGCCATCCTCAGCAATGAGATCAACCAAATCATTTCCAATGGAGCAGTAATGAACTGAACCAGCTGCGCCCAGAGAAAGAACTCTGGGAGATGACTGAATGACTGAATTCCCAATCCCCATATTTATGTCCACCTGCATTTTTGATTTCCTTCACAAGCTAATTGTACAATATTTCAGAGTCTGATTCTTTTTGTACAGCAAAATAATGGTTTGGTCATGTATACTTATTGTGTATCTAATTTATATTTAAATTATTTAACATCTACTGGTCATCCTGCCATCTGGGGGAGAGGGTGGGGGGGTAAGAGGTGAAAAATTGGAACAAGAGGTTTGACAATTGTTAATGCTGTAAAGTTACCCATACATATAACCTGTAAATAAAAGGCCATTAAAAAAATTAAATCAGGCTAATAAAAAAAAATGTACTACCAAATATTTGTGATGATTCTACCTTGACAGTATAATTTGAGGTCTGAAATTCCTATTTCTACTTCCTTCCTAGTATTGTTCTTTTTAATTATTTCACTTGATATTCTAGATATTTTGTTTCATTACATTAATATTTACTTGGTATCTTTCCATAAGTTATTCTCTTGAACGTTATAGCACTGAATTGGTAGATTATTTTAGGTGGTGTAATAGTTGCTTTGTTTTTGATTTAGTATTGCAATTCATATTGAATATATCTTCAGTTATTTAATTTTTTCTTTTTTCCTGAACATCCCTTGGTTGATTGGTTCTCAGATATTTATGCTTTTTAAAGTTATTATTATTATTATTATTTGCAAGGCCATTAGGGTTAAGTGACTTGCCCAGGGTCACACAGCTAGGCATCTCTGAGATTTGGTTTTGATTTGAACTCAGATCCTCCTGACTTCAGGGCTGGTGTTCTATCCACCATGCCCCCTAGGTGTCCCCTTTTAAAGTTATTTTCAACAGGACTCTCCTTTCTGATATTCCCTTCTGCATTTAAATAATAAGGAATGTTGATTTTGTTTTTTTGTATTAAATCTGGGAATATGCTTTATTGTATCTATTAAAATTGTTTCACTTTGTTGTCTGTAAGATAAAGTAAAATATGTCTTCAGCAACAGAAATAATTTTGTCACTTCTTGGTTTATATTTATGCCCTCTATTTCTTCTTTGTCATTGCTTCTAGCTTTTCTAGAACTATGTCAAACAATGAAGGGAAGGGGATATCTTTGCTTTATTCCTATATTTATCAGGAAAGCTTTTAGTACTTTCACATTGCATTTAATATCAACTTTTGGTTTTAAATACTTTTTTATTTTTTAGGGTTTGTTTTAGGATATTAGAAACCATGCTGGCTCTTTATGTTTGCCATAATTCTTCACTAATGTGATCTAGAATTTGCCCAACAATCAAAATCAACTTTATTGGTATCTAAGTTGCCTATTACCTTCTCTTTCCTTTGCTTGAAATTGAAAAATCTTCTGTTCTTCTTTAGATCTCTCTTCTCTGAATCTTTTAAATCAGATTGACAGTGGTTCAGCAATTATATTTGCCAACAATCACATGATGAAATGCCATGAAAAATTATTTTGGCAGTTATACGAAGTACTAATTGAGTATAGGTACTAGAGACAGAAAGAGTAGTAAGTAGCTTCTGAAAGTAATTCAGGCAAGAAATGATGAGATCCTGAAGTAAGGATATATTAGTATAAGTGATAAGGGTTATATTAGATCTAATACTAGAAGTAATTAAGAAATAATCTATCCTAACTTCTATATTTTGTAGGCAAGTAAAGTGAGCACTAAAGAAATTGAGTTACTTGACTAAGTTCAAATAGATAGTAGCAGAAAAAAAATTGAACTCAGGGCCTCTGTTCCTTCTATTTCATTGAATAGAGATATTGTGGAGGTAGAAATGTCAATATACAGTAACTGATTGGATGTGGATAGATTTAGGAAGAGTCAATGGTAATTTAGAGACACTAGAAAACCACAGGATTTTAATATTAAAAGTCTGGTTTTTCTACTAACTTTTTAAAATTTTGGAACTCTATAATTAATAATTTTGGACAACCACAGTTTCCTTTCTGAATCTTCAATTTAAAACAATGACTAAAATAAATCATAGATTTTTAAACATTGTGGTGTTATCATAGGAAAATCAAATCAGTTGTTTATTTTTCTTGAAATTTTTTTGTTGTTTATTAAACACATTTTTTAATACATACACATACCAGTACAGTATTTTGTCAGTGTTATAATCTCTCTGCTTCTCAAAGTTGAATGCATTTGGCTGTGGTCTATGTCCTCAAGCCAATTTTTCAGAGATCTGAGAAGTAAGAACAAGTGGTACCAAAAGCTACATAATCATTTAACATTGGTAATAACGTTCTCTTTTTACCAGTAAGTAGTTGGAATCAAGTCATGGGATAAACAGCTAGTCTTTGTCCTCTTCTTTCTTACAAATTAAAAATTGTTCTGTCTTTCAAATGATATAAAACTATGCAGGAATACTAGATATTCTCAAAATGTGTCTTTCAGAAAAAAATCCTTTTTTTTTCAAAATTTTATTCCACAGTCCCTTCTGCTTTTCCTTTCACTTGCTTCCCCTCTAAAAAATTTAAATGTCTATGATTTTGCATAATAAATATTTATGAAAATCTATAATATTTGAGAGAGAGGACAGTGCAAGGGAATTAAAAGATAATGTTAGAAAATGGAGGCTATCACACCTAATAATAAAAGTCTTATTTGCATCGAGAGTGTTGGTGAAGAAGGATATGGAATAAGGTTTTGAAACTGTATACAGAAACAGGCAGAATGGTCTGTGTCCAAGTTCAGGGGTCCTCAAACTACTGTCCACAGGCCAGATGCGGCAGCTGAGGACAATTTTCCCCCTCACCCAGGACTATGAAATTTCTTTATTTAAAGGCCCACAAAACAAAGTTTTTGTTTTTACTATAATCTGGCCCTCCAGCAGTCTGAAGGACAGTTAACTGACCCCCTATTTTAAAAGTTTGAGGACCCCTGGGAGAGTCAGCCTTCAAGTCATCACCATGTCATTCTGGCTCCTACTTCTGATACATAAGGTCTTTGCTGGTTGAGCAAGCAGGAGAGTTTCTCATCCTCTCTGGAAATATTCCATAATATGCAAAACAATTAAAGATCTGTATTGGATGCCTCCTTTGCCAACGTAAAGAAACAAAATCTATTGTTTGAAAGAGACTACAGTTCTACATCTAAAATGGAACTCTAGTTTTTAATTAATCTGCCATAAACTATGAGAGAAGTTGCAAATCTTTCTCTCATATATCACTGTCTCTATCTCTATCTCTGTTTCCTCCCTGGAAGTTCTAGAAAAAAAGAGAGGGGCAGACATAGGAATTAATACAATGAAGAAATTACTAAAAGGAAGAGGGAGCAGAGAATAGGAAAAGATCAAGAAAGGAGAGGGTGAGACATAGCAAAGGGAAATATTATTTAAATTACAGCAAAGGACACAGCCAAGTTTGTTTATAAATATCACTGTGAAATTCAAAGAGCTTATGGCAAATTCCTAGAGAACTTCTTATTGGGGGAGACAATAAGAAAAAAAAAGAAAAAAAAGAAAAATGTGGAGCATATGGGCAATAAAGACCTTAAAATTGGGATTTCCTGAAAGCTTCTCTTACTAGGGTTCACTAGGGATATTCTACTGAGTCCTAACAAAGTAGGATACACCGTTTTAGGATAGAATAAGTTCTCGGCATGGTGTCTTCCCCTCCTCATCCCCACCAAAAGGTCAGCTGCCTAAGTGCTTGCAAAATAGCTATGTATAATTGTGTATCTAGTAGTACATTGAATGATGCACTTGTTCAGAGAATACATGTGTGTGACTGTCCAAAACTCTGGGCCAGCTTCAGAGGATGCCAAGTGAGATTCACTTGAACAGATCATAATTATTCTGGCAACTGGACAGACAAAAGCAGAGTGACGCATGAGCTAGCTTAAGAAAATTGTTAAGCCTCCCCTGACTGCTTGTTACATTACTCTTAAATGTTTCTAAATAGGTCAGCTAAAATAGCATCATGTGGCTCAGAAAGTTGGAAGAACAGAATTGCCCCTTGCTTGCAACAAGGTGAATGTTTCCTTTAAATGTCTTTGCTTTAATACTTTAATTTCCCCATCTTCTGACTGAGGGTAACAAGGCTTTTGAGGTTTTGTAGTGGTCAGCATTCTCACATTCACATCTCATCCTGGCACTGTAACAGCCATGAGTCCTTTCCAGGTGGTTTCTGGCACTAGCCACATTGTTGGTCATACAATGTATTTTGCCTTGGAGACTGAAGGAATAATAACAATGATCCCATTCCTTCTGAGTGCCTCTACTTTCAGGCAAAACTGGTGAACCAAAAGCAGTAAGTACTTCTGATTCTTGGGATTCAGGGCAATAGACAAAGTCCATTGTCCAGGGTCACCCCAGTTCCTATTCTGCAATATTCTACCTTGGATATTACTCTTGGAAGAGGCTTTAGTTTATTCACAACAAAGGAGGGAGCAGCTAATAAGAGAATTAAATTTCATATTATGGTTTCTACAAAATGGAGGGGCAAGATCAGTCACAATATTTTGAATTTCAACTGAAAGAAATAAAAGAAATGACTATTAGGTTCAATAAATTACCTTATGCTCATGATATATACTAATTCTATGTACTAGCTTTAATCCTAAACATAAAAATCTATGTGGGATCACTTTTTAAAGTAAGCAAATCTAATCTCATGGGGGAAACAATCCCGAGTGATAACTTTTATGATCATTTAAGGGGAAATTAAAGAGGAATTCCTTGCAACATTGGAAAATATGGCTATGGAACCTTCATTTCATATCAATTAAATAAAAATTTTGCTAACAACTGACAAATCTCAGAGAAAAAATGATTTAATATTTTGTCCTAAATTAGCACACCTACTAACACCATTTCTGAGCAATGTTTTGAGCCTTCCCCTTTCTCTTCCCTGTCCTTTCTTCCAAAATCACTGTAGGCAACTAAATGGTGTAGTGGAGAGAACATCAGCCTGGAGTCAGGAAATCCTAAATTCAAATCTATCTTCAGACAGTCACTCCCTCTGTGACCCTGAACTAGTACCATAACTTGTATCTGCCTTAGTTTCTTCATCTGTAAAATTGCTTAATAACAGAACCTCGTATGAATGTAATGTAACATTATTGTTTGGTAAGAAATGATGAGCAGGCTGATTTCATAAAAGTTTGCAAAGATGTACATGAACTGATGATAAGTGAAGTGAGCAGAACCAAGAGAATATTGTACATAGTAACAAAATTATATAATGGTCAGCTGGGATGGATTGGCTCTTTTCAACAATGCTATAATCCAAGACAATTCCAATAGACTTGTGATGATGATCTATCCATATGCAGAGAGAGAATTATGGAGACTGTATGCAGTTCAAAGCATAGTATTTTCATCTTTTTGTTGCTGTTTGTTTAATTGGCTTTTTTCATTTATCAAATTTTTCTTGTGCAGCATGACTAATATGGAAATATATTTAGAAGAATTGTACATGTTAAATCTTTACTGGATTGCTTACTATCTTGGGGAGGGGTGGGGAAAGAGGGACAGAAGGGGGGAAAAAACTGGAACACAAAATTTTACAAAAGTGAATATTGAAAACTCTCTTTGCAGGTATTTGGGAAAATAAAATACTATACATACATACATACATACATACATACACATGCACATATACTTTTTTTTCCTAAAAATTGAAAATAAAAGTAAATGATGAATGTTATGGGAGAAATCTGCTAGTGACTGCTGGGTATTATGGGATCCACCTTCTAGTAGCTACTGCTGCTGGAGATCTAATTTTGACCAGCAGAATAGATCCCTTCATGTGAGAGGATGATAATGATACAAGGAGATTGAGAGGCAGCAGTTGCATTTTCTGACCTCTCTCCTCTTCCTGCCTCCAATTTGTTTCATTCCCCCCAAAATAATAGTACTTCCTTAACAGCTTTGTTGTGAAGAGTAAATGAGATAATATTTGTAAAATGCTTGGTACATAATAAGAACTTAATAAATGTTGTTACTTTCTTCCCTCTCAGAACATTCTGAGCTCATATTGTTCTGATCAGCTACAGTCAGACACAATAACTCGATTCTAACATAGTATTGTCATTTTGATCCTCTCTAAAAACGAAGTATAACAACCAAATAGCTTTTTTATCCTTCCCTTCCTAGTGTGCATACCTCTACTGGACAAGGCACTCTTCCTGCTTTTTAAATGGGATGAAGAACATAATGAAATATTGTGAGCAAAACAATTTGGGCGTTGGTTTTTTGGGTGCCTTTTCTGGAATCAAATAAGCCTCTCACCCTACTCATTCCATATGGGACAGAACTTTTTAAGTAAAGAAAAGATCTTATTGGAGCTGTGATTTAATAAACAGATGTCAGAACAAGCATTTAAAAATGAATATTGAGAAGATGATGTTTTAAACTTTATACCCTTCCAAATTAATATAGAAAGATTATCAGTAATAGGACAGAGCCTTACAATTGGATGTTATAATCTGTATGATGCCCCAGAAACAAAGAGACTCAGAAGGAATTCTTTTTTTCTCTAGTAAATTTGTTTATTTTTAATTCACATTACTTTATGAATCATGTTGGGAGAGAAAAATCAGAACAAAGGGGAAAAACCATGGGAAAGAAAAAAATTAGAAAAAAGTAAACCTATCATGTATTGATTTACATTGTCTCCTTAGTTTCTTTTTTGGATGCTGATGGCATTTTCTGTCCAAAGTCTATTATAACTGCTTTAGATCACTAAACCATTGAGAAGAAGCAAGTCTTTTATATTGATCATGCATATTCTTGCTGTTATTGTATACTATGTATTCCTGGTTCTGATTGTTTTGGTTAGCATCAGTTCATGTAAATCTTTTCAGGCCTTTCTAATTTGTTCTTATGACATAACACTATCCTATTTCTCAATTTAACAATATTTTATTTATTCTGTTTTTGAAAGGCAGCTATACTGATAAAAGAAGTTTCCTTACTTATGAGTTCCACAAATCAATGAAATCACGTTTAGCCCCTATCTCTGTGTTCAAAGCACTGTGTTAAGGAACTGAAGATGCAAAGGAATTGATAACTTAATGAACTTACATTTGGAGAAAGGGGTTAGAGAAAGGGGAAGGATAAATCAATGAATTTGCAGTTGTTTTTCAGTTGTTTCAATGGTCTCAACTTTGTGTTCCCATTTGGTGTTTTCTTGTCAAAATTAATAGAGTAGTTGGCTAATACCCTCTTCAGATCATTTTACAGAGACAAAGAGGGTTAAGTTACTTACCCAAGGACATATAGTTTCTAAATATATAAGGCCAAATTGGAAGTCTGGAAGATGAGTCTTCTGACTTCAGGACAGATACTCTATTCACTGTACCACCCAGCTGTCCCAAATTATGAACAAAGAGAAGTAAAATGTTAATAATAATATTTAGCATTTATATAGCACTTTGAAATTTGCAAAGACTCTATGAGAAAACTATTTTCTTTGATCTTCATGAACAATAACCCTATGCAGTAGGTGCCATTATGATTACCAATTTGTAGAAAAGAAAAATTGAAGTTAATAATTAAGTGACTTGCCCAAAGTCATAAAACTAGTAAGAAAAAATCTAAGATATCAATGAACTCAGATGTTTCAAACATCAAGTTCAAATTTCTAGCCAGGACTCCATTTAGCACAAAGTATTTACAAAATAACCCAGAGAAATTTCAAGTGTGAGTAAAAGTCTTGTATAGGAGATAATGCCTGAATTTTATTAGAAACACAGTAGAGATTATAAGAGGTAAAGGTGAGAAGGAAGTACATTCCAGAACTAGAGAAAAAAACATGGGAGACAGAACAATAGTCATGGAATGACTACTAGACCAGTTTTATTGGAATGAAAGACAAATGGATGTAAAATAAAATAAGAATTTATCAATAAAGGAACATTTATGAAATGTTTACCACTTTTAAGTGTTATGCTAAGTGCTTAAAATTCAAATACAAAAGGACTGAATCCCTGATTATCTTGTAATGGATGAGACAACACTTAAAGAGAAATGGTGGCTTGGTAAAGTGAAGTCACAGGGATGATGAGTGAAGTAATAGTGAATCCAAATGACATGCCTTTTCCAGAAGCAATGCTAGAATTTATTTTATTATTTTTCCCAGAACAGTAGATAAAAAGGAACAAAAGTAGGGCATATAATATACCATGGCAGGGAGATGGTGGTGGGTGGTTAGAAAAGGTAGAAGAGTAGGGAGAACCAAACTGAGTAAGGCTTTAAATGCCAGTTTAAGGATTTAAAATTTTTTAGCTTAGATGCAATCACCAAAGGTTCAAGCCTGGCACTGTGACATCTAGGAACCACCAAAGATTTTTTAATTAGGTTACAAAATGCTCAGATGTGTTTTAGGAATACCACTTTGTCAGTTGGGTGGAGAAATAGGACAGAATTGGTGATTAACAGTCCTTTATGACAATCTAGGTGAAAAGCAATGAAGGTCTCATGTAAAGTATGTGCAAAAAGATAATGGAGAATTTTAGTTTTCCACTGATCATCTCTTAGAAGTTGTTCATTTCCTGGATTCTATTAATTATATCAAAATTCTCAGTTTCTCTTCCAATATTTCAAGTAACTTTTTTTTTTTGTTTTGAGTATTTTTTTGCCACTAAAATTGGATAATGGATTTTGATTCAAGGAATTATGTTCAAGTTGATCAAGTCTGGTGTTTAGGATCTATGTGATCTGGGTGAGGGGTGGAGAAAGGGCAGAATCACTCTGGTCTATGATTTCCTTATCTAGAAAATGAAGGAATTCATCTAAGTAATCTCTATTGACATTTCTAGCTTTTAAAACGCCAATATAAAAACTTTTCACTTTTTTATTTTGAACTCTTCTGCAGGCTTTCTCTAAAATTTCAGGTTTACCTATCTCCCCTTCTTACTCTGCCTTCATTTCATAGAAACCTTATTTCCTTTTGTCTTCAATGATTTATAATTAAAACCTCCAGCTCTGAAAATTCACTTGTGTTTTATTAGATATGCCCACTTACCTACAGTTCAAAAAAAACTAGTAAATATCTGAATCCATATCCAAGTGTATTGTTTTCCTTGGAAGTGACTAATTTTTTTTTTCCTTTTGCTGTAGCTTTTTATCTATTTTTTTTTTCATTTCTCTGTTCCTTCTTTTCTACTCTCTGATTTATGTTTCATGTTCATGTTTAGGGTTTCATGTTCAGGGTTTGATATATTTATCTTAAAAACCCAAAGTCATGAGTTCAATTCTCTCTGGGGTCAAATTCAGTAAAATGTAAATTCTTTGAAGACAGGGAATATAATGTTGTATGTTTCTATTTCCACTATAGCACTCAAATGAATCTTTAATCTCATTAATACAGATAATCTCTCCAATGAAACATATCACAAGTCATCTATAGTGTTCATTCTCCCATAAGTTCAATGCAGGGGGATTCATTTTTTGGCTCTGTGACTTGTAATTCATCTTATCTTTAACAAATGACTTGAGCATTAAAGAGAATGCTCTGAAAAATGAGTTGAACTAGATGGTATTTAAAAGCTCTTCCAGAGAGGAAGGAATTTATGACCAAAGAAGAACTAGAGATCACTATTGATTACAAAATAGAAAATTTTGATTATATCAAATTGAAAAGTTTTTGTACAAACAAAACGAATGCAGACTAGATTAGAAGGGAAACAATAAACTGGGAAAACATATTTTCAGTCAAAGGTTTTGATAAAGGCCTCATTTCCAAAATATATAGAGAATTGACTGTAATTTATAAGCAATCAAGCCATTCTCCAATTGATAAATGGTCAAAATATATGAACAGACAATTCTCAGATGAAGAAATTGAAACTATTTCTAGCCATATGAAAATATGCTCCAAATTATTATTAATCAGAGAAATGCAAATTAAGACAATTCTGAGATACCACTACACACCTGTCAGATTGGCTAGAATGACAGGGAAAGATAATGAGGAATGTTGGAGGGGATGTGGGAAAACAGAGACACTGATATATTATTGGTGGAATTGTGAACACATCCAGCCATTCTGGAGAGCAATTTGGAACTATGCTCAAAAAGTTATCTAACTGTGCATATCCTTTGATCCAGCAGTGTTTCTACTGGGCTTATACCCCAAAGAGATACTAAAGAAGGGAAAGGGACCTGTATGTGCCAAAATGTTTGTGGCAGCCCTGTTTGTAGTAGCTAGAAGTTGGAAAATGAATTGATGCCCATCAATTGGAGAATGGTTGAGTAAATTGTGGTATATCAATGTTATGGAATATTATTGTTCTGTAAGAAATGACCAGCGGGATGAATACAGAGAGAATTGGCGAGACTTACATGAACTGATGCTAAGTGAAATGAGCAGAACCAGGAGATCATTATATACCTCAACAATGATACTGTATGAGGACGTATTCTGATGGAAGTGGATTTCTTCAACAAAGAGATCTAACTCACTTTCAGTTGATCAAGGATGGACAGAAGCAGCTACACCCAAAGAAAGAACACTGGGAAATGAATATAAACTGCTTGCATTTTTGTTTTTCTTCCCGGGTTATCTATACCTTCTGAATCCAATTCTCCCTATGCAACAAGAGAACTGTTTGGCTCTGCACACATATATTGTATCTAGGATATACTGTAACCTATTTAATATGTATAGGACTGCTTGCCATCTAGGGGAAGGTGTGGAGGGAGGGAGGGGAAAAATGGAACAGAAGTGAGTGCAAGGGATAATGTTGTAAAAAATTACCCTGGCATGGGTTCTGTCAATAAAAAGTTATTAAATTAAAAAAAAGAAAAGAAAGAAATAAAAAAAGGCTCTTCCAGGATTCTTGGATTCTATTAATAGGGTATAGTTGTAAATCAATATAAGTTGGCACCTATTTGACCTTGATATGAAAAAGAATGAAAAAACAGTGTCAGGAATTATGGGAGATTCAGGGAATGCTAATTAAATTACTTTAATTCTCTCTTCCTGTAAAATGAGAGAATTGGACTATGCATATAAGTTCATAAATGGATTTGGAGCTAGAAGGGACCCTAAAGTTAGTCTAGTCCAATTCAACTAGGGCTAGGTAGAACAAGTGACATGTTCAATGTTACATAGTTAGCAAGTATCAGAAACAGGATTAGAAGCTGGGCTCTCTTCTAGATCAAATGGTCTTTCTATTACACCACACTGATATGCATATATATATTTCATAGAATCATAGTATAATAAATGTGTAGTTGAAAGGAACCTTAAAGGTCATCTAATGCAAACCACTTATTTCTACAAATGATGAACTTAAAACAAAATTAGTATGATTTATCCAAGATCACACAGGTAGCAAGAAGCACAATTTGATCCTAGGTCTTCCATTTACAAACCCAACATTATTTCCATTACACTAAAGACATATAAATTTCCTCACATTTACAATTATATTTCTCCAAATACTTATATAAATGTAAAAATTTACATTATATATTACATATTATTTTAATAGAGTACCATTTAAAAAAAAGAATTTAGGGAGCTGAACTATTACTTTTTAAACATGTTGACATCTTGTTCTCCAGTGCAAAATTCTAGCAAGAAATAACCAACATATTACTATATATAGATCATGAGTCAGAAAAGGAATGAAATCATCTCCTACTCTAAGAGAGCAGAATATAATACCTTAGTTCGAGGTTTAATTAAGTGAAGTGTAGGGATAGGGTAGAAAAGAAGGTGAAAAAAAAAAAGAAATTTAGATATTCTACCTTAAGAGCTTCATTTTTCCACTGGATAGAATTGAATGAAATGTGATAAATATTTATTTGATTGAAGAAATGTTATTCAAATAATTTAGGCTGACCATCAGGATTGTTTTAGAATCTCCCTGAAAATTATCTTTTTCGATGGATAGATCAGACACATAACTACAGAAAAAAGAAAGAAAGAAATCATGGTGATCAATTTCACAGTCATAATTAAGATCTATGATATGTCAGATTAAGGCTTTCTTATTTGGACTGAAAATACTATCTAAAGAGTTAATTTTGAGTTTTTTGAATAATGAATATGTCATAAAAATAACTACACCTGCCACAGCAGATTCCTGCCAGATAAAAGATTATTGTACAGCTGACCTTTTAACCAACTTATCAGAAAAAGTCAGACATTGTTCTCTTTTTTCCTCTCCTGGAGGAAGATGAGATGTTATTATTTTTTTTCTTTTTTTTAACAACACTCTTTATTAAACACTCTTCAACTTAGATAAGAGGAAAGTCGTTGATGAAATAAAGATTTGGAAAAGAATCAGTTTGTGACATGTGTTGAACTAGATCTCTCTGCTCCAAAGTGTGTTACTTCTGTAAATCAAAAATCAAAACTTCCAAGCTGCCCTTACAAAAATCTGAAAGAGTATTCCAAATATTTCCAGCTGCCAATATGACCTAGAAGGTCATACCATTCTTTTTTTTTTTTTTACTCTTAGGGTTTTGAGCATTTCTAGCCTTCTATAATTTCTTGCCCTATTATCAAGAAAAGCAAAACTTGAAGAAAACGATATCTTTTTCAAAAAGGTGATATAAGCAGGTGATTTTAGAATTATAAAACCACTGAATTATGGGTTTGAGGAGACATCAGAAATTATATAATCAAACTCCCCTCTCTTAAAATATGAGCACTCCTACACCATCCTTGACCAATGTTTAATGAGCCTCTGCTTGAATATTTTCAGAGATAGGTTTATCCCATTCCATTACTGGATAGGTCTAATTTATATGAAACATTCTTTGTTTATATTGAGTAAGAATATGCCTCTTTGTAATTCTCATTTTGATTCATATTTCTCCCATATGGAATAAAACAATTACACTCCCTTTACTATGTGAAATCTTGAAATATTTTAAGACACCTGTTATGTAAATCATTTCCCCATCCAGTCTTTTCCCCACTTCTATCTTTTCCTTTCACCATTCCTCATTTAATCCTTCCCAGTTCTTTCAAAATTCCTGTCATATTTTCTGAGTAACCCCTATTTTATTCATTTCTCTTTAAGTATGAGAAATAAAAGTGGACATAGTATCCTAAATATGGTCCAATCAGCACAAAACACATTGAGATTTCCCTTCACCTGAACATCATACTTCTATTAATCTAGGACTATTGTATTAGTTTTATTTCTTGCTTTTCTGGTAATAAAAGGGGATGCACTCGGTCCTACCTGTCAAAACCACAGCTTCTTGAGTAGGATTTGAATCAGATTATGATGATATTGAGAAATTTTAAAATAAAAAATAAAATAAAATACATTAGAATTCAGATAATGTCAATAAGTGCTTTTCTAAATCAATATGAGGCCTAAGGAAATCCTTATGTATAGTTTAATGGCCTTTATTTCTAATTGATTTTGACACTACAGGGCTAGATGATGACATAAGGTGACTTGCCCCAAGGTCACACACAGATCATTAATGGAAGTCTTAGATCTATAGGATTTATTTCCTGACTCTGTCCAGATTGTTTTCCTTTGATTAAACTGCCTGCTCTTTCAATAGCAAAATTAACTTAAAAACAAGGAAATAATTTCATATTATTCAGGATTTCAGGTCCCAGGTTGTAAAATAAAGAGTTGGAAGGGAGTTAAGAGGTCAGATAATCCAATCCCCAATTTTCGCAGATGAAGAAATCTCCATAGAAAATAACTGAGAGGTTAAGTGACTTGTGCCTGTGTATTGAGTATAGAGCTGAGATATTAATCCTGTCCATCTGACTCCAGTCCTTGCTAATACACCATATTGCCTTTACAGAAAAAATATAATGTAATCTTTGGAACCAAGTAGTAAAAAATGCAAGTTCCTTATCCAAGGATTCACGAGCTAATGAAGATTTTTTAAAAACCTCATGAAACTAACAACAATAAAATGAATGTTGATCCTCACATTCTTCCAAACTAAAACAAATCAGAACTTATTTTTTTCAATTCCCCATATCTTTAGGTAATTTTTTTTTTGGTAAAATGTGATGTCCTTTAGTGACTTAAGACCAGAAGCACCTTATTTAAATACTATAAGATCAACCATTGGTATGGTATTTTCATCCCATCAGTCCAACATCAGAAATTACTAGAAACCTCCTGAGATTTCCAGATCCCTTCTCAAGCCAACAAGAATTATTTTGATAAATCTCAGATAAGTATGCAAAGCTTCAGTTGTCAAGCTAAGCCAAACTATCTTTAGCTTTCTGACCACTGTTAATCTTAATCTTCTGTTATTGGAATCAGTATTTCCCAATTCAAATAGGAGGGTATTTCTGTTAATCACAATCACTTACAATAGTGTAGTCACAGTAAATTGGCTGCCCTCTGATGAAAAAATATATTTGTCATAAAACAAATGCATGTAAATAAAATATTTTTGAAGTATGTTTTCAAAAAGACAACTTTTGAAGGGGCTAAGAAAATTTTGCAGTTGAACATATATTTAATAAGCATGCTCATGATAAAATTTGCTTGAAATTAATATTTTTATTAAAATAAAAATTTATCATTTGATGAAATCAGATTTTTTTTCCTTCACAGATCATCTTGTCTCACTAAAATATAAAAATGTCCCCTTATTACTTTCAACCAATTAAAATCAAGCAAGCTTGACTGGGTCTTTAGGAATAACCAGTTCAGTTTGTATAATAGGCATAAAATAATTGATCACATAATCTGACCACAAAGATTATCTTAAATTGATTTATTGTAGAGGCATGGCATTGTTTGTAGCTTTTTCAATTCAGAAAACCAATTCTATCCTTTTTTAAATAAATTCAGTGGTAATACAAATGAATATAAGGAATTAATTATTAAATAATATGCTCTGGAAGCATTTATTGATAGATTTTTAAAAGACAATTTAAAGAAGATACATTGAACTCGTTGCCCTTCAGAATTTTTTTTTTATTATAACTTTTTATTGACAGTACATAAGCATGGGTAATTTTTTACAACATCTCTTGCACTCACTTCTGTTCCAACTATTCCCTTCCCTCCCTCTACTTCCTCCCCTAGATGGCAGGCAATCTTATATATGTTAAATATGTTATAGTATATCCTAGAAACAATATATGTGTGCAGAACCAAACAGTTTTCTTGTTGCAAAGGAAAATTCAGAAGGTAAAAATAACCTAGGAAGAGAGCAAGTAGTCCACTTTCATTTCCCAGTGTTCTTTCTCTGGATGTAGCTGATTCTGTCCATCATTGATAAATTGGAACTGAATTAGATCTTTGCTTTGTTGAAGATAGCCACTTCCATCAGAATACATCCTCATACAGTATTGTTCTTGAACTATATAATGATCTCCTGGTTCTGCTCATTTCACTTAGCATCAGTTCATGTAACTCTTTCCAAGCCTCTCTGTATTCATCCTGCTGGTCATTTCTTACAGAACAACAATATTCCATAACATTCATATACCACAATTTACCCAACCATTCTCCAATTGATGGGCATCCATTCATTTTCCAGTTTCTGGCCACTACAAAAAGGGCTGCCACAAACATTTTAGCACATACAGGTCCCTTTCCCCTCTTTAGTATCTTTTTGGAATATAAGCCCAGTAGTAACCCTGCTGGATCAAAGGGTATGCACAGTTTGATAACTTTGAGGGCATAATTTCAGATGGCTCTCCAGAATGGTTGGGTTCGTTCACAACTCCAACAATGCATCAGTGTCCTAGTTTTTCCCCATCCCCTCCAACATTCATCATTATTTTTTCCTGTGCCTTCAGAAAATTGTAAAGCTTATATTTATGTATTTATGTATTCCCCAAATTATTTCATTTCTATCCTCCCTGTGCTATATAGAATGATAATTTATATATTTATATCTCTATTTTAGAGATGACAAAACTGAGTCTCAGATTAAAAGATTTGTTCAAAATTGCACAATAAGTGAACATGTAAGGATTTGGGTAAGGTCTTCACACTAAATTCTTGACATTTTTTACATATAAAGGAGGAGAAAGAGTTCTGAATGCTGTAAGAAAAGGAAAGTGGTTGCTTGATATTTTTATTAGAAATAAATTTATAGGAGTTCAAGGAAGTGGAGCCAAGATGGCGGACAGCAGACATGACTTTTTGTGACCTCCTCTGACCTCTCAAACCAACAGCAAATTAAGCATCTAAGCTGGTTTTGGAGTCAAAGAATACACAATATTTGAAGTACAACACATTCCCAGAAAAAGATACCTTGGAAGAACTTCAGAACAGATCTGTTTCAAGTGGGCAAGGGGACAGTCTGCCGAGCCCACACTGCAGCACTGGGAGCCCGGGGCAAAGAGCTGGGGTAGAAGTCAGAGCATTGCAGCCTCCATATACCTGGGAATACCTGTGAGCCTCTTTGAGTACTCTGTCCTGGTTGCAAGAAGGTCTTAGCAGATTTGTTATAAAAGGCAAATTGTAAACCACTGAACCCCCCAAAAGAAGCCAGATAAATTAGCCAGCATTGGAAATCAGTCAGCAGAACTGCTCCAGGGAAAATTAAAGCAGCTGTCACTCCTTTGCATTTAACAGAATTTAAGTCTTAAAAAAAAAGAATAAAAAACCGAAAAGAACAATCACCATAGACAGGTTTTAGGAAGAGAGAAAACAGGTCTCAAATCCTGAGGTTTCTAAAGGCAGAACATCTCCAGATAAAGCCACAAAGGGAAACATGAGCTGGTCCCCATTTCACAAGACTTACTTGGAAGTTGCATAAAGGATCTTAAAAGAGAGTTAGAAGAGAAATGAGACCATTGCAAGGAAGAATGGAAAAAGCATATAATGCCCTACAAAAGAGATATGAAAAAGAAACAAATTCACTGAAAAACAAAATTTGTGAAATGGAAAAAAGAATGCAATGAACAAAAATACTTGATTGGCCAATTACAAAAGGAGCTAAAAAAGGTAACTGAAAAAAAAAATACACTAAAAATTAGATATTTAACAAATGGAAGTGAATGACTGAATAAGACTTCAAAAATAAGTCAAACAAAATATGAAATATTTCCCAGGAAAAACAACTGACCTGGAAAATAGATCTAAGAGAGACAATCTACAGATTATTGGACTTCCTGAAAGCCATGATGAAAAAAGAATCTAGACATTATCTTACAGGAAATCATAAAAGAAAACTGCCCTGATATTTTAGAATCAGAAGGTAAAATAGCCATTGGAAGAATTCACTTATCACCTCCTGAAAGAGACATCAAAATTAAATCCCCAAGTAATATCACACCAAGGAAAAGATATTGTAAACAGTCAGAAAGAAACAATTTAAATACTGAGGAGCCACAATTAGGATTACCCAGCACCTAGTAGCTTCCATCTCAAAGGGCCTGGAATCTGATATGGGAGGAAAAGGGGGAAAAGAAAGGGAAAGACGAATAGAAGGAAAAATAGAAGTATTAGGGGAAAGATGTAAAAAAAAGGAGGGGCTCTAAAAGGGGAGAACTGTTTGAGGAAGGTGGTCATCAAAAGCAAAATACTGGAGAGGAGGGAAAGGGAAAAGGAAAGAGAAAAACATAACTTAGGGTAAATAAGATGGCAGGAAATAGAAAATTAGTTATTTTACCTGTAAATGTGAATGGGATGAATTCTCCCATAAAACAGAAATGGATAGCAGACTGGATTAAAAGCCAGAATCCTACAATATGTTATTTACAAGAAACACAGTTAAAGCACAGTGATACATACAGAGTGAAGGTAAAGGGCTAGAGCAGAATCTATTATGCTTCAGATGAAGTTAAAAAAAAAAAAGCAGGGGTAGAAAACCTGATCTCAGAACAAGTAAAAGCAAAAATAGATCTAATTAAAAGAGATAAGGAAGGAAACTATATTTTACTAAAGGGTACATAGATAATGCAATATCAATGTTAAACATATATGCACCAAGTAGTATAATATCCAAATTCCTAAAGGAGAAGCTTAGAGAGATGCAAGAAGAAATATACAGCAAAACTATACTAGTGGGAGATCTTAACCTTGCTCTCTCAGAATTAGATAAATCAAACAACAAAATAAATAAGAAAGAAGTTAAAGAGGTTGTTAAGGGGCTGGTCAATTCTCTGAAAAACTAGTATGATATGATAGATCTTTGGAGAAAATTGAATGGAGACAGAAAGAAGTTTACTTTTTTCTCAGCAGTTCATGGAGCTTATACAAAAATTGATCATATGTTAGGGCATAAAAACCTCAAAATCAAATGTAGGAAGGCAGAAATAGTAAATGCATTTTTTTCATATCACTATGCAGTAAAAATCACATGCGGTATAAGGCCAGGAGAAAATAGACCAAAAGTTAATTGGAAATTAAATAATTTAATCCTAAAGAATAAATGGAAGAAACAGCAAATAATAGACATGATCAATAAATTCATCCAAGAGAATAATAATAATGAAACAATGTATCAAAATTTGTTGGATACATCCAAAGCAGTTATAAAAGGAAAATTTTATATCTCTAGATGTTTACTTGTATAAAATAGAGAAAGGGAAGGTCAATGAATTGGGCTTACAACTAAGAAAGCTAGAAAAAGAACAAATTAAAAACCCTCAATTAAATATCAAATGTGAAATTCTGAAAATAAAAGGGGAGATTAATAATATTCAAAATAAGAAAACTATTGAATATAAATAAAACTAAGATTTGGTTTTATAAAAAATAACAGTAAAATAGATAAACTTTTAGTTAATTTGATTAGAAAAAGGAAAACAGAAAATCAAACTGTTAGTCTCAAAAATGATAAGGGAGAACTTTCCACCAATGAAGAGGAAATTGGAACGATAATTAGGAGTTATTTTGCCCATTCTATAGTATGTACAAATTTCCATACCCAAACGTGTATGTTATTCCCTCCTTGAGCCAAATCTGCAAAGAGTAAGATTCAAACAATGCTCACCACCCCTCTTTTCCTGTACTATAATTGATTTTTTTGTGCCTTTTCACATGCCCCATCATACTTTTTCCTTTCTTTTCTTCCAGTATATTTTCCCCCACATCTCATTTTTTAACTATTATCATATCAAATTCAACTGATACCCATACCCTCTGTCTATGTATATCTCTTTTAACTACCCAATAGAGATACATTTCTCAAGAGTTATAAGTATCATCTTTCCATGAAGAGCTGTAACTTTATTGAATAACCTTTTTTTTCCTTTACTGTCTATTTTTTATGCTTCTGTTGAGCTTTGGATTTTCTGTTTAGCTCTTGTTTTTTCATCAAGAAAGTTTGAAAGTCCCCTAGTTCATTGAATGCCCAACTTTTCCTCTAAAAGATTATGCATAATTTTTATGGATAGTTGATTCTTGGTTGTAATCCAAACTCCTTTGCCTTCCAGAATATGTTATTCCAAGTCATCCAGTCCTTTAAGGTAGAAGCTGCTAAATCCTGTATAATCCTCATTATGACTCCTTGATATTTGAATTGTTTCTTTCTGGCTGCTTGTAGTATTTTCTCCTTGACCTAATAATTCTGTAATTTGGCTACAATAGTCCTTGGAGTTTTCATTTAAGGATCTCTTTCAGAAGGTTATAGTGTGTTTTTCATGACTATTTTACCCTCTGGTTCTAGGATATCAGGGCAATTTTCCTTGATAATTTCTTGACAGTTGCTGTCTAGTCTCTTTTTTTTGATTATGGCTTTTATCGTCCAATAATGCTTAAATTCTCTCTCCAGAACTGATGTTCCAAATCAGTTGTGTTTCTATAAAGGTGTTTTACATTTTCTTTTATTTTTTTCATTCTTTTGATATTGTCTGACTGATTCATGATGCCATAGAGTCATTATTTTCCACTTCCCCAATTCTAATTTTTGAGGAATTTTTTTTTCAATTAGCTTTTGTACCTCTTTTCCATTTGTCCAATTCTACTTTTTAAGTTGTTTCCTTCAGGGGGTTTTTTCTGATTTAACTAATTGCATTTTCTAAGGAATTGTTTTCTTCAGTCAATTTTTGACCAGTTTTCCATTGACTCTCTCTTGTATATCACTCTTTTCTTTTTTTTTCCAATTTTTCTTCTACCTTTCTTGTTTGATTTTTAAAATTCTTTTTGAGCTTTTCTAAAAAATGCTTTAGGGGTTTGAAATCAATTCATTTTGCTGTCTTCTGAGTTTTTGTTTTGATATTTCCTGTTACCATAGTAGCTTTCTATAGTCAGGGCTTTTCTTGTTTGTTTGTTTTTGCTTATTTTTTTAAAGTCAAGCTCTGCTCCTAAGGCATAGAGGGCACTGTCCCAAGTTTCTTGCACTACAAGCCAGAAGCCTGTTCACTGACTTTCTGCCATGTGGCCTGAGAAATTGGCGGCTTGCCCACTGTGCTGTAATGTCCTGGCCTAACTATGCCTATTATGCCCTGGGTTATAGGGCCCAAATTTTACCTGGCACACTGGCTGCAGGCCTCACACTGTGCCACTAGTTTTTGGAGCCAAGAGTGAGAGACATATATTGCTGATCTGTGCTAAAGTTAAGAGCCTTCTGCTAGCTTGCCCATATATTGCCTCTCCTGGCCTCCATTCCCCTTTTATCCAAATAAAATCCTTCTAAGTTGCCTTGGGCTAGAAACTTGTTTCATTCTGTCTTTTTGTGAATTCTGCTGCTCCAGAATTTTTTAAAGTCTTAACTTAATGTTGTTTCTGAGAAAAATTGAATAGAGCTTAGGTACCTTCCTGACTTTTCTTTTCCATCTTGGTTCCACCTCTACACCGCACTCCAATGAATATTCTTGTAAAAATTTCAAGTAAAATATTAGCAAGGAGATTGTAGCAATATATCACAAATATCATACACTAAAATTAAGTGGGAGTTGTACCAAGAATGCATAATTGGTTTAAAATTAGAAGTTAACATAACTGACGATAGCAACAACCAAAAGTAACAAAGAAGGAAAAAGCATAATATCAACACATGCAGAAAAAGCTCCTAATAGGAAACTTTATATCCTTAGAGGCTTACTTGAACAAAATAGAGAAAGAGAAGGTCAGTGAATTGGGCTTGCAACTTAAAAAGCTAAAAAAAGACCAAATTAAAAAACCCCAATCAATTATTAAACTTGAAATTCTAAAATTAAAAGGAAAAATTAATAATATTGAAACTAAAAAAAACTATTGAACTAATAAATAAAAGTAAGAGTTGGTTTTATGAAAAAACCAATAAAATTGATAAACCTTTGGTAAATCTGATTAGAAAAAGGAGGGAAGAAAATGAAATTAGTAGTCTTAAAAATGAAAAGGGAGAACTTTCCACCAATGAAGAGGAAATTAGAGAAATAATAAGGAGTTATTTTGCTCAACTTTATTCCAATAAATTCGATAACCTAAGTGAAATGGATAATTACCTCCAAAAATATAGACTTCCAAGACTAACAGAGGAGGAAGTAAATTGCTTGAATAGTCCCATTTCAGAAAAAAGAAATAGAACAGGCAATTAAACAACTCCCTAAGAAAAAATCTCCAGGACCAGATGGATTTACATGTGAATTCTACCAAACATTTAAAGAACAACTGGCCCCAGTGCTATATAAATTATTTGATAAAATAGAGAATGAAGGAGTCCTACCAAATTCTTTCTATGACACAGACATGGTACTGATACCTAAACCAGGTAGGTTGAAAACAGAAAAAGAAAACTATAGACCAATCTCCCTAATGAATATTGTTGCTAAAATCTTAAATAAAGTATTAGCAAAAAGACTACAAAAAATCATCCCCAGGATAATTCACCATGATCAAGTAGGATTTATACCAGGAATGCAGGGCTGGTTCAATATTAGGAAAACTATCCATATATTTGGCCATATTAATAACCAAACTAACAAAAACCATATGATCTTCTCAATAGATGCAGAAAAAGCATTTGATAAAATCCAACATCCATTCCTATTAAAAACACTTGAGAGTATAGGAATAAATGGACTTTTTCCTTAAAATAATCAGTAGCATCTATTTAAAACCAGGAGTAAGCATCATATGTAATGCGGACAAACTACCACCATTCCCAATGAGATCAGGAGTGAAACAAGGTTGCCCACTATCACCGTTACTATTTAAGATTGTATTAGAAATGCTAACTATGGCAATAAGAGCTGAGAAAGATATTAAAGGAATAAGAATAGGCAATGAGGAAACCAAATGATCACTCTTTGCTGATGATATGATGGTATACTTAGAGAACCCCAGAGATTCTACTAAAAAGTTATTAGAAATAATCCACAATTTTAGCAAAATTGCTGGTTATAAAATAAACCCACATAAGTCATCAGCATTCTTATATATCACTAACAAAATCCAACAGTCAGAATTACAAAGAGAAATCCCATTTAAAGTAACTACTGATAGTATAAAATATTTAGGAATCTATCTGCCAAGGGAAAATCAGAAACTTTATGAGCAAAACTACAAAACACTTGCCACACAAATTAAGTCTGATCTAATTAACTGGAAAAATATTAAATGCCCTTGGATTTGGTGAACGAATATAATAAAGATGACAATACTACCTAAACTAATCTATTTATTTAGTGCTATACCAATCAGACTTCCCAAAAACTATTTTGATGACCTAGAAAAAATAACAACAAAGTTCATATGGAAAAACAAAAGATCAAGAATTTCAAGGGAATTAATGAAAAAAAAATCAAATGAAGGTGGCCTACCAGTACCAGATCTAAAATTATATTATAAGGCAGCGGTTACTAAAACTATCTTGTATTGGCTAAGAAATAGACTAGTTGATCAATGGAATAGGTTAGGTTCAAAGGACAAAATAGCCAATAACTTTAATTATCTAGTGTTTGACAAACCCAAAGACCCCAGTTTTGGGGATAAGAATGCATTATTTGACAAAATTTGCTGGGAAAATTGGACATTAGTATGGCAGAAACTAGGCATTGACCCACACTTAACACCGTACACCAAGATAAGGTCAAAATGGGTTCATGATCTAGGCATAAAGAATGAGATCATAAATAAATTGGAAGAACATAGGATAGTTTACCTCTCAGACCTGTGGAAGAGGAAGGAATTTATGACCAAAGAAGAACTAGAGATCACTATTGACTACAAAATTGAAAATTTTGATTATATCAAATTGAAAAGTTTTTGTACAAACAAAACTAATGTAGGCAAGATCAGAAGGGAAACAATAAACTGGGAAAACATTTTTACAGTCAAAGGTTCTGATAAAGGACTCATTTCCAAAATACATAGAGAATTGACTCTAATTTATAAGAAATCAAGCCATTCTCCAATTGAAAAATGGTCAAAGGATATGAACAGACAATTCTCAGATGAAGAAATTGAAACTATTTCTTTACTCATATGAAAGTGTTCCAAATCACTACTGATCAGAGAAATGCAAATTAAGACAACTCTGAGATACCACTATACACCTGTCAGATTGGCTAAGATGACAGGAAAAAATAATGATGATTGTTGGAGGGGATGCGGGAAAACTGGGACATTGATGCATTGTTGGTGGAGTTGTGAACGAATCCAACCATTTTGGAGAGCAGTTTGGAACTATGCTCAAAAAGTTATCAAACTGTGCATACCCTTTGATCCAGCAGTGTCTCTACTGGGCTTATACCCCAAAGAGATACTAAAAAAGGGAAAGGGACCTGTATGTGCCAAAATGTTTGTGGCAGCCCTGTTTGTAGTGGCCAGAAGCTGGAAAATGAATGGATGCCCATCAATTGGAGAATGGTTGAGTAAATTGTGGTATATGAATGTTATGGAATATTATTGTTCTGTAAGAAATGACCAGCAGGACGAATACAGAGAGGATTGGCGAGACCTACATGAACTGATGCTGAGCGAAATGAGTAGAACCAGGAAATTATTATATACCTCAACAATGATACTGTATGAGGATGTATTCTGATGGAAGTGGATTTCTTCAACAAAGAGAAGATCTAACTTCGTTTCAATTGATCAAGGATGGACAGAAGCAGCTACACCCAAAGAAAGAACACTAGGAAATGAATGTAAACTGCTTGCATTTTTGTTCTTCTTCCCAGATTATTTATACCTTCTAAATCCAATTCTCCCTGAGCAACAAGAAAACTGTTCGATTCTGCACAAATATATTGTATCCAAGATCTACTGCAATCTATTTAACATGTATAGGACTGCTTGCCATCTTGGGGAGAGTGTGGAGGGAGGGAGGGGAAAAATCGGAACAGAAGTGAGTGCAAGGGATAATGTTGTAAAAATTACCCTGGCATGGGTTCTGTCAATCAAAAGTTATTTAATAAAAAAAAAAGAAAAAAAAAAGAAAAAGCTCCTAATAAAACACAATACTTTTTTCTATTTAAATTAAAAGGAATCATAAGAATAAATTGTCTTTCTAAAAATGATAAGTCATAATTATCTAAAATGAAGAGCAAGCATTTTTTTTTGCAATGGCAATAAACTTGTATTCACCCCGCTAAGATCAAGAGTGAAACAAGAATGTTCATTATCATCACTATTGTTCAATATAATAACTAGAAATGTTAGCTATAGCAATAAGACAGTAAAAAGTGTAATGCTAGAGAAACTGAGGCAAGATAGAGATTAAGAGTTTTTAATATTTTATTAATTGGAGAGTAAAATTGACTGGACAGGACTGTTGTCTCAAAGTATCCAGTGACAAATGGGAGAATCCCAAGTCTTTATATACCTTTTTTAAACAAAGAAGGGGAAAGAAGTGGGAAACTTCTTTACAGGTCCATTCGGTTCTGTCAGGATGGGGAGAGGCTATAAATTCTTACTAAAAGTAAGAGTTAGGATGTCTGAATAAACAGAATTAAAGATGTCAATGAGGTATCCAGGAATATTTTAGAGGGGATAGTGTCATAAATTCTTGAGGGCAAAAGGAGTTAGGAGCCAAGAAGTCTGATCTCTCCCTCATCTTGAGCCTCACATTGACAATTTGTCAGAGCAAATGGTCCTCAGTCTTAATGGACCAGAGTGGGGTTTTACAACTAAGAGGATTGAGGCAGAACAGTTAAGAAAACTGAGGTAGAACAATTCAGAGAAACTCAGTCAGGACAATAAGGGAAACTAGTGCAGGGAAACTGAGGTAGAACAGTTCAAAGAGACTGTGGCATAACAAAAGAATTGAAGGTATAAGAATTTCTGGCTCTGATTCCTTAATCCCTCCCCAAAAGTTGTTACATCACATAGAAGTTTATTTTTCAATACAAATATCCTCCTCCAAGTGATGATATATGATTTCAAATCTTAGGATAGTACTATAGCTAAAGAATCAAAGGTAGAGGTGTCTCAAACATCAGTACAGAAATATTGTATCTATGAGTAGGATATAGTATTTTTCTATTTTCCATTAATTAACAATGTCCAAGAAATGTCATTTAATAAATGTGTGGAAATATATCATTGGAAAATGAGTGGAAGTGCAGTTTGGGAATGCAGTAAAAATGAAGGTTAACTGATGACCACCAGTTTAATATCTGAACTTGTAGATAGATATAGATATAGATATAGATAGTGTGTGTGTGTGTGTGTGTGTGTGTGTGTGTGACAGAGAGACAGAGATTGAGAGAGAAAAAGAAGAGCAAGGCAGTATGAAGGTTTCAAAAAAGATAGCCGAAGCAATTGGTGGTCCATTAAAAGAAAGAAGGAAGTCAAAAGCAAGAGAAAGTTTTGGGTATAAGAAAGATTGGCTTAAGATATTTCAATTTGAAAAGGAAAAAGTAGAAAATAGGTGATGAGAAAGTATAAGAATTGGATATAAATTACTTTTTTAGTGGAATAATAGTTTTTTGTTTTCAAAATACAAACAAAAATGGTTTTCAACATTCATCCTTGCAAAACCTTGTATTCCATGTTTTCCCTTCCTCCACCCCTATCCCTAGATAGCAAATAATGCAATACATGTTAACATATGCAGTTCTTCTATACGTATTTTCTATCAATTATTTTTTAAAAGAAGCTTGACAGTTCAGGGAAAAAGAAATATAGGACTATGATCAGGTGGGTAATAGGGAAAGGTCATTGCATTTTATTTGTTTTTTATTTATTTATTTGGTTTTTAAGATAAGAAGGATTAAAGTACATCAAAGGCAAATGGGATGGGTTAGATGATTCAGTGGATAGAACACTGGGCTTGAAGTCAAAAAGGCCTAAATTCAAATCTGACTCCAGACAGTTACTAACTATGTGAGCCTGGGCAAGACAAAATCTCTATTTGCCTTATTCCACTGGAGAAGGAAATGGCAAACTGTGGTGTTCTTCTTCTTTTGTATAATATGATGGTTCTCTGGGAGCAGGTTTCTTGGGGAGGTTTTCTGAAGGCAGCCTTAGTTTCAGTTCAAAGTAATAATCACTTCAAATGTAGCCAGCTGATAAAATCCAAACGTTTATTTTCTCCTTCCAAGTCTTGTCTTTTTCCTTGGGCCTGGTTAGCTTTCTTAGAGGCCTTTCTCCCTCTTTGGTTCCAAGAGCTCTTGCAGCTTGTGTCTTTTGCCTCTGCCAGCTTCTGCCTCTAGCTCAACTCCAACTCATGGCAATCTTCCAAACTGACTCTGACTGACTGACTGACTGAAGCTCTAAGAGCTTCTTATATATGATCTCTTGAAGGTGCAAACCCAAAGCTTGACTCCTCCTCTGAGAAAGCAGGATTGTGGGTTTCTGACTTGTGAATCTCCCAAACTTGTGAACTCCAATGTGTGAACTCTCAAAGGTGCAAACCCAAGCACACAAGTATTGCTTTCATTGACTCTAATGAGTTAAACCTTTGTAAGGATTCTAACAGCAAACCACTCTAATACCTTTGCCAAGAAAACCCCATGGGCAGTATTGGCATTCTAGAGTCCACAGAGGCATGAAGAGTTGGACACGATTGAACAAAATGCAAACAGTAGGAAATCAGAATCAAGGAAGAGATTCTACAAACTGAAGGGATGTTTATTGGGAATTTGTAAGCTATGGTTTTGAGTTGTCACTAAAATAAATAAATAAATAAAACAAAACAGAAAAACTTTTAGCAGTTTTATAAGGAAGATTTCAGGTGTTACATTTCAATTTAAATATACTCTGGTACAAAAGAATACATATATACATATATATGTGGATAATATGTATGACTAAGAACACACATAGAGGGAACCTATCTGGAGATGTACATGTTTAAAAGACATCCAACCTGAACAATTCAACTCTCCAGCATTGAAGACCTGACTGGTGGTCCTATTTTTGCATTGCCTTGTCACACAACCATACCAAGGTCTCCTGTCACAGGATTGTGCCATTGCAATGCTCTTATCCTAAGGAATACCTTACCCCATTAGTTTAATAGAGAAAATATTCATTGAGAGAGGAATCACAATAAAGCAGAAGTGTCAAATATAAAGTTCATTGGTACAACACTGCAGAATGGCAGACCAGATTAAAATATAGTTCAATAATACTTAACAAAATAAATTAAAATACAACAAAACATAGACGATCTTACATTTTAAAACTAGGTCAATATGTGGCCCAAAGGGATCCTTACCTGTATATGTGTGGCCCTTGTTTCTATTTATTTGACACCTCAGCTCTAGGGCACAGAGACCCTTTAGCACTGCTACAACCTTCATTGGCCTCTTTTTCACCAACTCCCAATACCATTTTATGATTCTTTTGGTCACCATTATCACTTTTTCCTTTGTGCTATTCACCATCACTGCACTATCCAAGCATTTTTGCTCTACATGAAATACTTTCTACCCTGAATTTAAGAATGGAAAGGATGATAAAATATTGTGGAATTATTCCACAAATAGGTCAGTTAAGTTGGAATATAGTACCTGTATGGGGAAAGTATCTTTCAATTAATTTGAAAAGCATTTCTCTTACAAACAACAAAATTGCAACTCAGGGCAAACATAGGTGAAAAACAAATAAGACTTTGGGCAGAACAGAGGTCCTCCTGGGACAACTGGAGAAATCCTGAAGAAAAACTGGAGGAGAAAACTAAGTGGTATTAAGTGTGAACACTTCCAGGCTACCTTCACAGAAATATAAGTGGGGAATTCTAGAGGATCCTGGGTTGAGGAGATAGCTTTAGCTCCAACCAAAGAAATGTTCACCTCCAAGACAATGTGGGGAGTCAGGGGTTCTGCATCTGGGAAAATTAAAGGAAACAGTTTATTAGGAACACTAGGCCCAGTTGTGCTGCTAAGAAGCAGCCTTAGGTAAGAAGGAATCAGGAAGGCAAGTGAGTGCAGAAGCAGGAGGGCAGCAATGTTGCTGGCTGTGGGTACTTATAGTAGACTGGAGTTCCAGGCCAAAGGAGAGAATTGAAGTGAAATTAGAAGCACCATTCCCTACATGCCAGGACTACAAGTGATTACACTAATAAGTCTTTATTAAAAAGGTATTTTATATTTTCTTTTATTTTTTTTTGTTTGTTTTGACTGATTCTAGATGTTTTATTGAGTCATTGGCTTCCATTTGTTCCATTCTAATTTTTAGTGAATTATTTTCTTCAGTTAGTTTTTTTGCCTCCTTTTGCATTTGGCCAATTAAATTTTTAAATGAGTTATTTTGTTCATTGGATATTTTTTTTCCATTTCAGTAATTCTATTTGAAGGAGTTTTTCTCTTTTTCTATTTCACAAATTTAATTTTTTTAAGGAGTTATTTTCTTCAGATAATTCCTGTGTTTCTTTTTCTATGTTTCCTGTTTCTGCAAAGTTCTCATTTCCTTTCCTCATTTTTCTTCTAACTCTCCTTTAAGATTCTTTTGGAATTCTTCCTTGAAAGACTTTTGAGTTGGAGACCAGTTCACATATTTCTTTGAGAATTCATCTTGAGGCATTTTGCCTTTACTGTCCCCAGGGTTTGAGCCCGCTCTTCCCCTGTCTCCATAACAGCTATATAATACAACATGATAATACAAGCAGAAAACTTTTTTGTTTTTTCACTCATTTTCAAAGGTAGAGATCTGCTTTTATGGCAAAATGGATATTTTTCTCAAGCTTCCTTGACAGGGCACAACAAGGTTTTATGCTGCCCTGGTGCTGGTGGTATAGAAGCTTCATCCGTGACTTGGATGGGCATTGCTAAATCCTACTTGTTATGCTGGGTTCAGGGGCTCACTATTTGACTTCGGTTGTTGCATTGGAGGTCTCACAGCTAATCTGCTGATCCACTGGCTTCTGCTCCAGGACAGAGTAGACAACACTGCTGTATTTTGGCTTCTTCCACTAAATTCCTGGTTCAGGACTCTCTGCCCTGAGCTTCCTTGTATTGCACCTGTGCTTACACACATTGCTCCTTGCCCAATTTTCTGAAGTGCTCTTAAAATATCTTCTACTGGAAATTTGTTACACTACAAATATTTGTGGGTTCTTGTCACTCCAAAATCTGTTCAAAGTATTGATCTGGGGAGGTTGATTCTTTTTTTTTAACCTTTTTTTTTTTAATTTATTTAATAGCCTTTTATTTACAGGTTATATGTATAGGTAACTTTACAGCATTGACAATTGCCAAACCTCTTGTTCCAATTTTTTCCCCTCTTTCCCCCCACCCCCTCCCCCAGATGGCAGGATGACCAGTAGATATTAAATATATTAAAATAGAAATTAGATACACAATAAGTATACATGACCAAACCATTATTTTGCTGTGCAAAAAGAATCAGACTCTGAAATATTGTACAATTAGCTTGTGAAGGAAATCAAAAATGCAGGTGGGCAAAAATGTAGGGATTGGGAATTCAGGGTAATGGTTTTTAGTCATCTCCCAGAGTTCTTTCGCTGGGCATAGCTGGTTCAGTTCATTACTGCGCCATTGGAAATGATTTGGTTGATCTCATTGCTGAGGATGGCCAAGTCCATCAGAATTGGTCATCATATAGTATTGTTGTTGAAGTATACAATGATCTCCTGGTCCTGCTCATTTCACTCAGCATCAGTTCGTGCAAGTCTCTCTAGGCCTTTCTGAAATCATCCTGTTAGTCATTTCATAAAGAACAATAATATTCCATAATATTCATATATGGGGAGGTTGATTCTGAGGGAAGCCAGGAAGAGTTCCAGCAAAGTCCTATCTACTCTCAGCATGTTGACTCTGCCTTCCTCCCACCAACCCTTTGGAACTCTTAAAGAAAAGGCTGAATGGCCTTTTTTGAGTTATGTTGGAGATATGCTTTTGCCTGTATGGATTGAAGGTCTTATCCAAGTAGGAATTCTGATTCTGAGTAATTAATACAGGATATAATGTAAAACTTAGTACGAAATGATCAGTTTCATTATCTATGTCTCTGATCTGATTTGGGTTAATAACAGATCCAAGTGGAGTGGATTCCTAAAGGGAAAAGAATAGTCAATGTAAAAACTATCTCAGAGTGTACAGATACATCTAGTCCACGTTTGATTCACATTCATGAATAGGGAAATTGCAGTCAATTTTTTTTATTATTAATACTGTTGAATAACTAAAAATATATAGAATCTATTTAGGATTAAATCTGAGACAGAGGATTCTGAAAAACTATAGAACTCCCAGGAATAGTATGAAATTAATCAAGTCTTATGGTCTGGAAGAAATATACAAAGAAAGATTAAAATTGTTTGATATTGTCAACTTCATATGCAAGCTTTAGCCTGCCCAATTTCCTCTGCAGTGAGCATTACCAAAAACACATGAGGGATTTATGAAGGTAGACATAAATGACTCATTCTTTTTGACTTAGTTACTTATCAAAAAAGATTAATGTTCAACATGGCAAAGCTTTTGCTATATTCATGAAACTTATAACCAAGTATTATATCAATGTACAGACATCCGATGACAAGATGGGAAAGATAACTTTGATCCCTGGATTAGTTTCCTTGTAAGCTTTTCAATGATGTTTAGAAATAGGAAATTACATTACCTTTCTTTTTGTTACTAAACTTTGGCTTTGGGTCAAAGTGAGAGTCAAATATTATTTTTGAGCTCAATCTTAGACTATTCCCTTACATATATAAGCAGTTCCCAGGCAAAATAGCAAAAGAACATCTTTTCAAAATAAAACAAACAAACAATATGTTTATTTTAAACTATCTTTCAATACTATGCTCTGAAATAAGTATGGTAATACTGAGAAATACATTAAGTTTACATTCATGACAGTTTTCTTTCTGCATAAAAAAGCAAGGATTTTTGAATCTATAATTTCATCTGCTGAATCTCATAAGATGGATAATATTTTATTTTTTACTTTTAGATGTTGGAATATCATCTTTAATTGCATATTTGCCTATTGCTTGAATGTTTTTAAGAACTCTGGCCTAGACCTTTTCTTTTCTTTCCTATTTGCTTGAACTCCAAGGTATGTCTTTTATTTTAGTAGATTCATCTATCAAATATATTAAGGGGATGCAAAAGAAACTTCTTAGCTCTCCCCTCTCCCTTAACTTATCCCCCCAAGACATAGTCATAAAGCAATCTCAAATCACAATCATATTTCTATTATTATTATTTGGATCATTATAAATAGTAAAAATGATAGCATTTCTATACCTTGAGATTTGCAAAAATACCTTGCAAAGCTTGCTTTCTATTTGGTATTTTCTCCTGTCTCTGATAGAGTGAAAGACAAAAGGAAAAGAACATTTTCTGCTACTTCTTTCTTGGAAGGTAAATGAAATAGTAATACTGGCAAGTACAATGGGAAACAGGGACACAAAGAAGGAGCATGCAGGCAGTAAAGGACCAGTTAAAATGTTGAAGAGAAACTTGTCCTTTCCTCCATGCTCCTTCTTTGTGTCCCTGTTCCCCATTGTACTTTCATGTATTACTATTTGAATGAAGTTTCTTTTCAACATCTTAACTGTATTGCCTCAAACATTTTTTAAGTGATTGGAATATACAGTATCCTAGGTATAAGGACTACAAGTGGGAATACAAGAAACAAACTAAAAATTAACATCCCTATACTCAAAAAGCTTACATTTTCAGGGGCAACAAAAATATTTAAAATACAAGTAAATATACAACAATTTTAAGAATGAAGGTGGCAAAGAACTAGGGGAATGATGAAAGGTATATCTGTGTGGGAGAAAACATTTATGTACTGCATAGAGCCTGAGATCTAGAGTGAAGAAGATCTTAGTTTAAATCTAATCTTATAAAATGTATGATTCTTGGCAATTCATTTAACTTATCTGCCTTAGTTTACTTATCTGTAAAATGGAGACAATCTTAACACTTATCTCCCAGAATTGTTATGAGGATTAATGAAATGATATCTGTAAGGTGTTTTGCAAACTTTAAAGTGTTATATAAATACATGATGATGATGATGATGGTAAAAATTGATGAGTTATTAAATTACTATTCCTGTGAGATAATGACTTAAGGAATTTATTTCTTCAATAGCAGAGAAATACTTGGCCTCATGGTCATAAAGACCTGTTCAAGTTTTATGCTTAACACATACTCTCTGTGTAATCCTGGATACATAAACTTTCAGTGCCCCAGGCATCTCTTTCAGTATAGCAGGTGAAGAATGAGGATGGGGATGACATAATTAATGGAAGGTGGATTTGGAGTCAGGAAGATCTTAGTTCATTTGGTATTTTAGACATTGATTAGCTGTATAAACCTAGATGAATCACTTAACCAGGTTTGGGCACAATTTCCTCATCTATAAAATAGGAACAACAAAAGTACCTATGTTACAGGATTGGAACACGTTATAGGGCTATAACATTATGTTATATGTAATAAATAGGTATTATATATGTATGTATATGAAATTTTATTGGATCTATACAACCCTACTATGTATATATGTGTGAACAAATCTTAAAGTGCTATTTCATTGCCAGCTACTACTACTATTGCTACTAATACTACTCATACTACTACTACTTTTAGGAGGATATAATTGGCAAAGCAGTTGTGCATCTGTATTATTAGAGGGATTTACTCAATAGGAACGCACTACACTAAAGAAATCATAGGTCTAATGGGGAAGGGGAAGAATGGGAAAAGAAGATGAGATGTGTTTTATCATTCTTTATGGCCCTCAAATTCTAGGATGAAAAAACCTAGCTTACCCAATTCCCAATACAGTTCCTTATCAATTAAATAATTAACTATTAGGTTATAAACTTATTTATAAAAATTTGAGGAAGAGAATTGAAAAAATGAGCAATATCATCTTAAGAAAACATTAACAAACAATGGAAGGGACTAAGGAAATTACAAAACCTTGATGGATGACCCAACTAAACTAGATCATAAAATATACATCTAAAGATGAAACTGGTAGAGTGAAAAACACAAAAACTGGGGAAGTGTATTTGAAAAGTTCTATTCTCCATCACTATCAGTGTAGCCACAACCTCTGTAGAGAGAACATAGGAAAAATTTTAGATAAATCAGGGTAGGAAGAGCAATTGGTGTATAGAATTTTGAGGGATGGATTAACTCTCTCTCAGAAATAATAGATGATACCAAATTCGTGAGGAAAACTATGGATTTTGTTATTATAAATAGTTACCATATCTATCTCTCTCATCTTTATAAAAAAAATTTTATGGAAATAATTCATGGATGTATCAAGTATCCTTTTAACAAAAGTATGACAGAAAAGAAGGTGGTTTTTTGTTTATTTATTTCTTTTCATTTTTGTGAATAACATCTGATATGCACCATGTTTTAAAGTATACAATTAACTGAAGGGCCAAAGATGTTTGTGTACTTATTGTTTAATAGATTAGACAAGCAGGCAAAATCCATTTGATCCAAAGATCAAGATGCCATTATACTTACTTTCAACAAAAATCTCCCTATGCATATGAAAGAATCATATAAAGTCATTACAAGTATATAATATAAATAGGATTGCATCTTATCTCTCTGTTTATCAGACAAATAAGGGAAAGGTCATGGTTGCTACTATGTTTGCCACTGAGACACATGATGCAATAGATATAACACTGAGTCTAGAGCCAGAAAGTTATTGTTCCTGTCATGTCGAAATCTGTGACAGTATTTGGGATTTTCTTGGCAAAGATACCAGAGAAATTTGTCATTTCCTTCTCTAGCTCATTTTACACATGAGGCGACTGAGGCCACATCTGAACACAAATTTTTCTTACTCCAGGCCCAGTGTTTTATTCACTATGCCACTTAGATACCCAGGAAGAACTGAGTTCATATTAGGGTTCAGACACTTAATAGTTGTGTGAACCTGAGGAAGTCACTTAATCCTGTTTGCCTCACTTTTCTCAATTTTTAATAGCACCTACTTACCAGATTTTTTGTGAGGCTCAAATGAGATAAAGTAATTAGCACAGACCTGGCATATAGTAAGCACATAATAATTGGTTTCCTTTTTATTTTCCTTGAACAAGATATGTCTGGTGCAGAGTCAAAATTGAATAAGAATCCATAACAGATAGTGAGGTTCTCACATTTCTCTTCTTTGGGCAGAAAATTATTTTTATTTCATTAAGGCTAATAGCATTACTGAGTCCTCTAAATGAGATTCACACTTATTCAGAAGAAATCTATTCACACAATAAAAACCAAGTTTGTGGAGTGGATATTTTACATTTATATGAAGCTGGATCAACAAAGTATAGAGATGGGCCACTAGCACATACATGAAGGATAGACCTTATGGAATGACAATGATCTGAGCTCAAATTTAGAAGAAGTAGGAGAGAAATCTAGGTTGCCTTTAATATATTGTATCTGATCTTTAATTATTCTTAAACTTCTGCTTGAAATAAAGGCCCATCTTTAATCTCAATTTTCTTCCAGCAATGTTATTTGATAGCAAATAGTCTAACACTGTACTCTCTGAAACATTCAGCAATTTAAGAATTGTCCACTGGGCAATGGAAATATGCAAAGTGAGAGTAACTTGGCTCCTGAGTTACTAACAGAATGTTACAAGAGAAGCAGAGCAGAAGTATCATTAGAGAGACGTACGACCAGTCAAAAGGTGTGACTTCATCATATAGAAAGTTTGAGAGACAACTAAAGGTCAATCCATATGCTCCATTTATGTGATACCATGATGAAGCCTCTTAGATTATTAGGTCGAGACACAGGGAAGAATTTTGGAAGAATTTGAATAAGAATGACACAGATAGGTCATAGATTACATTTAGGGGGCACAGGCATAATAGAGTAAGTCATTCAATACAAATTTACTAATTGGAACAAACACTAAATACTAGGTATACAAAGAAAGACAAAAAGATGGTCCCTGATCAGAAAGTGCCAATAATCTAAGAAAGACAAGAGGATTAAAGGGGATCCAGAAAGACTTCCTATAGAAGGTGGTATTTTAGCTGAAACTTGGAGGAGTACAGAGAATCAGATATCAATAGAAAGAGTTCCAGGTATGAGAGATAACTAGTGACAATACCCAGAATCAGCAGTTGGAGGGTCTTGGTAAAGAAATAACAAGGTGGCCAATGTCACTGGAACTCAAGAGTATATGAGGAAAATGGATAAAGGAAGCAGGTATAAAGTATAACAAAAGTGAAAAGGCAGGATGATTCCATTTATGAAGGGCTTTGAATGCCAAACAGTGGTTTTAATATTTGATGTTGGACGTAATAGGGAGCCACTGAAGTTTATCAAGTAAAGGTATGAGGGGTAATATGATCAGACCTGGATTTTAAGAAGATCATTTTGACAGCTGAGTAGAGGATTGACTGGAGTGGAGAGAGAACTGAACCAAGAAGACTAATCAGTAGAAGGAAATCATCACCTAAGGAAAGAGGTGATGAAGGCCTGCTCCAGAATGGAAGGAAGGTCAGAGGTAAAAAGATGGCATAAATGGAGGGTTGCATAGAGATAAAATGAATAAGACTTGGAAATAGCTTGGATATGAGAATGAGAGAGGGAAGAGTCAAGAATGACATCTAGTTTTGTTTTTTGTTTTTTTTTTTTAGCATGGGTAACTGGGATGACTATGATACCCTCCACAGAAATGAGGGAATTAGGAAAGATGGTAGAGCCTGAAGGGAAAGATAATGAATTGGTTTGGGACATATTAAGTTAAAGGTTTATAGGACAAGATATCTTATATGGAGTTGAAGATAGAAATCTAGAGGTCAAAAGAAAGAGAATAATAAACATTGCAACAAATAGATACAAATAGATTTTAAATGTATGATGAATAAAGTTCCCAAAAGAGAAGAGAATTTAGAGATGGAATGAGCCTGAGAGGTGAATATTTCTAATAAGGCCTCCTGAAGTTATTTTAAAATATGAAATGCTATCATTTTAAGGAACTTCATGAAAAGAATCTGAGATAAAATTAGCCTGATGGAATTTTGGGGTTTCTTTTCTGCCACTCTCTTTTGTGTTTGCATGTTTCTCTTAAACCCAGGCATGAGATTACAGATTACAAAGTAGTTGGCTTTTCCTCTGTTTGCTCTCACCATGCCACTAGAAACAGCATTTTCTCAGTATTTCTAATAGAAATACTTTTGGCACATCATACTGAGACATCTGACCACAGCTGGGACTTCAGACTGGCAACAAGGAACCTGGGGGAGAAATACACTGAAACTAGCTATGTACCATATTTTCCCATGCTTTCTAATGGCACCAAGAAACTGATGTCTCAAAGCTGTTTTGGCAAAGTTCATGATTAGACCAAAAAACAACTGTGCAGCATTTTTGATTGTAGCAAACTGAGAGTCTTAGTAACACTTTAGCATTGGGGTTTGCTACTAATGCTTCAAAAGAGATCAAATAAAAGAAAACTTCAGTTAATTCTACCTCCATACATTATTCTGACACTGTATGCTTTATGTTTAACTTCATTATGAGTTCCATTGGCTTTTAAGACCACCTGAAAATATCTGAACAAAGTAGGGGAGTAACCAAGAGTGAAATATCATCCTCATAATTAATTAGTCTTTACTATAATCCTTCACTGTACTAAGCACTGGGTAGCCAAGCAAATGAAAACATAATCTTACTATATCATCCATTAATTAAAAGAATTTTTGGATATCTCATAGTTACCCTTTCCTTCAGTAGTTGGCACCTGTTCTCTCCCTAAAGGCACCTTTTTCCTTTGGATTGTTTTTTGTTTTAATTATAAAACTTCATCCAGCAATCTCAAATAGCTTTATTAACATTATTTGGTGACAATCCATTGCAATTCTGGAAAAAGCTGAAACTGGTGACAAAAGATATAACAAAATCACACATTAAGTCAGAGGCAAAGCAATTTCATGCTAGAGCTTTTCAGAATCCCATCATTTCCCATGTTTTCTCTGTGGCACTATCCCTTTGAAAAATGTAAATTTCTATTGTAAATAGAAATTAAAATATATAAGAAATGACACTTCTTATGGAATCATGGGTCTGAAAGGAACTTTGGATAATCATTACTACATTATCAGGATTACACAAAAACTGGAATGTTAAATTTTAAAAATTGTTCATCAAATAGACCAGTTTTACATAAGAGCGCCTTGAAAATGAGGAACAATGTCTCATTTTTCTGATTTTTTCCTACTTTGGCATATCATTCAATGCTTTGCTTATGCACGTCTTGAGTCAATGACAGATGTTTTGGGATTTAAATGATAGATTATTTACCATTTAACATAATTGCAAATAATTCCCTATCAATCTTGACTTGCATCAAAGAGTATGAATTATTTAATGCCACAGAAGCTATGGCACACATTCTATTTATCCACATAGGGAATTTTCTGCTGGCATACTGTCTCAGACCTGTAGAAATAATGTTTCCACAGGAGCTGCCAGCACTGGGACATTTTCAGGTTGGTTTTGGTGCAATTACCCAGATTGGTCTATATCCTGAATGTGACACAAAATGTAGAAACATCATTGGAGGTTGAAAGAGAAGGAAATGGAGACTGAGGTTTCTGTGGCTATTGATGTTTTAGTTGAAATTACCTGTCATCCAATCTATATCTCCTACTACTATCCCCATTTGGGAGCAAGGACCGTTCTTTTATTTCCTGGCATTCCAGCACTTGAGGCAACTAAGTGGTCCAATGGATAGAATATTGGGCTTAAAATCAGGAAGACTCATGATTGCCTCACTTTCTTCATCTGCAAAATGAACTATAAAAGGAAATGGCAAACCACTATGATATCTTTGCCAAGAAAACCACAAATGTGGGCACAAAGAATCAGACATGACTAAACAATCTCAGCACTTAACACAATGTCTGATATGTAATAATTGCTTAATAAATGCTTACAAGTATTTATTAACTAACTGTTATGTACCAGGTATTATGTTACCAACTAATTTCTCAGAAATTGTTAGATATCTGTTACTTCCATATATTAAGGTCAATTTTCCCTTTCCCCAAGACCATGTCACCCCAAAAATCTACCAAACACTTCAAATATTCCACTTATTTCATCTCTCACTTTCAATATTTAAAAAGGAAGAAAATAATAATAGAATTTATCTCATAGGACTATTGTAAGGATCAAATCTGACTATTTCTATGAATATTTCTGAAAACCATGAATGCTATATAAAATTTAGCTTCTATTACTATTTTGTTACCTTTGATTCCACAGTGATCAAAACAAAAGTGAGTTGTTTAGGGATAAGGAAACTAAATATCATTTTATGGGTTAATATGACAATGACATTTCTTTATGTCACCTTTAATTTGTTTCTGAGATTTTCAAGAATTTCTGCTAAAAGATTTCATAATCTTTCTGAGAACATTTGTTTTAGAGATTATTTATATAAAAACTAATAGCCCATTATTTTGTTTGATTTACTCAATCAATTATTCTTTTTAAATTAATATTTTAATAAAACAACTTTTCCCCTTTTCCACTCCCCCACCCCCAATCTCCACAATACACATTAAACTATATAACTTCAATAAAAATAACCTATATGGACAATTAATATTAAAAAATTATTCTCAACTTTTATGTGTTATTTAGCAACAGAGCATAAGAAGATCTATTACTGTCTCACAAAATAAAATGAGAATAACATAATCATATGAAATTATTAAGTAATTTCTAAGCGCATTATAAGGTTGTCTTCTTTTGTAATATGGAATCACCATATTAATGACAATATAAAATGAAATTATTTCAGTCAATAACTATGACAGTATCATCATCTAGAAATTATTTTTGAGTAAAACTTATGAAATATCTTTCCCTTCCCCTGAGGGCAAACTTCATGCTAGTATTTTTCTTTCAAAGGGGGAGACATCATTCCACTAGTATTTCAAATGCAGTTCTCTTCAGTGTTAGCACTTGCTTACTCATTATTTCAGTGACAAGAGGGTTAATAGGTTTGTTCAGCTTTGTAACATTTGAGAGAAAAACTTTGGCACATATTTCCTTGAGACTTGTGGAATGGTTTGATAAGGGTTGGCCTAGTTACAAATTGAAGTATTTGCCAAGACAATGGATAGCTCCATGTTTGCCTTCTATTGCAGACCTTTTGATGAACTTTCCTAACACCCAATTTTTCATCTAAGCTTTGGAGATGAAAAAGAACTGGTGACTTGGGATTTGATCACTTTTGTTCACTGTTTATTTAACTGATTCTGAAGCTCATTTTGGAGGTCTGTCTGAGTCCATATCTCATACCTAGAAATCACATCATCCTGATGGTTTATTCAAATTGCTGGCTGGTATCCAATCAACACAATGAATAAGGCTGAAGAACTAACATTTTTCCTCCGTTGGTTTAATTGGGTCTACTTTCAGAAAGGTGCCAAATTCAGTACCCTACTAACTTTTTCTTGGAAAAATGAACAGGCTGGTATGTTGAACTGAGGGTATGAGTATTGCCAGCATTGTTACCCTTGTTATTTCAGTAAGGAAGTGACCCCTCCTCCCAGCCTTTTAGAAGGGAAGACTTCCAGGAATAACCAGGAAAAAAAAATTAAAACATGGCTAAATAGATTCTTGGTTTTTTGGTTTGCTTGGTTGGTCACAGTAGATAAACTTTTTTTCCCCTTTCTGTCTTTAGAATAGATTATAATTAGGCTTATATTAAGTTTGATGTAATGAAAACAGTGCCTAAAAATAGCATTATCCAAAACTGGGATGAATCAAAGGAGAAAATTATGGATTCTCCTTATTTGGAAATTCTCAAGCAAACAAAAGTTATATGACCATTTGTTAATTAAGGAATCCTTTTCTTAGTACAAGTTGGCTGGATGGCCTCCATAGTGCTTTCAAATCTTGGTATTCTCAGACTATATAATTGAAGGTAGGAAAGAATCTAAGAGATCCTCTTCATAAATAAATGAAGAAATTAAGATTCATATAAAGTCAGTGATCCCTTTCCAGCTTTCTTCTGTGCATTGATTTCCACCATTAGAATGTAAGTTCCTGGGGGACAAGGATTGTTCTTTTTTTTTTTCCTAATTTATATCTCCAGCACTTAGCACAATGCCTTGCTCTTGGTTAGTGCTTAATTAATGTTTGTTGAATTGAATTGACTTGAAAAAAAGAGAATTAGGATTTGATCTGACCCAGTGACTGCTGGATTTGTTATTCCCAAGTAACCATGGCCACTGAATAATATATAGCTTCTTATCAAAGTCTATGTGATTCTAAGATCCTTCAACCATTAGGCTAGCTACTAAAGGTGAAAAGCACATATTAACTTTTGTTTTGGATCCTTTGTTAGTCACAGCATTAGAGTATTCTGTTCTTCCTCAAAAGGCACCAGATAGCCCAGTGAATCTGGAACTGAACTTCCTGGAATGAGGAAGGTCAGAGTTCAAATTTGGTCTCACCAGCTTTTCAAATATGTGACTGTGGCCAAGTCAATTAACCTCTATTTAATCCAGTTTCCTCATCTGTCAAATGTGAGTAGCAACAGCACTTATCTCAAGTTCTTGTAAGGATCAAATGAAATGATATTTGTAAAGTACTTAGCACATTGCCCGGGAAAAATAGACACTTAAAAATGTTTATTTCCTTTCCTCTTTTCCTCTCTTGAAATGGAAGCAGAACTCTGAATGACAACTCAGAGCCATAAACTGGGAAGAAATATAAAAGGAAGTTGTCCCAAATGTATGGGAAGTTCAAGGAGAATGAGAACAGTGTGAAGGCTTGCTGAGCACTCTTCAGGGCTGTTCATCTATCTTTGATATCCCTTTCATCTAACTTTCACCTATGGCTCCACCAACCTGACATATATAGCAGTCACATTCTAGTAAAACCATCTGGGCAGGTGGACTTGCTATGTCACAGTTCTCTTTTATTGTCCTGACTCAGTTTCCCTAATTATCCTGACCCAGTTCTGCCTTATTCTGCTTCAGTTTATAATTGTCTCCTCAATCCCGCAAAACCACCTCCCTCTTTATCAGAATAGTTGATAAGGATAAAAGATCTTATGTTTTAAAATATCAGAATGCCTCTCCCCATCCCAAGCTATCAGAATGTCAGATACTGTCTACTATCAAGAGTCCTCTCCCCATCTCCAGGGTTCCTCCCCCCATTAGGTCATCCCATCTCCAGTGGCTCACTCCACCCTGTCAGCATCTAGGTCCTGCTCTTAGAACCCTGACTCTGCCCCTGCCTCAGTCTACCCCCTGAGTCTGAGCCATGTGTATATATGTCATTGAGAACTCACATTGTTTGCTGGATTCTTGAAGACAATAGTTTCATTCAGTCCTAGCACCAAACCATGGCTCCATTTGGTTCCAGTAAATCTCTCCCTTTTAAATAAATTATTAAATACTCTCTAATCTCTATCTTGCCTCAGTTTCTCTGGCATTACAGACTAAATTGGCATGAAAGAGACCAACAGGCCTCAGACCAACCAAAAACTCCCCCAAGTTAAGGGAGTGTCTGCATGTGAAGACTTCACCTGAGAAAGGGCATATGAAAACAGTTTGTTCCAGTGTCCATGAAAGTAGCTAAAGCAGTAGCTAGGGAGCACTTAGAACTTGATCAGAAATATAAAATGCCAAGGCCAGCCACTGCATCCCAGGGCATGGCCGTCATCCTGACTTTTGCCTTGCCACTGGACTTCAATGACTGTAAAAGAAAGAGGTGATATTTTTGTGCAACTCTGTCTTACTTAAATCTAGTTCACTCTCAAGTTAAGACATCATCCTGTAGTAAGGAGGAACAACATTTGCCTATCACTTTAATCACCTTCATAAACAAGTCTCCTGACCAACAACAATTGGTTGTCAGATTACTAATCTTTTAATTTTTTAACCAACTTCTTAAATTCACTATGTAAGGGAAAATTTTAATTTCAAAATTTTTTGAAACTTATGGCAGCTAGGTAACACAAAGACTAGAGTGCTGGGCCTGGAGTTAGAAAGACCTGAGTTCAAATCCAGATTCAGACATTTATTAGTTGTGTAGCCCTGGACAAGTCACTTTGTCTCTGTCTCCTTCAGTTTCCTCACCTGTAAAATGGAGTTAGAAATGTAATGCCAGAGAAACTGAGGCAAGATAGAGAGAGGCTCAGCTACAAGGGGTAGACTGAGGCAGGGGCAGAGTCAGAGTGCTAAGAGCAGGAACTGGACTCTGACAGGGTGGGGGAAGGCACCTGAGATGGGGAGAGGCATCTTGATAAGACAGTATCTGATATTCTGCTAGATTGGGATGGGGAGAGGCATTCTGATATTCTAAAATATAAGATCTTTTATGCTTATCAAATATTCTGATGATTAAGAGGGAGGGGCACTTTTACAGGATTGAGCAGAAAAATTGAGGCAGAACAATTCAGGGAAACCAAGGCAGGACAATAAAAGAGAACTGTGGTACAACAGTAATAGCACCTATCTCTGAGGGTGTTGTGAGGATCAAAATAAATAGTATTTATGAAATGCTTAAAAGCACAGAGCCTGGTAAATAGTAAGTACTTAAAATGCTTTTCTTTTAATTCTTTCTTTCCTTATATAAATCATCCCTGTTATGTATTGCATCCATTGAAACTGAGGCTACATATTAATGGATGAATTTTGCATCAGAGTATGGAGATTGGTTCTCTAAGTTTGGTTCTCTAATACATGTTAATTATCCATTTAAATGGTATCCATTATAATTATATTGATCAAATAAAAGAGTACCCAGTTTTCTATAATTGATCCTCTTTTAGTATGAACTTGAATCCCTTATTCATCTTGGTCATACTCCTCAGAAACTTAGCCTTACCAATACCCACAGAATGCACTGGATTCAGTTCTAGCAAAAGATTTTGTTAGATTTTCAGTGACAGCATTTATACATCAGAAATTGGCAATATAAATCAGAACTTGATTTATTGTTTTGTTGATTGTCTAGACTTTTTAAAATGTTAATAATTCAAATTGAATTTAAAAGTTTGTGTGTATATATTTTTTCCTCAGAGAGTTTACTTATTAAACATTTATTGGTCCACTCCTATATTGCTCTATAAATACTGCCTGAGTTCAGCAAGGGTGCAGTTCAGGAAGTGAAGTCACCACCAAACTGGAGGCCTGGTAACCTTGGGCTAATAATAATTATTATAATGATGATGATAATAACTGGCATTTATATACTGCTTTAAGGTTTGCTAAATACTTTACATTCATTATCTCATGTGAGTCTCACAACTACTGTGCCAATATCCTTTCTAAAATGTGGCATCAAAAATAAATGCAATATTACAGATGTACTTTAAATAGAGAAAACAATAGAACTATGGCCTTCTCAGTTCTGAACATCACTACCCTCTTAATTTAGCAAAAATTATATGAACTTCATAAGCTTTCGTAGCACATTATTGACTCAAATTGAACTTATCAATTAATTCCTGTTACCTATTATTTTACTTATAAAATGCTCTCAGCCAAGCTTTCCTTATTTAATATTTCAGAATACTTCTGAAACTGATTTTTCAGCTCAAGTGTAAAACTTTACATTGAAACTTACCTAATGTTTGCCTCAACATTTTACCTGAAAACATTCACATCATGAATATCATTCAATGTAAACTAACTCTCAGAATTGCATGCCATTTAACACTTATCTCAGTGTCTGAAAGTGAGTACTCAATACATCCTTATTGATTAATTTGTCAGTTTGATAAGTATAATGTTTTTATCCTAGTTGTTTATAAAAATGTCAAACATCAGAGGATGTTCATGACTCTCTGGGCAACTGCATATGATTTTTCATGTTGATATCAAACCATTAGTGACTATTGTCTTCAACCTTTCAAGATGTATATTTTTTACACCATTAGGAAATATCATCTAAATATTTAAGTACAATGGTAGGAGGAAAAAAGAGCAACACATATAGTACTTTACTCACATTATTCAAATGCTACAGAAAAGAAATCCCAGAGACCTTGAAATTATTCAAATGTTTCCTATATCCCAAAATCAAAATTCTTATTAGTCTTGTACCAGCATAGGTAACAGTAACTTTCACTAGTAGACTCTTGACTTTGTTACCCCTGCTATTTTCCTGCAGAACTTTGCAAACATCTTGATGTTGGGTAACAAAGCCACAAAACTTTGATTTCCATTCTGAAACTCTGCTTCTTCCTCCCAGATATTTTTTTTCCCTTCCCAGATATTTCCACTTTGTTATTGTAGATGACTGGATATTCATAGAAACTCTTCAATATAGTTCCCTGTTCTAAGACTTCCCAAAGGGCCCCATTGACTATAGACTAAGCAATGCATAGATCCTATTGAGCAAGTATGGAAATATTAGATCATTAAAACAGAATAACCCATCAAATCTGTCAGCTTCATGTGGCTCCAACTTCTTTGCTTTGACTATACTAACGCTAGTCAGTCCTGAAAAGAGTTCTGATGTGGGATTCAGATGATGTAATGATTAGATATAGCATATACCTATATTAGGGAGTTCACCTCAGAATAATAGGAATGTAGGCCTATCTTATGTAAATCCTACAGGATTATTGGATTATTGGACTAGTGCTTACACTAGTCAACCAACCTGGAGTTGAGTAATAAAGTATAACCAAAAAAAGTAACTTCAAAGAGGGGGAAAAAAATTAGTCATTTCTAAGTTGAATACCCTACAATATTTTCTCACTCAGAATTCTCTTGAGGCATTGTTCTAAACTAAAGAGGATAGATATTGGTTGCTTAAACTTTCACTATAATGTGACAGAATCTCTGCTGTACTTTTTCACTTGAGGCTAGAATCAAATGCATAAAGTAATCAGAGGTGTAGTTCATATATTTTAGTTAGGATCTATACTGCCTAGGTGTTTAATCACAGTAGTTATAAATAGGTGGGTTACAGAGTTTGAGATAAGGTAAAGATTAATCTAGGAATAAAGAGAAAAATGATCTACCATTTCCTTATCTATAATAGAAAACAAACCTATCCTTGGGCAATTTCCTTTGTTTGTTTGATTTTTTTTTAATTTTCATTTTTGTTTGTTTATTTATTTGGTTTTTTGCTAGCTAATCATTTATTTATTTATGAATTAGGGGGGAAAGGTTGTGATTAGATTCCATATTCTGATCAATGCTATAGTTTGGCAGCAGCATAGACTTGACATGATTTTCTTTAAATTACATAAATTCTTTTTCATTATTTCATCAGCTCTGAGAGAAGTCAAGAAAAGTGGAGGTTTTGAAACAAGATAACCAAATTTTATTGTGATTAAATAAGGTACATAATGTGTTTGTCTATAAATATGTAAGTACTGGCAGGTTGCTAATTGCATCTAATTTATCCAAATAAATATATGTGGGCACTTAAAAATAGATCCAATGGGCATAAATCAAAGTACTAATTAGGTGTGGAAAAGTTTGACATAGTATTTCATGGACCTTTGGAATTTCATTCCTCTTGGAATCAGCAAATCTTCTCTTTAATAATCCCAGTTTTAAGGTATGGTATGAGGGTGGAGTAACATTTCAAAAATCTTCTTGAGTTCTTTCAGAAAATTACACTATTGTGCAGTTATAGGTGAGGGTGATATTCTTCAAGAGGTAAAGGATGACCTAATAGTCACAGTGTATTCAGGAACAATGAAGGGCACCTAGGCGCATTCTGTTAGCATTTTCTAAGATATGAAGTTAAATCTCCTTCACTAATTAAAGAAATCCTTTTCCCTAAAAAAACACCTGCAACAAAAATGCCATACTTTTCTTTCTAGGAATAATGCTAAAAAGATTTTATTCTATTTGTACTGCTCAGAAATGTTTCTCAGATTGTCAAGGGCAATCACCTTTGATTAACAGAATGAGGTGGATGTGTATAAATATTCTACATTGAATCTTACTTGTAAATCCTTTGATGGCAAAATCAATAATCTTCTTCTCAACACTCAGATGACTGTGGAGATGTGAGGCTTCAGAACTTTTGTTATATTGCTGTTGGTAGTAGAAATTTCAAATTCTTCCCTACCACTTGCCAGCCATATATATAAAGCTCCTTAACCTTCTCTGATCCTGTGTCACCATGTAAAGAATAAGAATGATAATATACCAACTTTTTTTAATGTATACTCTACTCTATTACTCCAGTGTCAAGAATTTGTTTGGTAATAATAGCCAAACTATTATTATCACTGCCAATATTGTGGAAATGTTTATAAGAAGTTATTTTGTTTCATTTGTTACACATTTTTGTTTTGGAATCATTAGTATAGTGTTATTACAAAAGTTTCCATGAATAGTCAAAGCTTCTGTACTCTGAAGTGCCCCCATCTCCTAGGAAATCCCATGAATTTTCAGTGGTTTTACTGCTGTAAGAATTTGCAAGTGCTGGATAATTAAATATACACTTAAAGTCTACATGAATGACAAATGGACACACGCACAAATACACATATATTAAGCTCTTATTATGTGCCATAAATTGTTAAGTGCTGGGGTTACATATGAGGCAAAAGGAAGCCTCTGTCCTCATGGAGCTTACAATTTAATGGGGGACTCAACATGCAAATAAATATATACAAAACAAGCTCTATACATACTTCCTGGTTAACCTTGAGCAAGAGAAAAGGTAACTTTTACCTCTCCAAATCTAAGTTGTTTTTTTGTTTGTTTGTTTTGTTTTATGTAAAGTAAGAGGGTTGAGATAAATGATATCTACCATGCCTTTCAGTTCTAAATCTATGATTTACATTTCACTGGCATTTTCTTTTGCAACTTCCTTTAGCCTCTTCAAATATTGTTTTCATAATTTGAACACAATAAGGAGCAAATTAGCTTGTCAGGAAAATAAGCCACCATAATATCAGAAACAAGTTGACTACAAGAATAGACAAAGGAGTCATGAAGATTTGGTTTTAAATCTTATCTTTGGTACTTCCTGTGTGACTATAGATCAGTTTCCACTTTTCAGGGCCACAAGCAATCTCTAACACCACAAGTTATATACTAGTTACTGACCTATATCAGATAGGAAGAGTTTTATACTAGGAATTCCCTCCACTGAGGAAATCACAAGTATATACATGCACGCATGCATGCACACACACACACACACACACACACACGACCTTAAAATTGAGAATTTGAGATTCAAACTGAGATAGACACTCTGTAGTTCAGTGATTCAAATGTGGTTAGGAGACCAAACCCTTTCAATGAATCTTTGAGGTACAAACTGTAATCATAATAACACTAATATTAAAATTTCTGATGTGGTAAATGTCAATATTGAAATATAGATATAGATCATAAATAAATATACACACACTATCATTCTATCTATTATTTGTCTATTATCTACTATCTATCCAACATAAAAGTTCTTTAGAGGGAGGTATTCGCTAAGAATTAAAAGTTTATTGAGACCAAAATACTTGAGAATCACTGCTATAAGCAACACTAATCTTCTGAAAGAAAATTTTCTTTTCTTTGATTTCACAAAGTAAGAAAATACATGCTTCTGAGAAAAGTGTTTGCTTCTGAAAGCAGTTTTAAAGGTCTATGATCTGGTAGCATTTAAGACAAGCCTGAAGGCCAAAATGTCAATTTTATGTTTTTACTTGTCCTGCAAGATTTCTGTTTAGCCTTGTTTAAATAAACAATGGGGTGAATTAGTATGATTTTCTTCGGTCCTATTTCTTACAGAAAACATTTTAAGTGCTTGTCAAGGTTGTTTCATCTGGGAAAAGGGCTTATAAAAAATCTGTATGTGTTTATTCCTTCCTTCTGTTCTTAAATGCTGATTTCAGTGAACTTTGATTATATGAGAATAACAACAAGAAAGTTAGGTTCTTAATATGTTTCTCAGTTTTAAATAATGACATGGATTTTATATCCTTCTCAGTTTTAAAAATTCATCAAAACAACAAAATTATTTCTATGTAACAGTTTAATTAAGCAATTCAACAAAAATTAAGCTCTTACTAGGTAAAAATATTGTTCTCAATTCTTGGCCTACAGGAACTTATATTATGTTGGGGGGTGGGGTGGGGTGGGGTGGGAAGGAAAGAAGGAAGAACATAGTATGTACACAGATAATTAAATTCATAACTATTTTAGGAGGTATAATATTTTAGAAACTATTTCATTAAAATAGATTCGCTTTATCAATGGAAAATGTTGTTGTCCCAAGAATTTAATATTCTAAAGAATATTCTACTCTACTAGAACAATTATGAAATATAAAGCAGACCAATGTTTGTCTTATATTGTTTGGGATTCCAAGTTTAACATAAACACAAAACACGAAAATCTTAACTAGGAAAACATCTTTTAATGCTATATTTATCAGTAAAGAATTGCATGAAAACAAGTATGATTTGCTTACTGGATAAATTCATGATTAAGGGAAAAAAAAGTCAGTGCTTATTTCAGGAATTCCATCTCTCTTCTACCTCCAGTCTTAGCCAGGTACATGAAATGTCATTTACTCTCTGAACCATCTTAGGACACTGGCCTTTCTCTTACTCATTAATATGCCAGCCAGAATCTGAAACAGCATCTTTATCAAACATCCAAACAACGTTAAGTAAAAAAAAAAAAAAAAAAAAAAAAAAAATCACAATAATTTAATGTCTCACAGTACTGCCATTCACAATTTTTCAAGTAAGATATTGCTCTTATCCAAAGGCTACATTTCATGATTTAGCTTCAATGGCCTGAAATTGACTTTATTGTCCTCTAATGGCTGGAGTCCTGCTCAGGAATCCTAGAATTTGTTATATTTTCCCTGGTACTCAGTTTGATCTCTGGGGTCATACATTTATTCACTCAATAAATTTTTCTTTCGAAGCTTTCATACACTTCATATCATGATAGAAATGCAAACAACACTTAGTCTATACCTCTTGAATAATATTTAAAAGAACCATTGCTGCTCCCAATAAGTATTACATATATATGAATGTATATATATATATATGTGTGTGTGTGTGTGTGTGTGTGTGTGTGTATGTATTTCCTGTACCATGTTAAGCAACATGAAATATTTTATCCTTGAGCCCAAGAAAAATTACAATGCAGTTAAACAGATAAGAACTAACTAGTTTAAAAGCAAGGATTTAATATACCAAAGACATACAATTACCTGCCAAATTTTATGGACTATACTATAAAAGATGAATTTTGTACCTGAAGAGACAAATATATCTATAGGTATTTGGAAATGAATTCAAGTCAGAGATGAAAATTCAATCAAGTTTTGAAGAATCAGTATATGCAAAGAAGAGTTTTTTAAGGGATGGAAATTGGAACCCAAGGAAAATCATAGAAATGAGAATGAGCCACATGTATAGGAGAAAGTAAAGAGACTCTTTTGGAGAAAAAAGGGGTTTATGTTGGATAGTCATGGGAAATATATGCCTGTGTTGAGATAGGGATTTAACAGAAAACATAGAGGCACCATGAATTCTTAAGCATGAGGGATGATGAAGAATACAATGTTTTAGCATCAATGTAGACTTTGATGTAGAAAGGATTAGAGGTAAGAGATATTAATAAAAGAAGAAACTAGTTTGAGAACTACCAATAATCACAATGAAAACCTATAGTTCTGAATTAGCATATGGACTACGGAAACATAAGAAAGATAACCAAAATAAATCATCATTGAGAATTTGAGAAGTGCCAGGAAATTGGAGTTGAAAAAATAGCTACATTTCCTGAAATGTGAAGTGGGAGATTATAGCTATTATAGCTTTATACATTCTAGGAAAATTCTAAAATGGATTTGTTTTTTGAAAATTTTTTATTCTCATTTAGGAAGTAGTGTTACTACTAAGAGCCAATATGAGTTCATGAAGAATTCTCTGACAATTCTAATATTTTGCTTTTTTGTTGAGGAAGATTACTACAATACTGAGGACATAATATTTTCTTGATAAAATTAATAATCTATCAGGACATTGTTTGTCCCAAATAAGATAACAAAATATGAGTTCGATGACCATTTTACTTTTGGGAGTTTCCAAAACTTGAGCAACAAATATCCCAGGAGTATAGATTCATGACTCAATTTTAACTTGGAAAGAAATTTCTGATGGGTGCTGTGGCTTTCTCTTTGAACCTCTAATATAAAATATTTTTATCACTGACTCTTATAAAGACATAGAACATGCTGTTAAGTTCTGTGGATGACACAAGTCTGAGAGAGATACCTAATATTATAGATGACAGAATGAAGATTAAAAATTATCTCAGCTAACTGAAATGTTTGGATGAAACCAACAGGATGAAATATAACAAGGGTAAATATGAAGGCCTATATTTAGCCTTTAAAAAAGAGATCAATTGCAAAAGGGCAGGATGGGAGAGACCTGGCTAAGCAGCTATTCATGTGAAAAGGATTTCACTTTTAGTTGACCACAAGTTTAATATAAGCCAACAATATGATGTGGCTACATGAAAAACCCAACAAAATCTGACATTTCATTCTAGGAAGTATAGTATTCAGATCCTAGAGGAATAATTCCACTGTTTTCCATGATGATCAGATCACATCTTGGAATACTTGGCACCATATTAAAATGTATATTGGCAAAATAGAATGTACCCAAAAGAGGCTGAGCAGAATGATGACAAATATGGGTCTGAAGTAAACAGATGATTCTAGGAGAAATAAATGAAGTAATTGGGTGGATGTGGAGAAAGGCAGCTTGGTATAGAGGAAAGAAAACTAAATTTGGACTCAGATAACTATGGCCCTATATATTAACTAATACTGGGTACACTCAATTTTTCTAGACCTCTTTTAAAAGAAAAGTGAGAACAATGGATTATAGGATCTTTGTGCTTCCTTCCAACTCCATCTATGAATCTGTGTTCTTTAATTTGGAGAAAAGACAAGGGAAAGAATTTAATGAGCTGATGTGAAGAAGAAGAAACTTGTTCTGAATTGTATGTTACTCCAACAACAGAACAAGGACCAGTATGTAGTTATTACAAAGATTGTAGTTCAATTAAAGGAAAATCCTATCATGGCAGCATGGTGAACAATGGACCTCAAATCAGGATACCTGAATTTAAAAAGAGGCTTCTTCATATACAAACTAGGCAACCATGGGATACTCACTTTATTCTTCCAACCTAGTTTCCTCATCTGAAAAAAAGGGGATGGCAATTGTTCTATATACCTTGGGGTTTATAGTGAAGAAAATCCTTTGGACACCTCGATGTACTATATAAATATGAGCTAGTGGTAACTAAAATTGCCTCAAGAATGGAATATCCTTCTTTGAGAGGAAGTGAATTTCCTTTTCCTCTCTATGAGTCCATATGGCCATCTATTAGGAAAATCATTTAAAAGATCCCTGCACTGGGAGGGAAGTTGATTAAATGACTCCTCAGTCCTACTCCCATTGGGGAAGTATTGACAGAATTTTGCTAGGCTGTGAGGCTTTTTTATATGCATGCCTTTCAAGTTCACTTAACTATCAAAGTCATAGAATTACAGGGATTCAAACAGAATTTTGTCTGGTTTTGAGTCTCTAAGAACACACGTACACACACATACACACACACACATACACACACACACACATACACACACACACAAATGATTCACAGTTCTCTACCTATATCTTTTGTTTTCTCTAAGTATAGCTATTCTAATTATGACAATAATGATGATAGTTGATATTTATATGCACTTTATAGGTTGTACAATATTTACCCTAAATTCTCTTATTTGAACTTCATAACCATACCAGGAGACAGGTATCATTGGTATTTCTACTTCTGTCTAATATAGATGAAAGGAAAAATATTCAGAAAGATTGTGACTTTCCCTATGTTCCCATAGCTAAAAAAGTATCAGAAACAGGATACAAACATGTTTTTGATGATTTCAAGTTCAGCATACCAGCAAGGATACCATCTACATTCCAAGGCTTACAACCTTGATACCATCCTCAACCACTTATTCCCACTCACTCATATATTAAATTTGTTCTCAAATCTTATTTCTTCTACTTCATAGCATTTTTATGTGTGTATGGTCAAAGCACTCCAGACTTTTCTTAACTATGTGACATCAGGAAATTCACTTAACCTTTTTTAACCTGTTTCCCCATGTATAAAATGAGATAGTAATATCAGCTTTAGCAGTAAAATAACAATTGAGACAATAAATGCAAAACACTTTTCATACCTCAAAGAACTACATAATTCTAATTATTGTTATTCTAGACTATGTCAGATTTTTAAAATGGATTAATCTTTGCTGTCCTGAATTTTTCTATTTTATGGGTCACAGGTTCATATAGCATGAAAGACATACCATAAATAGAAAAGAAGATGGGATAGTCATGTGTTAAGAATGGAGGATAAGCAACATGTCACCCAAAGTTCTATACATGAAACATTTTAAGAACCAGAAGATTTCTAGCATTTTGAGCCAAGCCTAAAGGAAGCATATGCAGAAAGAAATAATCAATCCAACATCTACCAGCAAGCACTGATTAAGTGCACAGTAATGGTTAGGCATTTATGTGGGGCAATGGACAGAGCATTGGTCTTCAAATTAAGAAGACCTGAGTTCCCATCTGATGTCCAATAGTGACTAGCTATATGATCTTAACTTATGTCTGCCTCAGTTTCCTCATCTGCAAGATAACTATCTAATAAAATAAATAAATAAAATAAATAACTACTAATAACTACCTCCCATGGTTGTTGTGAGGAACAATATGATATATTTGTAAAGCAGTTTGAATACCTCAAAATGTTACATAAATTCTGTGATTGTGATGAGGATTGAACAAGTTGTGGTATATGATTGTGATGGTAATATCATGGTATATGAAACGATGAGTTCAATGATATTAAAAACATCATGGAAAATTTTGCATAAAATAATGAAGAGCAAAATTAGCAGAACCAAGAGAACACTGTTTAAAGCAATAACAATATTGTTCTAAGAATGATTTTGAATGAATGTCGTTTTCACTAGTATTAATATTTAAATTAATTTAAAAAGAACATATAAAGAAAGACACTATCTGTATCCAGAGAAAGATCTAATAAATAGAATATTTTAATACATAAACATGCATGTGTGGTCTAATGGTAGCTATCTCTAAAATGGGGGAAGGCAGGGATAAAAAAAGAAATTTACATGAATACTTTGTTGTTTACATAAAAGGAATAGCAAGTTGTGCATATTTAAAATTTCATGTACAATATGTTATAAATTGCTTATTTTATTCCCTAATTTTAAAAAAATGAATTAAAAAAGATTGTATTGCTAAGGATTTAAAAACAAAAATGAAGTGATGCCTGCCCTCAAAAGAGCTCATCTTCTAACTGGGGAGACAGAATCAATATGAGTAATTACAGAATAGATAGAATATATACAAAATGAATGATATTTTATAGTACAGTATGGATAGAATATATAGGGATCAGAGATCCAATATGGCATGCGAATGAGAGCAATTATGCTCTTGTTGTAGAACAGATAAAGGAGAATCATGGGTTAAAAATAACTGGAGAGATATAGGAATTTTTACTTATTGCTAGAGGGAGCCATCAGATATTATTTTGTAGGGAATGACATAGTTTTACATTTTAGGAAAAACCTTTTCAAAACTGTGTGAATCAATGAGAGACTTGATAAGAGGTGATTGCAATGAAAGAAGATGAGGTTTTGAAATAAGTTAGTGGCAGTTTAAGTGGAGAAAATAGGATACTTATGAGAGATGTAAAGGAAGAAGAAATAATGTTTGATGATTGTAGATTGTTATGAAAGTGAGAAATAGAGGAGATTTTGAAGTTAGGAGACTGGGATAATGATGTTTTTCACATTAATAAGGAAATATAGAAGAAAAAAAGGTTGGCAGAGCAGGGTTTTAGTCATTTTATATTTGAGTCCACATTAATATTTGCAAGAAGATAGTAACACAATAAATTCAGCTTCTGTATCAATATCTGTTGTACATAAGTAGTCAAAAAATCAGCCATTCAGTCAGCTAGTATTCATTAAGTGCCTACTATGTGTCAAGCACCATGAAAAATGATGGGGATACAAAAAAAGAGGGGAAAAGTTCCTAGTCTCAAGAAACTCAGAGTTTAATAGAGGAGAAAATAACTATGTACAAACAAGATCTAGATTGGGAATTGTCTTTGAGTGAAGGCACTAAGATTAAGCAAATCTGAGAAAGGCTTCATGAAGAAGGTGGAACTTTAATTTAGACTCAAAATGAGCCAGCAAAGCCAGGAGGTAAAAATTAGTGAGAGTATTTCAAGAATAGAGGGGTAGCCAGTGAAAACTCTGAGTGTTGGGAAATGGAACATTTCATTCCAGAAAAAGCAAGGAGGCCAGTGTCACTGAATTTCAGAGCATATAAAAGAAAGAGACATAAGACTTGGAAGGTTGGAACAGGCTAAATTATAAAGGGCTTTAAAAGCCAAACAGAGGATTTTATGCTTGATACTATAGGAAAAAAAATGTTACTGGATGGAATTCATTGAATGGGGAAGGGGAGAGGGTGAAATTGTCAGATCTACTCTTTAGAAAGATCATCCTGACAGCTGAATGAAGGATGTACAGGAATGTCGAGAGGTTTCAGAGACAAGGAGATCAATCAGCAGGTTAATGCAATAGTCAGATATATGTCAAAGTCCTTCAACAAAGTGATTGATTTGTTAGTAGAGAAAAAAGGCATATACAAAACATTGCAAAGATAGAAATGACAAGATGTGAAAATTGATTAGATGGGATGAGAGAAAAAATTAAGGATGACACCAAGTTTGTGAGCCTAAAAAAGTGGCATATTGGTGGTCCCCATGATAGAAACAAAGAACTAGAAAAAGAGGGATTTTTTGGAGGAAGGAGGAGATGTCAATTTTGCACCTTAAATTTAAGATATTTATAGTACATTCAGTTTCTAAAAGAGGAAACCTGTATATATTGAATTATAGGAATAATTACCAAGCTTCGCGAGAGAAGTATCAACCCTACTCGGCTCTAGTCTGCTCTCCTGCCAGCCCAGGTCATTTTCCCCTCCGCATCCCATCCCTGCCTTGGAACACTATCTCATCAGCAGTGTGGTTGTTATGCCCCACACAATGGGCTCATGGTGCAGCAACTATTCAGCTTTGAAGATGATCTCACATACAATGACTTTCTCTTCCTCCCAGTCTATATAGCCTTCCTGGCAGACCAAGTAAATTTCACTTCAGCACTTGCCAAGATGATAACGCTAAAGATCTATTTGTTTCATTCCCCAATGGACACAGCCACTGAGGCTAGGATGGCTATTATAATGGTGCTGACAGGAGTTATTGGCTTCCAAATTTCAGGCCAGTGAAATAGGCAAAGTGAAAATTATGAGCAGGGCTTCATCACTGACCTTGTGGCCATGAGCCACAAGTCAGAGGTATGTCAAGTCAGAAATATGTTTGAAGCCAAGGCAAAGCATAGCTTTTTTGGGATTCCAATCACGGACTGCCTAAATGATGCTTACTGGGTACCCTTTCTCATGACATTGACTTTCTCAAGGAGGAGGACATGACCATTCTTGGGCAAAATCATGACCAGGCTGGAGGATCTAGTGGTGGCACCTGCAGGAGTCACACTAAAGGAAGCCAATGAAATCTTACAGCAGAACAAAAAATGGAAGCTACTCACTGTGAATAAAGAAAATGAGCTAATAGCTATCATTGTCTAGGTGGGTCTCAAGAAGCATTTAGACTACCCCCTGGCATCCAAGGACATCAAAAAGCAGCTTTTTTCAGGGAAGCCATATGCAGTCTTGAGGATAACAAATATTGTAGTGTCCTGCTTTCTAGTGCCCCACATTGGGTGCCAAAATGTAGTGTCCTTCTGGAGCCCCCAAATCATGGTGCCAAAATATACTAGCTATCTAGAGCCACTATGCTGAGGTGCCAAAATATAACATCTGGACTAGCTCTCGAGGACTAGCCCAGATCCTTTGTCTTAGGGGAGGAGTGAAGAAGGCAGAAGGATGGTCAAAGATGGAGGGTCCTTATTTCAAGTCCTCTCAGTCCTAAAATATCTTGATATGATTACATCATCACATCACAGTAAGTGCTAACTATAATATCATTACATCACTACAACACACTGTGCAAGTGCTGACTATAAGCCCCCTGCTATTGATATAAAATGTCTCTCTTATTGTAAGTATCCCTTGCTTCAAGTAGAACATAGGTGGTCATGCCCTCCTTGACTTCTCAAGAAGGGTGAAAGGCACCAAAGGGAGATAGGGAGACAAACCAGACATTGTCAGCAGGTTCCCTCTGGGCTGAAGGGTCTTATACCTTACCCAGAGTTCCCCCACTATCTGCAGCCCTCTACACAATACCATCTTGACACACTGTCCCAGGTTAGTGTGGCTGTGCAGGACTCTTTTTAAGGAAACTTCATTTTCCAAATTAACATGATGAAGTACATCAAGGAGAAATAATTACCGAAAGAGTGACAATGTAACACAGTCAGAAAGAACATAGAGAAAAGAGCAGACATAAAGGAAATCTATAGTTAGTATAGTATGAAAAATTATTTAATAAAGGAGACTGAAGAGTGATCAGACAGGTAGAAGGAGAATTTAAAAATTGGGAGGGGAAAGTATATGGGAGCAGAATTTGATCAACAGTATAGAATGCTGCAGAGAGGTCAAGTGGCATTTGACAATTGAAAGATCATTGGTGATATTAGAAAGAGTAGTTTCATTTGAGTGTGAGGTAAGATGACAAATTGCATAGGATTTAGTAAAGAATGAGAAAAGAAAAAGTGGAGATTATTAATTGAGACTTACTTAAGGGATTTTGTCAACAAGTTCATCCACAAAAGAAAGGAGAAATCTAGGGTGATAGTTAATGTTCATGATAAGTTTCCTTTTGCTTTTCTGTTTTGTTGTTATTTTTGTTTTGTTTTTAAGGACAGAATAGACATTCGTGAATTTGGAAGCATCAGGGAAGGAAGCAATATAAAGGAAGGGATCAAAGATTAGAGATTTGGAATGATAGTGGGCACAATCTGTTAGAGAAGATGAGAAGGTAAAATAATAAATGAAGGCATATATATAGTGCTTTAACTTTTGTAAACTGCTTTATTATCATTATGTTATTTTATTCTCAGAGTAATCCTAGGATTCCCATTTTATAGATGGAAAATTTGAGGGAGATAGAAGTTAAATGAATTGTCCAGCATCATACAGCTAATTTCTCAGGCCAGATTTGATCTACAGCATTTCTGACTTGGAGTCTAGCACAGATACTGCTCCACTTACCTGGTTACAAGAAGAAACAATGAAAAGGCTGAGCTCTTCATCTCAACCTGGTGAAAGAGGAAAGGTAGGAGCTATTGCCAGGAGACTATAATATGAGGAAAGGGAAATAAAATGGATCTCTCAATGAAAGACCTTTTTTTATTGTGATGAAATATCAGTGGTTCTCAGATGAGAAAGTGAGGAAGAGGTTCCAGGAAAAAGAAAATTTAGGATAGCCACTTCAGTGAGTAGGATACAGAATTACTCACAAGGAGTAGTGGCATTACTTTCTTTCAGAAAAGACTCAATGAAGATTAAGGAACATAAATTTCTATTGAATTTAGGCAGTATGGCTTTGTGATTTCAACTCCTTTAAATGAAGTCTTATACTTTAGGATTTACTATAAATTTATGTTATTCAACTTCAACTGGGCTTTCCTGGTAGTAAATCAATATCCTTTTATTTCTCCTTAACTGATTACTTATCTTATTCTTGGTATATGTTATTATAAATCTCTTCACTTCTTAAGACTTCCACAGTTCTTTCTCCCTCTTCCTCCATGCCCACCTATGGGTCTTGTCTCTTACTTTACATTGAAGCCATTTGACTTGAGTTTTCTCTTCTCTTACTCTCATACTCTGATTACATGATTTTACTTCTTGCTAAGGTCAGCCCTTCTACAGACTCATTTGATCCCATCCTCTCTGGCTTTCTCTCACAGATTGCACTCATTTATTCCTTTCTTGTGAATATGCTTGTTGCTTCCCTATTTCATTCATACATTCTCAAATCTCTGCAAACCTCAAAAAAATCTTCAATAGACCCTCAATCCCCAACCACAGATTCATGTCTTCTTCCTTTAGCCAAATTACCTGAACAGCATCTTTCCACCTGCTCACTACTCAATGCTTTGTAATCTGGCCTCCTACCTCAAAATTCCATTGAAATTGGCCTCTCCAAATTAACAGTGATTCCTAAATGACCAAATATGATAACATTTTATATCTTCATCCTTCTTCATTTATTTTCTGAATTTAACAGTGCTGATCATCCTCCCCTCTTGGATACTCTTCCTCTTTGGATTTCTGAGAACCTACTATTTCTTTGATTTTATCCCTCTCCTCACCACTGACCCATCTGATCTCCCTCCCCTAATCTATCTGACAAGTTGTCAATTTCCTTTACTATTTCATCATCTGTATCATGTTCTCTAAGTACATCTATTTCCTGGGGTTCAGTCCTAGGCCTTTTTCTCTTCTCTTTTTACAGACTCTTTTGGAAATCTCATCAGCATGCCTAAGATTAACCATCACTTCTATGCAGATGACTGTCATATTGACATATTTAACCTGACTTTTTTTTACTCTGAGTTCCAGTTCTACATCACCATGCTTAGTGTACATTTCAAATTGTATTAAAGACATCTCATATTCAATATTTTTCAAACTGAACTCGTTATTATTCCTGTTAAAATGCATCCATCTTTCAAGTTTGACCATGTCTATCAAAAGAGTTCCTTTCAGTCTCCAAGGATGATAATTTTGGTATATGTTGTTTAAGATATCTTATAAGTAAATATGGAATACTTTAAGCAAATTCACTCTTTATGGATAGTAGGTCAACTAGAGCATAGATGGGTTTAATTGCATGGTTTTATAAAAGGATTGGAAATACATACATTAAAACTGACTCCAAATCTCATCATTAAAGCTATAGAAAATAGCCAATTGAAGAATTACTAAAGGGGAACAAATTAGAAAAAAATTATTTTACAAAGTGACATATAAATACAACATTTAAAATATGATCAGTAATATCATGACCCTAGATTGAAGACATTTGCTTAATAAAGTTATATATATATATATATATATATATATATATATATATATATATATAAAGCTCTGTTTTGGGGGGCACAATGGATAGAGCCAGACATGGAGTCAGGAAGATTCATTTTCCAGAGTTCAATACTGGCCTCAAATATTTGCATCCAAGTCAGCTTAACCTTGTTTGTCTTAGTTTCCTCATCTATAAAAATGAAATAAAGAAGAAATGGCAAGCCATTCTATTATCTTTGCAAAAAGAAAAAGAAGGAAGGAAGGAAGGAAGGAAAGAAGGAAGGAAGGAAGGAAGGAAGCAAGGAAGGAAGGAAGGAAGGAAGGAAGGAAGGAAGGAAGGAAGAAAGGAAGGAAGGAAGGAAAGAAGGAAGGAAAGTAGGAAGGAAGAAAAGATTAAAAAGCTCCAGTGGAGTCACAAAGAGTTGGACACGATGGAAAACAGCACAATAATAATGACAACATCTGGACTTGCTGGACTAGCTAGGTTTTACATTGGATCTTCTGAATGTATGAAGGCTTGTCTCCTTGAATCATCTTCTCCACCTCATTCTCACACATGTTTCTTCCCCCTTCTAGCTCTGCTTCTGAGTCTGAATTTTGGCACCATGCCCTACCCCCTCTCATAAGATTCAGTTCCCCTTTCTATAATGTTATTTATATAAGTACCTTGAGGACAGGATCTGCTTTCTTTTTATTTGTATGTATATCCCTAGCTTCAGCACATAACAGCATCTATTCTTGATACAGATGGAAACTCTTCCTTCCTTAGGCTCATTTTGTTTTAATAATAATAACTAACAATAATAATCATAATAATTGCTAATATTTATATAGAACCTACTTTGTGCCTGGCTCTGTGCTAAGGAATTTTACAAATATAATTTCAAATGATCCTCACAATAACTCTGAGAGGTAGGTAATATTATTTTTCCATTTTACAGATAAAGAAATTGAGTAGTTTAAGTACTAGTTAATCTGAGGCTAGATTTTAATTTAGGTCTTCCAAACTATAACCCTGCTGCTCTATCTACTATGCCACCATTACCACCATGTTCTCAGATAATATATTTTAGAATTGTGCCAGTAATTAAAGTCAAACATTTGAGTTATAATGTTCAGACTTCATTATCTTACTTATTTTTTTAAAAATCAGTGCAGTTATTTTCTCCAGTTCTGTGGCATCTCTCATATTCTGCACTATCTTCAAAAAAACTTGTGGTACTAGCACCATGACAATGTTCCTAAGTTCTTTCAGCACCTTGGTATATAAGTTATCTGGGCCATGATGAATTCAACTCGTTGACAACAAGTAAATATTCTCTTACTATCTCTTTGTTTTTGTTGGGCCTTAACTCCCTTTTTATCCGTTCATAGTCTATCCACCTAACTCCCAAATCACTCACTTTGGCACAGAGAATAGAAGCAAAATTATTATTTTCTCCATCATATGTTCATGTCAATAAATCATGTATCCATAAAGGAAATTCTCGTGTTGATTCATCAAAAGGGTTCATAAAAAGGTAAGGTAATAGAGATTTTATGAGGTGCTAACCCTATTATAACATTTTATTTCAAAATATATCCTATGGGCAAATTATTATGTACTTTAAAATTAATTAATTTAATTATAAAAAAAAGTCTTTACTCCATCCCCTCTCTCAACCTCCTTCAATGGAAGTGAAGAGTACTGGACTAGGAGTCAGTAAGAGTTGCATTCAAATCCTTTCTCAGTCACTTACTAGCTATGTGGACCTACATAAATCACTTAATCTTTCTACGTTTTCATTTCCTCATCTGTAAAATGGATATATTAATAACAGCATCTTTAACACAGGATTATTGTGAGAATCGAGTGCATAATTCTTTGCAAACATTAATGGACCATACTAATGTCAGCTATAATTATGTACAAGATGCTGTTCAAATATCATTTTTTAAAGTCCTGGGGCATTTTTTAAAAATCAAGATCATCAGGGTGTTTTATCTTATAAAGAGAAAAAGTTAACAATATCTAACAAAGACTTTTAAAATCAAAGATTCTGGTTAAAATTTTTCAGGGGAGGGAAAGGGAGAAGGCATATACAAAGCAATAAAGAAATCCTTTCAGAAGCAATTAGGTTCAGGGATAGATTTGCCTATATGCAGGAAAAAAAATAGATGATTTTGGAATCCTTCGTGGAACCTGAAGAAGTTGAGAAGACCAGATCAATTTATATATGCTGCATTTAAGATTAACTACAGTATGTAGACGGATTTCTATATTCAGGAAATAAAATTTAAAAGCTGCTCCTTTGATTTGGCCATAAACCCACACTACTGCATTTGACATTCATTTCTAGTTACTAGCCAAAAGATCCTAGGCCAAAACGAGAAAAATTAGACATCAGGTATGGTTGTTCTAGCAAAATATTCTTTCTGCTTCCATCAAAGATGGGGTAGATTAAAGACAATGGGTGAGTCCATTGAATTTTAAACAGAGTATGCTGATTTTTAAAAAAAATATATTATACCTTTTTATTTACAAGAAATATACATGGGTAATTTTTTTCAGAATTGACAGTTGCAAAACCTTTTGTTCCAATTTTTCCCCTCCTTTCCCCCACTCCCTCCCCCAGATGGCAGGTAGACCAATACATGTTAAATATGTTAAAGTGTATGTTAAATAGAATATATATATACATATACAGTTATTTTGCTGAAGAAAAAGAATCGGACTTTGAAACAGTATACAATTAATCTGTGAAGGAAATAAAAAATGCAAGCAGACAAAAATAGAGGGATTGGGAATTCTATGTAGTGGTTCACACTCATTTCCCTGAGTTCTTTCACTGGGTGTAGCTGGTTCAATTCATTACTGTTCTATTGGAGCTGATTTGTTTCATCTCATTGTTGAAGAGGACCATGCTCATCAGAATTGATCATCATATAGCATTGTTGTTGAAGTATATAATGATCACCTGGTCCTACTCATTTCACTCAGCATCACTTCGTGTAAGTCTCTCCAGGCCTTTCTGAAATCATCCTGCTGGTCATTTCTTACAGAACAGTAATATTCTATAACATTCATATACCACAATTTATTCAGCCATTCTCCAATTGAGGGACATCCACTCAGTTTCCAGTTTCTGGCCACTACAAAGAGGGCTACCACAAACATTTTTGCACATACAGGTCTCTTTCCCTTCTTTACGATCTCTTTGGTATAAAAGCCCAGTAGTAACACTGCTGGATCAAAGGGTACGCACAGTTTGAAAATGCTGACTGTTTTAATGGCAATTAAATCAATTATTCCACCTTAAAAACAAACTTTAAAATTTGCTGCAAGGAGTATTTTTGTTCTAGAAACAAGCATAACAATTTTTCTCAATTATCACATTCCTATGATTGCTCAATAGGAATCATTCTAAGGCATGTTTTATAATTTCTATCCACATTATGAACAGTGAAAAAAAAAAAAAACCTATCGGGCCCATACCCCGAAAATGTTGGTTCTAATGTCCCCCTACATACTCATTATTTTAACACTAAGTCTCTTTATCGGAACCTGCCTAACCCTTTTTAGCAACCACTGATTCACAGCCTGAATAGGACTAGAAATCAACACACTAGCTATTATCCCTATAATAACTGCCCCAAACAACCCACAAGCCACCGAAGCAGCCACAAAGTATTTCTTTACACAGGCTACCGCCTCCATAATAATAATATTTGCCATCATCTACAACAAATGATCAACGAACTAGTGAGCCCTGTTTCAGTTCTCTGACCATTGAGCCTCCCTTTCAATAACTTTAGCTCTAGCTATCAAATTAGGCCTTGCCCCCTTCCACTTTTGAGTGCCAGAAGTAACACAAGGAATCCCACTCCCAACTGGAATAATCCTTCTAATATGACAAAAAATTGCCCCCACAGCTAACCTTTTCCAAATTGCCCCTTGCCTAAATATAAAAGTTCTCATCACTCTCGCAATCCTATCCACCCTCGTAGGTGGCTGAGGGGGACTCAACCAGACCCACCTACAAAAGATTCTAGCCTACTCGTCCATTGCCCATATAGGCTGAATAGCAATTATCATACAAATTAAACCCACTCTAACCATCCAATTAACTAATGGCAGCAGAGAATTATAATAATTGATATTTCAATAAATTTAAAGATTTTCAAAGTATTTCATATACATTCTCATTTGAAACGTACAACAAGCCTATGAGGTAGATACTATACCTATTAATCCCACTTTACTGGTTTGGAAATTGACATGCACTGCAGGCATTAAGAAATTGAAGTCCCATATCCTCAATGGGTCAGAGATCAAATCTGAATCAAAATCTTCCTAATTCAAAGTCCTCAAAAGAATGCTAATGAGAAATACTTTTGTTTGGATATTTTATTTTGTTTGGTTTTCATTGTGTTTGCCCCAGAATTTAGCACAATGCTGAGCACATAGACAAGAAACAAATATTTCTTGGGGCAGCTCAATGACAAAGTAGATGGCGTCTGAGGCCTCGAGTTTAAAAAAAAAAAAAAAAACACCTGAGTTCAAATTCAGCCTCAAATAATTTTTAGCTCTGTGATCCTCCCCAAATGACTTAACCCTTGTTTGCTTCAGTTTCCTTATCTGCAAAATGGAAATAATAATAGCACCTCCATCTCAGCGTTGTTGTGAAGATCAAATAATAATTGTAAAGTGCTCAGCACAATGCCTGGGATAAAGGAAGTACTATATTAATATTATCCATTATCATTTTTTTCAGTTCCAAAGGTTAAAATATCCATGGTTAACAAAAGAAGAATGTGGCTATTTATTTTCATTTTTTTCTCAAGCATGAGGAGATATACTTGTAATTCCTATTACTGGAAAAGGGTGAAATTAGCAAATCTCCAAGGCTTGAGAGTCCTAAGGTATGTCACACTAAGCCTATGAAGTATACCCATTAAGTCTAGGTCTTCCATATTTGCAAATTTTATGCTTCCCAGAAGCACTAGACCTCATCTTTAATACTCTAATATCTACAAATTCAATGTTAGCAGTACAATATTTTCATGGCAATACAGCTTCAGCAGCCTATTTGCATAAAGAAAAGTGACAAAATCCAGATGTCTGTCTAAATTACACTTTCAAAAGTAACATGAAGGGATTGAATAGATTTGAATTCATTTTGCCTATGACATACAATCATCCCCATAGTGTTTGCTTCTCCAGAGGAATACACAAGTGGAAAAGACAACATTGGTATAAAAGCAATATCGATTTGGCCTCCCAAAGTAGCACTTGACTTTGCTGTTGCTATTTTTGCAAATAGATTTTAATTTACCCAGAAATATATATCAAAGTTCATTTTTTTCATCCTTTTGAAAATTTATGTAAATGGTTAGGGATAGAATCCAATTTGGGATTAAATTTTGCAAATGAAAATGAAATAGAAAGCTTAATAGTGTATGCAATACCTGAGTGTGTGTGTGTGTGTGTGTATAAATTCTTGGAGGAAGAGTGGTTGAAGTAGATATTACTTATATTTCAGTCCCTAGCTTTAAAAGCAAAAAAAGTTTCACTGAGTCTAAATTATCTAGAATATCCATATGGATTGAATATACTGAATAATTGTGAAGGTTTTTTTTTCTATCCATCAGGAGCCATATAGGATTAGACTTCAATTTTTACAGGTGTCAGAATATGAAAGAAATCATTTCAAATATTTATCAAAGGTCATGTGGTACTTATGATTAAATAGTGGAAAAAAGTTTTCTGGATATGTATTGTCACTTAAAAATTGTGATGCTTTCTTGGGAGGTAAGGAGAAAGATCAAGAAATAATCATTTTTTCATGACTATTGGTTGACCTTTGGTGTGTATATAGATAGCATAAGCATAACTGCTCTGAGCAAACAAGCCTGGTCTGGTAATAGAAATAAGATAGCAAAGATTGTTTGGAAAAGCTTTGAAATGGATATTTGTTATACTTTTTTGAGCTGCTTTTTTTTTCTCCATAGTCATTTTCGATTCTCCCTGACCTGATTTGAGATTATCTTGGCAGATACATTGAAGGAATTTGCCATTTTCTTATCCAGTTAATTTTGCAAATGAGAAAACTGAAGCAAACACCTTTAAGTGACTTACTTAGAATCAAACATATAGTAAATCTCTGAGGTGAGATTTGAACTCAGCAAGATGAATTTTCCTGACTTAGCCTTGCCTTCTACCCACTGCACTACCTAACTGCCTCTAACATACTATAGAGACCCAAAATGCAAATTTTCTATATAAGAGAACAGTTTTGTATATATGACTTTCTATTTGCATAAATGGAATGTTGCCCAGATACTTTTGGTGGTTGAAAAGATTTCTATCTTTCATAACTATAGCAATCATCACAGCTACTGTCTTTTCCTTAATTCTTTTCTACTAAGTAATAGTGCCTGGCCTGTGTGAAGTACCTTACAGATATTATTTCATCTGACCTTCACAATGATCCTGAGAGGTGGATATAATTATTATCTGGATTGTACAGATGAGGAAGCTGAGACAAAAAATATGAATTGACTTGTCCAGTATCATATAGAAAGGCAGTATCTGAGCCTTGATTTTAACATATCTTCTTGACTTTCAGTGCACTATCTATTGTGCCACATTTTGCCTCCTCCTTTTCTTTTGCATCCATCTCCTATTTAAACAAAGCATCAGGGTCTTGAGTTAAAAGTAGTTGGATTTAGCTATATTATAGATTAATTACTACTTCAGGAGCAAATTTTGAGGAAGGTTAAAATCATTTGTAAAATAGAAGCGTCTTTCCTCCAATATGTATAGAGTTGGAGGAAGGCTGTAGGAGTAGAAAGTGGTACAGGGCTCTGTGTAAATTTTTCAGAAAGATGGGATGAGCCAGAGCTCACATATAAATACACACACACACACACACAAATGTCCTGAGGAAAACAGAAATCTTTACCCTGGTGATCATGGAATATAACTTAGTAAGTTACTAAAAGATCTTCAGTGATGACACTATTACTTATGATGATGTGTCAAAACATGATGGAGTTAGGTAGCAGAGAAGATAGAGTACTGGATTTTGAATCAGAAAACTCTGAGTTCAAATGCAATCTCAAACACTACTAGCTGTTGGAGTTACTTAACCTCTATTTACTTGTTTCCTCAAATTTAAAATGGAGGTGTTAACACTTTTTTCCCAAAGTTGTTGTGAGCACCAAATGAGATACTTGTAAAATACTTAGCACTGAACCTGTCATATATTAAGCCCTGTATAATTGGTGGCAGCAGCAGAATGAGAAAGGTGAACTGATGTCCATCAAAATTAAAATAGGAAAAAAAGAATACCTGAACTCTTTGGGTGAGTTCACGTCTCACCTTTGACACACAGGCTATGTGCTCCTAAGCAAGTCATTGAACATGCCAACATTTTAGGCATTCTATTTTGTTAGTCATAAAACTATAATATTTTGTTTAGGAATGTCTTTCTAGTGAATCCAATGGTAAACGAGGATATAAATCAATAAAAAATTTAGGAGTTAGACTAGATGGCCTCCAAGAGCCATATTGATTCTAATCCTGAGATCCTATGATTTTGTAAGAGACTGAGTGTGTCTCAATGTGTGAAATATATTTTTAAAGTTGTACATTTATAGAGATATCTACATAAATTTCTCAGACTACTTTCCAGCTCTTTCCTTCCCTGCAAAACTTCCAGAAAAAGTAATGTACATTTATTACCTCCATTTAAAGAATAAAAATACCTTAAACATGTATAGGTTTACAATGCATCCAAATGTTGTATCTATTACCATATTTGGCCCTCATAACCATCCTATGGAGCAGGTTTTATTATTATTCCTGTTTTAAAAATAAAGGCATAGACTCAGAAAGATTAGATTACTGTTCCAAGGATTTAAGCTCAAATCTTCCTGATTCTCACATGCAATTGAGAATTGCACAGTTCTACCTTCTATGCCATGCTGTAGCTTGTTATCTTGGCTTGACTTCAGTTATAGAAGGAAATTATGGTGAGGCAAATCCCTCTACCAATGTAGATGTGCAACTATTGCTCTACTGGTGACATTCTTAGAGAGATACCGGAGATGTTGATATGTTCAGTAATTTACTTAGGGGCACATAGCCCATATGTCAAAGGTGAGGTTTAATCTTGTCTTTCCTGATCAGATTCTGAACTCTCCATCCATCGTGCAAATTTTCTACCTTTTTTCTGCCTTTTTTTAAGAAAATGAAAAAAATTGCTAATATGGTAGAATAGAAGAGGTACAGGATAAATAGTGTCTGAGAGGTCATTAGTTAGAAGATCAGAGAAGAGAGAAGAAACAAATAGTGGCTGAGAGTTGAACTTCCATATAAGGCCTACTCAAAGACAAAAGTTGGAGGCAACTACAGCTTAATTGGGGTTTGGACTTAATCATATATTTATACCTGGAAGGGCCATTAAAGGTTAACTATTGTTAGAAGAAATCTAATAATTGAAAATCGAATGGAACCAAACTAATAAGCCTCACACCCTTAAATAAACAGATAAATAGACAAATGAATGAATATATGTTATATTATATTATATTATATTTATTATATTATTATTAATAAAGAATCCACTGCACAAAATCTTTGCTCCAATAAGTCCAGTGACTATGCCCATGGACCATAGAGGTTTCTTCATAACAGTGAGCATTAAAATCTAGCTAAAAGAGATAGTAGCAAGAGTTGAAGAGAAATGGGAAATCACTTCCAATTCAATATAATACATACATTGAATTATTCAAAGATTTTCAGAAGAAACATTGTGTTTCTATGTAATAGCTGCATGTGCAAAAATCAATATGTCCATCTATTAGAGAAGTTAAAATGGTTGAAATTAATCCTTTTCTATTTCTTTGTCAAGAAGATAGAGAGTAAAAAGAATTGTAGTAGAGAGGAAAGAGGGAAGAAGGCCCATTGAACTTTGTTGTCATTGTTCAGTCATTTCAATCATGTCTGAATTTTCTGTGACCTCATTTAGTGTTTTCTAGGTAAAGATACTGTTGTGGCTTGATGTTTCCTTCTTGTTTGGATAAATGAGAAAACTAAGGCAAATGGTTACACAGCTAGTAAGTATCTGAAGCTAAATTTGAATTTGGGAAGATGAATCTTCTTAGGTAGTACTATATACATTGTCACCTAACTACCCTTAATTGAATTTTGGAATTTTGAGGAGCTGGTCTTTCTGAAGAAGTAGCTGTATATAACTGAAGATTATTAAAAGGCATATATATAGTCCATGCTTCATATGTTATCTAGTTCCCCCTTCTGTCATCTTTCAATCTTCTTGGTCAAATAACTTAATCCCACCTGGCCTCTATTTTTTACTTTGAGAGCTATAGGAGAATTTATTAAACATGTGCCTATAACTATGCCAAGTACTTTACAAACCAAATCAAATCAATATTCCCATTACAAATAAAAATGTCATTATAGTTGATTCCTCTATGGCTTCATTCATTATCCTTTGTAATCTCTAGACCAAAATATCATACTTGTGAGCTTCCTGTCTCCTCTACATTGTCATCTAGAAGAATATCAATGATTTATAAGTATTAAAAGTTCTTGAGAGTAAGGGGTATCTATTGTATTTCTATCTAGAGGGGCTATCCGCCTTGATAAATATATTTAAATGGATTTTTTCATCTCTGAAACTCAGAATGGATTGAAGCTTGGGATTAATCCTAAGAACTTCAAAGTTCTTTAAACTGTGTTAAGAGGAAGATTAAGGAAAGGATGGAACTGAAGCATAAAGGAAATGAAATAATGACAAAGAGTAAACAAATTTGCCAATTACTCAACTGTTATAATGCTTTTATTTTCTCTACTAATGATGCTCTACAAAAATGCTTACCAAGGAACTGAAGCCCAATATAAGAAAAGAGATGAGTTTAAAATGTTATTTCCAAAAAATATGATCATTAAGCCACTCTCGATGATTCTCAAAAAATGTGAAAAAAGAAGTGTCCCAGGACACTTGGTAATTGTTATCCATGTGGTCAAAAATGGGAAGTTAGCAGATTCTTCCAATTATAGACTAATGAACTTAGATTTCATTTCTGGAAAAAGTCACAAATCTGATTATTAAAAAGAATATAATCATTTAGGAAAAAAAATAATGAACAATAAGATCCAATGTGTTTTCCTCAAGAGCAAAACAGACTAAATGAATCTATGTTACTTTTTGAAAGAAGTTGACCAGAAGAATATGAGAATACATAATTACATTTACTGAATTCTACAAGAAACATGATTCACTTATAGTCATTTTTAGTATTCATGTATTATTATCACTAATTCATAGAAAAGGAGGCTCCTCTGAGACAGTTGACTGAGACAGTTAATTAGAGTGATATATTTGGTAAGTATCAGATCTAGGCCTCCTAACTCCAGCACCAGCAGCCTTTGTACTATACCATTGTTCAGTTAATGACTAAACATTTATTAAGTACCTACTATATTCAGGCACAGTTTTAAGTACTGGATATACAGAAACAAATGACAGTTCTTCACTTTAAGGAGTTCACAATATAATGAAAGAAACAAAAAGCAAATAAATATGTTTCTACAAGTTATATAAAGAAAAAAATATAAAGTAATTGAGAGAGGGAAGTTACATGTCACAAAATCTTATCATGGTTTTATAGAAAAGATAAGAGAGTTGAAGATAGATAATCAAAGTTTAGACTCAGTTGAATGAACAAATTCAAAGAGCAGTCATTAATGAGTTGATATCAACCAGAATTCTATTTAATCAGAGGCACCAGGAATTTAGTTTAATAGTTTTATCACTAAGTTGAATGAAGACATGTGTGGCAATTTTAAAGTTGACCAATATCACAATGTTGGGAGGTACATAGCTAGCATGTTGAATGACAGAACCAAGATGCCAAAGGAAAGTTGCTTTCAAATATTTGAAAAGCTTTTGTTCAAAGTAGAAATTAAACTTGCTTGAAGAAAATAGAACTAAAAAGTATGATTGGTTGGTGTGGAGACACAGGTCTGGGATCTATGTTGAGAAAAGCTTTCCATTAGAGCTATCTAAAAATGAAACAGTCTTCTCTGGGAAGTAACAGGATTCTCTTTGTGAGAGATTTCCAGACAGAGTCTGGATGATCAATTGTCTTCAAGTTTCAGATTGGATTCCCACTTAAGGAAACACTGTACTTAGGCATTAGTTGGAGTATATAGCCTCTGAATTCCCTTCCAACTTTTAAATTCTCTGATTATTTTATAAATCCATGACACCAGCCTTCTATTCCCCACCACTCTGATCTCTTAAAGACTAACAGTGATCTGATTAATCATCAACCTAAGTGCTTTTTCTCAGTCACTACTTTTTGGTGTTAGTGCCATTGAGCACATCTTCATTCTTGACACATTTATTTCATTTGCCTCCATAATTCCATTCATTATTCTCTTATATCTCTGTGCATTATTTCTCTATTTTCATTTAACTGAACTTTTCCTTCTACTTCATAAATATATAGAGACATAAATTCTATTGAGAACCTGTTCTAAGTTCTCATTGAGACAGTAATACTTAAATATAGTCTCTTCATTGGTCATGTTTTCCATTCCCTCAATCAACCACTATCTATTAAGTATTAATATGTACTAATTATGTGTTTGGTACTGTGATTAATGCTAGAGATACAAAGAAAGGCAAAAAAAAATATGCTTTCTATCGTGAATGAGCACATATTCTTTTGAATCAACAGCAAGAAAATATGCACATAAGATAAGTGGATAAATGGAAGAAAATATTATCAATGGATGGTAGAACTGGAAAAATCTTCCTGCAGAAGGTCAGATTTGAGATAAGAGAGAATGAAAGCTAAAGAATTCAAGAGTTATGGGTAAGGAGGGAAAGCATTTCAGGGCTGCAATCCTTGGCTGCCATTAATGAGGTACAGCCAATGCACTAAGCCAGAAGTATTAGAGATAATAGCAAAAAATTAAATTTGCCAAGTTACAGAATTTGGAGAGGGAAATGAAGTACACAATTAACAAGCTAGGCAAAGGTCAGTTTTTGAAGGCTTTTAAAAGTCAAAATGAGGGTTTCATAGCTGATCCTAAAGGTAGTTCAGAGCCACTGGAGTTTGTTGACTAGAGGATGAAACAGTGATACTTGAGCTTTAAGAAAATCACTATGACAGCTGAGAGGGAAAGAATTGGAGTGGATAGAGAAAAGCAGACCAATCAATAGACTATAGCAGTAGTCCAGGCAGAGAGTGATAAGAACCTTTATCTTTGTGGTTATTGTTTAAGTGGAGAAAAAAGGAATGTCTGTAAGAGATATGAAGATAGAAATGGCAAGGTGTGGCAAAAGATTGAATTCGTGAGATCTGTGAGGAGTTGAAAATAATATAGAGATTGTGAGTTTGAATAACTGAGAGAATGATGGTCCCCTTATAGTAATAGGAAAATTTGGAAGAGGGAAGGATTTTGGAGAAAAGATAATAAGTTCTGTTTTGGACTTAAGGAGTTAGAGATGTTTACAAATATGCATTGAGAGATGTCAATAATCAGATCAATACTACAATTGTTCCTTTAAAAGTATAAAAGTCATGTCAATTGACTACTATGAAAATAATTATGATTTGCATATTAATTGATATGTATGTAATAAATATAATTTAGAGCTTCAGAGCTACCATCTTCCCAACAGACTAACTTGATAGTCTCTCGATGCAACTTGAAATGATCATTTAATTCCTGACAATGCTCTCCTGTGTATGTTAAGTGAAGTGAATCAAAGATTGCAGAACCTGCTCCTATCACAGAATTCTAGTCCTGTGCACTACTAAGTACCCTGAGATCTAAAACAATCACTTAAAAACTGTTTCCACAGGACTTCAGAACATCCATCTTGTCCTGAACTTTTGGGCTTGATGTGGGAAACCACTCAGGCCTTGGGAAATGATTGTATTATAATTCCCCTTCCCCCTTCTTTTCCACTTGTGATTTATGTATATAATATTTGCATTTACCCAGGAGGAGAAAGTTCTCCATGGAAAAATTTCAGAGGTTTGCAGATCAGTTCCCTGCTTTGAAAATAATTAATTGAACCACTACTTGTTTCCTGGTGCACTTGTCTCTGGACTCCTTCATGTAGTTCCAATTATTCCCAGTTTAAAGACTGGTCCTGTACATTTAAAATTCTGTTAATACTCCTCTATGTACTATATGACATATGAGCTTTATGGGCATAATCCTATAGACTCTAACTTATCAGGTATCCTCTTCCTGACAATTAAATGTATGTATCTATGTACATATGTATGTATGTGTCTGTATGTGTGTAGTTGTGTGTATGTATATATATAAAGTCTTTCAACAGGATGTAAATTTTTCAAAGTTGGTGACTAACACTTTTAGGCCCAATTCCTGTTATATACTAGGCACTTTAATTTTTGTTGTTGTTGTTCATTCACTGCCCCCTTCAAATTCATTTTGTACAGAAATGACAAAATGATCTTCCTGATGCACGCTTTCATTATATTCATTGCTCTATTACCTTAAAAGATTTCTCTTTTCTTATTAGCTAAAGTTTTATTGCCTTACCTTGGTGTTCAAAGTCCTCCATATTTAACTTGAATGTGACCTTTTAGCCTTGTTCCCTTCTATGAAATTAAATTATTCAGCATTTCCTGGGTTTATTCCCTATTTTCCTCCTTCTGTGGCATAGAAAATGTTATTTTCTCTATCTGGAATAAATCATCTCCTCATTCCTTACTTCTATTTCATCATTAGTCTCCAAGACTTCTTTCAAGGCCTGGATCTAATGGTACTTCCTACCCAAAAATCTCCACCTGAAAGTCCCCTTGCTTTACAAGAACTCACTTAATACTTTTTTAGTAATAGTTATATTGTTTAATTTGCATTCATACTAATATTTTGAGGTAGGTACTACAAGTATTATTCTCATCATTTTATAGATGAGGAAATTGAGAATTAGAGTGAAATAAAATTACCTGCTACAGATCACACTAGTGAGGATGGATTTGATCCACCAGCTCTTCTGAAATACATGCATCTTTTCCATTTCACCCCACCACTAACTTGTCCATGATTTTTGACATAATTAGTCATTTAAACAATCAATTCTTCCTTTACAATTTGTATCAGTTGTGGATAAAACCAGGAGCTCTTATTCAAGGATTTAGTTAATTTCCACAACTATGGAATTATAGTTTTGTGCTTGCTTGTCAATTCATACAGGATGAATTTTAATGTTTTGGCTCTTTTAAAAAATGTCATAATAATTTCTACTCTATTGTGCTCTAAATCAGCAGAATTTCCTCCTTTATGGTGCTGGAAAAATGTTGTGAATGTGTGTCTCAACCAGAAAGCTGTGACTCATACATTTCATTTCATTCCAGATGGTACTCATTCTCTGGGGAGGGGGGAGAGAGTTGGAAAAGGGAAGTACAAGTACAAAGATAAATGCATAAGATATATAAAGACATAAAAATAATCTTTCCAAATATCTTTTACTATGTAAAATGTAACAGGTATGGAATCATAGTTATGAGAACTGAATAAGGATAAAAATATCAAGTGGTTTATGAAATCCTAAGGAACTGAATGTATGCCAGAAACTGACTATTCAGTAATTGTTGTAGAAGTTGTAAGGAAGAAGAAGGAGGAGAAGTAGGAGAGAAAGAGAAAGAGGAGGAGGGAGAAACAGGAGGAAGAGGAAAAGGAGGAGGAGGAGAAAGAGGAGAAGGAGGGGAAGGGGAAGGGAAGGATGAATAGAAGATGATAATGATGACAATTATAATAAAGAACTAATAATTAATCTAAAATGTAGAAGCAATGAACCCATAAATATCAATAGAAGTGTTGAAGTCAATGTATCATGATGTTGCAAGGGTAACTCATGCTTTGTTTATTTCCTAGAATTTTTTGAAGGAACCTAGTATTTATATGGATAAAGAAGAAGCAGAAGTACTTTCACCTGCATTTCAAAAAATAAAGGTACTATAAGATTGGTAGAGACATTTTATTCTGGTCTATATATAGAGCCATTCATTCATTTAATCAACAAGCATTTATTGGGTGCTTGCTTGCTGCCAGGCACTATATGATAATTGTTGCATTCCAACTTAATAGCAATAGACGATAAAATATTTTCCTGTATGGAAGCATGTTGCTCATAGGGCTTTGAATTTAAAACTTTTGCCATTTGGATAATGCATATTCAAGGAAATTTTTAAATCTTTTGGTGGTGATAAACTCTTCTAGGAATGGAAATATACAAGAATGGACAGAGAGTAGAAAGCAACATGTGTTTTCTACCATGGGCAAGTAGCTTAGGAGGGAAATTAATCCAATTTAGTCTTACAAACTGATTTACTCTCAACTAAGGATTAGTGCTTCTAAGTGTTTGACCAAGCTCTAAGCAACCAACCACGCTTGCTTCAGTTGCCTTCATGGCCATCATTGATCTCATCATCCCATTATAATAGATGACATCTTGCAGTAAATATCCTCCAAACTCATCATTTATCCTCAACTTAATTTGACCCATCTCCTGAGATGATTTTACCAAGATGTGGCCTCTGTACACACTACAGCAACTTGAAACCATAAGTGAGAAAGACATTAGATATATATTGTCCAGAGGAAGTATAAAGCAGTTATTCAGAGTGTATTCCTAGCCTGATGAAATCAGTGACAATCCTTTCCCCTAACTCCTCCTTTAGAAACTCTGTCAGAGACAATACTGGTCCATTTCTTTGTCTTGGGAAGACTAAAGTCACAAGATATTTAAATGTCATATCCCTTGTATACACATGCAAATCATCCATATAACATTTTTTCTTTGTTCAGAATCATCTCTCTGAAACTTCCCTTCCACTTAAATTTCCTATGCCAAGTTACACTCCTACCCTTTGGATACTCCCTTACTCCTCAGAATTCTCTTCCTCAAAGAATAACTTTGTCACTCAGAAAAGCATCTCACCCAAGTAATTCTCCTTCATTTCAGGAAATACCCCCTTCTAGAAATAGAAATTTTCCACTTGAAAAATCATCCTCCTAAAATACTTTCTCTAGCCCTTTAGAAAATCCTTTCTACCATGACATCTTTTGACAGTCCTGGATAACCATTCCTGGAAATCATAGCCTTTCAGCTATTGTCATTGACCTTTAATTGCAGTGCAACTCCCTAAATGCCTCTTTCCCATCTGTTCTTCTTGTCTCTTTGCTTATCATTGAATTTTAATCAGCTCCTACTGATTTCATAGTCATGAAAATACTCATTGGTCAAAATATCTAAAGTATAAAAGAAACCAGAGCTTATCTAGTGAAAATCAGGCAATGGGCCTAATATAAATTTAATATTTCATACCTTTCCTTTCTTGTTTGGTTGCTCATTGTTAATGAAGGAATGCCAAGTGCATTTGCTAAAGGCATGTGCTTTCCTCTTCCTCTACAGGGGCCAGATTTTTCATATTACATGAGATGAAAAGTAAAGAAAACATTGCATCACAACAGAGTTGATGAATCCCTACTTACTAGGGATTCACTAGATTGGCATTTACTAGAAACTGTTTGGGTTGGGTGGAGGTTTCAGCCTTCATATGTCTGAGATCCAGCAAAGTCTTAGATGTAGCCAGAAAAGAGAGGACCAAGCTTAAAAGCCATAACCAACTAAAATTTATGTAGAGTGTGGAAATCTGAGACCTCAAGAACAATTAGGATTTGTAGCTTAGCAAGATTTTATACTGACCCTTTAAACTGAATAAGGACAAAGAAAAAAGATAGAAAAGGGAATAAGAAGAAAAGAGGAAAAGTGTAGAATGACCTATTAAGGGAATAATGTGTCAATAAGGACCATTTCAGGGAAGATGTAAGAAGATACAGGAAGGGGCAGCTAGATGGCACAGTGAATAGAGCACCAGCCCTGAAGTCAGGAGGACCTGAGGTCAAATCTGACCTCAGACACTTAACATTTCCTAGCTGTGTGACCCTGAGCAAGTCACTTAATCTCAATTGCCTCAGCAAAAAGAAGAAGAAGAAGAAGAGGTACAGGAGGCTAAAACATGGATCCGCCTTTCCTAATGTGGGATGTTACATGACAATATAATAATTTTAAAAAGAAAAAGGAGGAAATGTGGTAGCGGATAAGTTCATATTAGCTCTTGATAGTATTTTTTGACCAAAGGGAAATATTCCATACCTAATACTTTTTGAAAGAACAGAGCTCTACTTGAACATATTTGAATGTAAATCATTTAGCATTTTCCTTTTATGAGATATAGAGTGATAGATATGTATATATCACATTTACTACCTACCTCTATCTGTAACCTATTTATGGCTTCTAGATATGAAGATCTTTATTTGTGAATTGTGAATAGACATTCAATCTAGACTATACATAAAATACCATAAATTCTGTTTTGTTAGTGACTGTCACAGTCCTTTTAATCTTCCTCTCTGGAACATCTGAGGAGCTAATCCTTCCTTTTCTCTCATAGTCATCTCAAGTCATTATGGTCTCGAATATTATCTCATCAATTCTTTTCTCATGCCATTAGATATTGCTCATCTTCATTTCTCCTATCATTGGACTTTTCCATTACTCCTTCCCCTAACCCCCAATGCGCATTTCCGCAAATTAAATACTTAATAAATATTTTTGAAATAAATTAATGTGTTTGGAATTAAAATTAAGTGAAGTATAGACAAGATCATCTTGTTGAAAGTGTTGCAACCTTTGCCTTAATGAATATATGTTAAAGGTGCAGCCTGGGTTGGGAACAATCACTAGTGATCCAACTCACCTACATGATACATAGGAGTTATGGATAGGTGTATAATTATGTGAAAAATAGCAGCCTTAAAAGGAAGGGGAATGAGCTGAACCCAATAGACTATTATGGAAGAAGTGATGATGAAAGAGTACAATTGTACTTAAAGGCCAAAATTCCCTAAGATATTTTGGGGAAAAAAGGATACATACAAATATCAAAGCAAAAAGGTTCCTGCACTCAAAGTGTTTACATCCCAACAGGAGATAAAATATTCATATATCTGAATCCATACAAAATACTTTCAAAGAAATAAGAGATGTGTTCCAGGGGTGGAACCAAGATGGCAAAGTCAAGAAGCTGTTCCAACTCTCCAAATTTGCCTTAAAAGCCACTTGAAACCAAGCCTCTGAACAGAATCTGATGGAATGAAACCACTCTCCCACTCAAGATAGACTGAAAAAACTTCAAGAAAAGTCAATCTCACTGGTTGAAAAGGGGGTTCATCCCAGGTCAGATAAATTATGGGAAAGCTGGTGAGAGGGTCTCCATCACAGCAAATCAGCAACTAAGACCCTAAGTCTTGGCTCAGTAGAGGAGCAAATCAGTGGGGTAGCTCCTAGTCCCAGCTCAGGAGGCAAACTCCAGGAAACCAAGCTGTTTCATGAAAAGAGCAGGCAAAGCTACCCCCTACAACTACAAAGGGCCCCTGTGCTCAAATCCAAGGCTCAGAACTGCACAGGAAGCTTGGGACAGCATCCCCTTTGCCCCAGGTGCAGAATTCAATCATAAAAGTATAAAAAAGAGGAAATACTAAAAGGAAAGAAAATGAGCAAGAAACAGAAAATAACCTTGACCATAGAAAGTTACTATGGTGACAGGCAAATCAAAACACAAGCTCAGATGATGGAATCACAGATGTGGAAATTCTGTCCACAGAGGAACTCTCAAAGAGTGATATGAATTGATCTCAAGCCCAAAGAGACATCTTAGAAGTACTCATACAAAACTTAAAAAGGAAAATAAGAGAGGTAGAAAAAATGAGAAAGGAAAAGGTATGCATGAGAGAGTCAATAACTTCGAAAAAGAAAGGAAAAAAATTGCCTGAAAACACCTCTTGAAACAATAGAATTCACCAAATTGGGGGAAAAAAGATATAGAAAAGCTAACTGAAGAAAATCACACATTAAAAGCTAAAACAGGGCAAATTGAAGCTAATGACTTTGTGAGACAGGAAGAATCAGTCAAAAATTTTTTTTAAATGAACAAATGTAAGAAAATGTGAAATATCTCATTGAAAAGACAACCAATCTGGAAAATAGATTCAGAAGAGACAGTTTTAAATTTTTTAGCATCCCTGAAGGTCATGACTTTAAAAAAGAGTCAGGATAGCTTCTACAAGAAATTATTAAGGAAAATTGTCCCAATAGTCTAGAAACAGAGGGGTAAATGCTGATTGAAAGGATACATTGAATACCTTTGGAAAGAAATCCCACAAGGAGAACCCCAAGGAACATTGTTGCAAAAGTCCAAAACTGCAATCTCAAAGAAAAAATATTGCAAGCAAACAGGAAAAAAAATTAAAATATCAAGGAGCAAGAGTAAGGATTACCCAGAATCTTGCAACTTCTACAGTGAAGGATCTGAGGGTATGAACTACCATATTCGGGAAGGCAAAGGACCCTAGGATTACAACCAAGAATTATCTATCCAGCAAGATTCAGCATCATATTTCAGGGAAGGCGATGCAGCTTCAATGAAGTAAGAGACTTTCAATCATTTCTATTTGAAAAAACAGAACGAAACAGAAAATTTAATCTACAAATACAGGATTCAATTAAAGCATAGAAATATAAACATGAAAAAATATTATTTAAAGGTTAAACTATATCCATAGATGAAAATGATATCTGTGACTCTTTGAGAATTATGTCGCTGGAGCAGACAGAGAAGGGCATCACATGGACTGAGGTTGTGAATGGACTCTGATGTGATGACATCAAAGAAAAAACATTTCTACCTAAGAGTCAGGAAAAGGTCTGTACTGGAAAAAGAGGAAAGGGAAGGTATAATGGAGAAATTAGTTCACATGAAGAGCTGCAAATGACCTACTACAAAGAAATAAAAGATAACTGAGGGAAGACCAAAGCAACTGGGAGGGACAAGAAAAACATTATAGAAAATAATATTTGACTTGAATCTTGAAAGAAATCCAGGATTTCAAGAGAATAAAAGATGTATAAGTGTAAAAGATGGTGAATTCTACACATGGGCTATAATGAATGCAAAGATACAAAGATAGGAAATGAAGAGTCATGACGTATGAAGCACCAAAGACCAGTTTGGTTGAACTGTGGAATATGTGAAGATGGATCATGTAACATATAACATGGAGACAGGATAATGCGTAGCATGTTAAATGTTCAATAAAGTATACATACAAGTCAGCAAGAATGCTTATTAAGAATTAGCCAAGACTTCTGATCTCCAAATTCTATAAAGTTAAAGCAGAATCCCTTATACCATAATTTGGATTTACTAATATAGGATGGGATTGTAAGAGTTAGGGCCTAGATTTATAATATTTAATATAATGTCTTCCACTGAATACATGTTTAATAAATAGTTGTTGGTTATAGTTTATTTCACTTGGAACTCAAGCTATTTTTGAGAGAACTAATGGATGATGGATAATCTGAGACAATAAAATAACACTACCTATATACTCTGTGCAGTCATGGTATATTGAAAAGAATACTGGGTTTTGAACCAGAAGATTTGGATTTAAATCCTATCTCTTCTGCCTGCTGTTTAGTCTTGTTTTCCTTATCTACAAAATGAAAACCTAGAACTACATTATTTTTAAGGGTCTTTCTAGTTGTAAATTTATAATCTTAAATTTTATGAATTTTTTCTGAGTGTTACCAAACAGCTGATCAGAAGGGAAAGAAAATTTCTATCAACCCTTGCAAGAATAGTCAATATTCCTTCAAATTTGCATTATATCTTTTGATAATATAGCAGAAAAACATGCTCTCTTTCTCCACAGACATGAAGTATTGACAAGAACAAATGATAGAGATAATGTACATCTGCTGGAATCTTAGTGTATTCCTGTTTTCTCTTTCCAGGAGAAAGATCTTTAGACTGCAAGGACATAACAAATATATTCAAACCAAAACAATTTCTCCAGATGTGCTCAATCAGTATGTCAGTTCTCCTGAAAAAAAAAATTATTTTAGAGATAGCTGCATCTACATTGACTTTGACTCCAAAACTTTTAATTCTGAGAGAAATATGCATCTTTTAGAAGAATGCTACCACAGCAGTTGAAATTTATCTAAAGGGATAGCTCTGATTTAATCCTATGTTTCATAACACAAAAAGTATGACAGGTAAACATATCTTATACTTATTTACATGGAAAGAGACAGTTATGGATAATTTGTCTTGCTCGCTGAACTTCTAAAAATCCAGCAACATATATTGCAATAGAAGTAATAATACAAAAGTCTAGTTGGTGAGAGATTGCTTTTATCCTACATTTTAGGAGATCAAAAGACTTATCCAACCATTTCTGCTGATTTCAAAATTTTTCTCTTTTGAAATAATAATTTTTGTTTTTATTTTTAAAATGGTCATTCTTCCACTCTGAGAAAGGAGAAATACCATCATTAATTCTCAGAGTACTTTCCCAGATTTGTGGTTATCTATCAGTTTTTTGGGGGAGGGGGCATTTCTTCTCAAACTAGCATGTAACTGGCAGGCTTTTGTAGATCTCAGGTTTCAGCTATTCATTTACAGAGAGTATTATTTAGTAAAGACATTGACTCACTAGAAGCTGGGAAAATGACCTAAAGCTGTCAGGATTACTATTCTTAAACTTAAGTCTATGAAGGTAGGGGTCTCTGCCATCAGCCTGGGTCATGCCCAACATCCGCTTGCAGTTTGGACTGCTTTTCCTTAGTGCATGCCATTGTGGATAACATGACATAGAGTTGCCTGTGGTACCTTTTCCTTTTGGACAAAAAAATTAATATTGATTGGCCTTCATCAAGTAGTGCCATTCTAACTAAGTCTATCCTTATAATTTTTTGTAAGGAAAAATATGTTGCACAACTGAAATGTTGTTAACAATTGTGATTTGGATTGTGATGCTTGCCTAGCTAAGGTGGAAAAGATAAAGAATTTTATTTGCCTAATGCTTCTTGTTGGATCAAAACCTGTGTGGTCTTAGGCTTGAGAAGTGACACAAGTATTAATAGCATTTCCAGATTTGCATATTATTGCAGACATAAAAATGAAAAGTTAAGGAATAATCATAGTGTAAGACATATTATCAAGAGATGAGATCTTGGATTAAAGGTAGAAGAGAATTTAGAGACTCATAGTCTAAGCTCTAAGTTTTATATCTAAGTAAATTGAGACATAGATGAGATAATTTTTTCTAAGTCAGAGAAGTAAAAAGCATTTAAAATAGTATTTAAATTCATATTCTGCAGTTCTGAAGTTATCAATTTTTCCAGTCTACAATTCCTTCCTGATTCTGAGGAAGAATAAACAATGCTAAACAAATATTGCCTTAAATTTTTTAAGGTGTCATTGGGGCAAGAAAGCCCAAGTTTTCACACATTCCTTGGCCAAATGTCCAATAATCCTTTATATCAGGAGTTTTTCCTTATAGGTGATCTAAATCTATCTTGCTTCAGTTAAAGGGTCTTTCTAATAAATTTATGCTTCATGAACTGATGCTAAGTGAAATGAGCAGAACCAGGAGATCATTATACATGGCAACAAGACTATACAATGATCAATTCTGATGGACATGGCTCTCTTCAACAATAAGATGATTAAAACCATGATGTTCTGTGATGAAGAGAGCCATCTACACCCAGAAAGAGGACTGTGGGAACTAAGTGTGGTTCACAACATAGCATTTTTGCTCTTTTTGTTGATGTTTGCTTGCATTTTATTTTCTTTCTCAGGTTTTATTTTTCCTTTTTGATCCAATTTTTCTTGTGCGGCAAGATAACTATATAAATATGTATATGTATATTGGATTGAACATATATTTTAACATATTTAACTCTATTGGACTACCTGCCATCTAGGGAAGAGGGAAGGAGGAGAAAACTTGGGGAGGGAAAGTTTTGTAAGAGTCAATGTAGAAAAATTGCCCATGCATATGTTTTGTAAATAAACCTGTAATAAAAAATAAATGTATCCTTCTTTGAGATTGTGCCTTTATTTTTATATATAGTTTCTGGAACAGTGCTATGCAAAAAGAAGAAATAACTAGTGTTGCTGTACACTCAGACAGTCTTGGCTTAGAGCCAGGAAAGTCTGGATTCAAATACAGTCTCAGACAGCTCCTAGTTATGTGGCCCTGCAAAAGTTAATTAAACTCTGTTTGCCTCAATTGCATCAAGTATAAAATGATGCTAACACTTGCCCCTTGTGTACTTTCCCAAGGGATAATTTATGTAAAAGAGACTTTGGCACAATGCCTGACACATAGTGGTATAATATAAAATTTTATTCCCTTATATTAGCTTTAATAAATGCTGATTGAATTGAGTTGAATCATTCAATCAACAAGTTTTCATTAATTGCTTATGAAAGGAAGTGCTATGTACAGAGAAAAGAAATACAAAAGTCCCTACCCTCAAAGTGTTTACAATCTATCAGAAGAGAATCTATCTATGAATGTAAGTGTATATGAATATGTGTGTGTGGATGCATAGACATAAAATGATAGATAGATAGGCAGATAGACAGATAGACAAATAATCTCCAACTGCTAGTGCCCTCCCCTCCAAAATGACTTTAAATATTATTTATTATTTTTTTAGACAAGATCTTGCTATCCCACCAAACTAGAAATTCACCAACCACTCATGGACATGAAACTACTCCTGACTGGTATAGAAAGTTTGACTTGTCCCGTTTTTCAGTTCAGCATACCCCTCCTTAGGCAGTCTGATGTCCTCTCCTACCATCTCTAAGGGGCTTACCATATTGGAGTTCAAAGATGTGTGAGTTATCACATGTTCTGAGTATGTTCTGGTAGGAAAGTTTGTCACAGATATTTGGGAGGAATATTTATACCAACTGATCTTACTTTACCACATTCTAAATTATAAATATATATATATATATATATATATATATTATGATTATAAATGTCACTATAAAAACTTATTAAGTCTGGCTGAGTAATTTATTACAGGCTATAATCAAGGAGAAAGCATACCAGAAGAGATTCATTAGGTATAGGATTAGAAAGTAAATTACCAATCCCTACAGGAGGAATCACCAGTCATATTTAGGATGTCTGACTTGTCAGAGGAAATGAGAGTTGAGATAATAGTTCAAGAGCATGTTCTACATTTATATTATAATTATTTCCATTTATAAAGCAAATTCTATGTGCCAGTAATTGTGTCAATCACTGGGAATACAGAGAAAGAAAGAGACATTCCAATTCCTGTACTTGAATAATTCACAATCTAAACAGGGAGAAAACATACACAAGTATACATAAAGTCCAAAAAGGATAAATTTGAAATAATTTAGCTTGGGGAAAACAGTATAAAAGTTGGAATTTTATCTGGGACTTGAATAAAGCCCAGGAAGTAAAGAATCAGAAATGAAGAGAGAAAATATTCCATGCATGGGGAACAGCCAATGAAAATGCCTGGAATTAAGAAATGGAGTGCTTTGTTCAAGAAAGAGTAAAGAAATTAGGGTCACTGTATCAAAGAACATGTGTGTGAGGGAGGAAATGAGGTATAAATGTAAGAAGATAGGAAAGGTAGGGGGCAGAGAAGATTATAAAAGATTTCTTAAAATACCAAGGTATTTTTTTTATTTGATAGTGTAATTGATGTGAGTCATTGTAATTTATTGAGTAGGCTTAGGGACCTTAGGCTTAGGGAAATCAATTTGGTGATTAATAAAGGATGGACTAAAAAAGGGAGAGAATTATAGCAGTCAGATCAATCAGGAAGTTCTTACAATGGTACAGTCATGAGTTGGGTGATGAGCTTAGGTGATGGCAGTATCAGAGGAAAAAAAAAAAAAGAATGCATTCAAGGGATGCTATGAAGGTAAAATCTATAGTCCTTGGCAACAAAAATGATAATAGAGGATGAGAGATAGTGAAGAGTCAAAGATGACACCCAGGTTAGAAAATTGGGAGGTTGGTAGTAATAGCAGAGTTTGGAAGGAAAGAGATTTTGGAATAAAAAATAATGAATTCATTTTTGGACACAATGAGTTTAAGATATCTTAATAGTAGCAAAAAACTGGAAATTTCAAGGATGCCCATCATTTGGGCAAAAGCTAAATAAGTTGTGGTATATTGACTGTGCTATAAAAATGATGACCTCAATGATCTTATAAAAATAGATAGACTTGCATAAAATAAAGAAAAGCAAAGTGAGCAGAGCCAAGAAAATATCATATACAGTAATGGCAATATTATATAAAAAAAGCTTTGAGTAAACATCATTTTAATATCACAAATACCAAATTTAACTACAAAGGATATATGAAGGCAGATGCTGTCTACATTCAGAGAAACAACTGATAAATAAAAGTATGTATAGAATGATTTTACATATGTACACATACACACACAAGTACACACACACACACATATATATATTTATCTCTAATTATAGTCATCTTGGGGAGAGAAGAAAAAAAAAGAAATTTACATGTATCATTATTATATATTTGAAGGGAATAATATCAAATTGTATATAATAGATTTGTAGTTTCATGTGCAATGATCTCTTTATTATGTTATTATATAATAAAAGTGCTTATTTTATTTTATAAAATAAATATTTTATATGTCTATAGAACATCTAGTTTGTGTTGATTAATTAGGAATTGGAGATGTGATTCTGAAGGCCAGCAAAGAGGTCAGGTCTGAACAAAAATAGACTAGAAAATCATCAGCACTGAGATGATAATTGAATTCATGGAAACTGATTAACTAAACAGGTGAAGTTATATGACAGGAAAAGAAGGCTCATGTCAAAGCAATGGTTAGCAGATGTGACCTGAATGAATATAAAGCAAAAGATACTAAGAGGACAAGTCAGGTAGATGGAGAAACAGGAGAAAGTAGAGTCCTGAAAACATAGAGAGAAGAAAATATCAGAGATGTTGATTCATAGTGTCAAGAGCTACAGAGAGAATTCATCTCTTAAGAAGGATCAGGGTTGAGAAAAAATGATTGGATATGACAGCTATCTGGTTATGGCAACTAGTTCTGAAGAAGAAATTTCAGTTGATGAAAGTCAGAAGCCAGATTATAGAGAGTTAAGAAGAAAGAGAAAAAAAGGAGTGCGGGCACCTGTTGCAGATCACCTCAAGGAGTTTAGCCACAAAAAGCAAAAGAGATTTAAGATAATAGTAATCAAGGATTAGAAAGATCAAGTGAGTGTTGTTTGTTCATTTTAAGGTATGCTTGCAAGCAGTATGAAAGCAGCCAGTAAACAGAGAGAGACTAGAGATAAGCAAGATGGTAATAGAGAGGAGAATCTGCTGAAGGAGAAAAAATGTAATGGGATCACTTGCTTAAGTGGAGGGTTTGATTTTGCCAAATAGCAGCCATTTCTTTGTGGGAGGCAGAAGTGAAAAAGTACATAGTAGTAAAAACAAGTCATCTGGATAATATGGGATGAAGAAAGGAGAACAGGGACTAAAAATTTTCAGTAAATTATGAAGCAAGGATTTCTTTTTAGAGAGTGGGGAGAAGGAAATAATGAGAAATAATGAGGAAGGACAGAAGGCTTGGAATAATTGATAATGGTGAGCTAATTTAGGTAGTGAAGAAGGATTTTCTGGAAAGATAGGTGTTACAGTGGCTAGAGTTTGAGGCCTGGAGTCAAGAAGACTCAAATTTGGCCTAGATATTCCCTAGTTGTGTGACCCTGAGCAAGTCACTTAACTTTAATTGCCTCACTTTCCTCATCTGTAAAATAAGCTGGAGAAGAAAATGGCAAACCATTCCGTTATGTATGAAGAAAAGCCCACATTGGTCAGAAGAATTACTAGAAGCAGTGAGGGCCTACCTGAGATTTTACCATGCACATTAGTAATGGTAGTCATTCAGAATCATTCAGATTCATTCAGGATATCCAAGACTGATGCTTAGCAAATTATATTTGACTACAAGTGGATAAGGGATTCAAGAGAAGCAGATAGTAATAGTCTCAGCTTCAAAGGAAAAGATGCCCTTTGTCAAGCCATATACTAGCCAAACTCTCCTTAAACTGGTTCACCAAGGGGGAAAAGGAGAGTGTGACTAGTATATTTTCTGATGGCCCAAGAGAGAATTCAATACATTGGGAGTTGAGAACACATAAAAGGATGCAAGAAATTGGAGGAAAGAAGATTAGGATATATCTGAAATGGGGATATCTTGTTCCATGAAACTGAAACTAGACAGAGAGGCAGATGCAAAATGGAGTGAGCTGAGAGTCCAGTTTCTGCCTTCTATAAAGGAAAGCCTTGGGAGGAATTTGGTATTCCACTCTCCAACCCACCCAATATAGAAGAAGAGGCTGCAGGAGGTGATGTTAATCGAAACTTGAATTAGCAGTCCAGTTGTCTCTTTAGAAAGGAAGTTAATGTATGAGCTTAACCTACAAGGGACACATCTTATTCAATGGAGTTAAACCAGGCAGAGTAGTGAATTGACTTCAGACTCTATTGCTATGAGAAATTTTTTAAAGAATAGCTTCC